>NC_072791.1:76685322-77310322 GCF_028583425.1 Eublepharis macularius | reverse complement strand
AGCTTGCCTGCTTTCTCCTGACTAAATGTTTCTCTCAGAACTGCTTAAAAATACTCAGACTGTACACAGCTTACCTGCTAATACCCTGACTCAATATTTTTCTCAGAAATACTTAAACATGCTAAGGCTGCACACAGCTCGCCTTTCTTGCCCTGACTAAATCTTTTTCTCCACTCTCAGTCTAAAATTGCATTCACTCTGCCCACACTCAGTCATCAACCAATCATATCACTCACTCATCCCTCTCTTTCACCCCCCTCTTTATCTATACCACACCAAGCATTTAAAGACACACACACACACATTTACTTAAAATCATTACACTCTATGTCTATAGAGTATATTTTCAACTGTTTATTGTCTCACATAGTGTCAAGCCTGGTTATATGTATTTTATTGCTTGTTTGCTGTACACTGCTTTGAAAGCTGAAAAAAGCAATACTGTGACCTTTTATATATGCTTGTAAGGATGGGATGCTTTGGGAAAGCATATTTTATTGAAAACTGAATTGTCTTGAGCAGATAATGTTGCTTGTAAGTGATGATGTTACATAGCTTACTTTTTAAAAACACTGTTCACTATGTTCGCTGTTAATTATGTTCACTGTTCACTATGCCATTTTTGCAATGCAGAGTTGTCTTATTTCTATATCAGTCAGTGTTGTTTGTTTTAAAGGAGATCGGTTTTCATTATATAGGTAATTATTTGGTTACCATATTAGAAATATTATGAGTGTTTTGCCTTACTGTGATTTTGTGTTCTGTGTGTTCTTATGAATATTAGGAACAGTGGTTAAATGATAAATTACTATTACTATGATTAAACCAGAGTAGAAGCCTGTTACAGGAGTGGAATACATGTGGTAAATTTTAAAAATAAAATAGATGAGGGAACATAAAAAGTATAGAACTAAAGTTTTTTTAGATGTGTGTTCTAGAAAATTTTATATGATGATTTTCATTATCTCTATTTCCCATATACTCAAAATCATACACAAATTACCCCATGATCATGTTTTTAAAAGTTATTATTTGAAGATCATTACTTGATTACAAATTTTTTTTCATAATTTTGAACTTTTGTGATTTGCAATATCAGGTTACATTGTCACTCAGCTGGCTTTGTCACTCATCTGAAACTTAATTCTTCAGTATAAAATGGTTTATTTCCTGAAAAGATAGTTCTGCACAAGGCACAGAATCAAACAATCCCAGCTTAAGTGACATCACAGAATAACTGCACTTGATGTGGCTTGGCAGCAGCCAGATATATACAGATTGCATTAAGTGTATATAAAACTTGTGGATTAGCTATAGCACTCTGAAAGATGAGATATTTTCAAATTGATGCTAGGAGCAAGTTGAAAAAATGCTGTTAGCATGCTTGTTGCAAACCAGGATGTTCTGTCTGCTTGTTCTGTTCATCTACCTGGGATTTTAAATATATCATCTGCAATATTATTTATTAGAGATGTTTGTACCGTAATCCATATATAGGATAGAGGACTGGATCCCACAGAACATTTCCACTGGGGCAAGAGCTCTTGCACAAGCACAAACATAGTCATTTCAAGTAGTCCATGTGTGATAAGTCAACAACTGTATCCCATTTTGCTTCTTGCTTGCACAAGAAATAATACAGGGAATAATTCAGCATCCTGCCCCATAATGACCTTCTTCAGTCCAGTCATATCACACTTCCAAATTGGACTGTGATGATTGACTTGTATAGAGCAGAGCCAGTGTGGTGTAGTGGGTATAGAGTGTTGGACTAGGATCTGGGTTTGAATCCCAACTCTGCCATGGAAGTTCACTTAATCTTCTTAATCTCTCATCCTAAGCTACCTCACAGGGTTGTTGTGATGATAAAATGGAGGAGAGGAGAATTTTGTAGGCTGTTTTGGGTCCCCGTTGGGGAGAAAGGCACATGTGTGTATGAGTAATAATTAAAGATTTAATTAAAGATAAATTACCTATGAAAGAAAAGAAGCGAGCAGTGATGGAAACAGAAGAAACCATTATGGAAAACTGAAGCCATTATATGTATTTACTGAACATACTAGCCCTTTCTCTCAGAATGAATATCATTTGTTTCCTCAGTTATTTTGGAGAATAATAAAATAAGGTGATCCAAAGTAAAACTCAAAAGCCTAGGCAAAATAAAACAGTCTTTTTAACTGGTGCTTAGAAATTGAAAGGGTTGGTGCCAATGAACTTCAAGGGGGAGAGCATTCTACAGATGGGCTGCCACTGCCAAAAAACCTGCCTCACCTCCACAGGCAGAAGTACATAGCGCATGGTTTAGGAAGAAAGTCTTAACTGGCAGGTAGAATGATATAGGACAAGATGGCCCATGATCATCAGTTGTTTGGGGCTTTAAAAGTGAGAACCAACACTTTGAATTGTACTTGGAAACAGGCTTGCTTGTTCATCCACTGATCCTTTGGGAATTTCATTAGATCAATGAGTCTCAAATTACCTATGGGCTTTCCTATCTATAAAAGGGGAAATAATAAGATTCCCCCAGAGGTAGTAGTTAGGGCTGAATAACATGACACTATTATAATTTAAAAGCGGTGAAATGTTTCATATGCATCAATTAAGAAGTTGCAGCAAGGCGATTTCCTCTAACCAGAACAAGGCTTTCTTTTCAGTTCCTTTCTTTTTATGGTTGTTCTAGCACTAAAGCTAAATTTAGGTAAGAGAGGGAAAGAAAGCAGAAAGAGCAAACAAAATATAGTTGGAACTTAAGAGCTTTGGCTGAAAGCAAAAAAAAAATCAGCTGCAGTCTTAGTTCTGTAAAGAACTTAAAGCTGCACATTCCTTTAATTTAAAAGACACCTGTCAGCATAAAAAAAACACCCATGCCACTGGCAAGTTGGCACGGCTTTTTTTGAAGACTGATTAAAAAAATTGCAGCATTTCAGTTACATTATTTTGGGAGAATGCCATTGTTAGTCTTCACAGTTCCTTCTTGCATATTAACATCACTCTTCCAGTCAGTCTCTTGCATAAACAATCTTCAGCTTGTCATAGATCCAGAGGAGTTAGCCGTGTTAGTCTGTAGTAGCAAAATAGAAGAGTCCAGTAGCACCTTTAAGACTAACCAACTTTACTGTAGCATAAGCTTTCGAGAACCACAGTTCTCTTTGTCAAAACAACAAGAACAAGCAAGAACAACAAAAGTAATGAAACTGACAAGCTGAAGAATAGAAAAGAGTTCAGTAGAACCTTTAAGATTAACCAACTTTATTGTAGCATAAGCTTTTGAAAACCACAGTTCTTTTCGTCAGAACTGTGGTTCTCGAAAGCGTATGCTGCAGTAAAGTTAGTTAGTCTTAAAGGTGCTACTGGACTCTTTTTTATTCTTCAGCTTGTCAAGTTTCATTACTTTTGTTGTTCTTACTTGCCCTTAAAAAGTGATTTTTTCCTATATCCCACCACAGCAGCTTTGCTGATCTGAACAGGGCCTTCTGCAGGTGCCACCTTGCATGTGGGCAAAATCAACAGTTGCCTATGAACATGCATTATCTGTGGTGGTCCCCACCTTATGGAATGGCCTGTCTGAAGAGGTCAGGAAAGCTCCAAATCTTCTGGCTTTCTAAAGGCTGCGGAAGGCCATGCGGCTTCCCCCCCACTTTCTTTCCCATTAAACATATTTGACATGTGGACACATAGTGAGAAACGCCCCTCCTCATTCCTGGCCACCAGAATTGTTGTTGTGTTAAGTGGAGGGTTTTAACGAACCTGAAGTGGCCAACTGTTTTGTCATCATGACACCGTTTTAATATGGCTCAGAGGTAAATAGTTCTTTCAACCTCTCAAATGCTCGTTGGCACTCCAAATCCCATTCAGTTTAGCTCCTGGCTTTGTATCCCCTGCCCTCCTCCCCTTGGTTTTTAATAAATCAGAGGGAGGGTATTTCTCCCCTTCCCTTTTCAGCTGGGAACTATCTGCACAAGGGAGGATAAAGCCTCCGAGGTCACATAGACTCCTTTCCCAGTGCTAGGAACTGTCTAGTGAAAACAGTTCATGGAAGAAGCTGCAAGACATAATCATAACATTGGAACTTACACACGCGCGTGCATGGGTATGGCAGATGCTAGCATTTTTGAACATGACCAAAAAATGCTTTAAAACCACCATAAATAAGCTACATCGCCATCACTTATCCCATGTATTTCTATATATAGTGACAAGCCTGTGCAGAACAATATACCATTGAAGAACCTTTAAAGAAATTTTCTTTTAAACTCATAGACGTAATTCCAATTCCACCCCCATTCCTCTAAATAACTGTTTGTCTGTAAATCCCTATTCCATTTTCTACTATAATTTAACAGAACACTCAAGATTTAATAAGTAGAAATAGATTTTAGTAATTAAACTACCTGGTAGCTGATTAGTGCTAGTTATAAGCTCAAGGGCTGTTTTTACTCTTAAACCACTTTATAGTGCAATCCTAAACAGAGGTACTCCAGTGTAAACACACTGAATTCAGTGGGCTTAAACTGAAGTACCTCTGTTTAGGATTGCACTGATAATTACTCAATAACATGTATGCCAGTGTCTGATATGAAAAAAAAACTGAAATAATGTGGTCTGTCCACTAATTTAAAACCACTTTTTCATAATTCAACTCCTGATAACATTTTACCAGATTTCCTATTACTTCCAAATTATTCTTCCAAATAGGGATGGCAGTCCCCAGCTGGAGACGGGGGAATCCCACGCTCCCTCTTTCCACACCCTGCCCCTGCTTACCTGGAGAGTGGGAGGAAACTCACTTCCCAGGGAACACTCCAAGGTGGCCCAGCACATTCTTGCATGCTGCAGCAGCCTGATTCGGGCCCGATTTGGCTAGAATTGGGCCTGATTCAGCCAGATTCATCCTGAATTGGGCTGCTGCAGAATGCAGGGGCATTCCTGAGTTCCACAGCAGCCAGATATGGGCCTGAATTGGCCAAAACCGGTCTGAATTCAGCCTGAATCAGGTCATAGTGGGCCGCTGAGGAGTGGGGCAGTGCTGCTGCACTCCACAGCAGGCTGAATCAGCCTCCTGGGGAGTACAGGAGCCCTCCCAGGATGGCACATGACCCACTCGATGATGTCACTTCCTGGAAGTGACATAATTGCACAGGGTGGAAGCATGCACACCACAGGGGAAGACATTAGGTAAGTGCCGAGCCTCCAAACTCCCACCTGGGGAGGGGTGTCGGAGGACATGGCAACTCTGCTTCCAAACCTTATGTTCATTTACATTTTGAATTATCTGTGATAGCTCATTAATTAATGTAGAGCTTAATGGAGAAAGACCAGGACTTTATATCATTCTGCATATATCACTTTTAAATTTTTAAATTTTAATCTTACTTTCTGAAACCAAAATAGATCCTTTCATTGAAAATGACTTGCTTCCTGTTATAGGTTGCTTTCTGTTTTTAAAGTTTCTAATCCACAAAATAGGGTTGCCAGGGATCCAAGAAGGGAGTGCAGGAGGTTGGAGAGCAGGGGACAGCGGTGGGAAGAGGACTTACCTTCTGGTGCCTCCCAACCCCACTCACCTGGCTGGTGGGCGAGGGGAAGGCATAGGGATGTGGAGAGGCATATACACACACTCCCCTGCCATGCCAGAACTGACATCATTTTCCATCGTGATGAAGGAATCCTGGCATGTACTAAAGCGGAGCTGAGTGAAAACTTCCCTTTGGAGGCCATTTTCACTTGGCTCGGCTTCAGCACGCAAGCAGTATGACTTCTCTGTCATGTTGGAAAATGAGTGCAACAGGGGAGATATAAGTTGCTGTGAGTGCTGAAGTGGATCTGAGTGAAAGCTGCCTCCAAAAGGGTGGTTTTCACTCAATTCCACTTCAGCACGCGCCAGGATGCCAACATTGCTGGTGCAATGGGGGAATGCAGGGATGCATGCACGCACTTCTCCCTACCCCCATTCTCCCCACTTGCTGGCCACATGAGTGGGGCTTGGAGGTGCCAGATGGGGATAGGGTTTCCCCTGCCCTGGGCCAGGGGGATAGCAAGCCTACCACAAAAAAACTTGTTGTCTTATCCCATAAAATGAGTTTACTTATATTTTCCTAAAGGTTTTAGTTGGAAGTTTTTTTAAAATCCAAGTATATAGTTTCTAGTGTGGGGGTTTTCTCACAGGGACAGGCTTATGTATTTTCCCTGTTGTTGCTGTAGCTGCCAATATAGCACAGCATGACTAAAACCTTTCAGTATTTAAACACTTGCCTATTGGATATCATTATATCAATATAGCATTATAACAGTTCATCAGATTTCCAGGTTTCATTTTTAAGAAGTGAGTCTCCAGCCTTTTGTTGCAGATATGCTTTTCCCTTTTTATCTCTGCAACAAAAGGTGCTAGAGATTTTTTAAACATTGAAAGCTGGAAATTCAGAGAACCTGTTACACATACTGTTGTAACATTTTATTGATATTATGATATTCAACTGCCAATAGAAAGCCTCCCCTCCCCAGTAGCTGGGGGGGGGGAGGAGTGTCTGCTGCTAGGATAAGGGCAGATATAACAACAAGTCTTCTGTATCGCTCTTCTAGACAGATTAATGCTCCACTCAGAGCAGTGAAAAGGTCAGTGTTACAATTATCCCCACAATACAGCTGGGAAGCTGGGTTCTCAGAGGAGCGGCTTATCCAAGACCACTTGCTGATCTTATGGCAGTAGAGTGCCAATTCAATCCAGCAGAGTGCTGATTCACAGCCCAGCCACTTAACCGCTATGCTACAGCCGCCATGCAGATGAGAAAATACAAACTTGCACACACATATGGCAGCCATCCTGGCTTTATTGTGATCTTTCCCAAAACTTAGCAGCAAAGCCAGTTTGAGAGAGATTGGAGAAAGACCATTGAAACCCCAGGAGATGCACAAATGCACCATGATGCTGTAAGGAAGCAAGGGGAAAGCTCTGCTTTCCAACGACATTGAACCTGGGACAAATAACTCATGTGGAAACAACTTCACCAAATTGGTGAGCTGTGCTGGCCATGCCAAGCAATGCTAGTTCTTCTTCAGTAGATTTTGTTCATTTACCATTTTTGAAAATTTTATCTTTAATAACATTTTCCTCAATTAACCCAGACAGATTAGGCATATATTTTTTCTCCTTTTCAACATATATGCATGTAGCAAGATCCCATTTATTTCTTTGCATGCTAGGTTTATTTTTTTTATTTGAAATGAAACATGACTGCTGCATAAACTAGTAGGTAAGGAGGGTTGGATCATGTTCTGTATTTTGCTTTTCCCCTGAAAGCTCTTCTTCTCAGCTGTTTTCTCCTGGTTACAGGTTTAACATACTGAGAAGTTTAACTTTTGTTGTTGTTGCTGTTTACACTTGGTAACAGGCTTTGGTTGATAACTCTAGTTATTTGTTTCCAGATTGTATTTACATTTTCATAGTCTTGTGGTTTTCATAAAGGCTAAAATGAAGAAACAGCGAGGCAGTTACCAACAAGCTTGCAAGCAGAATGCTCCATTTACTTTGAGACTTAAAAGCTGAATAAACATTTGCCTTGAATAATCAAAAGGTTGTTGGGAAGTGGTGCGGTCACCAGTGTTCTTTTTCCTTGCCTTCAAAATTTTTGGACATGCTACATCTTTACTGATGATATCTGAGGAACAAATTAATTAGGGACTATCAGCTTAACATAATTAGCAATGACTCTACTCTAAGGAGAGGTAGTGACAAGCTGGTGAATTTAGCAGGTATTTTCAGCTAGTCTTGAATTCCCAAATGTATCTGATCTCTCATCATCCCTTGAATTCTCTGTAGTTAGCACACACACTCAATATTGTATCTTATTTACTTAGAATATGTCTCTGTCACCTCCACAGAGTCCTGCTTAAGGTGGCTTACAGTTAAAACAATGTTACAATATTAAAAACACACTATTAGTCATAAACATAAAAACTATCCATAAAACAGAAACAGACCATTAAAAAGCTGGTAAGAGAAAGCCTCTAATTAAAATTAGCCTGGGTAAATGTGTTTTGGAAGTATGTGCCAGTTAAGCCTCAAGGGGAAGAGCATTCCAAAGGCAGTGTGCCAACCCAAAAAATGCTGTCTCTAGTTGTAACCTACCTCACCTCTGAAGACAAGGGCACACAGAGCAGAGCTTGAGAGGCAGATCTTAACTGGTAGGCTGAATAGCACAGGAGGAGACAGTCTTTCAGGTAACCTGGCACTAAGAGGATGCAGAATCAAATACAGATCTCCAAGAACTGCAGACTAGGCAACATTTGAAATTCACCCTAACTTTAGTAACATTTAATAGAGCCAAATCCTCTTGAGCCATCAAGATTGCTTTCATATCCATGATTTGCTATTGGTTGTATGTTTCAGTCTTGTTCAGATGTTGTAAATTCTAGACCCGCTCTTAGCTTTCCTTTAACGTCTCTGTCAGGTTTATATTTTTGTCTCGATTGAGTTTTTTAAAAATTTCTTTTATGCATATCTTAATAATGGGAGATCCAGAAAATGGTTATGTTTAGTAATGTTCTTTGATAGATCATCAGTTTGAGAATCAAAGAAGAAAAGTCTTTAGTTCCATGAATACTGTATTTAAAAAAATAGAAAATAGACTCCTGGGCCGATTCCAGACGGCCCTCCCCATGCCAAAACATCGCGCGGAAAGCGCGAAATATCGCGTTTTCTCACGCGAGTTTTGCGCGACATCGCACGACAGCGCGCAAAACTCGCGTGAGAAAACGTGATATTTCGCACTTTCCGCGCGACGACGCGCGACGTTTCGGCATGGGGAGGGCCGTCTGGAATCGGCCCTGTTGTGAACAGTTTGGCTATTGTACCTCTTAGGTATAAAATGGTCTAGAGTACAAGTTTGGAATATTGCATCCTACGTTCATAAACAGAAGCATTTCATTCATATGATATCTCTTACAGGTGAGGCAAATGATAAAGATGTTCAAGTAATAGAACTACCGATAGTTGACAGTCTGCACCCAAGACCTCCTTATTTACCACTAGCTATTCCTGAAGATCTGGCTGATAGACTAATTCGTGTTCATGGGGATCCTGCGGTGTGGTGGGTCTCTCAGTTTGTCAAATATTTGATTCGTCCACAACCTTGGTTAGAAAAAGAAATGGAAGAGGCTACAAGGAAACTTGGCTTTAAACATCCAGTTATTGGGTAAGGATTTTTATAAGACAACTGATTCTGCAATCCTAACTCCATTTGGAAATAAGTTTCAAAGAAATCTGTGGAATTTAATTTATCTAACCCAGCATCCTGCTTGCAACAACGACCAGCTAAATAGCTCTGGAGAACTCACTACCCAAAATGCATCAGAAAAAAGAACACTGTCATTTTGAGATTGATAGTTGTTCCTTTTTTCATGCTCACACACCAGTATGTGAATACCTATGTCTTTGTTTGTCCCCAGCATTTAGTACTCAGAGGTATTTATTTATTTGTCTGCTATCTTTCTGTATTCTTTACCAATGCTGCTCCAAGTGGTTTATAGTAAAACAAGTACATTATATAAGTTAATTATATCTCCCCTCCTTTTCCCTCCCCAATTTCCACTATTTTTCCCAACTGCCAAGTGTTGACAGTTGGTCACCTTATGCCAACAGCTGGATAGCAAATGAAGGCAGACTGTGGCAACTGTGTCTGCTGCTAGAAATTGGTCTTCTTACAGTAGGAGCCAGGTAACAAAATGCCTTCTGTTTATCATCAAGTATTCCCCATATCTATATGAAGCCACTGGGAGAGATCATTGGGAGGTTTGGGCTGCAGAGTCACCAATATGCAGATGATACCCAGCTGTACCTTTCTTTTCCACTTCACTCCAAGGATGCTGTTGATGTTCCAAACCAGTGCTTGGAGTCAGTAATGGGCTCATTGAGAGTGAACAAACTGAAACTTAATCCTGACAAGACAGAGGTTTTCTGAGTTAGTAAAAAAGCAGACCAGGGACCCGAGATCCCTCCTGTCTTGGATGGAATTATACTCCCCTTAAAAAGCCAGGTTCACAGTTTGGGACTACTGCTTAACATAGCAGTCACTTTGTTATAAAAATCAAAACCTTTCCTTCTGCTTTAGCTTGAAAAGGGGAAGGAACCATAAATAAACAAAACACAATTTCTTGTTATCATCTGGAATAGCCCTAGTACTTATGATATTAGCAAACAGCGTTCAAAGAATTCAGTACATTTTACTACACAAATGAGCATAATTTCTGTTCCTTGTTGTTTATACTAACTTCATCAAACTATGGGTAGCTCTTTGGGTTTATTTTATTTTTTGAGTTTAATTGTAGCCTATGAAGTCAGTGTTTATTACTTAAGCAATATAATTACAAGTTATAATATAATTATGTAGGCTGTGATCTTCAGTCTCATTAACAACTTCTAATTTTGAATCTTTTCTGGTCATTATGAATGAAAAAAGGCAGCTCATCCATTCACACTGAAATCAAGATTTTAATTGCTAAATAAAGTTAAACGTGGGATTATAAGTGGCTTTTCATTAAATTTGAAAAAGAAATTACAGAAGTATCTATCAAATATCTGAGTCTACTTGCATACTCCATATTAGTGCAACTTGCTTGCTTTATGGTAGTCAAAAGTGGAGAAAAAGGCTAAGTCTGTCTTGGGCTGAATTAAGAAATTTATCATCATTACAATTATGCACTTAAAATACATGCGTTGTCTCCGTACAAATTTGTGTGTGTTATGTGTCATCTAGCCTTCCAAAACTTTTTGTCCTTAACAGCCTTGCTTAGGTATTGTAAACTAAAGGCCATGGCTTCCTCTACTGAGTCAAGCCATCTCATGTTGTGTCGTCCCCTTTTCCTACTGCTGCATTACTGTCTTTTCCAGTCACTCTTGTATTTTCTTTATGTGACCGAAGTATGATAGCCTCAGTTTAGTTGTTTTAGCTTCTAGGGAAAATCCAAGCTTGAATCCATTTATTTGTCTTTTTGACGGTCCATGGTATCTGTAAAACTCTCCTCCAGTACCACATTCTTCCAGTCAGCTTTCTTCATTGTCCAGCGTTCACATCCATGCATACTAACGGGGAATACCACAGTATGAATTATCTTGATCTTAGTCTCCAGTGACTTTTCCTTATACTTAAGGATCTTTTCTAGTTCCTTCATGGCTACTCTTCCAAGTTCTCAATCTTGTTCTGATTTCTTAATTGCAGTCTCAAGTTTTCTACAAATTGGCAACTATATTTGAGCCTGCTATGTATCTGTGTAACAGTCAATCTTTGCCTGTTTAGCAGATGTTTCTGTATTAGCAAAATCACAGTGTTGTGATTCCACTGTGACGTGCTTAGAACATGTTAGCATTTGGCCTCCAAAAATGTATAGCAATTATATTTGATTTTCAAGGGCAGAGTAACATTTTTTCCTCACAGAACCATATAAACAATCTGTGCCCTGTGGTTCTATACACTTTTCTTCTGAATAAAGTTGTCTTCTAATGCTCTTTTAAGGTTCATTCTGATGAGAGCAAATCCAAAATATTTTTTCACTTCCAGCATTCATGTCAGAAGAACAGACAAAGTAGGAACTGAAGCAGCATTTCATCCAATTGAAGAATACATGGTACACGTTGAAGAACGTTTCCAACTTCTTTCCCGCCGAATGCATATTGACAAAAAGCGTGTTTATTTGGCTACAGATGATCCTTCTTTATTGCAAGAGGCAAAATCCAAGTAAGTCCACCCCTGTACATAATAGGTGCAAAAGTGAATTTACATAAAGTAAATGCATTTAAATATGATTTAATATCTTAAATATGATTTAATTTAAACCTGTTCAGTATTTGTAAGTGGGACAGTATGCTTAATTCAGTATGCTGTCTTGAAATCAGTGTTTTTTTTAGCATATACATATTCGGAGCTATTAGTAATGAATGAACTCTGACCATTCTGGATTCTTCTGTTTTGAAACTTAATATAATAGATTTATGTAGAATATACATAAATATTTTGACCTTGCTGTCATGTTAGAAATTGGAAAGGAGTAACATAGGATTACACAGGATAAGGTGCATCAAAACATGAGAGTTTAGGTAACTTGTAATGTGAATTCTACATTTGTGCGGACAGTATCAAAAAATCTTTAACTTCCATTTTAAGGTCACTTGACTGAGCTATATCGGACTAAGTTTGATAAGAAATACAAATAGTTCATAGATAAGGGTACGTATTTTATCTGCAGTTAGCATTAATGCTGTAATTTTACCAATTTTACCAACAGTAGGATTTCAGTCTTGTAATACTTTACAACAGGGTGCAGTACTTTTAACTGGGATGTGCTGATAGTTATAAATAATTTGATGGATTTCAATTTATTATTTATTTAAACATTTTCTAGGCCCGTGGTTCCAATCTGACAAAAATTAGCTGAAACAGTATTATATAATGGGGCTATATTGCTGTGTTCTGTGTGTAGGACAAGTTTGGGAGATATTCTTAATCTACAGTGAATGATACATACATTATCACCCTGATCCCAACTTCCACTGGGCTCCTGAATGCAGAGAACTGCAGGAACTCTCTGTTCATTTCAGGGTCAAGGAGAAAGTATTGCAAGCACATATAAGATTGCAACAACTTGTTTTGAGCACTAGATCTTCTGGGTCAGGATTCATCAATTTTGTCTCTTTAGTGTAGAACATAGGAGGTACCCTGCTGGATCATACCAGGGGTACTTTCATCCCAGTAGTCCTGGAGGGCCAGCAAACAAGGGATAGAGGCCAAGGCCATCCTTTGATGTTGCTTCCTCACCCTGGTATTTAGAGGTTTACTGCTACTGAATGTGAAGGTTCCTTTTAGTTATCATGGTTCATCATCCAGCATTGATGGCTGTATCCTCTATGAATCTGTTTAATCCTATCCCACTGGCAGTTAATTCTTCAATTTAATTGCTTATTGGGTGAAGAAGTACTTCCTTTTTTCTGACCTCAATCTATTATCCATCAACTTCATTGGGGTCCTCAAATACTAATATTACAGGAAAGAGAGAAAGTGTTCTCTCTAACCACTTTCTTCATCCCATATAAAGCAATACCACTCCCCAGTTATCTTTTCTCTAAGCTGAAAAGTGCCAGACTCCTTTAGTGTTTGGTGCTTCAACCATTTAATCATCTTAGTTAATCTAGAATCATAGGGTTAGAAGGGACCTCTAGAGTCATCTAATCAAACCCCCTGCACAATGCAGGAAATTCACAACTACCCCACGTGCCCCAGTGATGACCCCCCCCCATGCCCAGAAGATGGCAAAACATCTCCAGGATCCATAGCCAAACTGGTCTGTGGAAAATTGCTACCTGACCCCCAAGGTGGTGATCAGCATTACACTGGGCATGTAAGAAGACCACGAGAACTAAGCACTGCTGTAACTCATTCTGCCATCTCCCTCATGATCTGCCCAAGTTCACAGAGTCAGCATTGCTGTCATATGACCATCTAGCCTCTGCTTAAAAACCTCCAAAGAAGGAGATCCCAGCACCTCCCAAGGAAGCCTGCTCCACTGAGGGACTGCTCTAACTGTCAGGAAGTTCTTCCTAATGTTTATCCAAAAGCTCTTTTGATTTAATTTCAAGCCGTTGGTTCTGCTGGGGCAGCGGAACCTGCTGACCTGCTGGGGCAGCGGAAAACAACTCTGCACCATCCTCTATATGATAGCCCTTCAAGTACTTGAAGATGGCTATCATATCACCTCTTAGTTGTCTCCTCTCCAGGCTAAACATTCCTCTTATGCACTTTATTAATATATCTGATTTTCAATATCTAATTCGCAATGTGGTCCTATGTGTGGCCATTTAAATCTGGACATTGGGACCATGGACAGACAAGACAGTTCTTTCTACAAACCTGAAACTATCCCCAGGTTTGCACTAAAAAAAATATAAAATATTGGGGGGGGGGGGGCAAAATGATAAAAGGAACATCCTGTAGCTGCTGCCAGACCTGGCCCTATGAGTCCTCCCTCAAAGTCAAAACTGCCCTGGAAAGGGCCCCTCCCTATCTCCCTGCCTTTTTCAGATAGAAACCAAGACTTGAGTACTGTTGCTGTTGCCTAGCAATGGTAACTGAGGGCATGTGTTTCTGAAAGGCATACCTTTTATCATTTTGTGGGTTTTTAACACCCCCATGTCCTTTTTTTTGTAAGATTGTAAAATGTCTTGTAAGATTGTAAGATGTCTGTCCACTTTCTTCATTGTCCAGTTTATAGTAATTATAGTAATAGGTAATAACAAAATACGAATTATCTTGATCTCGGTCTCTAGCGGCACTTCCTTACACATAAGAATCTTTTCTAATTCCTTCATGGCTGTCCTTCCACCTCTCAGACTCCCTCTAATTTTTTTGGTTGCAGTTTCCCTCTTGTTTGATAATTGAGCCTAGGAATAAAAGATCTTTAATGATTTCTTCATTGTCAACCTTAAAACTGTGTATTCCCTCAGTAATTACTTGTGTCTTCTTGATGCTCAGTTGTATTCTTGCTTTGGCACTTTCTACTTTTTACTTTCAACAGTAGTTTATTCAAGTCGTTACTGTTTTCTGCCAGGAATATTGTGACATCTATATATTTCCAATTGTTAATGTTCCTTCCATCAATTTTCACTCCACCTTCTTCTAAATCTAATTCAGCTTTCCTTATGATATGTTCTTCCTTTTGGTTGAACATATAGGAAGATAATATACATCTTTGTATGGCACCTTTGTTAACTGGAAACCATTCTATTTCCCTATATTCTGTCCTAACAGTAGCCTCTTGACCAGAGTGTAGGTTGCACATCAAACTAATGTGGCATGCCCAGTTCTTTTAAGACTATCTGTCATGATCCACACAGTCAAAAACTTTGCTGTAATCTATGAAATGCAGCCTGATTTTCTTCTCAAATTGTCTGGCATGCTGTGTTAGCCACCGCAGAGTTGCCATACGATCTCTAGTGCTGCTTCTTCTTCTGAATCCAGCTTGAAAAATTGGAATGTAAATTGAGTCTGTGGGCCATTGTTTTGTTTGTCTTCTTTGATGACATATTCTTGTTAAGATTTTGATAGTTTCTGTAGGTTGAATTAGCACTATTGATATCCTATCTACTGTTGGTGACGTGTTTGTCCCAGTTGCTTTGAGTATACCTTTCACTTTACTTTCTAAAATGGCAGGATATGACATTTACATACCCTATTATCAGTCACTGATTTCCATTTAGAATAATTTGACAAAAAGTCTTAAATCTAATAGCTAATCAGGCTGCAGGATATGATGATATAGTAACCTGATAGCAAAATGTATGCTAATTTAAATATTGTTTTATTTAATATTATAATATATTTTTCCAGATACCCAAACTATGAATTTATTAGTGACAACTCCATATCATGGTCAGCAGGTCTCCATAATCGGTACACTGAAAATTCTTTGCGTGGAGTTATTCTGGATATACACTTTTTGTCTCAGGCAGACTTCCTGGTTTGTACATTTTCATCACAGGTAAGCAATTATAGTTTGTACCATCTGTTGCTGTAAGTAGGTTCCTACAATGTAATTTTTGCATTGTATAATGTGCTTCGCTTCACAACTTTCTGGTCTCTGGTTGGTTTGAGATTTCTACAACAAAAACCTTATTTCATTGTCTTTTGGATGTCTCATCCTGTTGATTGTATTGGCTTATTTGTAATCTGCCTTGAGTCCTAGCAAGAAAGGCAGACGATGGATGGATGGATGGATGGATGGATGGATGGATGGATGGATGGATGGATGGATGGATGGATGGATGGATAATGCATGATGGTAAACTTTTGTATGTCTGTAAACCAGTAGCACAAATAATAGAAGGGCTACCTCAATAGAACAGTATGCAAATATTAATAGACAGATACTATTAAAAGCTTATTATAAATCATAATATAATATTGTATTTATCAGGAATATCGTAACTGTACATTTCGAGAAAGGATATTGCATATGTGGAAGAAGGTATATAAAGGGGCATGAAAATCATCAGGGGTTACAGTGTTTTCCCTGCAAAGAAAGATTTGTAAGACTGGAGCTTTAGAGTTTAGAAAAAGATAACTGAGAGAAGACTTAGTAGAGATTAATGTAATTATGAACAGTGTGAAGAGATCGAATAGAGAGAAATTTTGTCAAAGCCATAAAAGTTAGGCTGGGTCAGGGTGGGAGCAGAGCGTTATCCAATGGAGTAAATTGACAAGAGCTTTAGGATTAACAAAGTAAATTTCTTCATCCAAATTTTTCTGGTGGAATTCAGTGCCACAAAATGTGTTGTGATGGCCACTAGTTTCAATTATTTTTAAAGGGATTCATGGAGGATTGCCAGGATTTCTATAAATGGATAATATGTGCCCAGCCTTTAAACACCAAGTGCAAGGGACAAGAATTAAGAGTGGCTGTCTCAAATATTCACTGTTTGTGAGCTTTGTGGTGGCATCACGATGGCCAGCAAGACAATTTTTATATTGTAGGGAATCTGACAAAGTGCTTTTGAGATTAATATGCTGTGACTCAAAATGCCAGTGACATAAAATTTTGAAAAAGTACTTGAGTGTTTTTGAAAAAATACCATTTAACAGTGAAATCACTAGTACTATTATTGCTAAGATTGCTTATTTTTGACAACAGCCTTCCTTACTCAAAAGATGATAGTTCACGTCAGTCAATAAATAGTAATAATTTGACTATTATTAGAGACATCGTCACACTGCCCCAGGAGCGTGCCTGGGAGCTCTGTTCCCCCCTCCCCTGCTGCCAGCCTGGTGAGTGGTGGTAGGGTGCAGAGGGTGGGAGCAGTGGATCACCCGCCCCTGCCAGGGGACCTTGGATTTCTAGAAGCAGAACAGATAGTAGTGGGCAAGAGAAGGCACTGAAGAAAAGAGATGGGAGGGACCAAACAGCCATTTCTTGAAAGCTTCATTGTGAAGGCCAGTTTAGAGTGGTATGAATGCACCATGAACCCTATATTTATACAGTTGAAGCTTGCAGCCAAAGATAACCTGCCAATATGTGGAATTCAGACCCTCCCCTATTGTTTTGCCTTCATTGTGTCAGGTGCTCAGGATCACCTGTCATATTCAACAGATGCTATTGGGGTAATTCTGTTGTTTGAACCCAGGGTGGGAAACTGAGAACGAGAGATGTTGTTCCTGTTGTAATCTCTCCCGAGCCTGCTTGACCTTGAGAAGTCCAGGCATCACACAGCCTGTTTTCCTGCCTGCAGAGTTAGAGGACTGTTAGGGGGAAATTAGGAGTAGCCTTCGGGAACCTATATCTGCTTGAAACTTGTCTGTAGCTGCCAGTCCTAGCAAGGATGGTGCAAGTGTATGATACTGGCATTGTCAATAAAGAAGTTTACTCATGAAGTGAAGTCTCCTGAGAGTTGCCTGTCATCCTTACAGATTGCTAGAACTGGCCTTTCTTAATCCTTAGACCTAACTCACCATAGACGCCTAACTCTGAGTTGAGGGAGGCAAGGGGAATGGTGTAGCAGAGCCAACTGAGGGAAGCCTTAAAGACCCCGCCAAGGAGCATGGGCCCAACACAGGAGCGTTGGCTGGAGCCGGAGCTGGCGCAAGACTCCACACAGGTGTTTCCTAGCAGGTGTTTCCTAGCAGTCTATCAACTACAGAGCTTGAATGGATGGGACTCTGGTGGAGTGGACCCAGCGAGTGGCATCGGCCAGGAGGGAGCTGGACCCAAGAGATCATCAGAGGGCTCAGCTCCACAGACCATCCCTGATCCAATGGAATGATTTCCTCGAAAAAGGAGGGGAAGGTGATGAGGAATCAGGAAGGAGGGGAACACTGGAAGTGCCCTCCACTGATTAAGTGCAAGAGATCCGAGCTGAGATGGGGGAGATGAGGTGGATTGTATGCTTTCATGGAAAATAGCCAAGAGTCCCTCAGGAGACCAAGGCAGCCAGCTGGGTCAAGCCACCCAAGTGCCACAAGGCCAGCTACTTGTCCCTCCCCCAGATGGGCAAGAAGCACCGGCGCCACAAGGATAGGCACCCGTCCTTCCCCCAGATGAGTCCTGAGTCTCTCAGGAGACCAAGGCAGCCAGCTGGGTCAAGCCACCCAAGTGCCACAAAGCCAGCTACTTGTCCCTCCCCCAGATGGGCAAGAAGCACCGGCACCACAAGGCTAGGCACCCATCCTTCCCCCAGATGAGTCCTGAGTCCCTCAGGAGACCAAGGCAGCCAGCTGGGTCAAGCCACCCAAGTGCCACAAGGCCAGCTACTTGTCCCTCCCCCAGACGGGCAAGAAGCACCGGCGCCACAAGGCTAGGCACCCGTCCTTCCCCCAGATGGGCAAGGAGCCCCAGTACCAGCTGGCCTACCGGCCCAACTTGTACACCAGGCGGGAGTCCCAGCTGGGCCAATCCCTGGACCTCCATTGTAGACACCATGGGAGCTACAGAAACTAGAATCCCGCTTTGAGGGGGACCCAGAGGAGTTGGGATACTTCCTACAGCTCAAGCCCCAGAGCTTCAGAGTGTGAGAGCCTTCCTGCACACAATGTGGGCACAGTACGAAGATCCCCTCAGTGGGGAGAAAGCAAGAACTAAACTGAAGTGTATGTGGCAGGGGCAGCATCCAGTGCACAAGTTTGCAAGGTTTGTGAACTCAGAGTATGTGTTGCCAAAATTCAAGATTGGACTGAATCGGTGAAGGTGCAGTTTTTCCGTACCAGCTTGAACCCAGACTTAGTGGCCAAGGCCATGGTTCAAAATGACCCACGCACCCTGCTGGAGTGGATACAATTAGCGTGTGAGATTGAAAAAAGAGAGGAGGTTGTAAAGCTATTTCGCTTACAACACCAAGCCGGCCAACAGCAGGGAGCTGCTGAGAGAGGAAGAGGAGACAAGCCTTGCATGAGAGGACCGATCCCATTGGGCAAGATGGAGAGGAGGAGGAATCAAGGTTTGTGCATAAGTGTGGTGGGGTGGGCCACTTTGTCACGGAATGCCAGGGGTTGAGAAGAAGTCCCTCAGAGAGAAAGTTGGGACCCCGGAGCATCCTGGCTGGGAGGCCAAGGCAGGGAGGAGCAGCAGTCCCAGCTCACCTGAGACGGGGCGGAGCAGCATCCCAAGCGTGCGAGAAGGCAGCAGTGGCCAGGATGGGAGAAGCACCCGAGAGGCCAGGAGAGGTATCTCCTTCCAGCAGTGAGGAGGAACAGCCAGAGGGAAACTGTGCAGATGTGCTGTGACAGGCACCCATCAGCAGGTCAAAGAAGAGCAGGTGCCAAGCATGGTGAGAGAAAAGGAAACTTTATTTTTCCTCCCCATTACAATAGTACACCCTAGAAGGGGGATGCATATTAGGGCAAGAGCTCTGATCAATTCAGGGTGCAGCAGGGACTTAATTGCCCCAGCCCTAGTCACAGGTCTGGGACTGGATCTGGTGAAATTAACAGAACCTATTAGATTTGAGCAAATGGATGGTTCTCCTATGAAAGGAGTTCCCTGCACCTATGAGACTGAACTGACCCAAGTTGGAACAGGGAGTCATTGGGAGGAAAGAACTTTTGTAGTAAGCCCAACTGCAAAATTTCCCACATTTTTAGAAGTCAGATGGCTATATTATCATGATCCACCAGAGGGCACCTTTGCCTCCCAGCACACATGTGCGGCCATTTCCTGCTGAAAACGACCCCTGGAGGTGCAGCGCCCTCTGACCCTCAGTTCCTCTTTTGCCGCCAGTCAGAGAGATTCTAGCTGACTGTGTTGTAGGTAAGTGGTTGCATTTCCTTTGAAGCTCCCCTGAAAATTGAGTGAGAAAAACGTTGGAGAAAGCCCTCTTTAAACGTTGCACTAAGTGCAGCACAAAGATGACAAAGACTGATCGACATTCCCTTTGTCTAATTTGTTTGGGAGAAGGGCACAATACCCAATCCTGCAAACACTGCCTTAGCTTTACACCCAAAGCCCGAGCAGAAAGGGTCGTCAGACTGAAGGTATCACTGTGAGAAAGAGCCCTAGCAGTAGTGGGCCCCTCACTGAAGGTGAGTAAGTCATCCCAGGCTGACAGCGCTGGGCCCTCAGATCTGAGACCACCTTCAACACCGCAACTCAAGCCCATCGGGGTCGAGGACACCTCAGAGTCGTACTCACTCCATCTCACTCGAGGTGTCAAGCCTACTGGATCTGACACGAGTCCAACCCTCAAAACTGAGATCACCCGCACAACCAGATCTGATGTCTCAGATCCAAAGATCAAAGTTGAAGGACTCGACCACAGCAGCACTATTGGGCGTTGCACTACCAGATCTGAGTAGCAAAGAAGGAACATCAGAGGGGGAATCACCCAGAAGGAAAACAAGACAAAACATTTGTCTAAGGAGGAGGCTGTCAGGCCTGGCTAGGGGATTCTCTCAGACTTTCCACTTCATCGACCACGGTTGTATGAGTTAAAGGTCTTTATTAGATAATGCTCCCTAGTAATGCACGAGTACAGAGTAATTACCTGCAATGCCAAAGCCAAGTCTTCCCTGAGAAGTCGTACTTCCAGTCCCCTCCCCCCAGTCCAAACAAGAGTCAGTTGAAGTTGGTGCAAAAGTCCTGAAAGAGATGCAGAGCTGAAATTCCCAAGGTCTATTCCCAGACAAGCCGCTCCAGCTGCACTGGTAGCACCACTTGGCCCAAGCAAAGCGTAGCCAAGATTCAGTGAAGGAGGAAAGCTGCCCTACTACCCATCCCTCCAGTAGAAATACAGTCACAGGCATGGCAGACAGGCTGGCTTGCCTTCCTGACAGAGGTACCCAGAGTATCCCCCAAAAGGGGATGGGTTGAACAGGAGGTACTGGTGATTGAACCTCCTCCCACTCCTTCTCTGCACTCTAAATCATCTGCACTCTAAATCATCCTCAATACACACCAGGTCACTGTCGGCACATTCATTGGAGGAGGAGGGCAAGATCTCTCGAGGGAGAAATCTGTCTCACCATTCCCCTCAAACAGAGCGGTACTATTCCTACAGGGAGACATCGTGGTACCACCATGCTCAACTCCACTATGACGTGGATATGAGTTCATACCATACCGAGATACTACCTAGAGCACTAAACAATGAGGCAACAACACTCTTTCTTGAGTTCAAGGATGGCCTTCCAACTCTCTGAACCTGGTCTCGAACCTGATCCCTACCAGGCAGACGGCAGCCCCAGCTTGCCATCAGACCCATCTCCTGATAAAGCAGTGGAGGACTTGGGGGACACATCTCCCATGGACGATTTCTGTTCCTATACGAAGCAACTGCTTAGGATGGTTAGAGCACTGGAGATAGACATCTCTTCGTCAGAGCCGAGACCAAAAGACAAAATTCTACAACACCTCTGTTTGGGCTCTACCTCCAACGTGGCATTCTCAGTTATCGAGGGTTTTGTAGAGATGATGAACACGTTGTCTGAGAAACCTGCATCTGCCACAACCACCACCAAGAAAGCTGAAAGCCTATATAAAATCAAAGATGAGTCTTGCGCATACCTGTCAACGCACCCTCCCCCCTCTTCTTTAGTCACAGAAGAGATGCAAGCAAGGCAGAGACAGGGCCTGCACTATACCCCTTCTGATAAAGAAGGAAAGAAACTTGACACCTTGGGGAGAAAGATTTGTCAGCTGCACTGAACATTAAAGTAGCAAATTACGCCACCATGATAGGGGCATATCAGATCTTTCTATGGAACAAGGTTACTGCATTCCACTATAAGTTGCCTGAGGATCAAAAATTGTTGATCAAGGTTATCCAGGAGGAAGCAGTGAGACGGCGAGGCACCAGATCAACATGAGCCGGAATGCCATGGACACTTCTGCGAGAACCATGACGTCCACAGTGGTGTTGAGGAGACACACATGATTGAGAGCCACAGCACTGCCCACAGAGACATGAAATAAAGTGGAGGACCTGCCTTTTGAAGGAAAAATGCTGTTTTCGGAAAAGACTGATGAATATCTATCACAGAAAAGAGATTAACAAGCATGGTCATATGGCATCATACCTCCAACCCAATAAGGCCAAGGAAGAAGTCAATTTAGGCAGCAGTCGCAGTAGAGGGGGAAATCCTATTGCTTCCAACCCTATCAGGGATACTTATATCCTCCACAGTGGAGCGGTCAGGGCAACTTTACAAGGAGGAAACAATCCCACAGGCCAAGGCAGGGGTTGCAATCTCATCATTCAAAAGAGCAAACTCAAGCCCCAAAACAGTTCTGACTAGGAGCCCATCTTTGGCATCTTTGGCAAGAGGCTATAGGCCTTCTACTCAGTTTGGTGTATTGTTACCACCGATGTTTGGGTTCTTAAAATCGTTAACTGGTTATAAAATTGAATTTGAAGCTTCCCTGTGTCTGAGTCTTCCTAATTATTCAGATTCTCAGAAACACCCCTACTTGGGGGGTTGAACTCAGAGCACTGCCTGATGGGGAAATGGAACTGGGCTTCTACTCAAGGTTTCTCTTGGTAGACAAGAAAGATGGAGGACATAGGCCAATACTAGACTTAAGGAACCTGAACAAGTTTATTGCTACTCACAGGTTCCGCATGATCACACTTCACATGGTCCTGACATTACTGACCCCAAACTGTTGGTTTGCAGTGCTAGATTTAAAGGATGCATACTTCCATGTCTCTGTCTACATGACACATAGGAAATTCTTAAGGTTCATTTATGAAGGGAAAATATATCAATACCACTTTCTACCTTTCGGTTTATCCACAGCACCACATGTGTTTACAAAGTGCATGGCAGTCGTCATTGCCTATTTGAGGACAATGAAATCTTGTATTTACTCTTACCTTGATGACTGGCTGATTATGGGCCAGTCAGAAGAGAAATAACTTTACTTACTTGTTTTCAACTTGGACTATTCATTAATCAGAAGTCCAAGTTAGTCCCAGCAAGGAAGGTCCGATTCATAGGGGTGGTATTAGATGGCTTCACAAATAGGGCCTTTTTGCCTGTAGATAAAGGGGAATGATTATGACATTCCAAAATTTCATTTTTCAGTCAGCAAAAAAGATTCAAACTCTTTCAGCCTTAAGGCATCTATTACTGCAGAAGTTACTGCCCAGCGGGACATATTATCGTTCCGCCAGGCCTGTAAGACAGAGCTGTTCCACCAGGCGTTTGGTGATTGAAGGGGGCGGTGCCATGTCGGCCTCCCACCTTTGGGGTGGGGAAGGTTCTCCCCACCACTGCACCTTGTTAATTTGTTTTATTATTTGTATATTGATTTTAGTTTTTGTTTTTATCGATTTTAACTGTTCACCGCCCAGAGCCCCTGGGGATGGGCGGTATATAAATTGAATAAATAAATAAATAAATAAATAAAGATGAGGGACCTACAACTGTGGTTCATTTCAGTGTTCCATAGTGAATCAGACTTGCAGGAAAAAAGATTTAACATCCCTAGAACGATACTAAAATTGGTGGCTAGTGGATACCCATCTGTCAGAAGGGGTTCCATTCAGACATACAGTCTCGGAGGTGTCCATTACTGTGGAAGCATCCAACACAGGTTGGGGAGCACACTGTGGGGACATTTGTACCCATGGGACATGGGGCAGACATGAGAGGGATTTACACTTTAACCTACTTGAGTTAAGAGTGGTTCATTATACTTTTTCACTCACAGATGTGGTGAGAGACAATACTGTCCTCATCTTAACAGACAATTGTACTGCTATATTTTATCTCAACGGGCAGGGAGGGACTACCTCCAGGGCCCTGTGCGAGGTGGCTGTATCAATCTGGAACTGGGCCATAGATCACAGGGTGAACATAAGTGCAGTACACATACCCAGGGTAGACAATACCATCGTAGACCAACTCAGCAGATTAGGGGAGAACCCACACAAATGGACTATCAAGATACTTACATAAACCTTGTCTTTCAGAGACGGGGGTTTCTGGACATAGACTTATTTGCAACAAGGGCAAATCAAAAGGCTGAATTGTTCTGTTCAAGAGGTGGCCAAGGGTGAGATTTCTTAGGAGATGCTTTCCAGCTAAATTGGTCAGACAACCTTTACTATTGTTGTTGTGGGTTTTCCGGGCTTTACTATGCTGTCCTGCTGATTCCCTTGGTAGCCAGGGTAATAAGCAAGATTCAGCTGGAGGGTACAGGGGCGATTGTGACAGCCCCTTACTGGCCCAGACAACCCTGGTTCCATGGACTGCTGAGATTAGCCAACAACCAGATTTTACACCTACCCAACTAACTGGATCTCGTGTCTTGGCAAGGAATCCTACATCACGACATAACAAAACTCAGACTAACAGCATGGCTGATATCACCAGAGGAACGTTCACAGAGGGTGTAGCACAGGTAATTTTGAACACTAGACATCTGTTCACTAGGCAATCATATGGATTGAAATGGGAAAATTTCAGAGCCTGGACAGAGAGAAAGAATTTAAGTGTGACTGTACACTAACAGAAAGTCTAGAACTCAAACAGAAGGGACTATCCAATTCATCTGTTAAAGTATAGCAGCCATTTTAGCATTCCATGCTCCAATTAGCAACAACATGTGATTTATATACTGCCCTTCAGGACAACTTAATGCCCTCTCAGAGGGTTTACAAAGTATGCTATTATCCCCACAATGAGACACCCTGTGAGGTGGGTGGGGCTGAGAGAGCTCCTATAAGCAGTTACTGACCCAAGGTCACCGAGCTGGTTTCAAGGGGAGGAGTAGGGAATCAAACCGAGTTCTCCAGATTAGAGTCCTGTGCTCTTAACCACTACACCAAACTGATTCTCAATTGACAATAAAATGGATTTATCTTGTCCCCTTTCTTCTTGGCTCTTCCTTTCATCAGCTTCATGTCTCCACCACCCATTTTTCTTAAGTTCCATTTATTCAGGCCTTTGGTTTATTTCATTGTTTTCCTTTAACCACCATGTATCACTTGATCTTCTGTCCCAGGGCTTCCTTCCAGTCCTCAGCTGTCCCATATATGGTTTAAATCCTAGCCAGATTACAGTCCAATTTCAGTCCAAAATTGTCAAAATGCTTACTTCCCTATTGCAGGCTATTACAGAGCCAATCAAAGATTTCACGGCCACCAGTGCAATACAATATAAATTTTTAAATCCTTGAATACCATTAAGGTGTTCCCTATCTCTTGCAGTACCTGGCAAAATATGGATTAGCTACTTGCATTAATCAGTTTTTAAATTGCCTTTTCTGCAGACAATTTGTCTCAATGGTTAAGCATGGTAGAGAGATTATAAGATTACAAAAGATTACAAGTGTTTTCAGCAGGGCTGTTTCTTCACATTTGTGCTGAAGGATGTGACTTTTAGAACTATGAAAATGAACAGTATGAAATATAAAACACAAGTTTTAAAGGCTCAGACATTTTGACAAGTCACTCCTTAAGTGGGCTCAGGGCAAAAATGTAAGAAGCATCTGCTTTCATTCAGAGCATTTCATAGGTGGCCTTTTAATTAGAAGGCCAAGCAGCTTTTGTGTTTGTGTAAATCTTGAGAGGGGGTTGCTACAGCTTTCCCCCTGATATTTGGAAATAATACTCTTACTGTAGAATACTACTTGTATTTCATATGGCATTCTTAAATTTTACAATGTTGTATGTTTTGATATTGTAAGCTGCCTTGAAGGTTAGAATAGGCCAAAAGATAGGCTATAAATTAAATACATTAAATACATTTTAAATCCTTTGCAGAGCTATACTCAGTCACATTGACTAAGTGGCAGAAATTGATGCAGCGGATGGTTTTCCATACATAGATTTGTAGTGTTTGAGACACTGCAGCTAATTAAGCTCCCAGAAATCATTGGAAAGACTGGCAAATTGTGGAAAGAGTAAACTAAAGAATGAATCAGAGTTTAAAGTAGCATAGAAAACCCCAAAGCCATGATATGTGGAAATCCCCTGAAACTAAAGTATCTAACCAACACCTATTCATTTTTATGACAGGTTTCTAAAGAATGTTCCAAGCTATGTTCTCCTGTGTTAAATTAATTCAGATAATTAATATGTGTCTCTAAGGTAACCAATACATTTAAAGTCATGTAGGATACATGTGTGTGGACAAGCAGCGTGGGGCTGATAATGTAGAAAAGATAAAACAAGTAGAATTTAAGAAATAAGTTATCTAACTTAAAGCTGATATAAACTAGAACCCAAACTCAGACCACTTGGGAATGACAAAACATATCTACCCACTGCCAGGGCCGGCCTGCCCATTGAGGCGGGCCCGGCAGCCACCACAGGGTGCTAAGGCGCCAGAGGGGCACGCAGGGCTGGATCGAGGGGGGGCAGGGGGGTAGTCTGCCCCCGGCGCCACCAAGGAGGGGGCGCCGGGAGCAGCTGCCAGCGGGCGCAGGCAGCAGTGCGGGCAGCCTCGCAGTCCCCCGTGCTGCCTTTCGCCTGCCCTGCAGGACTGGGGGCGGCTGGCTTGCCGTGCACCCCGTCCTGCAGGGCAGGCAAAAGGCAGCGCAGGGGGCTGTGAGGCCACCCGCGCCATTTGCCTGCCCCGCAGGACAGGGGGTGGCCGGCCGCCCCCTGTCCTGCGGGGCAGGTGAATGGCGTAGGCGGCCTCGCAGCCCCCTGTGCTGCTTTTGCCTGCCCTGCAGGGCAGGGGTGTGTGGCAAACCGGCCACCCCCTGTCCTGCAGGGCAGGTGAAAGCAGCGCGGGGGGCTGTGAAGCCGCCCGCGCCATTTGCCTGCGGGGAGGAAAATGTCATGTGCGGCTTACAAGCCCCACACGCTGCCTCCGTTCCACCCTGTGTGATGATGTCACCAAAGTGATGTCATCATGCAGCGCGGGGAGCGCGCACGCGAGGTGGCCGGCCAAGGTTTGCCCCAGGCATGGGCAACTCTAGATCTGGCGCTGGCGGCACGGACCTGGCGGCAGGGGCGCGTGCCACGGAGCTGCCGCCACCAGCCAGGAGCATGTGCTGGTGGCGGCAGCGTGGTGCTGCTGAGCAGGCAGCCTCCCATTCAGTCGCTCGGCGGGCCAGGCACAGCTGGTGGCCAGGGCAGCCAGCTCCACCTGGCCTGCAGAGCAACTGAATGGGAGGGCTGGAAGGCCCCCCACGTGCGCACCCAGCCCTGCATGATGACGTCACACACAGTGACATCATCACGCAGTCCAGCACGCACAGAGGCAGCTCCTAAGCTGCCTCAGGTGCCGGCGATGCTGGAGCTGGCCCTGCCTACTGCTTTAGGGTCCAGTGAAGCATTTATAAAGAAGCCAGTAATTTGAGGAAAGATACAGAAAATTGGAGTCAGGGTGAACCTGTCTGACACTTGAGAGGCCAATCTTACATCACCCAGTGGTCAATATGTATCTTGGTCTGGCCAACAAGATTTAGAATTCTGTAAGATTTGCTGGTAATTTTTTTTTATTAAGTCAATTGATAGTTGAATAAAGATTAGGTATTCTGTAGAAAATACTCTGTAAAGAATGATGTGTTCTGTGCGCAGTGTGGTGTACAGTGAACAAAGAGTGCACTTTAGTCATAAATGTGTACTGCATCATACTGTCTGGTTCTCCCTGAAATGTATTCCATCAAAGGTAAAACTTTCCTAAATAGTGAAAAGACTCCTGGGCTCCACAAAACTATGTGAGGCATAGTAACATGTTCTTAGATACCTTGAGTTGGAGGGAAAACCCTGCTATTATCAAACAAGGTATCTCAAGTGTGCAAAACATAGGTGCATGCTATAAATAATTATAAAATTAAAAATAAAAGAGAAAGCAGGCTGCGATTTGCCTGACGGAACTATATTATAAGACCTCTACGCTGGTGTGGATAAAGGAATGGATCCTACTCCATAATCCAAGACTGCTAAAACTAGAAGGACATGACCTTAAGATTGGGTGGCATGCCTACCTCTGGTACCAAAAACCAGATACACATACAGTAAGTACTTTAAGGATTGTATAATAAGAAAATCCCTGATGAATATCTGGGAGAAAACAAAAAATCTAAAGAAGGCCTTGCTTGTATCCCACACTGTCGCTATAGCGATTTCTGGTTGTATATTCTGTTTAAAAAATAGTTCCATTTCTTTTTTGTTTCTTCCACAAAGTTTTTATTTTTCAACTGAAATGTATTCAATCTCCAGTTATTTTTTTTATATCTCCTGTCATTGTCACCATTAGTGGGTTGTGGTCCGCAAAAGTCCTTGGTAATATATCTACCTCCATTACATCCTTCATCAGGGTTGCAGAAGCCCACAATTCGTATCTCTATGAATAGAAGGCATAGTCTCTTGTTATTGGATTTTTTGTTCTCCAAACATCCCATAGGTTATATTCTTCTGCCATTTGTAAAAAATTCTTTGACAGTTGTGTTGACACTCTTTTTGTCGGTTTTGAAACTTTTTTGTCTATTTTTCTGTCAAATACTGTGTTATAATCTCCCATCCAACAGTATTCGGGGTAGTCATAATTTCTTATTATTTGCTGTATTCTGAAGAAGCCTTCTTGATGGTCATTTGGCGCATATAAATTTATTAATAATATTTTCTTTCCCTCTTTGAAACACTGTTAACAGTAGTCTTCCATCCTCTGATGCATATACTAATTTTGGATCGTATTCTTCCTTAATATATGTTACAAGACTTCTCTTTTTCTTACTTTCATTTGAAGCTACAAAATTTTTCCTCAGTCTTTTTTCATTCCAACAGTCTCTGATCACTCTTTTGAATATGTGTACCTTGCACACAGATTGTCTACTTTTAACTTCTTAAGTTGTGCATGTTCTCTTCCTTTTTTGCAGCAAATTTAATCCATTAATGTTTATAGTCCTCATTTGCTTCTTATCCATTTGCCAAATCTGATTTATTATTGATTTTTTTCTTCTGTCCTCTTGCTTTCAATGGAGATAATTTAGTTCCTTCCTCTGGTTCCAGTTCTGATTCTCTCGAACTTTCTTGTGAGATCTCTTCCTCTCCAAAATTCTTTTTCTTCTCCTTTCTCCTCTTCTTAAGATTTCTCCCTTGCCTGTCTAGAAAGTCTCTTGCTTTGTATATGGAATCAATCTTGAATTTTTGACTATTGTATGTGAAAAGGAGACCCTCTGGAGTAAGCCATCGGTAGGAGATTTCATTTTGGCTCAGTACTGAAGAGAGAAAGTAGTATTCTCTTCTTTTTTGCCTCATGCTTCATGGTACCTCCTTAAGTATCTTTACTTCATTTATATTTAGGGTTTTGTCTCTCATTTCCTTCAATATTGTTTCTCTCATACTTCTCTTTGTAAATTTCACATGCACCTCTCTTGGCAGCTTATTTTCCCTTGTAGAGCTTGAATTCACTCTATAAGCAATGTCCAGTTCATTTTGAAATTCTTCATTTTCCATTTTCAGTATAGTAGCAATCGCTTCACTCAATATGTCATTCAGTAATTCCTCCTTATTTTCTGTAATATTCTGGAATCTCAGCATACAAGTTGCTCTTTCCATTTCCATTATTGCTGCTTCTGAAGCTTTCTGTTTTCGACCTCTTCCACTTTTTGATTAACTATGTCCGCTCTTCCATCTACTTTTGCAATTGATTGTGTCAAATTGGTTATTTCCTGCTTATTTTCTTTCATTTGTTCTTGAAATTAATCCATTTTCCCCTTTAGTTTGTTAATTTGTTCTGATACCTGCATAATGCTATTTTGCAGCCGCAAAATAGCATTATGCATCTGTTGTAAACTTTGCTGCAGCTCTTTTAGAGCTTCCTGTGTCAACATCGTGCCTATGGATTTTGATTGCCCTGGAGAAGGATTTGGCTTTGTGGTGTTTCTCATTTTTTAAAAAAAAATCTCCTACCTATCTGTGTTAATACTGTTAGTCCTTTAGGTGTGTGCTAAACAACTAGACAACTATTGTGCCCTCCTTATTTTATCTTTTCTTATTAAATTGCCTTATCAAGACCTTCTATCATCCTTGAATAATAATTATATCACACTGAACAGTACTGCCCTCACACTATCACATGCATTGGGAGAGGTTTCTGATAACAAACCTAACCAAACTTTATACTATATGGAGCTTATAGGATCTTTTTTGTTGTTGTTTGACACAATTTAAGGTAAATAGTCTAGACTAATTATGCAGTCCTCTCCCTCCCCTTCCCACCCTTTCCCCCCCTCCAAAGGAAAAGGGACGTCCAGCCTGTTCTTCCCTCTTAAGTCCAGTTACCTGTTTGTCTTTAGATAATCACTCCAAAGAGGGGAGAGATTTCCCCAGGCTCCCTCTCCGGTCTGCTTCATGTATTCAGTCTCTCCACAGTCTCTTTTGCTTTCAGCTTTCAACTTTCAGCTAAGTCATCCCTGTGTCTTTCGCACCATAAGTATTTTCTTCCACTCTTCTTTAATTATGTCTTTAACTTCATGAACTTTATTTTATTTGCTCGTTCAGCAAATATTTTCCCATCTGTGTGGTTTTATAATTCCAAACAAGTTGTTGCCTTCCCCTTTGCAAGCCTCTCTTAGACTTGAGAGCTCCCGGTAAAAGTTATTTCTTCAGGAGTGGGGGCGGAATCCAGCCCCACCGTCCCTCTCCCTAAAACTATTCCCTTCCGAAAAGCCGGGTCTTTATTGCCTTTCTCTTGTCTGGCACTATTCTCTTTATTTTGTCAGACTTACAGTTTAGTTACATCATCTTCTTTTGTTAGTTGAGGTATTTCTCTTTGTGTTCTGTCTGTCCTGGCGTTCACAGCTTGTTGCCTGAAAATGGCGTCCTCCGTGATCTGTGCTGTGAGGCAAATTTCTCAGGGCTTCAACTCCAATGTTTGGAGTGAGTCCCCAGCTAAGCCCCTTGCTTCAGAGACCCCTCTCCATGGCACCCCCTTCAAGCTTGGGAGTTCCCAAGCCCCCAGACCACAGGGTTTGACTCTCCTGTCAGAGACAACTCCCTCAGAGCAGTCAACCTCACTGCGACATAACCTGAAATCCCCCGGTTCCAATTGTCTTAATGGAAAATGAGTGGCTAATGTTGGGCTTAAAACTTTTTAAAATATTTATTAGGAGATGCTCTAATTCAGGCTTATAGTCTCTAAAATGTAGACTTTAACTAACTCATTACTGACAGAAAATGGGATGGCATGTCCAATTAGGTGGATGGACGTTTCTTACAAAGTATTGTTTGGTAGCTATAGCAATTGCTAAGCTACCAGAGTTGAAATTAGATTTTAAAAAGAATCTAGAAAAAATACAGGCTGCCATATTGATTGATTTATTATTGTTGTTGTTATTTATACCTTATACCTTACCTTTCCTCTTGGCTCAAGTCTACAAGTAATAATAAATTATTGCAGATTAAAACCAAATAAAATAAAAAGGCCAAATAATACTCCTCCCTGAAAGATACTTGTTCTTCATACCCCATCAAAAGTCCTGGCACATAAACAATCCTTGTGCACATCCTGAAGAACTCCAATGAGGGGTCTTCCTTCACCTTTTCAGGAAATCTGCTCCACAGAGTGCAAACTGCAGTGGAAAAGACTTTGGCTCTGGTTGATGCCAGCAGACTAACCTAAATGGGGGAACAGCCTGAAGACCATAGTTGGTGTATGGAAGGATATGTGAACCTCAGGCCATGAAAGGGGCACCTAGAATTGAACTCAGAAACAAACTTTTTCTAGGAAGAAAAGTGTAATGGCAATGGCACTTTCCTTTCTAATACTAACCCTTTCATCTTTCTTGATTATAGATTGTAGTTGACTCTTGTATACTGATACAAAAGGATACCAAGGACTTCGGGAGAGTGGAGATACCCTTTCTCTTATCATCTGCTTCCCCTCTGATGCTGCTTTCTTTTCCTCCTTACTTGGAGTTTTGCCTATGACTCAACTTCTCTCCCATCTGCTTGCTTTTTCCTTTTTCTTCACCCACTCTGGCTTCTCTCTTTCCTGCCCTGCCCACCCTCCTGGTCTTCTTGCTGGTCTTCTCTTTCCTAATGACTTGCCCAACCATCTAGTATTTCCTTTCTTCCCTCATCCTGCTTGTCTGCTTGGCTCTGCACTCCTGCCAATATCACTAAGGTGAGGGAAGGAACCTGGAGAACGCTTTAAGCAGTATGCTAACAGCACAGTGATGTACTGCCACCATGTCTTCCCCCTTCCATTCTGCACTGTATGCGCTGCTAGTAACTGTTGGATTCTCCCTCCTTTGCTTACTTGTGTGGGGTGCATTGTACTACTACAGTCTTTGTTGTATGTGTGTGCTGAGCTTGGAATAGCTGTAAAGGATCTGAGCAGAGCAATGTTAGCAATGTGCTACAAGAGATACTGACCCCCAAACTTAATTGGGGGGCCTCAGTTGTGGTCCATGTGGGAGGATAGCAGGATGCTGGGTGGCCACCACATTGTAGGGTGGTGTGAGCTTCCTGTGGCCTCAGTGAAGGGAGCCTGTGCAGCTCAGATTCAAATGTCAGGGCCAGCCAATCAGAGCAGACTGGGCCAGGCAGCAAGGGGTGGGAAGAGGGCTGAGGACCTGGGAGGCATGCTCTCTGCTCAAGTCTGCTGTCCCTTCTGGAAGAGGGAAGAGGCCCCTGCCCCTCAACACTTGGCTCATGGCTGGCCCTATGCAGTGCCAATGTTCTGCGAGCAAGTTGTGGCCTCTTTTAACTCCATCGTGGTTGTCTGGTATATTTTGTCACCTTGCCTCCTAGCTCTCCTCCCCCATTTTGGCACTGGCCTGCAATGTTTGTTTCCTTTCTGTGGGGGTCCTGTCGCTCCCATGTGTGTTCCAAGTGCACACAACCGCAGTCTAGGGTTATATATGGTTCTTTGGAGAGCTGTGATTGGCTGCAGACATAGGAACCTAAGCTGTGGTAAAGCTTGGATGCAGGGTGGGATGCTGGAGAGAGGGTGTTTTATTTTCACTCTCCAGGTGTTCAGGGTTTTTAGCAGCAAAATGTTGTACGTGAGTGTGGGTATGTGTGAGATAAAGGCTGTAGAGGCTTAGGAGGCCAACTAAGCCCTAATCCACCTCTGATATTACCCTAAACACTGGCCATTTCATGTAAACTTCAGAACGACATCAGCCCTGATGCTGGCATAGCGTAAGCACCAATTTATATCCTAATATGTCAGCAAATCTTTGTGATATGCCAGCATATGGTTTAGTTGAGTTAGGGACCATAGACTTCACTATATTGTCTTACATATTATCTGTTGCTTTAAATATGTACTCCTATGCTCCATGTTGTCTAACATCATTCCTATAATTGATTATGTTCTGTTTCAGTATTTTTTCTATTCTGTATTGGATTCTTGCTAATGCTATATCTTTTAAACTTATATCTATCTATCATAAGGCATTGTTTATGGAAATGTCCTTGATACTGTATTGAAATGTACTTGATACTTATACTAATCTCACACTGTGTAATCTGCCTTGAGTCTCAGTGAGAAAGGTAGACTATAAATGACATAAACAAATAAATAAATTAGACCATTAGGACTTAAGATGGCCACCTCTGTGATGTTTGTTAGAACCATTCAGTTGGATCCAACAGTTTCATCCATTCATAGAAAAATTTTCACTCATAGATGGAATTCCACTTATGAAAGGCGTTATTGCATCCAACCAGTCTGCTGCTATGCTCCCAGCACTGGTGCAGATTGACATCTTTCCACTGCTGCAGAGGTTTCTATACTATAGAAAGAGCTTTTGGAGACTGTTGAAAGAGAGATTGGGCAATGTGTAAATCCTTGTGCCTCATCTATATGGGATGTCTAAAAAATCCTATCCTCCTAACATCAGCAAATCACTATTGCCTTGATATATATTGAAGACAAATGGCAGATCAGAATTTTTTAAAGCGTCAGTTGACAGGGATAGCCTGAATAGTTGTGACTTTGCACAACTGCAGTAGAAGCAGGAGAGAAAATCCTGCTGCAGTATTTGGAGGTTATCATTTACTGCACAAAAAGCAGAAAAACAAAAAAACAAAAACCTTTGGATGTCACCCAGTATGGCCGTACTTTGCCATGCAATAAATAATATGGATAAGTGCTTTATTCTCAAGCACTGCTCTTTGCATCTCTGTCTGTAGAGATAAGGTGGGTGGCAACCAAGGACAGGGTTTTCCTAGTTGTGGCAACTCACCTTTGGAATGCCCTCCCCCTTGAGGCTCACCTGGAACCTGCCTTACTATCCTTTTGGCACAAGGCCAAAGCATTTCTTTTTTCCTAGGCTTTTTATCTAAGAGGTTTCATTTTTTAAAAAGCTGTTTTATGTCTTACGTGTAGCCCGAGGACTGTTTCACAAATATCATTGTAGTTGCTCAATGTTGCTTTGTGCTGTTTTATGCCATGGCCTGTTTTTTATTGCTTATTTTTAATGACTACCATGCAAATGGCTCTGTCTTGTTTTTAATAGACATAACTTCTTTTTAATGGCCTGTTTTATTGTTCTAATTGTAAGCCACATTGATCAGGTTTCTGAATTTACATTTCCTAAATAATACATTGCTTAAAATTAGTGATGGGGCTTAGGAAGCCCAAACAAACATCAATATATTTCAACCACATTCTCAACCATAATTGGTTAAGGAACCATAAATTCCTTAATTGAAAAGTACAAAGGTTTAGCTGCATTAAAAATGTAGTAAGGTGTGCAAAACAGATGCTGCAATCCTAAAGACACTTTCCTGATATAAGCTCCATGAATTTGCATTTTAACATGCGACTTACTTCTGAGTAGACTTGCTGAGAATTGCTCCCTATACCACTGAGCCTCTAGCCACAGCAATAGTAACTATCTAGAATGTGTCAAATAATAGTTTGCTAATTGCTTTTTTTGTTTCTTCATTTAGGTTTGTCGAGTTGCCTATGAAATCATGCAAACACTGCACCCAGATGCATCAGCCTTTTTCCATTCTTTGGATGACATCTATTATTTTGGGGGGCAAAATGCCCACAATCAAATTGCTGTTTATTCTCACCATCCCCGAACTGCTGATGAAATTCCTATGGAACCAGGAGATATAATTGGTGTTGCTGGAAACCATTGGGATGGCTACTCAAAAGGCATCAATAGAAAATTAGGAAAAACAGGGCTATACCCTTCCTACAAAGTAAAGGAGAAAATTGAGACTGTCAAGTACCCCACATATCCAGAGGCTGACAAATAAAGACAAGCTGGCAGCTCACAGTAGCTCCTACATTGAAGGGATTTCAACCAGCTGTACTAACAGTTGGCTTTTGTGAGATACGAATTTGCATTTTAACATTCAGTTAAAATGAAAGCCTTTTATCATTCAGACTGGATACACAGCTTGGAACAACTGGATGGGCCATTGTTTGGACTTGTTTTGTTGTATGCACTCGCACACATGCACACCGATACATATGGACCAGGGAAATCTGTTGTTTTATACTGTTGACTCTTTGAAGATATGTCCCTCCCATGAGTCATACATGAGCTTTGGGCTCTGTTCTTTGCCATTAATAGACTGTAATGCTCAGATACTGACTGACAATAACACTGCTGCATTGTGTAATTTGAGTGATATGAGCATATTTTGTATGTGCAGACTTTAAAACATGGTGCCTCTCTTGGAAAAATCCACTGACCTTTTAGAAGAGCCATGCCTAGTTCTATTAATGATGAGCAAGAGTTGTTCTTGATTTTAACTGATGATTATGACCACTGAACATGCTCCAACCAACAAATTCAAAAATCAGACTAGATCTTTCTTTACAGGAATTTTGTTAGCAATTCCATCAATTAGTTCATCTCATCATTAATAAAGAATACATCCAACAATAAAATAATTGTCTGGTAGGAACTTTTGTAAAACAATGCCATGAACTGATTCTTTAGTACTGTTTCTGGACATTGTCTTTGATAACAAATAAATTGAAAAATGAAGAGCTAGAGTTCTACAAGTAATTAATTTTTTTAACATCAGAAAGTCTCTCTTGTACATCTTTCCAGACTACTTGTTCCTTTACGTGCTGAATTTCATAGCTATATAGTCTGATAATGCATAGGAATCTTTTTACAGTGTCCTCAAGCCAGAAGAAGACACTTTTGTATTTTTTATGTTATTTCTCTCCTTTCCTTGCTGTATATCATTGGGCATTAAGCAACTTTTCCCCTGGAATAAGTTCAATGGCACAGTCCGTGCTTCTATGAGGGGGTAGCTTATTAGCTTCTTTTTCATCAAACACTTGTTTCAAATCTCGGTACTCAGAGGGAATGACTCTTTCCTCTTCTGTGGTTAAGAGTACAGTCTCTAATGGGGAGGGTGCCCCACACTTTAGTCCATGCATGTTTTGCACAATGATCTCCCTTAAAGACCACCATCTCAGTGGACCATTTTATGTATGGGTCATGGTCCCATAGCCAACGACTTCCCAACACTAAGGGGTATTTGGCTACATCACTGACTATATACGTCCGATTCTCCCAATGGTCTCCCATGCCTGTAGGAGTAGGTGCTGTTTTATGCTATGTGGGGTGCATATTAGACCCATCCATTTGTTCAAATACTATAGGGTCTTTGCTTAGTTCTAAGCCCAGTCCATTAACTAAAGCTGGTGATATTAAATCCCATGAACATCCGGAGTCTATTAAAGCTTGCACCCACACATGAGTTCCCTTTTTTGGATTTAGTAATGTCATGGGCATAAACAGTATGGCCCCTCTTTCTCTCACCTTTGGGGTTTTAGGTTCTTTAGAGACCTGCCATTGGGACCCTTTTATGACAGGTCTGCCTCATTTCCTGCTGTTGGGGCAAGATCCTCCTCGGCTTCCTTTGGTGTGGGCATTTCAGTAACTTTGGGATTCTCCTCGGCATCCAAACTGGTCTCTGGCTTTCCCACATTTAGGGTCCAATTTCCAACCCGGTGGTTTGGGTGGGCCTGTGGGTTTGGGTACACTGGAGCAGCTTGCGATATCCCTCCATACTGTGGTTGAAAACCTTGTGCTTGGATTCTCTGGGCTCCCTGTGTGATATTTACTAGGTCTCATTTGCATCCTTTGAGGGACATTCATTTGAGGACCCCCCACCTGTGTGCTTGGATTCTCTGGGCTCCCTGTGTGATATTTACTGGGTCTCATTTGCATCCTTTGAGGGACATTCATGTGAGGACCCCCACCTGTGTGTGCCCTATTTGTTACTCCTGTTCCCGCTGGGACAATTATGGGGGTTCCTTGTGGTTGGCCTGGTTGGGGCACCCTCATCCCACTGGTGGCAACTGTTGCCCCTGTACTTGTTTGAGCTTGAACGGGTAGGTTCCTTGACATTCTCATCCCCGTTGTGGTACTGGGCTCCCCTGCACCTCCCATGATTGGAAGTATGGTCAAAGGCTGTGGAGCCCCTCTTGCCTGGGTTCCCTCTTGTGGAATCCTCACTCCCCCTGGGGTGGTAAAGTGGAGCTTATGGGTACTGTTAGGGGAGGTTGACTCTATGAGTTCATTGGCACTCTCATCCCCATTGTGGTAGTTGGCACCCCTGTGCCAGCTGCAGTCTGGGGAACGGACAACAATTGTGCTCTCCCATATGGATCCACTTACTCCATGGGATGGTATATTTGGTGCCATCACTAAATGGAAATGTGGGAGAATACGCCTTCCCTCCATTCCTGTTGCTACTACCGGAACCTGTGTGGTGATAGGAACTATTTGGTCGTCTACAAACTGCTCGGGAGTCATTAAATCCGCTCTTCTCCTTTCCAGCAGTACAGTCCATGCAAAGTCTATAGGTCCTTGTCCCATTTGCGAGACTCCCCCCCCCCCCCGTGGCAGGAGAGGGGATCTCTCTGACTCCTTGCTAACTCCAGTTATCAACCTCGCCGGTGCCTCTGGTGCACTTGACTTTCCTTGTTCTTTAAGGAGGTTCCGTTCCCATTCTTGTTCTCTCCTCACGGCATGAGCTAGTTCCTCTCGAGTTGGATGCATCCCATCTCTCTCTATTTGTGATGTCTGGCCCCTGATATGGTTTTCTGGCCCAGCCCCCACCTCTAAGTCGCTTGATTCCAGGGATCCTGTCTTATCTTCAATGGTGTAATCCACCAAAGCATATTTGTTATCAGGGGTTAATCCATGATCCCCCTGCCTTTGTACATCTGGCAACACCAATTGCATTGCTTTATCCTGCAGCTCTGGTAGCTGTGGCGTCTGGCCCCAATCCTCATGTGTTGGCCCAGGCATAGCCCCCAGCTCACAGGTATCCAAAGGGTCTGTTCCTGGATTGATAGCACTCCCATGGTATTCCACGGTGTTACCAGGGGGTAATCCAGGGTCCCCCAATATTTGTAATTCCTCTGATGTGTCTCACAGGAATCGGGACCCATCAGTCCCCTCCATTCATGGTGGCCCTCTGCTTCATCCTGCGTGGTTCACTAATGCGGCGGCCTTCCTTGCCGTCAGCTCTCCAACATAAGTTTCCAGTTCAAGGGAACGCCGAAAATATACTGTTCCACGGCGTTGCATCCCTTCCTCTGCCGTTATGGATCTGCAAGGGCTCCACTCACGTGTGGTTGGCAGATTCCATTGGTAGTAGGTAGACCCGGCTTTGGGGATCGCTCCCAGTTCATGACACATTGGGAGGGTTCCTGCTGCATTAAGTCTCATAGCAGAAATATTGTGGTCCATTAGATAGTCCAAATGAGTATGGGTCACAGGTACCAGCTCCCTGGAAGTCCCTTCCAGGGTTGCACCCAGTCCCAGTTGATTTAAGGGATCCTCTGGTGCTGATGGCCCCAGGTCAGGCTTTAATGATGTGAAGATGGTAGCCATTATCCAAGGGTTGCAGGTACAGAGGAAAAAGATTCCTATCAAAATGTCAGGCTATGGATGACAGGATACAGCAGATAGATCCCTGGACCATTGCAGCAAGACACAAGTTCTTGGTCAAATAGCTTTTATTCAGAAATCAGATCATTTCCATATACAGGTCCATAGGACTACTTAGAAGCAAGGTAGACATCTAAGCAGCAAAAGTAGAAGTTGATAGGAATGACATCATGTGAGAGAAACTTCTCTTTTAACATTCGAGTTTACTCTTTTCCACCCTCCCAACCATAAACAAGGCTTTGGTGCTCTCCTGGTGTGAGAAGGTTCCACATATTTGTGATATCAAGTTGAGTTACTAGGAAGCAAGACATAGCACAGTCTGGGAAGAAGCACAAGGTCATAAACACTGGAAACTGTTACAGTCCAACCGATAAACACCTGTGAAAGCCTGAGAAAGAAATAGTTATGACACTGGCAAAGTGATACTGAGTTACAGCAGAATACATTATGTTCAGCACAACAGAATCAAAATTGGCATGGATGGGGCTCAGACATGACAAACATCTGATGGATCTACTGATTCTGAGTATCAACACCATCCAGTAAGATCGATTAGTCCCTTACAGACCTCTGAGACCCCTCCAACTACAAATTATGAACAAGAAAGGTCTCTCCATTCAGTTCCCCCTCACAATAAAAATAAATTAAATTTTTTTTTAAAAAGCCTCGCATGGTAGACAACTATGACCAGCCTTCTGCAAGGAAAGCAACACTGCATTCCAGTAATGGAACAGGTTCCACGGACAGCAGTCTGTCCGGATGGGGAACAGCGCTAGAAGATCTGCCAGTGCAAGGTCGATAGTCCAGCAGTGAGATGAGACCCTCTGTCAACCTACTGGAGCTTTGGGCAATTTATCTAGCCCTACTACAACGAATACTAGACCACAAATACTAGGCAAACACATTCTAATCAGAACAGATAGCATGTCAACTAATTACGTGGACAGATATTTCACCAAGTTCTTCCATCCCGAGGCCAAAGTAACCAATGTGTTGACATAACAGTGGCCATGCCCAATAAAAGGGCAAAGAAATGAAGAAATAATTAAAGCATACAAAAAAGAAAAAGAAATTAGAAATAGCAGAAAACAATAATACACGTTTCATTTACCATTTTTCTCTACAACACCTATCTTATTTTAACAAACATCATACTTTAAAGGTGTAGCACCAAAAGACAGAGATCTCTCTTGGTGCTACACCTCTGAAGATGCCAGTCACAGCTGCTGGCAAAACATCAGGAACTACAATGCCAAGACCACAGCTATACAGCCCGGAAAATCCACAACAATCATCGTTCTCCGGCCGTGAAAGCCTTCGACAATACATCATACTTTAAATTTTAATCTCTCCCAAACTTCCTTTTCCAATATTGCCCCCCTTCTATTTATTTTTTCCCAAATTTATCTTCTTAAAAATCAAAACCACAAATCATCAAATCATTTTTCCTTGTTTCACACAGAAAGTCAATAAGGGGTTTCCAGTCAGCCATAAAAATAGACAATATTTTATCTCTGATCAAAGCTGTAAGTTTAGTCATCTCTGCTAACTCCATCATTTTCATAATCCAGTCCTCGATTGAAGGCAATTCTATACTTTTTCATTTTTGCACATATAAAAACCCTAGCTGCCATAGTCATATATAAAAATAAAATACCATGCTGATTTTCCAACTGTTTGTCCATTAATCCCAACAGAAAGGCTTCTGAGTTAAACTGTATAGTAGTCTTCAACATTTTTTGTATTATCATTTGAATTTGAGACCAAAATTTTTGAAATTTATGGCAAGTCCACCAAAGATGATAAAATGTTCCTTGTTTCTCACATTTTCAACATTTGTTTGACATACCTTTACTCATTTTTGCTAACTTGTCTGGAGACATACCACCAGTACAACATTTTATAAAAAATTTCTTTAAGTCTGGAACTCAAAGTAAATTTTTCCCACTGATCCATCAGTATGTTACACCCAAAATTTTTAGCCCATTTTACCATAAAATCTTTCACAGATTCTTCTTGTTTCAGATTTCAATAACAGCTTATACATTTTGAAAATAACATGTTCATCATTTGAACAAAGCTCTTTTTCAAACTCAGTCTTTTCATAATCAAAGCCCCATAGTTGTTTATCTAATTTGAACCTTTCTAGAAGCTGAACATAGAAAAACCATTTACATTTATAACCTTTAGTTATTAAATCCTCCCTTGTCTTCAGTTTGCAGTCTCCTTGTGAGAATTCTAATAAGTCTGCATAAGCCTATCAAGGAAATTCCTCTTAAGTGGCTGAGGATTTTGTTCCTTACTGCAGTTACATCTGCAAGAAGGGTATTGGAACCAGGTACCCTGTTGATTAGCTTGAGCTACATACGTATATTACACAAGGATAAAGTGGTCCTGAGAACAGACCCTGCCTTCGTACCAAAAATGATCTCTCTCACAGATCACTGGAATTATGTCTACTATCAGTTGACCAAATATTTTTCATCCCAAAGAAGAAATGTAGCATACTCTGGACATACAACTTTTTCTAAAAGCATGTCTTCGTAGAACAGAGCAAATCTGGAAAACTGCTTCTTATTTATCTCTATATCCTCACCGAATAAAGGAATGAAGATGTCTAAATCTGCCTTTAGCAGTAACCTCAAGGCATGCATCATCGAATCACACAAAATTTAAAAACTAGACATATCAGCTAGGATTACTACTCACTCAATACAAAGTGCTGCAACCAGCACAGCATTTGCCAGACATGCTACAGTTAAGAGATTTGCAAGGCAGCTACTTGATCATCTGTATCTACCTTTGTTAAACACTATAAGCGGAACACTTACGGCTCAGCTGATGCAACATTTGGCAGGAGAGTATTGCAACATGTCTTATGACCAGATGACAATGACCCAGCCAAAAAATAGGGACACTCCTCTGGGGGGTCCCATCAAGATGTCCTTCACCTCAGAGGGAGAACGGACCATTGGATACTCACCATGAAGAGTCCTTCTCCTCTGAGGAAAGAAGGACATCTTGCCCCTCCCGAAGTCATTGTGTTTTCACTCTCTTCTGCCTGACAAATTCACTTCCTGTCCTGCTGTTTCCCCTTAACATGTTTGTTACTCACCTTTCTCCTTGTTATTCCATTCTAGCGTGTTGTATTCATAATTATGATGCTATAACTGCTTTCAGAGTTGCCAAAACTGAAAGATGACTCCCACTAGGAAGACAGGAAGTAGAAAACTTGTTCCTGCCTCCCTGAATGGAGGGTGGGAATCATCCATTAAGATGTCCTCCTTTCCTCAGAGGAAAAGGACCCTTCACAATAAGTATCCAATGGTCCGGTCCCCTCTTAATCAGTAAATTCCACTTGGAAGGACTCTGGCCATATCAAGCTCACTGTACTTTGCTCCATGCATCCAGTTTATTCCTCAACATACTTCACGGAATTAGAATGTCCTGGAGTAGACAGACAAATGGAGCTTAGTAGGAAGGAATAGAGTCTGTTCACCAGACTAATAAGAAGAAATATAAGACAGTTTTGCCTGCTTTTTCCTGGGTGTTAAGTGGTGCTGTGAAATCTGTTTTAGCTCATCCTAATATATGATGTGCTCATTGCTACTATAATAGCTAAAATAGCAACCTTTTACACATGAATTATTTAGTTTTACTCCACTGAAAAAGGAATGTATTTGAAATCTAGCAGAAAATGGATTCTGTTCAAATAATGATCCCCAGCAGGGAAGGAAGTTGGGAAGATCCATCTAGCTAGTTACCAGCAACTGAGGACCATCTGGGATTACTTTGTTTCTCTTCTGCTTACAGGTGCTCAGCCTAGGCTTCGCCAGATGTGAGCCTTAGGGACTCTTGGCCTGTATCTCACAGCCTGAAGCCTTCAACAACCAGCCTAGAGAATGAGGACTCACACATAGCCTGTTTTCTCTGTTTTACTTAATGAATTATATTGTTTGGTGGTTTTGGAAACCATTTTAAACAGTCTAAGAAGGAGGTCAAATGTTAATACTATAAAAGTGGTTACTGTAGTTCAGTCGTACTTTTTCTGCTCATCAAAGGTGCATGCACATTTTCTGCAAGAGCCTGCTGTACCTACAATCCTCTTCTGGAGTAAACTTTGAGGAAAAAACATTTCTGCACGTTTTTAGCATGATTCAGTTTGAACTAGGGGAAAGTGAGTGGGCACCTCAAAACCTATCTCCTCCAAAAAGATGAGGGAGCCTTTTTTATTTCTCCTTCCTTCAGCTGGGTTTTCTGAGGTGTGCTTTCACTTTCACTTTCTCCTTTTGGTGGGAATGTCAGAAATGGCAGACTTCAGAGAATGCAAATCTGCAGCCTAGATGTGCCAAACTCCCAGGCCTCGCCCCCCTCCTGGGCCTCTCAAGAGGCCAGTAAAAGAGAGAAGGTCCAAGGGCCAAGACCTGTCAGGAAAGGATGCACGAAAATTTCTGTTGGCAGAATGTCAGCAAGGCAGGCACCTCCCAGGCCTCAGGGAGCAAAAGCCTGTGGCCTCAACTTGCCAAAGTTTCAGGCCTCGGCCTACTCCCAGGTCTCTCAACAAGCTAGTGAAAGGGAGAAAGTCCAGGGTCTGGACCTGTCAGGCAAGGACGCCAAGAACTAAACTGCTGTAACATTGTGGTTAAGTGACTCGGCCGTGAATCAGCACTCTGCTGGCTCAAATATCATAATTGCATTAGCTCAGTAGCTGGCCCTGGGTAAACCACCCTTCTCAGCCTCAGCTACCCAGTAATATTGGGGGGATACTTCTGATCTTATCACAGCTCTGATTGGTACTGATCTGCCCACAAGGGCGGAACATAGGCACAGTTGTTGCTATTATTTAACAAACCTACTGGCATGGCTGGATCAGGATGAAAATAAGAAGGAATTCAAAGAGGTCCTGAAGATGCACCAACTAGTAGCCTAGTGGCTAGACCCTCAGATGAGCAACAGTGGCAACCTAGTGGGGGATCCAAAATAGGAAAAGGGGTGGGGGATCCAAAATAGGAAAAGGGGTGGGATCCCCCCCCCAGGTCAAAGAGGAAGCAAGTGCCATTGAGAATACAGCTCTCTGTTAAGCCTCCAGCCAGAAAACTCTGAGCTATTAGGTTCTCCTTCAGCCAAGGGGAAAAGAGAAACTCTTAAAAGAAGGGGAAATTCCCTAATACACGTAGTCACCCCGAAGCAAACAAGGTTTTTTGTCATCGTCCTATGCAGCCCCACATTGGGACTGCACATGCGCAGGCCTGCTGCAGAGAGATTTTTCTAGCTTAAGATCTGTAAGGGGGGCGCTCACCCCTACTGTGCATGTGCAGTAGCATTCCCACCAAAATGTGGTTGCTAGGGCGAGCGCCTCCAGATTCCCTCAATTCTTCTTTCGCCACTGTCGAAAGACATTCATTTCTAGCATTGTGGTATGTTTTGTTGGTATGTCGCAGTCTTCTCTTTTCAAGAAGTGTCAACAGTATGGCACAAAAATGACTTACTCTGATGGTCATGATCTTTGCCTGTTATGTCTCAGAGAAGGACATAATGTCTCCCACCCAAGGCAAGGAATGACAGGGCTTCCCGTCTGAAGGATGCTTTGTGAGAGAAGTCCTTGCTGACCCCTGAAAAGTCGGCGAGGAAAAAACCTGATGAAAAAGGGTGGTCTCCTCAACTTGCATCATCATCAGCCGTTTCAAAGCCCTTGGATCCAAAAAGCAGCCCTTGGTTCCAAGCAAGTCACTGACAGAGGTGAGATCTATCACCAGTGAACCGGTGAGTGGTAAAACATCTGAGACCAGAAAGCATTCTTCCTTGGATCCAACAGGTGCCAGCCAGGAAGCTTCATGGTAAGTAAAAACAGATCTTCCATTCACTGAGCAAAATACAATGAACAACAGGACATTCAGTGAGCAGATACAACAGGGTATGGTAGCAGAATTTTTTTAAAAAAAACATAAAGCCAAGCACAGATAAATCTTTCTGAAACAAAGTGTAACTAATTAACACGGCGTGTTTAGCAAAGTGGAAACTCCCAAGTAGGAGCATATCTATATCAGCAGACAATAACCAATAGCATAGTCTATAGTCCCTGTCACTTCCACCGCATCACTCTGAGCAATTTCTTATGACACAGACCAGCAATCTGGGGGGAAAGCCCTTCTGACCAGGGGTGTGCACTTTGGGTTTCTGATTTGGGTTTTTAACCTGAATCAGGTCTGATTTGGAAAGATTCGGGTTGCTGCTGACAAATATTCATCCAGCCTCTTCTTGAAAACTGCCAGTGAAGGGGAGCTCACCACCTCCCTAGGCAGCTGATTCCACCTTTGAACTACTCTGACCGTGAAAAGGTTTTTCCTAATATCCATACCTTTCTGTATGTAATTTAAGCCCGTTGCTTCAAGTCCTATCCTCTGCTGCCAACTGGAACAGCTCCATGCCATCCTCCGAATGACAGCCTTTCAAATATTTAAAGAGAGCAATCATGTCCCCTCAATCTCCTCTTCTCCATACTAAACATTCCCAAGGCCCTCAGCCTTTCCTCGTAGGGCTCAGTCTCCAGACCCCTGATCATTCTCGTCGCTCTCTTCTGCACCCTCTCAATTTTGTCCATATCCTTTTTGAAGTGAGGCCTCCAGAATTGCACACAGTACTCCAGGTGTGCCTGACCAAGGCAGTATAGAGAGGGACTATGACCTCCTGCGATTTCGATGCAATGGCCCTTTTGATACAACCCGACTGAGTTTGCCTTTTTTGCCACTGCATCACACTAACTGCTCATTTTTAGTTTACAGTCCACTCTTATTCCAAGATCTCTTTCGCATACACTACTATCAGGGGCCATTTCATAGAAAAAGAACTGCAGGAACTCATTAGCATAACTCATTAGCATATCTCATTAGCATTTGCCACATCCCCTGACATCACCGGAAGTGTGTCAGAAGGCAACACCCACCCCTCAGGCCCCTTTCCCCAAAAATCTCCAGGTATTTCCTGAAAATAAAGCAGCAGAATGGAAGCAGCAGCTTACCCTCCTTTGGAGATCCAGGCCCAGCAGCCCAGCTTGCACTAACTCTCTCACTCACTCACTCACTCACTCACTCACTCACTCACGAGTCACGAATGAAAATAAAGCAGCAGAATGAATTGAAGCAATTGAGTGGAGGCAGAGGGGAGGAAAAGGAATCACGTGGGCGGGGCCAAAACCCACATGGCCACTTTTCAGCCCTACCGGAGAGCCCTGACTACTATAATCCCTTGGTTATAGTCTGCTTTCAGCACGCACACGCTAGAATTTCTGTTGTGGAATGGAGGAATTACATAGCATGCTCTAAAAGCTTCTTGGACTTCCTCTTTCTTAGGGATTTAAAGGCAGTGGGAAATGAAAATATTCTTCTCCCCTTCCTCAGATCCTCTTTTCCCACTTGCCAATATTGACAAGGATATTAAAGGCCCAAATCCAGATAATAGTGAGATCAGAGTGTTTAATAGGATTTCTTACAGGATTCTTCAGCAGGAGCGTTCCTGCTTTGCAATGGAAGAAAATTTTTAAGCCGGATGGGATTTTTGGAAACAGCTTGTCTTAATTTTGTGAAGAGCTATGCATTATGTTTATTTCATACATCTATGTATTTAGAGAACAAATGGTACCTTCATTTTAGGTGGGTAGCCATGTTGGTTTGCAGTAGAACAGCAGGATCTGAGATCAGTGATGCCTTGGAGACCATCAAGATTTTCAGTGCATAAACTTTCGAGAGTCAGAGCTCCCTTTTTCAGACATGGGTAGGAATGGAGATCCCTGAGTCTTTATATCCAAGCCAAAGGTGGGTGGGATGTTACAACTGAGGACATTATGAAGCAATGTGGTACATAGTCACTCATGGGTATCATTTTAATTTTCTGGCTGCATCAAAGCTACTATTTACACAACTAAAAAGCTACATAGTTTCTTTCACGTAGCTCTGCAGGTTCTGAGGATTTGTAAAAATGAACCCCAAACCTCCATGAATCGCACTATGACACAACAAAATCTGGGACAATTTCTTCATGGAGAAGGTCACCTATCAACTCAAACAAGCAGACTCTGAAAATTTCCAATCCAATTTTTTGGAGAACTAGCTATCTGTCTTGGACTATATGCCCAACTATGGCATTAAATCCTGCAAACCATATCCAACCAATCCTTTTAGTATTTGAAAACTTATATTAATATAGAGAATAACTATCAAATATCTTCGGTCTGTCAGTGGACATCTTAATGCATTTACCTTATGCACCTCTGTTTTTGTATACAGTTGATAATTTGTTATTTGTGCAAGAAAAGTGTTTTTGTAATGTTATTTGTAATATTATGATCACTGCTATTATAAAAACAAAAAATCCTCAAAAATAAAAAGTAAAAAAAATTCAACACCTATTGCTATAATTGAATAAGATGGCAGAAATAGCTTTTCACTTACTTCGATTGAAAACTAGGACTATAGTTAGAATGTATTTTGGATACATTGATCTAATTTCATTTAGAAAAGATCATTATACTATACTTAGTTTTTGGAATATGGAAAACTTAAAAATGTGCATAAGCATTCATTTTTGAAGGGTGTATTTTTTTTACATGCACTTACACAGATTTTTCTGGATTCTCTGGAATCTGTGCTAACTAGAGATGGGCAAGAACCAAAATTCAAACCAAAATTTGTCATGAACCAAGCCAGTTCATGGTTTATGAACTGGCAGTTCGTCAGAGCCCATTTCTGAACAACCGTGACAAAGTTTAGGCTGGTTCGTTCTGTTTGTTTTTCAGTTTGTCCCTAGAGGTTTGCATCCCCTTGGGTTTCCTGCTTTGGATTTACCGAAGCTCAAAGCAGCACTTTTCTTGCCATTTGCAAAGGGCAAGAAAAGTGTTGCTTTCAGATGCTGGCCACCTTTCAGCTGATGGTAGGGGGATCCCCCATTAGCTGAAAAAAGCAGCTGGTGTTTCAAAGCAGCAACACTTTCCTGCATGGCAAGAAAAATGTTGCTGCTTTCAAACACCCACTGCTTTTTTCACTTGAGAGGAGGGAGAGGAAGGGGTCCCTCCTCCCCTTCCCCTCAGCTGAAAAAAGCAGCCAGTGTTTGAAAGCAGTTTTTTTCAGCTGATGGGAGGAGAATCCCCCATCAGCTGAAAAAAACTGCCAGCATTTGAAAGCAGCAACATTTTTCTCGTGCAGCAAGAAAATTGTTGCTGCTTTCAAATGCTGACAGCTTTTTTCAACTGATGGAGGATCCCAACTGGGCAAATTCATGGTGGTTTGTGGTTCGTGGTTCCTTTGCTTTTCACGAATCACGAACCACCATTTTCCCAGTTTGTGCCCATCTATAGTGCTAACACAGCCTCCAGAGAGGTTTTCTAGGCCAACAATAGCATGATTCCCAAACAGCAGCATTTTTAAAAGTTTCTGCATGACACCTCCAGGGTTTGCCCCTGCCTCACTATTTTTTCCCCTCTAATCCTGCTTTGGTACAACCTTTCAAGAAAGACAGTACCAAAGGCAAGTATGGTCACTGTGTGGATTGAAAAGTGCAGATTTTTTAATGTTCCTGCCCTCATCTGATACCATTTTACTTCCCTGTCCCTTCATGCCTGCCATTCCTCCAACATAACCACCAGCAGACTTTTTGCCAGGTTTTAAAATTGATAGTTGTTATGTTAATACATATGAATACAGCTATCTTTCTTAAAAAAACAAAGAGGGCACAAAGGCCTCTGGAGGTGCAGGGGGAAAGGAAAACATGGCAAATCCCCCCATGTGGATGCTCAGCTGCCACTGCGGATCCCCCGATGTGGATGCTCAAATAACATGGTATACAGTAGAGCATCAAACCAACAAATATATCTTTAAATTAATTCCTATCTGTTCATAAACATTATAATTTACCAGAATTGTAAGCATGTTCTTCATGGCTTCCCCAATTTATAAATGTCAACATTTATCAATGGAATTTTAATTCAGGTTTATATGTAGTGTGAAATTGAGCTTTACCAGCATTTTCATATTAAATCCATCTAAGTTTACTGATATCTGAATTGGCAGATACTTGGCCTGGGTTTAGATTAGAATACTTGTAGTTGCTTTATGTTGCATAATCCGCTCAATGCTCCCAAATGAATTGCTGACCAGATGGAAAGAGTTGCAGTTCTGATTCTCCCAGCCAATAGGAAAGTAACACAATCTCTTTTTAACCCCCAGTCTTAAATGTATACTTAAATGTATAGTGAAAAGATGTAGAGTAGACTTGTTGTGACTATTAACAGTGGCCAAATTAGGGACTATTGACAGTGGCCGCATTAGGAAAATTCTAGAACATTTCAGTGCAAGGCAACCTCTAACTGCTCCAGCATGCACTAGGCATTGACAGGGGCATCCATAAAGAATGAAATCCTGCATCACTATTAGACAGGAGGTCCGTGGAGCAACAGAGCATATAACTTGAGTGGTTGAGCAAACAGAGGAGGTGCATGAAAAAGCCAGTAATCTATATGCCGATACCACCTGTTCGGACTCTTTGCGAGTCCCTTATATCAGCAAGTATACTATCCAATGTTCCTTCAAAGAAGGCTTCAAAAGTTTCTCAGGTAGTGGTAGGATACATCTCATCATCTACAAGACTCAATGCTCAAATCAAATAGATCTTTTTATTTATTTTTACTTGAAAAAAGCTCTTTTCTTCATGGCACAGCTGTACACAGCATGTTGTTTTGTTCCAAACAAATGATCCACAACTAATAACATTCTCTTCATTTTTCAAATTTGGCAATGCAAAGAACAGGCAGAGGATGTCTGTTGCATAGAATTTTACTGCAGCTGAAATGCCCCAAATGCTTTGTTTATAATAGTAATTAATACTGGAAGATCTGCTTGTTACTTCAATGCAACTCTTGTGGACCTAGATTAAAGGAGCAACGCAAATGATCCCAGGATTCTATAGGTACAAATAAGCAGTTTACACATAAAGGGGTGTGATTGTATTCTGTTGATAATGGCACCCATTGAGTTAAACTATACCCAGTTAGCAACATTATTCAGGGAGGAGCAAAACTTAATTCTTTTCAACCAGTTGGGATTATCATATTTAAGGGCAGATTTAGTCACCATCTCAGTGCAGAAAACGGGAGCTCTGGCTCTTAAAGGAGCTCATCCCCTGAAAATCTTGCTGGTCTCTAAGGTGCCACTAGACTCAAATCCACACCCCACTCAGGGTGGGGAGTGGCAAGAGAGTTGCAGTAGTCTAGTAGAATCTTTAGTTTTCCCCCTTTGAGTAGCAGTTATCCATGCCGTACTGTACACTATTTTTCCCACTGTTAAACAGCTAGTAATGATATTTCTCTCACTCTTCCCTTCTCTGCCCTCCTCCTGCCTTCCTACACTGTCCATTTTTTTGACTGAATAAGTTCTACATAGCATAACTTCCTAGCTTCAGACTTTTAAGGGGAAGATGATATTGAAAAAATGAACAATTGTCAAAAAGACAAAACTTCTTTCTCTGCATTCTTATTACACTTAAGTCAATAATGCACAACTGTTCATCAATAATGCACATTATGGCTGCATCTCCACTTGAAGCTTGCTTTTGCAAAATATAAACACACTGTTCACATGTATCTTTATGGCAGATAAATCTTTCTTCTGAATTTCTAAAGCATATATACATATTTTAGCTTGTTTCAGTTTCAGAGCATTATTTCACAATGTCAGATTGTATCCACATGGCTTCACAGGGAGATAGAGATGGTGAGAATGCATTCCAGCACCATGTTCTGTGTACATGTTACATAATAATTTTAATAAAGTCATACCATATAATGAATGTAACTAGCATTCCACCCATTCAGATTTCTGAATCTTCTTTCAAAAGTTTGAGTAGGCTTACTGCCTAATACCACTTGAGGAAGATGAACTTTTCGCAACATGACTCAATTCTAATTCAGCAATCAAGTTCCTGTAGACGATGAAGAAGGCTCTTTGTACAAAACCAGACTACTTTCAGGGCAGATTTCATGCTGTTTATTTTCACTAATCATTTATATATCATTATATTCACCAACAATTTAGAAAATAATGTTTGGATTATAGATCCAATACATGTAGTTCAGAATTTTCTTTATTGCCAGTGGCTAGCTACACACCTTAGGTAGATAGGGGGGCACATTGGTGATGGAGCAGCCCTTGCTGCTCATTCAAGCACCAGAGGGAGATCTGCTGTGACATTTGTTGTTTTAAACAGCTGCTATTCTTTCTTTGTTTAAAGGAATAGCCATTTCAACATTCTGTAGCAAGCAACTTCACAACATAATTACGTATTGCATGCAGATCTGGTCATCCTTGTGCCTATTAATTTCAATGAGTAACCGTAAGTTATGTAAGAAAGAGGAAGAGCCATTAAGTTTACATTACAGCTGCACTATGTGGAAGATACATAAAGAAAATTCTATTTATTTATTTAAAATATTTATTAGCTACCTTTTCTCCAAAGTTGCCTAAGACAACTCACAATGTGAAATAAAAAGCAGCATTTAAAAACAAAGTTAAAAACACTGTTAAAATACATTTAAAATGCTGATCTAAATAAAACAATCTTCAGCTTTCTCCTGAAGCTAGAGTGTGAGGGAGCTAAGCACACCTCCATGGGGAGATTGTTCCACAGTCATGGAGTTGCTATTGAAAAGGCCCTCTTCCATGTACCCACCAACTGAGCTTCTTTGGTTGATCAGACAGTCAAGAGGGCTTCTTTGTGTGGTCTTAACTCCTGGGAAGGAACATATGGGTGAAGATGGTCCTTCCAAGGGGTAGAACTAGAACCTTGAATTGGACTTAGGAGTGGATCGGTAGTCAGTGTAGTTTCTGTAAAATTGAGGTTACATGTTCCACCTGTCTCCAACCAGCAGTCTAGCCACAGTGTTCTGCACTAGCTGCAGCTTCTGAACTGTCTTCAAGGGTAGTCCCAAGTAAAGTGCATTGCAATAGTCCAATCAAGATGCAACTAGGCTATGGATCACTGTGGCTAGATCTGATTGAACCAGAAATGAACATAGCTGACCAACAGCTGAAGCTGGGCAAACACTCTCTGAGCCTCCTGGCTTTCTAAGATGCAAATAATACACTGAAGGACTACTCAGAAGAGATGAAAGGATGACGGATTCCTTCAAAAAAGAATCTTTTGCTGAAGAACCTGCAGTTTTAGAAAGTGAAGTAAAAGCTACGCTCAAAGCATTTGGAAGAAATAAATCACCAAGAGTAGATGGGATATCAATAGAGCTATTTCAAGCTTCAGAAACAGACTCCATCAAAACTTTAACAAAAATATGTCAACAAATATGGAAAACAGAACAATGGCCCACAAACTGGAAACGTTCAATCTATATTGCAGTTCTGAAAAAAAGATGCTAAAGATTGCAGCTTCTATCGGACCATCACATTAATTTTCCACATAAGCAAAGAGATGCTCAAAATTATACAACAAAGATTCTTATCATATAAGGAATGAAAAATGCTAGATGTTTAAGCTGGATTCAGAAAAGGAAGAGGCTTCTGAGATCATACTGCAAACTTATAATAGTTAATGGAACATACCAGAGAATTTCAGAAGAATCTCAGACTGTCTTTTTAAGATTACAGCAAAGCTTTTGACTAGGTGGATAATGAAAAAGCCATGGATAGTTTTAACGGAAATGGGTGTGCCACAACATCTGGTTATTTTGCTATGCTGCCTGTCCCCTGTACAAGATGCTGTGGTTAGAACAGAAATGTGGGGAAACCAAATGGTTTCCAATTGGCAAAGGTGTTAGGCAAAGATGTATTTTACCTTCCTATCTGTTCAACCTATATGCAGATCATACCATAATGAAAACTGGATTAGATTTAGATGAAGGTGGAGTAAAAATTGGTGGAAAGAACCTGAACTCTTTGAGATATGCAGATAATACCACAGTACTGGCAGAAAATAATGAAGACTAGAAACAACTACTGATGAATATCAAAGGAGCAAGTGGCAAACCAGGATTAGAGATGTGCACGAACAGGAAAAAAACCTAACGTGATGTTCGTTGTTCATTGCCATCCACGAACAGTGATTCATGAACATCAACTAACATGACCTGTTCATGAACATGTTCGTGGTTGGATGTTCGTTGGGGCCAGAACGGCCCCCTTGGAACTTAGAGAGCCCATATTCACAAGGAGTGTTCAGAAGGCTCTCCTCCAGCCACCATCCAAGTTTGGTCAAGAAACCTAACCTGAGCAGGCAGCAGGAAAGGTAATAATAATAAAGAATAGCTTGGCCCCAGAGCCTGGCAGTAGCCCTGGAACCTGAGGGAGTAGAGCCCCACCCCACCACACACAGAAAAAATTCAAGCTCCAATGCACTCTCTCAAATGCCTGCAACAGCTCTCTCCCACTCCACTGTCTCCTGAAACTGAAAGCCAGAGCTGGGGGCACAGTGTCTTTTATAACCAGAGGTCCCATAGAAAAATACAGGAGGTTTGTGGTTGGTGGTCAGAACTGCCTAACAGGGTTGGAAGGGATGAGATTGGTGTTCCCATGAGTGCAGAAGACCCCCCTCCCCTCTGCTCTTTGCTCCCATGGAACAAAATGGGAGCACCATGCTTCGAAGGGAGACCTGCCTATCAAGGTAAATTGGGCTTAGATTAGGATTTCCAGGGCAACAGAAGGAGTTCAGACAGCATTCAGACAGTCCCTGCCTACGTTGCCAAGGGAATTGATTGAAGGTGCCAGACTGTCTGGCTTTACGAACTGCTGACAAATGCCACAAACAGGGCTTGGAACGAACACATGTTCGTGGGGAATGAGGCCTCACAAACAGCTTGCTCATGAACAGCATATTGGGCTGTTCGTGGCCTTTTTTTTGTTCATATTGCTGTTCGTGCCCATCTCTAACCAGGATTACAGCTGAACATCAAGAAGACAAGAGGAATGCCTAATGAGAAATTACACAATTTTGAGGTTGATCAGGAGGGCTTTCTACCCAGTTTATAGGGCTATATCATAAGAAATAGCTCAGAAAGATGCTTTGGTAGGGACAGGAACTATATGCTACGATATTGGGTACTGTCTGCTACGTTATTGGGTACCATCTCTCCCCATATATTCCCCAGAGGACACTCCAATCAGGGGACAAACAGCTGTTGGTGGTCCCTGGCCCCAAGGAGGTCTGCCTAGCCTCGACTAGAGTCAGGGCCTTTTCGGTCCTGGCTCCCACCTGGTGGAATGCTCTGTCTGCTGAAAACAGGGCCTAGAAGGACCTACTATCTTTCCTCCAGTCCTGCAAGACAGAGTTGTTCTGCCAGGCATATGGCTGAGGCTGGGTCTCCGCCAGCCTGGAAAAAAGGGGTGTATAAATCTTAACCCTCCCTGTGAAGGCTGTCCACCATCCTGTTTTAAATGTGTTGTTCTTAATGAACATGAATTTTTAATTGTATTTTTAATATGTTGTTATCCGCCCTGGGTCCGCTCGCGGGGAGGGCAGAATACAAATTTGAAATAAATAAATAAATAGTGCAGATAAGCATACCAGGGAGTTTCCGTGTTGCTTAACATGCCATGTAAACTAGTTATGTGTCAGGATCTATTTGTATAGTGCCTGAAAGGAAGCAACCTGAGTAACGCCATGTTTAATTCTGTAGTTGTTTAGTCTTCTTTTCCCTCTAGGCCCCACCGCCTGCGAGGAGCCGATTCCATGGGAGAGGATACTGTCTTATCTTTTCTTCGAGCCGATTCGACCTTGGCTAGTGTTCCCACAGAGAACTCTCCTGCTATGTGAACTCTGGGGGGAGGGTGGGCTCTGTGAGTGTGAAATGTAACAACTGTAGTTCTGTGCCTCATTCCTAACAATGCCTTGTTCAGCCAGGATCTCTAATCCTGGAAGATGGACGTCTGGGCCTGAATGCTGTCTTTCAAAATAAAACCTTTTGAAATCAAAAGACCTTGTCTTCTTGCAGAAGGGAGTAAGACAGACGCTCGTGTCTGGAATGCCATAGTCTGACAGTTATGCATTGACTTGAGATGTTTTCTTCTCTATGCTTGACTTTATGCTTGTTTTCAAATATCCTGCTATCACTCCCTATTGTATTTGTTCACTGAATATCCTAACTGTTGTTCATTTGCTCAGTGAATGTCCTGGCTGTTGGTTGTATTGTATCTCACTTGCACTATGTAGTCCACCTTGGATTTCAATGAAAAAGGTGGGCAATAAATTAATAATTTTTAAAAAACTTGAAATTATTGGAATGTTTCTATTCCTTGGCTCAATAATCAACCTAATGGGAGACTGTAACCTATTCATTTATTTACTAGCTTGATGCCCGTGCTTTGCTATGGTATTTAACTACTTTAAATCCAGTTATAATATTGATGGGTATGTAACATTTTTGGTTGGGGGGGTTGAGTTGGTTTTGTAGTATAATAGCATAGTACTAGGGGTGTGCAAAGGCACAGTGGTTCGACTTTCCCGATTCGGGTATACCCGAATCGAGAAGCCGATTCAGGAATCGCTGTCCCCGAATTGGCAAGCCGATTCGGGAATGGCGATTCGGGGCGATTCGGGAAAGCTTTTTAAATGGTAAAAAGCCTCCCCCAGGCTTCTCTGAAGCCTGGGGGAGGCATTTTCCCACCGAATCAAGCCAAAATTGGTGGGGGCCTTCCTCTAACTCCCCTCTAACAACCCCCCAAGTTTCAGACCGATTGGACTTTGGGGGGCCATGTTATGGCCCCCCAAACCAGGTCCCCCTATCCTCGTCTATAAAAGAGCATAGCTTTAGGTTGCTGCTGCTAATCTCCTATTTTGTGCTTGCTGCTGCTGATCTCCATTATTTCCTATGGGGGAAAAAAGAAGAGGCAGGCTTCCTCTGCCAGGGGTGGCATTTTGCATGCAAAATGCCCCCCAACCCTCAGGGGCCCTTCTCCCACCTTTCCTCCCACCCCCCACCAAGGCTCATCCTGCTCTCACTTGGGGGGGGGGCATTTCATTGCCTCCCCAAGTAGGAGACCTTTTCTCTACAAACTACAGCTGGGGGAGGCTTGTCTTGCCAGGGGTGGCATTTTGCATGGGGGGGGCCCTTCTCGGGGGCCCTTCTCCCACCTTTCCTCCCACCCCCCAACAAGGCGCAGCCAGCTTCCACTTGGGGGGCATTTCATGGCCTCCCCAAGTAGGTGCTCTCAGCCCCCAAAGTCCACCCCCTACATACCCAATACCCCCCAGCTGCCACACAGACCCAAATTCCCACATTAGCTCCTCACAGACCCAAATCCACCCCCAGTAGCCCTACACCCATAACCCCAGGAACAGGCTGGCCAGCCCTCTCCCTTTGTTCCCTATGCTGGGAACTTCTAAACTCTCTTTCCCAGGGCAATTCTGCACAGCCCAGGGGTGCCACAATGGTGGGCACACTTCTGAGTGCCAGCTTGTCCCTGGGAAAGAGCACCTGAACCACAGACACCCTCCCTCAAATTCCCCCACCACCTACAGAGATGGCTGGCCAGCCAGCCCCATTGTTCCCTATGATGGGAACCAACTGCACAACAAAGAATAAAACACGAACATCACAAAATAAAGTTTTTTAAAAATTATTTTCTCCCTTTCAAAGTACAAGTAGGCAAAGCATTATGACACATTACACCAGCAGTCCCCCACACAGAAAAATAACACAACTCTCACTTAACATCAGAGAATCACAAAAACAATTCCTGTCAAAAACACTGTATTTCTTGAACAGCTTTAGGTTACACAGCAGGGGGGCACACCAAAGGGCATGGCAGCAGTATCTTACACAAAAATAACACAACTCACTTCATATTAAAGAATAACCCCAAAAATTGCTGTCAAAAGCACTTTATTTCTTTAACTGCTTTAGTTTACACAGTAGGAAGGCACAACAGGGCATGAAAGCAGTGTACTACACAAAAATAACAACTCACTTCACATCAGAGAATCACCCAAACACAATTGTTGTCAAAAACGGTGAAGTGGGTTGTATTATTTTGTGTAGTATACTGCTATCATGCCCTGTTATGCCCTCCTACTGTGTAACCTAAAGCAGTTAAAGAAATAAAGTGTTTTTGACAGCAATTGTGTTTTTGTGATTCTCTGATGTTAAGTGAGAGTTGTGTTATTTTTCTGTGTGGGGGACTGCTGGTGTAATGTGTCATAATGCTTTGCCTACTTGTACTTTGAAAGGGAGAAAATATTTTTTAAAAAACTGTATTTTGTGTTGTTCGTGTTTTATTCTTTGTTGTGCAGTTGGTTCCCATCATAGGGAACAATGGGGAGGCTGGCCAGCCATCTCTGTAGGTGGTGGGGGTGTCAGGGGGTGGTTGTCTGTGTGTCAGGTCAGGTGCTCTTTCCCAGGGACAAGTTGGCACTCAGAAGTTTGCCCACCATTGTGGCACCCCTGGGCTGTGCGGAGTTGCCCTGGGAAAGAGAGTTTAGAAGTTCCCAGCATAGGGAACAAAGGGGGAGGGCTGGCCAGCCTGTTCCTGGGGTTATGGGTGTAGGGCTGCTGGGAGTGGATTTAGGTCTGTGAGGGGCTAATGTGGGGATTTGGGTCTGTGTGTGGCAGCTGGGGGGAATTGGATTTGTGTGGGGCTGTAGGGGGTGGACTTTGGGGGCTGAGAGCACCTACTTGGGGAGGCCATGAAATGCCCCCCAAGTGGGAGCTGGCTGAGCCTTGGTGGGGGTGGGAGGAAAGGTGGGAGAAGGGCCCCTGAGGGTTGGGGGGCATTTTGCATGCAAAAAGCCACCCCTGGCAAAGGAAGCCTGCCTCTTCATTTTTCCCCCATAGGAAATAATGGAGATCAGCAGCAGCAAGCACAAAATAGGAGATTAGCAGCAGCAACCTAAAGCTATGCCCTTTTATAGACGAGGATAGGGGGACCTGGTTTGGGGGGCCATAATATGGCCCCCCAAAGTCCAATCGGTCTGAAACTTGGGGGGTTGTTAGAGGGGAGTTAGAGGAAGGTCCTCACCAATTTCAGCTTGATTCGGTGGGAAAATGCCTCCCCCAGGCTTCAGAGAAGCCTGGGGAGGCTTTTTCCCATTGAAAAGCAAGCAAAATGCTGCCCCGAATCGCCCCAAATCGATTCGGGACATGCCGATTCGGGATTCCTGAATCGATTCGGGATTCCCCGAATAACCCCGAATCAGGATGATTCGGGATTTTTTAGGGATTCGGATTCCCGAACTGCACACCCCTACATAGTACCTGAGCTTCAGAAAATCGTTTGAATAAAGCAAAGCATGTTGATGCAAATACTGATGAAGTGAATTTTGAAATGTAACATTTATTGAAGAGATTTTTAAAAGGAAAAGATTGTAGTGCAAGAAATAAAGTGAAAAATATGTACAACCTTTTTTTTCTACTGAAGGACCTCTTTGTAGACCTCATTGGTGGTTTCCCCCCACTTTGGAGCCCCCACTTTGAGGAGAAGGTTGTGGGCTGGGAAGCCAGGAGGGTTGAGCATGTTGAGGAACAGGGTAGTGGACAGCATCATTCATTTGCACCACTGAGTCCACAGATCTGTACTCCATTTCTGCCCCTTCAAGGGAGTTAAGTTGTTTTTAATTAATGATGACAGCCTTGTTGTTCTTAGGGGTCAGAATGGCATGCTTGCACAGCCAGTTCATGGACTTCTCCATGATAGTGATGATATCAGGGTATATCATGGCTACTAGGGTCGTCACTACTGTGCCCAGGCCTGCAGGGATAGTCACCTTTCTCTTGGACTTGGGACTTGCTGGCACTTGGCCACTGCTGCTCAGTGCACTGCAGGAGTATGATGTGCATATTTCTTTGCTGCATCTCTAAGTTGCTTCCTTCTTTTAGCATTGGTATATCTTGCACAACGTCTGCCAGGAGGCTTCTTGGGGGCAGCAAGAGGTGATAACTGCAAGAGTTGTGAGGTGGAGTTGGACTGAGAGAGGGGTGGTGCGGTGGGCACTTTGGCAGGTTCATGCGAGTGGTTTGCATTGAAATGGTCCCAAGAAAGGTGGTGCACCATCTCCCCATGAACATTCAAAAACTCAGTTGCCATACTGACTTTTATATAAAATCCCTTTTCAGGAGTCTTGTACTGTCTTTCTTCAACTGTCTGCCATTTCCTTTACTTGATTTTTACCTCAGAACACAGTTCCACAGCTGACCGATCAGCCTGCCAGCCACACAGGAAAGCCAGGCCCCACAGGGAGATTGGCAACCCTAGAGGAGAAGACTGGGAGGTGTATTTTTACCTCAGGACACATTCAATGACTGGGAGTCATTGAATATGTCCTGAGGTACTGCATATGTCCTGCATACTGTTTAGAATGTTGGGATGATGACCAATTAGGCTGCATATGCAAATGACCTCAGGGAAGAGAGGATGAGTTGGCAATTGGTGGGGCGGGGGGGAAGAGCACCCTGCCAGCCACACAGGGAAGCTGTATCCCTATGGGAAAACACATTTTACCCCATTTTACCCCCTTAGGGAGCAAATTTCTTAAAATCCTTAGTTAGTGAGCCTCTACATCACAAAAGGAACGTTCTCCCCAAATTTTACATTCATCTTCGTTCTTCTGTGCCTCCACACATGGGACTGCGCAGGCGCAGGCCAGCCGCCGGAGAATTTTCTAGAGCTTCTATGGCTCCGAAGGGGCCGTTTGTCGCGCGCCTCAGCGACCGTCTTCCCGCCCAAACGGTCACGTGCTCCTCCAGCGACCAACGGCCCCTTCCCTCAGTTCTCTTCTTGCCGCCGCTTGGAGAGAACGTTTGAGCTTCGCGCTCTGTGCTTGTGCTTCGTGCCTTTCTGACTGATTGATCTTGGCTTCTTGACTTCGGACTTCGGACCTCGACTATTCTTCGGATCTCCCTTTGGACTTTGACGTGGACTCGGTTATACGACTCGGACTGTTTTGACCTTTCTCTCGCGTGCCCCTTAAGATGGCCTCCACGGCTCTCTTTAAGCACTGCCTTCAGTGCCACACCAAAATGGCCAAAACCGATGGCCATGAGCTGTGCGTATTTTGTTTGGGGGAGACCCACAACGTGTCGGCCTGCAAGATCTGCCAGGGCTTCACCAACAAGGCCCGGCAGGATCGGAGGGCCCGACTGAATTCGTCACTGTGGCAGTCGGTCATGTCCGAGGGGACCCCGTTACCTAAGGCCGGCCCTAGCCCCTCTGCCGAAAGGCTTTCAAGAGCTGGCTCAGTGGCCTCCGCGAGGTCGGGGTCGAAACCGCGTCCCCCGAGTGCCTCGGCGTCGAGAGCGGCCTCTCCAGTGCAGGGTCCGGCGCGGCCGCCCCGGAGCGCGTCATCCACCAGGTCGGATCCGAGACCGACATCGGAACCGCGGATCCTGGTGCCGAGTCCCCGGTCGGAACCGACGACCGGTTCGATCCCTATTACATCGAAGAGGTCAAAGCGGAGGTCCCCTTCGAAGGCGAGGAGCGCGTCGGTTCCGAGGTCTTCTTCGGAACCGGCAAAAAAGAAGAAGAAGACCAAACATCGTCGGTCGCCGCATCCCGCTCCCCTGGGGGAAGTCATCGTGCTTCCTCACACGCCTTCCCCTCATCTGGATTCCCCCGAACCAGAGGAACTCTCCGTGCCGGTGCCGGATCCGATGGCCTTCGAAACGGTGCCCGCAGAGTTTTCGTTGGGGCCGGAGCCGAGCCCGCGCCGTCGGAGTCGACCATCTCTTGCCCTTCGGTCGCCGAGATTGGAACCGGGCCCGTCTCCTCATCAGAGCCGTCCATCTCCTGCCCGTCCATCTCCGCCTGCTGTGAGTCGTGAGCGACGCCGGTCCGGGGACAGCATTCGATCTGCCCGATCCACTGCGTCCCGGCATCGTCAAGCCTCCTACCTTCCCTCGCCATACCGTTGCCAGTGGGAAGGGGCACCTGCTGGTTTCTCCGAGTCGGAACCGGGGCCATCGACGTCGAGGCGAACGTGGTTTCCCCCTCCAGTCCAGGGTGAGGACTCCCAGCACGGTTCCGAGGAAGGGGAGGTGGAGAGCCTGGCCGATTACCAGTCGGAATCCTGGTCCGAACCATCGCCGGCTGATGATCTGGTGCCATCTACGGGCTCCCCGTACGAGGACCTCCGCATCTACGCCGACCAGATGGCGAGGATGGCCCAGGCCCTCGAGATGGACATCTCCTCGGCAACCCCGCAGACCAAAGACAAGCTGCTCAAGCGGATATACGGTGACAACCCGGCGTCCATTGGCTTCCCCATGCTCGAGGGTATTGAGGAGATCGTGGAGAAGGTGTGGAAGGTGCCCTGTGACCAGCCTCCAACATCTAAGAGGATCGAACAGCTTTATAAAATCAAGCAGGGCACCTGGCCGGCGTTGGTGAAGCACCCTCCACCTTCCTCCTTGGTCACGGAGGAATTCAACCCCCGACGGTCGGGTCACTCCTCGGTGCCTGCAGATAAAGAGGGCAGAAAGCTTGATGCCATGGGCAGGCGCCAGTACATTGTCGCTTCGCTGGGTCTGAGGATTGCCAACTACCAGACCATCATGGCAGGGTACCAGCTGTACCTCTGGGAGAAGTTGGCGTCCTATACCCGGGACCTCCCACCTGAGCAGAAGGCTGTGGTGTCCCTGCTGCAAACAGAGGCTGTCCGGCTGTCTAAACAGCAAATGAATGCTGGGAGCCACGCTGCTGACACTGCGGCTAGAGGGATGGCTTCGGCGGTGGTCCTCCGGCGCCATTCCTGGTTGCGATCTACTGCCCTTTCCCAGGAGGTGCGTTCCAGGGTGGAGGGCATGCCCTTTGAGGGGGACTCGCTATTCTCCAAGTCTACCGACGAGACCCTGAAAAAGAAGAAAGAAGACAGGCAGACGGCGCGGTCCTTGGGGCTGGCTCCTGCGGACAAGCCCACCTCCAGGCCACGGTACGCTCCCCGGTCCGGCCCTTACCACTTCCAGGGCAGATACCAACAACAGCGGCCGGGCTACCAGCAGTATCTGGCCTACCAGCAGCGGCCTTACCCTCCCGCACAGCAGCAGAGGAGGCGTAGGCCCTTCAAGCCTCGTCCGTCACAGCAACCGGCCCAGCAGAGAGATCAGCAGGGCGCCGGGAGGCAGTACTGACGGGTCGCGCCAGCCGTATCCCCGAACTTTTCGGACAGACTGAGTCCACTCCTCTCTGAGTGGGAGTCGATAACATCTGACTCATGGGTCTTAACGATTGTTGAACTGGGATACGGGCTGGAGTTCGTTGAGCTGCCTAGATGCAGTTCACACCCCTGACAGCTGTCAATAACACTATGGCCGAGCTGGATGCGGAGATCGTGTCGCTCTTGGCCAAGGGTGCTGTGGAAGAATTGCCCTATGAGGACTCTGTAAAGGGTTTCTTCTCTAGGTTCTTCCTGGTCCCTAAGAAGGATGGGGGCTTACGTCCCATTTTAGATCTGAGGGGCCTTAATGCCTTCCTCAAGGTGACCAAATTCAAGATGGTTACATTGGCGGCTGTGATCGCCTTGCTCAAACACGGGGATTGGTTTGCGGTCCTTGACTTAAAGGACGCATATTTTCACGTGGGGATACGGGAGGAGCACAGGAAATACCTGAGCTTCGTTTACCGGCGAAGAGTTTTCCGGTATAAGGTGCTCCCCTTTGGCCTGTCCACTGCCCCACGAGTGTTCACAAAATGTGTGGCCCCTGTGGTTTCCTTCCTACGGGAAGAAGGCTGTACCATCTTTCCGTACCTCGATGACTGGCTCATCGTGGCTGAATCGGAGTCTAGGCTGGTGCAGGACATTGGTTTGGTACTTAGCACTTGCCAACGCCTGGGGCTCCTGGTGAACTTTGAGAAATCCAAACTGGTGCCCAACTGCAAAGTGTCCTACATTGGTGCACTTTTAGACTCTGTGGAGGGTAAGGCTCTGCTCCCTTTGGAGAGGGCTCGGTCCCTAAGGGGTCTAGTGTCCATGTTTAAAAGGAACCGTTTCCAGTCTGTGCGCACTATCCAGTGCTTACTAGGGCATATGGCAGCGGCCACCTCTGTGGTGCCCTTTGCTAGGCTGTGTATGCGCCCTCTCCAGAACTGGTTTGTGCGGAGGTACGATGCTCTGCTGCACCCTCCGTCCCTCAAATTCTCTATCCCGAGGGTCATCCTCTCCTCCTTGGACTGGTGGCTGTCTGATGACAACTTGTTTAAAGGGACCCCCTTTGGGTATCAGCACCATGACGTCACCGTTACCACTGATGCCTCTCTGTTGGGGTGGGGGGCTTACTGTGGTGACGTGTCTGTGCAAGATGTCTGGTCTGAGAGGGAAAAGACCCTCCATATCAATGTGCTTGAACTAAGAGCCATTCGTTTTGCACTTGTGTCTCTTACAGCACTGCTGAGAAATCGTCAGGTGTTGGTGCAGACGGACAACACGACTGCCATGTACTACGTGAATCAGCAGGGGGGCACAGTGTCCATGGCCCTGTGCCGGGAAGCCACGCTCACTTGGCAGTGGGCTATCAGGAACGGCGTGTCGCTCCGTGCTATACATGTGGCTGGGTCAGACAATGCCCGGGCAGATGCCCTCAGCAGGGTCCCTTTGCTGGACCACGAGTGGGAACTGAACGTAGAGTGCATTGGGCCGATCTTTCAGATGTGGGGTCATCCAGTGATAGACGTGTTTGCCACTGCGGCAACCACCAAAGCCCACACGTTCTGTTCCAGGGCAGGGAGCGACCCCCTCTCTATTGGGGATGCCTTCCAGTTTACGTGGACGCAGGGCTTGCACTACATGTTTCCTCCATTCCCCTTGATCCCCAGGGTCCTGTGCAAGATAGAGGAGGACGGGACGGACTGCATCCTGGTGGCCCCCTTTTGGCCACGGCAGGTTTGGTTCCCGAAGCTCCTGCGGATGTCCCAACGGACATATGTCAGTCTGCCCCCTCGGCAGGACCTTCTCCTGAACGGGAGCCTGGTCCACCACGATCCCGGGAAGCTGCACCTGACGGCTTGGCGGATCGTTCCTCCCCTGTAGGCTTTACTGACGAGGTACAGAGAGTCCTCCTGAATGCTCGTCGGCCGTCCACTAGGCGCGCTTATGCGGCCAAGTGGCGCAGGTTTGAACTTTGGGCACTTGCTAAAGGAGTGGTGCCTGACAGCAGTCCCTTGGGGGTTGTGTTCGAGTATTTGTGCCACTTGCGTGGCCTGGGCTTGAAGGTTTCCTCCCTCAAGGTCCACCTGGCAGCTATATCTGCTGCTCACACCCGAGTTGAGGGTGTTACAGTTTTTTCTCACCCACGATCCCGCCAGTTCCTTAAGGGCATGTACAATCTTTACCCACCTGTGTCGGCGCCAGTGCCTCAGTGGTCACTGTCCTTGGTACTCTCACGTCTCATGTTGCCTCCTTTTGAACCTATGGCTACCTGCCCCTTGGATATGCTATCCTACAAGGTGGCATTCTTGGTGGCTGCGACATCGGCCAGAAGGGTCAGTGAGCTGTCTGCACTGCGGTCTGACCCTCCCTTTCTTGTGTTTCATCCCAACAAGGTGGTCCTGCGTCCCTGCCTCGGGTTTCTGCCCAAGGTGGTGTCCGCCTTCCACCTCTCGCAGGATATCTCACTGCCTGCATTCTTTCCTCAACCTTCCTCTAAGGGGGAAAAGGCCCTCCATTCCCTAGACTTGAAGAGGGCCCTAGCCTATTACCTGGATAGGACGAAGGGATTCCGTTCCAGTCCTCACCTGTTTGTATGTTTTGGGGCCAAGGACAAGGGTAACAGGGCTTCCTCGCAGACCCTGTCTAGGTGGATTGTGGCGGCCATTAGCAGGGCCTATTCCCTGGCAGGGGTAGCTTGCCCGCTTCATGTTAGGGCCCACTCCACGCGGTCCCAAGCATCCTCTTCGGCACTCCTCAGGGGGGTGCCCCTGGTTAACATTTGTAAAGCAGCCACATGGTCCTCTGCAGACACCTTTGTCAGGCATTACGCCATTGATGTCAATGCGGAGCAGGATGTATCTGTGGCCAGGGCTGTCCTACACTCCCTTTTTTCCTGAGGGAGTCTTGGGAAGATTTTCTTGGAGTACCTGCTAGGTACCCTTGAGTGAATGAGTGTATATATATGTATATTTGGGTGTATATATGTGTAAATATTGGGTACTGATGTATCACTGCACAGTTTACATAGATGTATATATGCATATCTATTTGTTGTTGTTCTTGTTTGTTCAATAAAATTGTGTTGGACTTCACCCCACCTTCCTTATTGTGTGAAGCTTGGTACACTCCCATGTGTGGAGGCACAGAAGAACGAAGATGAAAACAGGGTTAACATACCTGTAACTTATGTTCATCGAGTTCTTCTGTGCTGACACACAACCCTCCCTCCTACCCCGCTGTGAATTCCAATGCACAAAGATGTGGTGGCTGTAACTGAATCTGATGTGTTTTAAGGTGTTACGGCTAAGTGTGTTGGTCAAGCGGCGGCAAAGGAGAACTGAGGGAAGGGGCCGTTGGTCGCTGGAGGAGCACGTGACCGTTTGGGCGGGAAGACAGTCGCTGAGGCGCGCGACAAACGGCCCCTTCGGAGCCATAGAAGCTCTAGAAAATTCTCCGGCGGCTGGCCTGCGCCTGCGCAGTCCCATGTGTGTCAGCACAGAAGAACTCGATGAACATAAGTTACAGGTATGTTAACCCTGTTTTTCTAGGGCCAGGGGTTTGAGTTGGGCATTGATGAGTCAGTCAGGACACTTGTCTTTAGATAGATAGATAGATAGATAGATAGATAGATGATAGATAGATAGATAGATGATAGATAGATAGATAGATAGATAGATAGATAGATAGATAGATAGATAGATAGATAGATAGATAGATAGATAGATAGATAGATAGATAGATAGATAGATAGATAGATAGATAGATAGATGATAGATAGATAGATAGATTTACATCATCTATAGTCTGTCTTTCTCACTGAGACTCAAGAAGGATTACAGTGTGAGTTAGTACAGACAATTTCAAGGACCTTACGGAATGGCCTGCCTGAATAGGTCAAAAAAACTCCCACTGTCTTGGCTTTCCACAAACTATGCAAAACTGAATTATTCGGGAGGGATTTTAACTTGAGTAATAGGCCTGTGTTGTAAGAAATGGCTCAGACAGATGTCTTGGTAAAAGGACAGGGACTGTTGACTACACTATTCGTACGATCTGTTGGTGTAGATATGCTTCTACTGGGAGTTTCTGCATCATTCAATATGTCATCTCAAATTACTTATGTTTTGTTACTGCTTGTTTTCAAGTCTGCTATCCATACCCAATTGTATAGTTCAGTGAAAAAGACGGACTATAAATAACATTAAAATAAATAAATACCATAAAGGCAAAGTTGAGCATTTTAAAGTATCATTGATTTCACAGTATGTGGAGCTCTTCCATTGAAACCATTGGGGCTCCATCATACTGTTAAGAACATATAAATCCAATGATTTTATAGGATTAAATGATATTAACATTTTGTTTTGGATTCTAGCATTTAACTTTACCTGGATCATGCCTTAATTCATTTTAGCATAACACCATTGTAAGCAAGAGTTTGTGTTGTCATTTACATCTGCCATTTTTATAGTGCTGTTCTAAGTGATGATACACCTTTCTAAGCCCATTGGTTTTAGTGGACTCAGAAGTCCACTAACTCTTTGTGATGTAGTTGTTAGAATGTCAGACTAGAGTCTGGGAGACCTAGGTTCAAATCTCTACCAAGAAAGCTGGCTAGGTGACCTTGGGCCAGCCACACACTTTTAGTCTGACCTACCTCACAAAGTTCTTGTGAGGATAAACGGAGGAGAGAAGAATGATGTAAACTGCTTTGAGTCCCCATTGGGCAGAAAGGTAGGGTACAAATAAAATAAAATAAAAATAATTGAGGTGCTTCAGATCTGTATTTGGAAGTGTTAGTAAAAACAGAGGGTAGATCAATAGTGCTGTGTAGTGGAAAGGATTTTACTTTCTTTTACATTATTGAATCTAAACACAGCTAGTATATCACTAATTCTATAGCCAATCCCATGTGCATTATTTTAAGAACTATACAAATAATTGTAAACTGCCTTTAGCAATTTGTGAATTAATGAAAATGAGGTAATGGGGGATATAACAGCCACATCTAACAACTACTTAAGGAAAGATGTTGAATACCTTTTGGGAATTAACTGTAAATTGCTGCTGGGGTGATTTGTGCATCCCAAATTATCCCTAAAACAAAAGTGTATCTATCTATATACACTCTATCCATGGTGTTCTGTCTGATAACAGAGAACCATTCACATAATAAATATACTCATAAGAAGTTATTATGAGAATAATGTCCCAAAGGGCAAATTCAAGTGTAAACTTGAAATTTACAAAGAACTTAAGTAGTGGATTCAGCAGGGGTTAGCTGTTGGGTGACTCACATTTGAATAGACTAAATGTTAATCCATTTCAGTAGCTAGTGACTAAATCATCTGCAGTGCAGAAAGGAATAACTGCATTCACTCTAAAAACAATAGCATATCCCACATGGGGATCTGAAAGATTTTTCCAGGCTTGAGGCTAGTTATGTCTGCAATATTTTTGCAAGTCAATAAGTAAAGGCGTTCCCCAAACTATTCTACCCTATTTTATCTCAGACTTTTATTCCTATTTGCAGCATATAGAATTTAATACTTTGCAACTAAGGATAAAACTTTTGTAAAAACTAATTAAAATTTTTGAAATCTCACCTGGCATTCAGCCTGGATAAATTGCTCCATGAAAATTTAGTAGTGCAAATTGTGGCTGTTTTTCTCATGGCCACTTTAATGCACATTGCTGGTACATATTCTCAAGTCATCCTGTGGTGATTGGTTTGCCAGCTCCAACTCTGGGTGCAGCATGGAGAAGATAGGGTTTGGAGAGGGGAGGAACTCCAGCAGGGTATAATTCCATACAATCCTCTCTCCAAACCAGCCGCTTTCTTGAGAAGAACTGATCTCTGTAGTCTGGAGACCAGTTATAATTCTGGGAGATCTCCAGCCATCATGTGAAGGTGGTATTAGATTATTGGTGTTGACTTGACAATTGACTTTTACAATAAGATCTATTTAATTCCCATCCCATTGATTTCCCCTTATTTCTGATAGGCAGGAGAGAAAGGGCTGCATCATTTCAGGGAGCAGGAGACCTTCATTCCTCAGGTTCCTACACTTCAGCCATATAAAGATCTTTCTTCAGATGACTTCTTTTCTTCGTTGCTGTTCTGTATGCCTTGAATAGTCAAAAGCAAGCAAGAAAGAAAGTGTGGTGCCACATCTTTACGTTCCTCTTTTTCCATGAAAGCCTTTGGCCTAAACCCTAGCTTTATCTCTGCCTCCATTCTCTTTCACTTTCTTTGTTGTCTTTCCTCTCTGATATGGAAGATGCTGGATGTCAGGGTATGATTACTAACTAGCCTGTTACTCAGCCAAGAAGGAGCTGTACTTCTATAGCAGAATCTGCCACAAAAGTGAACAAGGCTGTTAGGCAGAGATTAGTCCTTTCAAACAACAGGGCTATAATTCTTATCAGCATGGGCCAGGCCAGGGCAGATGAAAACTGGAGTCAGCAAGTTACTGCCTGTACTCTGAAGGCCAGAAAGCACCCTGAATGGGGGAGAATAACATTCAATAACTCCTTGTACCCAGAGTTTCTCTTGCCAGAACAAACCCTAGCAACTAGAAAGAACCTGGAGGAAAAAATATCCCTTTAACAGTGGCTTAAACTACAGAATAGTTAAAGCTTTTCATGGCACACGGGACATTAAGTCACCTGATAAATAAAATCACATTAAGCTTCTATAAAAGGAGGGGGACATTTTTTCTCCAGGTTGTTGGCAACCTAGTAGCAACACTAGAGCACATCTCTTCCTCCTATGAGGTACCCTTCCAGAGTTGGATTTATACAGAAGTTTAGGGCCTTAGATTACTGGGGGAGGGGTTCTAAATACAATTTTTAAACCATCTTTTGGTAGTTGTGGGCCTCTTAATCATATTTCTTTGGGAGACTCTTAGAGGGACATAGTTAACATTCCAGGCTATGGCATTTTTTTATGTTCCAATAAATCTTGAACAACAATACACAGAAATTCCAGGAATAAAGGTCCTTCTTTAATTGTATGCATTATTTTTTAAATAATCTGCCTATGTTCTGCATTAAAAATATAATTAAAATCCCATTTTGGAGTGCATATTAATTAGTAAGAGGAAAAGAGATTGCCAGTGTTACATGCCTAATCTAAAACAGTAGATTCAATGGCTGTATAGCAGAAACCATAACCATTTCTGTTATACAGGAAAGGCTTTATAAGCTTTTCTGGATGTATCTCCCAAAGGCATATCAAACCTAATTCTTTCCAAAACATGAAAGTGTACTGGAGCATGAAGACAGCATTGCTGCCATAAACATGAACAATTACCAGCACCCATTGTGTAGTCATTGTTCCCTGATATGCTCAGCGACTTGGCTGATCCCAAAGTCAATGAGAAATTGCCAGAATCATGGTAGGCAAAACAGCATAAGACTTCTTGTCGTTTCCATTTGGGTGATCTGAAAATACACGTTCCAATGGATGCGCCTTGCAAAGCACTTATGTCAGATTGTCTTTGACCCTGCCTAATGCACCGGAAATATCTCTTGTGTTTCTAACTACTTCTAGTACTTTTTAAATTTTCTCTTTTACACTTCAATGTTTTTTTAAAATCTTTTTGAATATCCCATGATTAGAGCTTACAAAATATTGTACTATGTACATGTTAAAGCAGCAAAGTACCTTTCTAGTAATAGCGCTGTCCTTTCCCTCCCTTCTATTTTTTTTTTATCTTCTGATCTGAAGTTTTTGACCAAGACACATTAATTGGAATGGGACATTTCTCCCATCTGCTTATTCTCTTGTTGTTTCCACATCTTTGCTGATGTTTTGTTCATGCATAATTTTCAGCAGGAAGAGAGATGGGCGTAAGGGAAGTGAGCAATGTATTTCATTTCACTCTCCTGTTAGTGTCTAACTAAACTGTCGATGATTGTATGTGGCCCAGCCTTCCCCTCCCATCATTTAAAACATACTAAATACTTATTTGTAGCCAATGAAGTTCTAATGGAAAGAGGTGTGGATTTTCCCTGCCCTCCCCTGGGAATATACAGCTGCAGATCATGTTTTCTTCCAGCAGAAAGTACTTCCACCAGCAGAAAAGAAGGGTCCATTTTCATTGGTTCCATCCTCCCACTGTAGACTCACACTTTACCTTCCTTCCCTTGGGGGTGTCTTTTCAAGAAGCATAGCAGGTGGAAAGTTTGCTTCTAGGAATTCTAGATTGGGTATAAGACAACTTGATAATCCCCGGCTGATAATGGGTAAAATATGTACAATAGTTGAACCAATGCTATGAACTGCATTCTCAAGATACACCAGAATGATGCACACAAATTAAAGGAACTGTGTGTTTGTACAAAATAAACAAAAACAGCCATTGTGGAGAGGGTGAGTAACTTTAGACTATTGGTGGTGATTGTTCACCATATTTACTTAGTGCCCCAAGTAGAACGAGTACTTTACAAAACCAAAATGACGTCCTATCTAAAGAGTTTGCAGTGAGCATTCTGCAAACAAAGACTAGAATGCAGAAAGAAAGGGCAGCAGGAATTTGCGGGAGGGGGGGCAGGGAACTTCTGTTCAGGGTCATCTTCCTTTTGGGTAATAAGAAGTATGACTTAAGTCTGTAGTTTTTTGAAACAGTATGCATCTATTTCCTTAAAAGGAAGCCTTTCCTTAAAAGTTTCTACATAGAGTAATTGTGACTCCATGCAGCCTATTTCTGTGATGTATATATGGTAAAAAAAATGTTAACCTGACTAATATGTCCCATGAAGAATTGAAAGCTCCTGAAATCAAAGATTCTGGTACCTGAGAGTATAGATATCTGGGTAAGAAACTGAAGCCCACAGGAGATCTGATGGAAGAACCAAGGGTTGGACCCCAACACAGAACCCTCATTCTGTCATTGTTAGTGTTTTCTTGATCCAGTCAAATCCTTGTCTTTATTTTAGCTTTATTTTTTAGCTTTGGGTGTTCCCAGCTTGGTTTAGTGGCTGGTTGTTCTTGATGTTGCCTTGCTTTCCATTTATCCAACTGATTCCTTTTGCAGATTCCTCTGCTAAGGTTTGTTTTGTGATTTTTATGCATTTTAATTGCTGCTTAACTATCATGAATAGTTTGCATTTGTTTTTATTATTTGTTCTTGTAGACGGTACTGTTCCAAAGTTGACGCATCCGTTGGGAGAAAAAGCCCTTGCTTTTCTGATAACTTCCTCCAAAGTTAAAGGAAAAAAAACAATGCTTGTTTTGGGGGGTAGGTGGGAGTATATTTATTTATTGTATTTATGTCCCACACTGCTGCAAAAATATTCAGGGCAAGAAAGAGATTAAAAACAGAAATATAAAAGGCATAGAATATAACAAGATGAACAGCAGTTGAAATAAAGAACTTTAAAGCCTCTTGTAAAAAAAAAATCAGAGGTACCCACTGAGCTTGGCCCCAGGGCCTGGCAGCAGCCCTGGAACCAGAGGCTGAGGCTAGAGCCCTACGCCAGCACACCCCCAAGTCTGACCAGGTCAGGCACTGATAATAATGTGAGCCCTCAGCCAAGGTGCCCACTGAGCTTGACCCCAGGGCCTGGCAGCAGCCCTGGAACCGGAGGCTGAGGCTAGAGCCCTAGCCCAGCACACTCACAAGCTTGACCACGAGATCAGGCACTGATATTGATACTAATAATAATCAATGTGAACCCTCAGCCGAGGTGCCCACTGAGCTTGGCCCCAGGGCCTGGCAGCAGCCCTGGAACTGGAGGCTGGGGCTAGAGCTCTAGGCCAGCACACCCACAAGTCTGACCAGGTCAGGCACTGATAATAATGTGAGCCCTCAGCCAAGGTGCCCACTGAGCTTGACCCCAGGGCCTGGCAGCAGCCCTGGAACCGGAGGCTGAGGCTAGAGCCCTAGCCCAGCACACTCACAAGCTTGACCACGAGATCAGGCACTGATATTGATACTAATAATAATCAATGTGAACCCTCAGCCGAGGTGCCCACTGAGCTTGGCCCCAGGGCGTGGCAGCAGCCCTGGAACAAGAGGAGATAGCTCCCTATCCCACCCACCACACACAGAAAAAAGCCCAGCTCCAATGCACTCTCCCTGTCTCTCCCCCAAAAGGCTATCAACAGCTCTGTCCCTCTCCACTGCTTGCTAACACTGAAAGCCAGAACTGGGAGCGCAGTGCCCTTTTATAAGCAGAGGTCTGATTGAGAAACGCAGGGGGTCTGTGGTCAGAACTGCCTAACAGGGTTTGCAGGGATGAGATTGGAGTTCCCATGGCCACAGACCACCCCCCTCCTCCCTGGTGTCTGCTCCCATGTTACCAATTGTAACCAATTTTTAGCTCCACGCTTGGAAGGAAGACCTGCCCATTAAGCTAAGTTGGCCTTTGATTGGGGTGTCCGGGGCAACAGAGGGAGTGTAGACAAAGTTCAGGCACTCTCTCCCTCCGTTGCCGAGGCAATTGATTGAAGGCGCTTGAGTGTCTGGCTTCCCGAACCGCAGCTGAGCGCAACGAACAAAGCTTGTGACGACCACCTGTTTGGCTGGAATGGCGCATCACGAGCAGCCGAGCGGCCTGTTCGTTGGTTTTTTCTGTTTGTAATGCTGTTCGTGCCCATGTCTAATCATAATATCAACAAGAGGAAATTCAGCCTGGAGAGTTGCAGCTGGGGCAGAAAAGCTGTTTGAAGTAGACATGTGGTACTTGCAGGGAGCTGGGGGTTAACCGGAGCAAAGCATTCAATTTTGCTGTATTCAGAAGCTGCAGGAGGGGTTAAATTTGCAGGGAACTCTATTACTACTACTGCATGTGTGTTCTCGCACTGCCTCATGCAACTTGCAGATAATTTTTCTGAAAGAGACCTCACATTCCATAAGCAATCAGATGACTCTAATCTCGTGTCATAATAAAGCACTGGTCTAATTGGCTGCATTCATATGCTATTTATGTTCAACTTTTTTTAAAAAAAGAGTCCTGCTTTCATAAAGAGATACCTCAAGCTTCCTCTAGTGACATATTCAGGTGCAAAGCTTTTAAACACAGTCTTCAAGTCAAACTTTGAACAAAAATATCAAGGGGATCCAGTGAGGGGCTGAATTCCTATGTAAAAGGAGTGCAGCCAAGGTACGTTTGAAGGATGATTGTGTGTCTGTTAAAGTTTTCATCCTCCCTGTGTAAATTGGCCCTCCTTCCCTCTATCAGCCACCTATTGGTCTATTTAGGGAATATTCATTTTTACACTCCTTTTAATCAAAGGTGAATTTAGAAGTTTATGGCCTTGAAGCTCTCCCCACAGATGCGTAATGTTGTACAGGTCCAATTAGAAGACATGGAAATGTTCCTGAACTGATTTCTCATTAGGAATTTGAGAAAGGTTGCTTGTTGCTCAAGAGGGAAAGTGAAGTTTGTTACTACTTATCAGCACTAAAGTGCTTCATAAGCACATTGACAGTTGGGCTGTTACACAAACTACTGCCTTACTGGCTTTACTTCTTAGGCAGAGGGGTTCTATGTCTTTTTATTAATTTGCATATGTTAATTCACATAATTGCATGCAGTTTTTCAATTACTTGGTATTGCCCAGCTAAAGGGAAGCATGCAGAGAAAATCTCATGCAGTTCAGGTGTAGAGGAATCCAAACCATAAGCTGTACAAAATATAGATATATAAAGTTTGGTATGTTATAAATAAGATGGCTGATCTTTGCTGAATTTGTAAATACAATAAAAGCAAAGCCAAAGTTTAGAGAAACTAGCTTATGTTCATATTGTTTCTATACCTATCCAATTCTAGTGCCTATACATGTATTTTCTTCATTGATTTATGTAATTTTCTTTGAAGGATCCTATGTTGCCTGGAGGGTCTGTGTATGCCGTACTATTAAAATATTCTCATCTTTTATTTCTATGTGGCTCTATAGGGAGCAGTCTAAAATGGTTGCAGACTTAGTAATAGGTGATAACTCTTGCAGTGGGGCCAAGGACTTCTATCACCTGCATCTGGTTTGCCAACTCTCACCTTTTCAAGCTGATCCTGCCATGCTAGTCGATACTTTTGTAACTGTGTAGTTAGGCTACTATAATGTGCTCTGTGTTGGGTTGCACTTTAAGTCAACCCGGAAACTTCATCTGGTTCAGAATGCGGTTGCCTGGTTGCCTAGTCAGGGGCTAGCCAATGGAAACATCTCTTGCCTGTCTTAAAACAGCATTAGCTGCCAGTTTGTTTCCAAGTCCAATTCAAGGTGCTAGTTATTTTAATTTAAATTGTTTCAAATACTCCAATGATCTAATGGTCTTGGACAACATAAATTGCACTAATACCACTACCTAATTCCAGCCTCACAATGAAGCCACTGCAGCCAAAAAGGTGCCTGATAAGTCCTTTAAATCCCTTCATGGCTTGGGACTCTGTACTAACTAACTACAGTCCTCAGCCTCTGACATACTTTCCCTCCAGTTAAGGTAGCCTTGCCAGCATAGCATCAACCAGACCTGTGCTTTTTCCATCATAGATCTTACATTGTGGAATGGTGTTGGGGCAAGAGGTTGCTGATGCCACATGTTGACTCCACACCTTTGGCTGGATTTAAGCCTGGCTGGGCTGAATGTGATGCAGGGCTCCTGTGAGTGTGGCAGTCTTGTCTCCCCCAAGCCAGGACCTGATAAGAACCCAGGATAGTAGACTGAAGGTGGGGCTGAAGGGGAAGCAAATTTTCTTTCCCGCCCAGGAACAGTCAGGGCTATGTGGAACCTTGAGGTGATGGGTCTGCCAGAAGGACATAGCAATGGAGAAATGCCTGACAGAGGAATAGGCTTGTGCATTAGTATTGTGGTTTTTAACTGTAAGGCATCTCAAGCAGATTCTGAGGAGGTGGCATAGCAACACTCTAAATAGCTAGATAAATAAAAAAGGGTGTTCATTTGAAACTACCCAATCCAAAAACATACCTGTAAATCATTGTTTGGGTCAGCTTGGGACCACCCAAAGTGACCCAAAACATTTGTAAAATTTTAAGAGTGTTTTGGGTTTCAGGGAGGCCAGTAACCTGGAGGGTAGGAAAGAGAGGAAGCTGCTGGCCACCCAGGGAACAGCCATTAACTTCCCTATCCCTATTCCCTTTCAGGTTTAGAGGGCCATTCCCTATAGAATATAATGGCCCTTTAAAATGTAAAGGGAAAAGAGATGCCAACTAAGTGTATGAGAGGTCTAACTGCCAGGTAGACCTGGCATCTCTCCAAGTCCCTTTACAGTTTGGAAGGAAGGACTGAACCAGCCTCTGTCAGGCAGGCAAGCCAGCCTGCCTGCCATAACTGTGAATGCATATCTATTGGGGGTGGGGGTCGGGGGGCTTTCTTCCTGGAGTGTCACTTTCTTCCTTCACTGTACCACTTGGGGGCAGCAACTAGTTTTCATGTTATTGGAAGGAATTATTTCACATCTCCTAATTTTCCTTAAAACCCTCTGCTCCATTCAGCAAGTGACTGCACAGTCATGAGCAAAAATTCCTTTGGTTCTATCATCTACTTATCTTCTTCATCCTAGGAAATTCAGACGGTTTAAACAAATCTCTCCTTCATTTTATTCTTACAACAACCCTGAGAGGTAAGTGAAACAAAATAGGGGGTCCAATTAAAATGATTCACCCACAAAGGCTCATAGACCCTTCCAGATTGCAAAATGCCTTGGGGGTTTTTAGAATTCCAGACACGTGTTCCACAGAAGTTGCAGTAAGAGTGTGGAACGCAATCTCCAGGAAGCTATCAACACCATTGTTCCTTGTCGACCCCTCCGGCCCTTGGTTTACTGCAAAGCTGGCTGACCTGAAGAGGGCTGGAAGATATCTAGAAAGACTCTGGCATAAAACACACACAGAAACTGATAGAACTTGCTGCAGAACACATTGGAGGATCTATGAAGCGGAAATGAAAGTGGCAAAGAAATGTTACTTCTTGGCAACCATTGCGTCAGCTAGTTCACGGCCATCCCAATTGTTCAGGGTATCTAGACACCTTCTAACCCCTAAATCTGAAAGGGTGGCCGTTGGAGATCAACTATCTCTAGAATGGGAACTATCTTGTGGGGTCCTGCAGGGCGTAATCTTATCTCCCATGTTATTCAACCTCTATGTAAAACCTTTAGGAGAATTCATTTGCAGCTATGGAATTGGATGTCATCAATATGCGGATGATACCCAACTCTATATCTTGCTATCTAGGTCCCCACAGGATGCAGTAGAAATCGTACATAGCTGCCTGACAGCCGTAGTAAAATGGCTGAGAAATAACAAATTAAAATTGAACCTAGACAAGACTGAAGTGATGCTTGTTGGGAAGTCAGAGATCTTGAAAAACATTGTACTCCCCACCATCGATGGAGTTTGTTTGACCCTTGCAGACTTGGTTAAGAGCCTAGGGTTATACTGGATGCAGCACTACTACTAGAAACATAAGTTAAGGCAGCTGCAAAAAACGCTTACTACAATCTCACTCTAGCCTGGAAGATGGCTTCTTATCTCAACACGGCCGACCTGGCCACCTGGATCCATGCTATGGTAACATCAAAACTTGACTATTGTAATGTATTATACATTGGTCTCGCATCTAAGTTAACTAGGAGGCTCCAATTGGTGCAAAATGCTGCGGCTCGACTATTATCAGAAGTGAGGAGGAGCTTGAACATCTCTCCCATCCTACAGTCACTCCATTGGCTGTAGGATGGCTGTATCAGTTACTGTGCTCAGTTCAAGGTAATGGTTATTACATACAAAACCCTTCATGGCCTTGGTCCAACATTCCTACGGGACCGCCTCTCTCCCTATGTCCCTCCACAGCAGCTTCTCTCATCTGAACAGGGTCTCTTGCAGGTGCCAGCCTGTACATGAGCGAAATCAACAGCAGCCCGTACATGGGCTTTCTCTGTGGTGGCCCCTACCCTATGGAACAGACTGCTTGAGGAGGTCAGGACAGCCCCCACCCTCCTGGCTTTCTTCAAACAATGCAAAACTAAATTATTCAAAAAGGCCTTTTTTTCTCAGCTAAGAGGGTGGTATTGTAGGAAAGGGAACCCAGATGTTTCGCTAATGAGTTAGAAACCATAGATTTCACTATTATGTTATGTTATGTTGCGTTAAATATGTACTCCTATATCCTACCTGTGCTTTATGTTGTTCAATGTAAGTCCTAGAATTGATTTATGTTCTGTTTCAGCAATTCCTCAACCCCATACTGGATCCTTGCTAATACTATATCTTTTAAAACTTACATTCTTTTACTCCATGACATTGTTTATGGAAATGTTCTTGAAACTGTATTCATTTACCCTATGACATTGTTTATGGAAATGATCTTGACAGTGTATGGAAATGCCTGCCCTTGTTCTTGCCACTAATTGTACTAATCTCACACTATGTAATCCACCTTGAGTCTCTGTGAGAAAGGCGGACTACAAAGAAACAAACAAACAAACAAATCTCCCCTCCTTCATTTACTCTTACAACAACCCTGAGAGGTAAGTGAAACCAAGAGAGGGAGTGACTGCCCCAGGATCAATCAGTGAGCTTCATGGATGAGTAGGGATTTCAACTCAGGTCTCTCCAGTCCTACTTGAGTACTACAACCAGTATACCAAGTTGATCTCAGCATTCCATCAGTGTCACAAGGGTTCTTCTTGTGTTTGAAGCTGGATCTATCTACTTAGGCCCAAAGTATAGCCATAATGTGATAATGCACATATCTTAACCTATGTCTCAGCTTGAGTTCATATTTCTGCTTTCCATATTCCATATTTTCAGAAATCAACCCAGCCATGAAATTCTGCAGTTCTCCTTCAAGTAACTTCTCATTAATGTCTCTTATTGTGATGTGCTAATGAAGCTATTGTTCTCTGGAAAAGTGCTGAGATAACAGTAGGCAGCTTTAACAGGATTACTCAGCACCCAAAGTTAGTTAGCTAAGGGAGCTAACTGATTTCCAGTGCCAGGAATGACTCTGAGGAATCTCATTGGTGAATTTGAATGGGATGATGTAGGCCAAAATCGTATAAAAATGAGCAGAAAAACCATGGCGTCTAAGAAGCTAGGAGGAGAGAAAGGAAGGAATACCTCCTTGCTATTTCTCTCCTTTCCCTTTCAGATTGGCAAAGCGCTCTCCCATTCTTTCCATCAACGAGAATCTCTGGGACATCTCCAGGATTGGTAAGATAATTTACTATGCCTTATTCTGATTGTATTGTTAATTAAGCTATTGTATTGCTAAGACCATGCTGTACCGTGATTCTCAAAGTTTCTGTAATCTATGCAAAATGATTTAAATAAAACTTACTGAAATTCATGTCCAGGCCTGTGTTGTATCCTTGCTCTCTCTTCATTTGGGAAAAATCTGGCTCAGTTGAAGATATGTTAAAGATCCCCCCCTTTCACATAGTAAACTGTTGGCTAAAGGCAAAGCTAACAGTATGCCTTTTAAATCAAAATTTCTGATTAAAGGCAATTATTTACGATGATTGTTGTGGGTTTTCCGGGCTGTATTGCCGTGGTCTTGGCATTGTAGTTCCTGACGTTTCACCAGCAGCTGTGGCTGGCATCTTCAGAGGTGTAGCACCAAAAGACAGAGATCTCTCAGTGTCACAGTCTTTTGGTGCTACACCTCTGAAGATGCCAGCCACAGCTGCTGGCGAAATGTCAGGAACTACAATGCCAAGGCCACGGCAATACAGCCCGGAAAACCCACAACAACCATCGTTCTCCAGCCGTGAAAGCCTTTGGCAATTATTTACCTTTAAAAATTCAAAAGAAGAGTACAGTTTTTGTTTCCATAAAATGTTTTTGGTTATATCTCAGCAAAGAAGCTGCCCGCTGCCCACTGCTTAGTCCTATGTTTCTGATCTTTTTTTGGCACAACGGAGCTGCTATGTATGTCAGTTAAAATAGGTATATATGCTTTACAGTAAAGTGCATTATTAGCTGAGCCTAGTGACAAGCCAAGAAGTATAAGCAATGCTCCAGTCACTGCAAGCTAACAACCACTTTTAAGGATTTGGGTAACTTTCTTGTATTGACTTGACAGCAGGATTAGGAATATGCAAAACATGGAAGAGATTTGTCTAGATTGGTGGTGCTTTCATTCAATAACTCCATGATTGTCTACAAGCAATGAAAGACTTAATTACACAATGGCCATTTTCACACTACTAACTAACCTGCTTCTGTAACATTGCGAAACGACATGCAAAAAACATGGAAGATAGCGTCTTCTCGCGAGAGTTTTGCGTGATGTCATGCAAAACTCTTGCGATGTCGCGCAAAACTCTCGTGAGAAGATACTATTTTCTGCATTTTTTGCACAACGTTTTGCAACGTTACAGAAGCAGGTTAGTAGTGTGAAAATGGCCAATGTCTCATTTACAAACTACAGCTCAAAGGCAAGAGTATACAACTATTAATATTTATCTAATTGCTCAAAAGTTTCCATAACAGTTAACCTCCATGAATTCTCTTAAAATGCCAGTTGAAAGTGCTCAGTGAATAAATATATCAATAAATACATAAATAGGCAATAAGAGGTTAAATACATATAGAAGTCATTGTTCATATGGACCTGGTGTAGCACATTCCAACCACCATAAGTTAAGACCATTGATAATCAATTCACATAGTTCATTTTAAATATCATAGGTAAGTCCATAAATAGTCACTATTGTTATGGTTTATTCCTTCTTGCTTTTCACTTTCTTTTCAAGGAGAGGATATATAAGTCCCATGGCTCTGCCCAACCAAGAGCTGGCTCGCTCCTTCCTTTCAAGCCCTTTATCAAGAGCATGCCACAAATCACATCAATACTTCCAAAGGTGCATTCCTTAGCATTATTTCTCCAAGTACTGATTCCTCATTAAGACCACCTGCTTAGATTTGCACAGGTTTGTTGGTTTTGCTCAAGTTATTAGGGTTCATGACCCTGTACAGCAACATCCAGGCTGGACAATCTGCATGAAAAATAAATAGCATTTTAATTTAAAAATTATGAATTGGGGGCTTTGGGGGTGTGCCTTTTGTAGACAACCTGTTCATGCAAGCAGCAGCAAACCATGCCTTGTTCAGCAAGTGACTGTTGCATTCATTTCTTAGCAGTTTGTCTCTGAGCTATACATGTTTGGCGCAGTTCAGCCGGGGCACCTCAGGGATTGCAACTACACAACATCTGCAGTTTTAATTACTAACACACCTCAAGGTGTGACCAGAGAATTGTTCTAGCCCCCATTTTCCCTCCTTATATGCTACTCCAGCATTCCCGTATCATACAATTAACCTATTTTTGTGTGCACTGCTCTTTGCAAATTAACCCCAGGTAGGTTGGAGACTTAGTGTACATTTCTGCTGAGCTTCTGTTGCATATAGAAACTATCTGCCTATTTCATTTATAGATTGTCATCATAGTGTGTCTTTTACCTTGGAAATCCCAAAGTATTTCATGAGCAAATACAATGAATACAATAACCAAAAGTGCACCCAAGTAAATGAGGCAGGAAATCAGTTCTAAAATATTATTTCAGGAAAAGTGCCAGCTGATCTATGCTGCACAGTTCTACTATGAGGAAGCCTGGGGATTAGACTACCAACAGCTTCCACAACAATTCTATATAGAGGACTATGTACTGCAGGCTCAGTGATGGGAAGGCTGTGGATTGGGGTCAGTACAACTATCTGCAACTCCTGCAAAACCCTGGGCATATGATTCCAGAGGGGTAATGATGTCAAGATGTTGCCACAAAACAGGAGTATCATCTTAAAGACTGACACATTTTATATTTTAACATAAGTTTCATGGGCTAGAGCCCACTTCATTGCATGTACAAGGTGGACCCTCACTTGGCAGATAGTTATATATGAAGTTACGAAGAAAAAAGTTATAAATTATGTCAAAGAACCATAGATACGTATTTATTGATTAAAATATTTATAGGCTGCCTTTTCCTGAGGTTCATGATAGTTAATAAATGCCACTATGACAGAACAATACAATGAAATCATAAAAATACAAAATGTAGGAAGTGTAGGGTGTAATGTAATAATGTATGTAGGGTTCAGATTTATGGAGCTCTGGAATATCCAAATGGCTTCGCACAAAGGCTTAGCCATCTTCCACTGGATATCCGTTAAACTTTCCACAGATTTTTGGAATTAATTTCAGATCTAGGGAATCCCGGCATCACCTTTGAATTTATAAGACTCCTGTGTATTGTGGAAACTTCTTTAACATTGTCATGCCACGTCTGTGCAGAACAACAACAAACAGGGAGAAAATCCCACCAGGATTGGCATATAACTCACAATACCACAAATCCTTTTAAAGTGACATTATTAAAGTGCAAAGTGCTACTACAATAAATACAATAATGCTGTACATATAATACAATAATACAATGAAAATGTTGTCCACCCCCTCCTTCCTGGGGGAAGTAGTAGTACTGGGAAGAAAGTCCAACTGGTAAGTCCAAAAAGGTAATCGTATCACTCTGAGTATGTATTCTCTTATTCTTTAGCGGATGCTTTGGTGGAGGATGACCGAATTGTTCCAAGCCCTAGTTGGGGCCAGCTCTCACTCATGCAGATTTCGTCCATAAGACTTCATCAGGGGCAAGGAAATAATCCACAACAGCACTACATCAAAATTACAACAAATGCTAGTAATCAGAAACTAAACACAACCGAAAAACCATTATCTCCTGTGTAGCAAACATCAGAGGTCTTACCATCGAAACTTCTTAATCAGCTTCATTACCCGGAGTCTAACGTAGCATTCCTCATTTGTGTCCAAAAAGTTAATCCTACTGGGATCAGATTGGGGGCCCTTTAAATATATTTAAAGGCCCACATCTCGTTAATAACTTTTGTGAATAGATTAATACCGTTGATGTGACTATTCAATATACATGGCAATCTGATCCCAGTAGGATTAACTTTTTGGACTTACCTGGTGGACTCTCTTTCTGGTACTTCTTCTTCCCCCAGGAAGGAGGGGATGGACAACATTTCCATTGTATTATTGTATTATATGTACAGCATTATTGTATTTATTGTAGTAGCACTTTGCACCTTAATAATGTCACTTTAAAAGGATTTGTGGTATTGTGAGTTATATGCCGATCCTGGTGGGATTTTCTCCCTGTTTGTTGTTGTAGTGCTATTTACCATGAGTGCCTTGTAGCTGTGTCATGTCTGTGCAGAATACATCTTTGTGTATGTGTAGCAAGGTTTACTGCACTTCAGAGAACCACAGTACATTCTGAAAAATTCCTGGTCTGTTCCAGAATGGCACATTGGTCTGAATTTGGTTGAACCGCTATTCAAAATTGCTGTGTGGGTTCAGTCCATAGATGCAATGAGTCTAGCATTCTGTCTTGAATAGTGATGCAGATGTTCCAGGGAAGCTGCCAAGATGGTGGTAGCTATCCTTTGTTACTTGTTCCGAGCATCTGCTACTTGTTTGCCTCTGAATGTGAAGGTTCATTTCCACAGCTAATAGCTGTAGTTTAACCTCTCCTCATGGAATCCAGCAAATCTTTAATTTTTTTACACAAGTGGTCATCTCTGCATCCTGTCACAATGTTGTCCCCCCGCTCTTGAAACAATGGCAGTTACACAGATCATTAATTTAACATTTGAATTCTGGACATTTTGAAAAAAAACTTTCCGTTAAATTGGTGTGTTTTTGTTTATTTTTCAAATAGGCTGCATTACGGGCAAGCTTTGGAGTTTAATTTAATTATTGGACCAAACATCAGCCTGGAACAGTTCATTTGGGCTTAGAATGCACCTGGAGGAAGTCATTTGCCAAAAATTTAGATAAAAGAGAAGGAAGCTGGGGAAAAAATTCCTGACAAATTAATAGCCTGAGATACGCTTATCCACTAAGTGAGGAATACTAAGCTAAGTTTGGATGTATCCTTCCTCACATTTCTGAGACATCAAAGAAACAGAAACGGGACACCAACATAGCGAGACATCCCCATTTTTTTCATTTGCAGTATGAGAGATTCCTTTGATGCTGCCACAAAACAATGTGCATAATGTGTGTCATTCTTTAGGATCACGTCACACGTTAAATTAAGTGCTCACCTAAGATGTTTCAATGCACAAATTAGCTTTTGCAAACATGTGCAACATATAGATGCATTCATCAGGGAGAGGAATTTGTCTACTGTTCCCTCTGAGTGTACCCTTGGCAGCAGATCCATCCCTGGGACCTGCTCTTTGGGAGCTCTGCACTTCAAAGAAGCCACCAATCACCTGGGCAGCAGGGCCTGTGTTTGGGGCTCCCACCAAGAAGATCAGCAGTGGCTTGGAGCTGAAAGTCCCCACTGAAATCCCCACCATCCAGGTGTTTAGTAGTTCGGAGCAGAAGTCTTACAAGACTTTGATTTACCCATTCCAGGTGGGAAATTACCTGCCTAGTGCCAATCCCCACCCCCACCCCTCAAGGAATTGAGGAGCAGGAAAAAATGGCTTCCACATAGAAATTTCCCCAAGTCTCTATAATAAAGACCAGTTTACCACTTTGAGCCCTGTGGCCGAGAGTGGTAAGCTGCAGTACTGCAGCCCAAGCTCTGCTCACAACCTGAGTTCAATCCTGGCAAAAGCCAGGTTCAGGTAGCTGGCTCAAGGTTGGCTAGGCCTTCCATGCTTCTGAGGTTGGTAAAATGAGTACCCAGTTTCCTGGGGGTAAAGTGTAGATGACTGGGGAAGGCAATGGCAAATAGAGATGGGCACGATCCAAAAAATTTTAACGATCCAGCGGATTGTGGATCGGCACCACCGCCGATCCCAAATTAACGATCTGCACTGATCATCTCCCATTCCCAAGCCGTGGATCGTGGATCGTGGAGGCAAAAGCAGAGGGGTGCCCCACTGTTCCCAGTGATACAGGAACAGTAAGTGATGCCGGTGGCATCTGTGTTTGTGTTTGGCCATCTGTGTTTGGCCGTCAGAGCTGCCTATCAGGGTTTGCAGGGATGAGATTGGAGTGCCCATGGCTACAGAACACACCCTACCCCCTCCCTCCCCTGGGTGTCTTCTCCCAACTTGTGACTGCTTTGCTGCTCTGTGGTTGGAAGGAAGCCCTGCTGATCAAGGGAAGCTGGGCTTCCATTCAGGTTTCCAGGGCGACAGGAGGAGGGCAAACAGAGCTCAGGCATTCCCCTGGCTCCATTGCCAGGGGAATAGATTGCTGGTGCCTGAGTGTCTGGATCCCCGATCCAAGAGAGATTGCCCCGATCCAGGCCTCTCCTGATCGCCGGATCGTTGGCCTTGGCCAATCACATCCGCTGGGTCACGATCGCGTGATCGCCATTATCATGGGTTTTTTCCGATCGTAATGCAGATCGTGCCCATCTCTAATGGCAAACCACCCCGTAACAAAAGTCTGATGCAACATCCCCCCATGGGTCAGCAATGACTTGGTGCTTGCACAGGGGACTACCTTTACCTTTTATCCATAGAAACTAGAGAGGCAGTCTAGAGCATTACCCAGAAGCAACATCACATGATTCCCAAACTCAAGACCCCAAATCTTCTGGCATTGTCTGAGGCAGCGTTGGGGTCCTTACCTATGCACTGTTCCCCAAGACAGCACAGCTTGATGGCAAACCTATGATTGATGCCACATAATTTGTGAAATAGCCTGATTCAGCTGCAACAGCCCCATGAGCCAGATGGGTGTGAAACCTGGGAGCAGTGGCAGGGGAAGAGGCCTCACGAGGGGGGCCAGCAGCAGAGAATTAGTTGGCAATCACCTTCTCTTCCACCCTTCCTTGCAGGAGAGTGGAAGGAGAAGGCTGGGCAGGCAACGTGGCCAGGTGGGGCAGCCTGGTCAGTTCATGGAGCGAGCTTCCCCCAGCAGCCAGGGAACTGCTGCTGCCCCATGAACAGGTGCAGAGCCTGGTGGAGGAGCTGGTGGGGGAGAAGGAGGAAGTGCTCTTCATCCCTCCCCTGTGGGATAGGAGAAGTGAGATTTCTTCCTCCTAAAACAAAAGATTAATGCTCAAGTTCAACTTTTGAGCTCCATTTCAAGTTCTTTCGCAAATAGGGTTGCTTTTCAAACAGCTCCCACTCCCATGTCTTGAAGAGCAGCTTGCCCTGCGGACATTAATGCTAAGTTCCTGGAATCTTCTGCGCATGCGTCAATGAGGCTAGATGCCTTCACGCTGCCCTCCTGGAAATAATTTGAATAAAACTAAACTACAACCGAACTGGAAGATAAGCTTGAAAGCAACTAATCCAGAGAAGATAAAGTCTGAAGAAGCAGCTGTTATTTTCCAAGCTTGGTGAGTGCTCTGCCTATTACGTTATTTAAAGCTTTCTCTCATGACAACAAATAATTGGAAGCAAAATGGCGACAAAGCGTGAGATGAAAGAACTGGCTGAATTGATAACCAATATGGAAAAAAATATTAGGCAGGACATTAAAGAGCTACAAAATAAGTTTGAACTACTTTTGGACGATATTAAAACAGCTCAGGCAGCTGCAGATAAAGCAGTTAAAAGATCGGAAAACAATCAGAAAGAAATACAACAATTAAAAAAAAGAGTTGCTACATTATCAGACGGTCAAAGGCGAAGGAATTTGAGAATAACAGAAGATATCACACCTAAAGACCTTGAAAAAACTCTAATTGAATTCTTTCAACAGAATGGAATCTCTATAAGAGCAGAAGACCTATAACGCGCTCACAGAACTTTACAGCCAAAGCCCAAGGTTGGCTTCAAGCCAAGAGACATTGTAATAGCCTTTTCAAGAGAAAAAATACAGGACTTTGGTTTTAAAAAGCTTTGGAAAGAAAAAGACTTACAGTTTCAGGGTCAAAGGGTAATTGTTCGACCTGACTTATCAATAGAGACTTTACAGGAAAGAAGATTAATGAGGCCATTTGCCCAGAAATTACATGAGAATGGCATTCTATTTTCCTGGGGATATCCAGCTACTATTCTGATCTACAGAGATGGCAAACTTCTGAGAGCCAGGAATCCACCCGAAGCTGAGAAACTACTTCAAAGACTTAAAATAGAATATACAGCTCAGGAGGACGATGAAGAGGAAGAACAAGAAGAAGGAGAGCAAGAAAGGGAGTGAGAAACTGTATCAGTGGCTGAATAAGGAATAATGATGAAGCTTTCTTCAGGAGTACAATGTATACCTTGTGTTAAAGTATTTTTTGTTTGTTTGTTTGTGTTGGTTGAAAGAAATGGAATAAGGAGGGGGTGAGCTAAGTGGATACGCAGGATTTCTTTTCTAGGGACGGAAAAGGGGGGGATCTAGAATCCTTACCCAACCCCTTGAGAAGGGGTTTCTTTTTTCGGGCTATGCGGGGGAGGGGGGAAGTGACCAGCAAAAGATAGTAAAAGATAGGCCAGAAAGCACACCAGGGGGGTTGGATATAAATAAAGACTGGGGAGGGTGATTAAACTACTCTCCTTGAATGTAAATGGATTGGCCTCGGATCTTAAACGTTACAGAATAAATAAAAATGGCAAAGGACTTGGGGATTGATATTTTGTGCATTCAAGAAACTCACAAAAGTAAGAGAGATTTAAGACCAGTGCTGAATTCCCCTAATTGGAGTTTGTAGATAGAGTCACGTGGAACAAAAAAAGCAAGGGGAGTGGCTATTCTTTTACACTCGAGATTGAATATAAATATTTTGGAGCAATATAAAGATAGGGAGGGAAGATTTATTTTTTTCAAATTTAGTTTGAATGGGAAGAAGTATACTTTGGTAAATATATATGCACCTAACAAAGGTCAAAACCTTTTTTTGAACAATGTTTTTCAAAGGCTGCAATCATTTTATGAAGGTGATTTGTTAATTGCAGGGGACTTTAACACTGATATTATGAAGAATAAGAAGTTAAAGTTAAATAAATGGAAACTTAAAGAGGTATTTAGTCTCTTGCATGAAGAAAGGCAACTCACTTTTTTCTCAAAAAGGTATAAAAAATTATCTTGTATTGATCATATTTTAGTGAAAGCAACTAATGATATGGAAGTTAACAGAGTGGAAACAAGGGCAATATGGATTTCAGATCATGCACCACTTCGTATAGAGATTGGTTTGAAGGAAGAACAGAAGGTTAAAAGGTGGAGGTTTAATCCCAAAATATTTTCGCAACAGAAGGATACCGAAGAATTAATAAAAGGGGTGCAACAGTATTTTAAGGAAAATAAATGGTCTGCAGAGGAAGATATAATTTGGGATGCTGCAAAGGCAGTTATCAGAGGAATATGTATTACTAAAGAAATTCATTTTAGGAGGAAGATGAATATTAAAAGAAAGCAAAAATTAAAGGAGATAATAGAACTACAGAGAAGATTACAAAGGAAGATGGAAAGGCAAACTCAGGAACAGTTGAATAAATTGAAAGATGAATTGCAGGAATTGGACAATCTTACCTCGTGGAAAAAGGATATATTAGTGAAAAATGAGTTTCAGAGAAGAAATATAAATTCGATGAAGAGATTGGCAAACTATCTGAAGAAAAGAAGGGAAAAACAAAAGATAGTGTGCATGAAAAATGAAATGGGAAATAAGGTTTTTAAGGACAAACAGATAAGAGAAATTTTTGAAAAGTTTTATAGTAAGTTATTTAAAGCTGAGGAAGGGAAACAATTTGATGAAGTTATAATTAATAAAATCAAGAATGAGGATTTGGCAGCTTTAAATGAGGATATTACACAACAAGAAATTTTGAGTGTTATAAAGAATTTTAAAAATGGGAAGTCACCAGATTTAGACAGACTTACAGCAGAATTTTATAAAATGGTTGGGACATTAATAGCTCCGGAACTGCAGAGCCTTTTTAGCAGGATACTGAGGGGAGGGAAAGCCCCAGATTCCTGGAGGAAAACTGAAATCATGACCATTTGGAAACAATTGAGGGACCCAGCGGATCCCAACTCTTATAGGCCTATTAGTCTGGCAAATCAGGACTATAAAATTTTTGCAAAAATATTAGCAAATAGACTTGAGAAAATACTTCCAAGTCTAGTAGGAGAGGATCAATATGGCTTTGTAAAGGGGAGATATATTGGTCACCCTATAAGGAACGTGATTAATACTTTATATCATGGAAAAACTGAGGGAAGGTTTGCCCTTTTGAAATTGGATGTTTATAAGGCATTTGATACGTTAAATCATGGGTATTTATTTCAAGTACTAAATAAATACAGTTTTGAAGGCCCCTTTTTGAATGCATTAAAGGAAATTTATAGGGAAGGAAAAGCTATGATTAAAGTTAATGATGATCATACTAAGGAAGTACTGATACAGAGAGGAGTGATAGATCCAGAGGAGTTAGCCGTGTTAGTTTGTAGTAGCAAAATCAAAAAGAGTCCAGTAGCACCTTTAAGACTAACCAATTTTATTGTAGCATAAGCTTTCGAGAATCAAGTTCTCTTCATCAGATGTCCTCTATCCCCAATGTTGTTCGTTTTAGCTATGGAGCCCTTAGCTGATAGAATTAGGAACAGTATTAGAATTAAAGGGTACAGGGTAGGGAAGGAGGAAATTAAACTAAATTTATATGCAGACGACATATTATTAGTGTTAGGGAACCCTCTGGAAGCTTTGAGAGAATTAATGATAATTTTAGAGGATTTTAAAGCATATTCAGGTTTAGGGATAAACATTAAGAAATCAGAAATAATGTTTAGAAAGATAGATTCGAAGGAACAAAAAGAAATAGCAAAATTAACAGGTATGAAATTAGGAATTAAGAGATTAAAATATTTGGGAATAATAACAAAGAATATTAAAAATTTGGTGGGGACAAATTATAAAATAATATGGAGAAAGATACAAAGAAATTTAAACCACTGGAGTAAAAGATATTTAAATATTTTAGAAAAGATAAGAGCAATTAAAATGTTTATAATTCCTAAGATGTTATACCTGTTTCAGGTATTACCAGAGTGGATCCCCAAAAAGCAATTAGTTACATGGGATCAAGAAATAAAAAATTGGGTGTTTGGGAAGAAAAAAGCTAGAATTTTGAGAAAGGTGATATACTCACCACAAGATTTAGGATGGGGTATGCCACAACTGGAAAGCTATTATGAAGCATTCCAAATAAGGATGTTGATGGAAATTGATGGAAAAGGCTTGGATAAATGGGTGAGATGGGAGGACACTATAAATAGAGGAGCAGGCAAATTTGGAATATTTACACAGAAGGTGAAGAATGAAATTAAAAATACAATAGGCCCAAGACAAACAGCATTAAAAGTCTGGGGGAAACTGCAAACTAATTGGATGCCAAGACTTTCCAAATGGACCCCACTAGAATCCTTAAGTGAGGAATTTAAAAATGTTGAGAAAACATTCTGGAAGAAGTTAAAGGAAAAGGGTTTTTTCAGAGTGAAGGATTTATACAATACTCAGGGGATATTGATACCAGTACAAGAAGTATTAGGGAAAGTGAGAGAACAATATTGGCTAAGGATCATGTCTTTATATAATATTTTGAAACAGAGAAGGCATTGTAGAATACTAAATAAGGAGGATACTCCACTCGAAAAAATATATTGTATTAAAGAGGGTAATAAGAAGGGTATTGCAAGGAAGATATACAACTTAATGAATAAAGACAAAGATTATATGACTGGGATAATACAAACTAAGTGGGAAAGAGAGGTGAATTTGACAGTACAGGAGACAGATAGACTAATGAAAGGAATATTGGAAATAAAAAAAGAAAAATTTAGAGAATTGGAGATGAAATTAATATTGAAATGGTATAGAACACCTTCCCAATTGTCCTATATGATTAAGGGAATGAATTCAAATTGTTGGCATTGCAAGAAGATAAAGGGATATTATGTTCATCTTTGGTGGGAATGTCCTAAGGTAACTGAATTTTGGCAAACGGTTCTGGAAAAGATGGAGGATTTATGTAAAGTTAAATTAGAATTGACAGGGAAGGTATTGTTTATGGGAGTTCTGGGGAATAATAAAGTAGATAATTCTAAACAGGAGTTGTTTAAAACAATTATCATTGCTGCACATGCAGTCATAGCTTATGGCTGGAAGGATGCGGCAAAGTGGACTATGGGTAGATGGAATCTGTATCTATATCAAATGATCCAATCAGACATTCTGGCCATATTAAAACAAGAAAAGACATGGGAGGATAATATATTAGAGATAAGGAAGAAATGGCTTGGGTATATAAATTGGGTAAGGGAAGGGGGGGCCAACAAAGATACATTTGACAAAATCCAAAGGGTGTGTTTATGGTTGCAAGTATAAAGTATTATTTTCCAATTGGTCGCTTACGGGAGTAGGGGAGGGTAACATAAAGGGGAAAAGGTTGTATTGATGTAGGATTATGTTAATGTAATGGAAGTGACTATGTATGGCTATGTAAACACAGACATCAATACAATAAAAAAAAAGATGGGAAAAAAAACATTAATGCTAAGTTCCTTATTGTAAAAAAGGTTTTGCCTGCTTTCTGCAGATCAGCCCCTTACTAGGTCAGGTTTCTTCCTCATCAATTGGCAATTCTGCCAGCAAATCAACAAAAGAAGAGTTTAGTGCACATTTAGAAAGATGAATAAGAATGAAATCAATGTCTCCAGATCAACTCTCAGCACTGCTTTAAACTCACAGGTAGTCAAATCACAGTTTCTTGGTCTCAGACCACTGTTTATAACCTGGAGAGAATAATATCAATCTACTTTACAAGGTTGTTTAAGGATTACCAGATAATGGCTTATATCCAACCACCATATTAAGAACAATTAAGTACCCTTTTCTTAAGAGGGGGCAGCAGTGGTTCCTTTCTTCTGCGGCAGTCTATTGAGCCCTCTGAAATGTTGTTCCTGTAGGTTACAGGACCCTCAGGAACAGCCTAGTGGGAATCTGCTGACAGAGGGGAAATTTGTGCAACCTGATATATGTGTAAATGGTCATACTTGCCCTCACGATATTAAGGCTTATGAATATGGCAATATCATCATAAGCCCCTCTGCTCATGTGTTTAAAACACAGACAAGCTGCCTGGCTAGGCAGGAGATGGAAAAGTACTGGAATGTGAGAAGATAAGTAAGACTAACTTAGCCCCATATCCTGGAGTTTGTGCATAGCCATAGAACAATGGAGGTCTCCAGAGGTACTTGGATGAATCCATTCACACACCCTGCCAATTCTCCCCTTTACCCACTCTCCTATTGTAGCCTCACCCATCCAGCCATTGTGGGTCATCAAATAATCTTTTATAGTTCCTCCCAGGAAGACCTAATCAAACCTTCCTATTTCATTGTCCTACCTTGGAGACTGTTCACCAGCTTTAGAGCCAAGCTACAAGTGACACCTGACACAGGTTGGACACTTGTCAGCTTACCTAAAGTTTTGATGGGAAATGTAGGCATCCTGGTTTTACAGCTTGGCTCTCCATTACAGCTGCAAGACCAGGATGCCTACATTTCCCATCAAAACTTGAGGGAAGCTGACAAGTGTCCAACCTGTCAGGCGTCACTTGTAGCTTAGCTCTTATTGTCTCACCCTGGAGACAGTTTCCCAGTCCTTTGTCCCACCCTGGGAAGAAGCATTAAGGCATTGTTTTAGGGCAGAGACTCTCAGTCCTGCTTCAGGACATGTTACACAGTATATTTGACTGTCCTGCAATGTGCTCAGTGTGTGTGTTCTGGACCCTCAACACGCCCTCAGATGGCATATCTGAGCCCTTCTCCCTCTTGCCATGAAGTACTGGTCACTGAAGCTGCTCTCCCTTGGACACTTTCAATCTTCTAGACCTGGTAACTATAAAACCAACTTTGCAACTCTCTCCAGCTTTCCTCCCTGTTTTTTTCTAGTTAGCTCTGTGTGTGTGCTATGCATTTTGTGTGCAATTGATCTGTAATATTTTAAATAAAAAAACCTTTTGATTGAATATCTACCTGAAAGGGTTCTCTAGAGGAATGGATCCTCATAGACATTGTTGCACAAGATCCCATAGTTACCGGCCTCTCGCATAGCTGTCTCCCTTGCTTGCTAATTCCCCCACAAGTTCTCTTACTTGCAAGGAGACCAATTCTGGTAACATATGAATCCTGGCTTTTTTTTTAATCAAAAAGGGCACTGCTGTAAACAATGAAGGTGTGATGTAGTACAAGCAGCAAAGCCTCTATGAAAGAGTTCCCGAGCATAATAGTGCTTTGAATGACCACAGAAGAGAAAAAGCAGCAGCCAAGCAAAAGAGGCATCATATGGTTGGATGATTTTGAATAAGTTGAATGATTTTGTCAGCAGAGTGCTAGGTATATCTGGAGGTATTGAGATGTGGTATTGAGGTGTGGATGATCAGATAGGAGGAGGTCGCAGTAGTCCAGGCTAAGACTGCCAAAGCCGCTATGCCCCCCCCACTCACCAACATGTTCACACATGAGATGCTTGACTAAAACAGGCATATTGTTACTCTCCATGAGTAGCTCCTCAGTACCCCAGAATATTAAATCTGGACTCCTAGCATATTAAACTCCTAGGCCTCTCTTCATGGCAACCTGGTCAAGGTGAGAGAGGAATGGAACATGAGTCAGAGAGGTGGAGAGGAAGTGTTGTATCTTGACAATGTTGTAAAGGGAGATGCAACATGACAGGATGACAGAATGAATATGGGGAGCAAAAGAGAGAGAAGTATAAAAACTAATACCTAGGTTTTGTTTCTTTTCTACAGGTTGTATGGTGGCATTGTCTATGGATGTGGCAGGTGTGTGAGGAGAGAAAGACTTGTGGGTGGACAATGGAATTTCTGTATTGGCCATCTATCTTTTTATTTTAATATTCTTACCAAGCTCTCAAATCTATTTTATGGTCATTAGATACAGTTACATCATATCATGAAGAAATGTTTCAGCTAGAAGTAAACATGCCTCTTTTTTCTGGTGTTTTGAGCACACTTGATGTTGAGTTTTTGAGACATTTTAAACATGTAAACTCTCTGAGATATATTTGGAACTATATTTTATATGAAAGATGTTTCATATCCACCCCCACCTCCTGCATTGTTAGGACTATGTGTATTGAAGGCCTGAAAGTTAAATAATAAAGATTACTTAAGGTCAAAGCTGAATCAGAAGCAAAAATTTTGTTCAATTGCTTAGATAAAGCAAACACGGACACCAGTCAAGAGTGTAAGGGAAAGTTATGCTAGCACTGCCATTGCAGGATATTAATTCTCTTGCTGTTTTCTCTATTTGTTCCAGGCCATTTTTTTCTTGGGTGGCGCTCAGAGAGCACTTTGATGGACTTTCTACATGGAGACGTAAATATATATTTAGATGAATTTTGTTTGGTTTCTCTTATTTCAAGTAAAATATCTGCATGCCACCTTTCTATTATAATTAACCACGCATGTGTACATGTGCTGTCAAGTCACAACCAAGGTATGGTGACCCCCTCCTGGGTTGCAACCCACCTTATCTCAGCAGGTGAGGGCACCTGAAGTCTTTTAAAATGAACTCTGTTGAAAAATATTGTCTTACATACACACATCAGTCATGCAGTAGAGATTCTTGTGTTGTGATGGCAGCAGCTGCTGAAAGTTTTTTTCTTTAAATCAGATTTAAAGTCAATCAGATCTCCAATGGCCAATCAGAAGTTCTGTTGGGCAAAAGCTTCATCTGACCCAGCCCACTTAAAAAAAATCACATGGTAGGCACCAGAAAAGATGTTGGTGGGTGCTATAAAGCCCATAGAACCCCTCATTAGGGAATACCAGCATAGAGGCTTGTATTTGGTAACTCAAGGAAGCAGGCAGAGGTACAGAGGAGTTGAAGATGCATTTGGAAACCATAGTAAGACTAAAGTGGCAAAGGCTGCTTTGTTGTTCAGACAGTGAATATGAGTGTTTGGTGAAAAACAAACAATGAAATAATAATACCTTGCAAAAATTATTTCGTGCCTTGCAATGAGTGGTGCACATACAAACTGATTATTAATGTTTTAGCATTCAGTCAGTATGAGTAACACACAAGAAATCAATATGTCTGCACATTACAAATAACTAGACATGGGTACAAACAGAAAAAAAATATGAACATGGTGTTTGTTGTTCTTTGCCATCCACGAACAACGAACAATGAACACTGACGAACATGATCCTATCACAAACACTTCCTTGTTCATGGGGGCCAGCAGGCTCTCCTCCAGCCATCAAGATCCCTACTACACCACTCCCAGAAACCCTACCTGAGCAGGCAGCAGGAAATATACCCAATAATAAATAATAGCTTGGCCCCAGAGCCTGGCAGCAGCCCTAGAACTTGAAGGGGTAGGTCCCTACCGCACCACTCCCAGAAACCCTACCTGAGCAGGCAGCAGGAAAGGTACCAATAATAAATAATAGCTTGGTCCCAGAGCCTGGCAGCAGTCCTGGAACCTGAAGGGGTAGATCCCTATCCCACCACACAAAGAAAACTCAAGCTCCAATGCACTCACCCTGTCTCTCTAACAGCAGCTGTCTCTTCTTGAAAGCTAGAGCTGGGATCCCCCTCTCCCCTCCCCCTGGTCTTTTCACCAGGAAGGAAGACCTGCCTATCAAGCTAAATTGGGCTTAGATTGGGGTTTCCTGGGCAACAGCAGGAGTTCAGACAGAGTTCAGACAATCCCTGCCTGAGTTGCCATGGGAATTGATTGCAGGTGCCAGATGGTCTGGCTTGATGAACAGCAACAAACAGCAACAAACGAGGCTTGCAACGACCACCTGTTCATTTAGAATGGGGTCTCATGAACAGCTTGTTCATGAGCAGCAGATTGGGCTGTTCGTTGGGTTTTTTAGTTCGTATTGCTGTTCGTGCCCATCTCTACAAATAACCACTGTTAACACACAAGATGCAGTGATGCTGGTAGATGCAAAGTACAGAATTAATTGACTTACATTAGAACTAACAGAAAAGGGAATAGTGTGTGTGTGAGAGAGAGGCATATCAAATACTACCTAAATAGCAGTACTCTCCTCCACAAATATAAAAAAATCAATAACTTTCTCAGACAAAGATCAGTCTGAAATACTGTAGTAATGTTACCAGCAAAGGACTTGGTTGTATCTAACCAGATTTTCCACTGGTGAAAAGGGGAGGAGAGAGTCTACTGTGACTACCCAAACTATGCTGAGAATCGTGAGTAGGATTGCCAGGCCACAGGTGGCAACCCCTGGGGGAAATTTGGGGCAGGGCCAAGGGTGCCAGTATTGTACCAGCATGCTGACATCGCTTCCAGTTAAAATCAGAAGTGACATCTTTAGATGCTCCAGGATTTACAAAAACATTTACCAAATTATTTTTGGTAAAATACTAGACTGTCCCCATGTCACAACTGGCTTTTAGTGACATAAGTGCACTGGCTTGAGGCCTGCTGCCTCATTTCCTCCAACCAGTGCATGAACCCTGGAAGCTAGTAATCCTCCCGCTATAGCAGGGGACCTGGCATCCCTAATTGTGAGATGTACATGGACAAAAGCCATGTTGGATGGGGGCTATAGTAAGGAGGAGAATTAGGTAAGATTGAGTGAAAAAACTGGCTGGATCTATCCCACTATATAGAACTTGAAAATGCTCGGTCTCAGTTAGAAAAGAATTAGCCTAGGCAAACAGACCCTGGTTATGGGTGTGTGTGTGTGCTTACACAGCATCAAGAAAGCTCTCCCCACTAGCTCTTGTGCAAGCAAATACCTATCAGGAAAAAAACATTTATATGGCAAGGTCTGTGTGTAATTCTGCTGACTAGAAAATGTCCTTGTCAGTTACATTCATTCTTTGTCATCTTGGAACTACTGGCGATTTCTATGGATGGAAGGCAATTCCATCCAAGGAATGGGATGTTCCCGAAGCCCACCTCTCACTGCAGCTCAAATATTGTTCAACATTCTATTCCTGGGGAGCAGGGGGGCCTCCCTAGGTGCAGCATGGGGGAAACTGGAGCAAGAGTCCAGTAGCAGCTATAAGACTAACAAAATTTGTGGTAGGGTATGAGTTGTAGCTCATGAATAGAGATGGGCACGAACAGAAAAAAAACCGAACAGAAAAAAACCCGTTGCCATCCATGAACAGGGACTCATGAACAACCACGAACATGGTCCTGTTCACGAACATGTTCATGGTTGGCTGTTCGTGGGGGTCAGCAGGCTCTCCTCTAGCCATCATCCAAGTCACGATCCCTACTGCACCACTCCCAGAAACCTGACCTGAGTAGGCACCCGGAAAGGCACCAATAATAAATAATAGCTTGGCCCCAGAGCCTGGCAGGAGCCCTGGAACTTGAAGGGGTACATCCCTACCACACCACTCCCAGAGACCTTACCTGAGCCAGCAGCAGGAAAGGTACCAATAATAAATAATAGCTTGGCCCAGAGCCTGGCAGCAGCCCTGGAACTTGAAGGGGTAGATCCCTATCCCACCACACACAAAGGAAATTCAAGCTCCAATGCACTCTCTCTTATCAAAATGCCAACAGCTACTGTCTCTCCACTGTCAGCAAAGTCAGAGCTGGGAGCCCCCCTCCCCCCTGCTCTTTGCTCCCTTGTTGTATCAAATTTGGAGCTCCACACTTGAAAGGAAGACCTGCCTATCAAGCTAAATTGGGCTTAGATTGGGGTTTCCAGGGCAACAGCAAGAATTCAGACAGAGTTCAGACAATCCCTAAGTTGCCAAGGGAATTGATTGCAGGTGCCAGATTGTCTGGCTTGACGAACAGCAACGAACGAGGCTTGCAACAACCACTTGTTCCTTCAGAATGGGGCCTCATGAACAGCTTGTTCTCGAACAACAGATTGGGCTGTTCGTGGCTTTTTTTTGGTTCATATTGCTGTTTGTGCCCATCGCTACTCACGAAAGCTCATACCCTACCACAAATTTTGTTAGTCTTAAAGCTGCAACTGGACTCTTGTTCTTTTCTACTGCTACAGACAGACTAACATGGCTACCCAGCCAGTTTGGTGTAGTGGTTAAGAACGCGGGACTCTAACCTGGAGAGCCGGGTTTGATTTCCCACTTCTCCACTTGAAGCCAGCTGGGTGACCTTGGGCTAGTCATGGCTCTCTGGTGCTCTCTCAGCCCCACCCACCTCACAGGGTGTTTTGTGTGGGGATAATAATGACATACTTTGTAAACCGTTCTGACTGAGCATTAAGTTGTCCTGAAGGGCGGTATATAAATCAAATGTTGTTGTTATTTTCTTCTGTAGTATGGGCTGAATTATCAAAAATCACCTTCTTCCATCCATGAAATCCTTAGTGGAATCCAAGCCACTCTCCTCCCCCTATCTTTCAGACTGAATTTTATTTGAACTCTATGAGCTAGATGGCCAGGCATGCGATTAAAGCAGAAATTCAAATTGTATCAATTTTCCTAGTCATGATGACATTACAAAATGAGTTTGATTCAGATTTTTAAAAATACATGAATAAAAGTATGCATATTACCATTAGCTGCTGTGTATCCACTTATCTTGTGAATTCCTTGGCTCAGCACAACATACTCTGCCATGAGGTGATGTGCTCTTTGGAAGAGTGCAATAACTTGGCTCTTTACAATTGCAGGTGACAAAATTCAAATATATGTGGATAGCAAAGTGAACATGATGCTACTGATTTTTACTCAGAAATTCCAACTTTATTATATTTTTTAAATGTGGCAAGCAGCCCCAAATCCTGGTTTTCACACAAAATATTCTGGACAATATCCCAATGAACAGCAACAACAAAAAGGTAACTGATTCAATTTTCCCTATGGTTGTGGCCATCCTATGTGAATAAATTCCTATAGTACAACAGAAAATCCAAAGAGTTGGGTGCTTTAAATAGCACCCAATAGCACCCAATAGCATAGAATGAATCAGATGCTGTGGTATGCTATTCCAGATATATTTCTATTCTATGCCAGGAAAAAAGCCAGCTAGTTTTATTGCACCAGCCATGCAATAAACTGTAACATCTAAATGGAATTTCCATACACAGAGGCCTTATGCTTTGGAATACCACCTACTAGGAACCAACATGAGGACAAGGCCATATATGCCCTGCTTCGGAGCTTCCAGAGGCATCTGGCTGACCTCTGTTGGAAGCAGGCTGCTGGTCTAGAAAGGCCCCCTTGGCCAGGGAATTCATGTATCCCTTTTATTTTATTATGCCTTCCCCATCCTCTCATTGCATGCTGTATGGCTAAAACACATTCTATGACCCCTGCAGGATTTAGGCCAAAGGGTATCTTTCCCAAGATTAATATAATAGCAGTGAGCCATAGTCAAGGCTGGCCTGAGGCTCTTTGACATCTGATGCAGCTAATCTAACTGATGCTCACCCATGGCTTTTTAAAAAAGCCCTCATAAATGACTGACATTTGTATCCTTTTAGTGATGTCCTCCTGAATCTGCTGTCTCAGGTGGCAACTTCACCCTACCTTACAAAAGGGCTTATTTGCATGTGGTGCAGGTGGGAGGATCAAATCCAGCAGTATGGGATCATAGCCTCTTGTTCAATCTGCTCTTATCTTTGCTGCTCAGTTATTTGGATGGTGTGTAATTTGAACCAATCTAATCATTCTCAGTCTCTTCCTAGCTGGAGGGTGCTGTGGCCTCTTCTCTTTTAATTGCCACATTCAATGAAAATAGTGCAATTATTTGTTTATTTTTAAAACAACCTTTTCATCATTGTCATCAGTGAAAACAGCAGCAGCAACCTCCCCCCTTTGTTCTCCAGAGTTTGCTGCCATCCTTCTTGTCCCCAGGGGAGGAGCTGTGCTCACTAATAGGTTTGTGTTGGCATGCTGACAGCTTCTTGCTTAAGGCATCTGGAGCTCTGTGGCACACTTGCCCCAGATGTGCAGTGACAGCCATTGTGCCACTTCAGTTATTTGGGTGGCCTGACATGGTATGAAAGCAATCTAAGTAAAGCAAACAAAAATGGACCATGACAGTGTGGCTCCACAGACAACGAGCAGAGTACTGTGAGCTGTATGCCATAAATGTCCTGGGCCACTGTGAGCCATCCATCAGTCTCTGCTTCTGTGCCCATCTGCTCATAGGTGAAATGAAAGAGAAAGGTTGGAGGTTCTTCAACTCACAGGTCGCCTGAGGAGTTGCCCCTCTTTCAGCAATGAATTGCTGTCCTCATCTTTGTAGTACCTCCAGTACAGAACAGACAAATAAAGTGTTAGCTTCAGGGCTTGTTATCTACATTTTTCACTGTTGAGCTCTGTCTCTTTCACTGATTTTCATGTCAGGAGTACCTGCTGGTCTTCTGGTTCATTGCAATTGTATTATACCCCAGGCTAGCTTTCTTTGGTTCCTATTGAAAGCCACACTCTAAATTTCCACTGTGATTTTTTTTAATGAATCCCTGCTTCCTGTATCTATTGCTGATTTTGAAACACTATACTCATGCTTCCACTCTAGGAAAATAACATTTCCTGCTTTCATTGCCTTTACCTCGGTTCTCCACAGGAACTTGTGCTTGTTCTTCACAGCCACCATTTTGGTTTTGTGTACAGTTGTGTTTTTGTGCCTCCAGGCATCTTCTGATAACAAGAACCAGTGTGGTGTAGATTAGGATCTCAGTGACCCGGATTCAAATCCTCACTTCTGTTTGATGCTTACTGTGTGATTGTTGGCCCATTGCTTTCTCTCAGCTTCACTACTTCACTGGGTTGTTGGGAACATAAAATGGGAAAGGAAGAACTATTTATAATTCTTAAATTTATATTGCCCTGTGCTCTATGAAGAAAAGGCAGGAAAAGGAAGACAGCTGTGTGGGCAGTGATGGAGAGAAAATAGAGGTACGTTGGGGAGGATGATCAACTGGAGAAGATGAGGTTTGATCCACAGTTCCTTATGGGTCTCCCACTTATACCATTGAATATTAAAAGTCCGAATACTATCCTGACTCCCACAATAGCTTCAAAATAGGAAGGAAAATGGCAACTCAAATTTAATACACCAAGGTCCAAGCTAAACCTTCTCCAGACCCAACTCAGGTTTCCTCAGGCATACAGCAGTTAAAAAAATGACTGTTAAAAATAAAAGAGAGCCCAAATGGCCGCAGAATGCCTCTGCGGGGAAGGGGCCCCTCAGATTTCCCACCTTCAATCTATTTCCCCATGTCCCAATAGCATGGGAGGTTTTCCCCATTTTTACTGCTCCACGCGCACAGACTACTCAATATTGAGCAGGAAAAGACAAGGAAAAAAACTCCCTCCCCTGCTATTTTGACACGGAGAAATAGCTTGAGGGGGAGGGCAAGCCATTCTGAGGCTATTTAGGCATCTGAGGCTATTTAGGGTGTTCTTTATTTTTAACAGCTACTCCAAAGCTGCTGCAGCAGACGCAACTCTTTAAAAACTTGCACAACTAGCTTGGCCCTAACTCCCTTTAAACTGAGTAATTGAGGGCCAAGCTACAAGTGATGAATGACACTTGAATGGCAAGTGGATTGAGTGGAGAGCAAGTGAACAGGGAGAAATACACTTGCCATTCAAGTGTCATTTGTCACTTGTAGCTTCGCCCTTAGATGAAACTTTCATATATCATTCAGCATTTTTAGAATGAACCAGCAGGTCACTTTTTTGTAATCCACTACCTGATTGACTGAAAAAGATTTTATCATGTTTCTAATCTGCATTTGTCCCAGTGACAAAGGTTGATAACAACAATAGCCCAGGAATATGGTCAAAGAATCTGGTCAAAACTCACATATAAATATATTGTCAAAGGCTTTCACAGCTGGAGAACGATGGTTGTTGTGGATTTTCCGGGCTGTATAGCCATGGTCTTGGCATTGTAGTTCCTGATGTTTCGCCAGCAGCTGTGGCTGGCATCTTCAGAGGTGTAGCGCCAAAAGACAGAGATCTCTCAGTGTCACAGTGTGGAAAAGATGTTGGCAGGTCATTTATATCTACTCAGGAGGGTTGGGGTTGGGCTGAGTCATCTTGTAAGAGTTTCCCAGGGTGTGGAATGCTAATGGAGGGAGGCTTCACTGCATCCTGAGGAGGTTCTTTTGCATATGGATTGGTGCTTGATGTGCTAATCTTCTCTGCAGGGCTATTGTCGGGTATAGAGTGTTTTGTTAGCCTGGTGTTTTTCAGGACTGGAAACCATGCTCTATTCAATATAAATGATCAGTTTAATCATGGTAAGTTTAACCGATGATCAGTCGTGAAATTTTCAGCATCCCTAATGATAATCATATCACACATCAATTAATTCTACACATTTATTTGTTTGGATATATCATCTTTTTGCTCTTATTGACAATTAACTTAACCTGGCAACCCAAAACTGAAGAACTGAACAGAGAAATGTTCCTTTGCCTACTCTCTGAACTTTATTCCTAGGGATTTTTTTTCATGTTTACTGAGTTTTTTAGTCATTTTTAAAAAACAGCCCCAAGTTTTCTTCATAGGTGCACTATCTTATTTTAATTTAATTGTCCTTTATTTCTCTCATTATAATTTCTGTTTTAGTACAGGATTACCAAATACCACAATACTCTAAACATTGTGCTATTATGATATTAAGTGTTATATTTTCAATCTCTCTTCTGATAATTCTGATAACTGGCAGCAGTGTAGCTGCATGCAGCCCATCAGCTATGTATTATAGCCTGTCAAGCAGCACTTAGTGACACATCTGTCCTCTTCCCTGGTTTTACAGTCCTGTTCAGGGAGCAAAACCAGGAGATATCTCAAGCCTTTAGTGCGTCTCTATTTGTAGTGGTAAGCTGCATTCACTTACAGAGTCAAAGCTGTCTGGGCCTTAACAATGGCATAATGTTTTTCTTTTTAGTGCCGCTGGACACAGACTTATCAACAACTATCAGTATATAACTTGAGTTTCACTTCCATGTATATTAGAGCTTAGGTACCAGAGTGTAAATTCAGATAGTCTTGGGAACAATTTTTTCAAGAACTCAGCAAAATGAAGAGAACAAGCACTCTCCATCTCATGGTCACCATAAATATTACATTATTTAGGGGTACACAGGATTTTTACACATACACGTAAAAATATAAACTGAAAATGTTCTCATCAGAGAGCCAGGAGCACTGACTGTATCAGCTGTATACTTGGTAAAATAACAAAGTTCACTACCAAAGATTGTGTGGAATGGATAACCTTCTTTGGCTGGAGCATGTTGCAAATTAAATAGTCAACTATGTCAATATGTTATTTTCCAAGTATTGTTATTGACCTGTCTGGTAGCTGAAGCTGATCTCCTTCCCTGCTCCTTACTGTATTGGCTTAAGTAATGGCATCTTCTGTTCTTGTTTGACGAAAGCACATCATACAGCTAGAACAATCTCCAGTGACTCTTTGTAACTGCTAATTAGGAATGCCCCATGCTTGGGATGCAAGGTCTTAGCAGAGCTGATAAAATGTACAATTAATATTGTACTAATTAAGGCTAGTTAAAATTCTTCACTGCCTGTGCCCTTGAGGAGGCAACAAGATGTGAAAGTGTTTTATATATACTGTGATTTTCTTGGAAGAAGCTCTGTAGTAATCAGGTCTAGGAATTTTTTAGGTTTGATGAAGAATTAGAACCATTACTTTATCCTAACAGAAATAATCTCTAGAACACTTTGCTTCAGATCTCAATAGTACTTAAACTAGGGCTGCCAGGTCCCCCAACCCCCCGGACAGGAGGTCAGTGGACCAGCACCTACTTTTTAGATCCCTCCTTGCACATGCATGTTCCTGGCCCGCACAATGATGTCATTTCTGGGAAGTGATGTCATCGCATGGGTCGTGTGCCATCCTGGGAGTGCTCCACCTCAATTTGGCCCGAATCAACACGAATTGGCCTGAATTGGGCCTGAATCCAGCCGCTGTGGAGTGTGGGAGTGCTCCCATGCTCTGCGCCACCCAAAAGCATGTTGCATCAACAAGGAGCATGCCCCAGGAGGCACATTCCCTCCCTGCCGGCCAGGTAAGCGGGGACAGGGTGGAGGTTGGGAGCGGGGTATCCTCCACCCCCAGGGGACTGGCAACCCTAACCTAAACTCACATCCCCCACATACTATAATTATGCACAGCCCTTTAGCAGGTAATTTCACTGATCACAAAATCAGTCCCTGAGTTTCTTACTCCATGACTGACTACGGAATAACTTCCTTTACATGAGAAGGCACAGAATCCTTGATACATGCAAAAGTGCGATGTGGTTGGCTGGGACAGTCAATATGTCAACAAAAGTAAACAATACAACGAGGAGACAGTCAACAAAAAAACCCAATACAACGAGTAGAAAGGCAATACAGAAAGGCAATGCAGATAAGTGCAACAATGGGGTGAGCAGTACTCATAAAAGGTAAAGACTGTTATTGCTGAGGAATATTTAGGAAATATCCCCCCTAACATTATTTTGACCCCAATAATGCATTCCTGACCTTAATCTAAGACCATAGGTGGCACTACTGTTGACATAATGAGCCAAGAAGCATGTGTGCATCTTGCTGTTTAGGTCTGTCTGTCATAACTGATGTAATAGATCTATTTGACAGGTCCTTGGATAATGCAAGAGTGAAGAAACAGCTTAGTCACCTCACCTGATGTGCTGGGATTGGACACTGGGGGGTGCTATAGATGTATATAAGCCAGCTGTGTCTGGTGTAAGTGTGGAGCTTGTTCCAGTAAGTGCTTGGCGAAGCAGTTTGACACTGAGAACAAAGTCTTGTATATAAGTCACTGTAAAATAAACTGTACATACACTTTTACTACTATAAGTGTGTGGAAGCCTTATTTATAGCTCAGCTACAGTTCAAACCACGCTGTGCCAACAGGGTTATGGGCCCAGAACCGCGTGGCAGGCGTTGAAGGTTCGAGGAACTGTGAGCGGTGAAGTCCTGAGAGGCTTGGAGCTGAAGGCTGTGGACGGTGAAGTCCAGGAGTGACTGTCCTGCACTGGTGAGGAAAAACAGCAAGCTGGCAAGCTGTCCTCGCAGGGAAGCAGTGCAGAGGAGGAGGAGAAGGAAGACATTCTCCCAGGGCCAGTCCAGATACCAGAGATGGCTCAAATCCAAACAGCCCTGCCGGTGGAGAAACTCACAAATGAGAACTACCAGGTATGGTCCCTCCATATGCAGCATTATTTGAAGAGGGAAGGTCTGTGGGTCTGTGTTGATAACCCTCCAGACGACCCCACGCCGGCAGAGGAAGCGAGAGATGAAAGAGCACTGGCTGTAATTGTGTTAAGCATAGCTGACAGCCAGTTAAACTATATAGCTAACAAAAACACAGCTCAGGCAGCTTGGAAGGCACTCAAGGCCGTGCATCTGCGTGAGTCAGCAGGAGTCTTGATAGCCTTAACGAGAGCCCTGTACCGAAGGGTTCAGAAGCCTGGAGAACCAGTGCAAGACCACATAGCCGCATTGACGCAGAGCTTCAGGGACCTGGAGCTGAGAGGAAAGACATTCTCAGAGCCGGACCGGGTGTATATCTTGCTCTCCAGTCTAGCACCTGAGTATGAAATGCTCCTGATAACATTGGAAATGGTGCAAGCAGACGAGTTAACATGGAGCTATGTTGTAGCTAAACTGCTGGATTATGAAAGGAGGCAAAAAGACAAGCTGTTATCTGAGTCTGGGCATGCAGCCAAGTCTGGGAACGCAGCCAAGTCTACAGCGTGTTCGGAAGGGACCGACAACAAACTACAGAGACAACAGGCAAGCAGTTCCGATGTCTCCAGTTTTGCTGGCAACCAGAAAGTGCTGGACCTGCGGAAGCACATCCCATTTTCGTAGAAAGTGCCCACATCGAAGGAAAGGAAGGAGGCCGGAGTCCAAAAACAGCCAAGGTGATTCCAGGAGCGGAGAAGCTAGGCTAGTGGTGTCAGCTGGCGCTGGGAACTCTTGGATCATCGATTCGGGCGCTTCGAGAATAATTTGCCGGGAGGAGTCCGTGCTGGAGGACGTCCACGAGTCAACGCTGCCTCACGTCAGGCTAGCTGACGGGAGGTGTGCAAAGGTGATTTGCCAGGGCAAATTAACTTTTCCTTCCTTAGGACACAACTTCAGGGATGTATTATGTGTACCCTCGGTAGAAAGCAACCTGTTAAGTGTGTGCTGTAACCAGAGTAGGGTTTAACGTATCTTTTTCCCAGAGTGGGTGCACGATCTCTAAAGAGGGAAAGCCTCTGATGCAAGGTGAATTGCGTAATGATGTCTATTCCATTAAGGATGTTAAAGTAAGGGCACAGGTTGTGTCCAACAGGTGTGACCATGAAGGGTGTGTTCATATTTTACACCGCAGGCTTGGTCATATTGGGTATGAAGCACTAAGGAAAACATTGGCTCTGCTACCAGGGGAAAGTGTAAAACCATGTAAGCATTTTCTAGACTGCCAGGTCTGCAAACAGGTAAAGAGTCAAGCTTATCCTGTGGCTAAGTTCAGTAGCAGTGTGTCAAATAAGCCCTTGGAGCTGGTCCACATGGATCTGATAGGGCCGTACCCTCAAAGCCATTCAGGGAAACGATATGCTTTAATTATCTGTGATGATAAGAGTCGTTATCTGTGGGCGTATGTGCCAACACACAAGTCAGAAACGTTTCAAGCAGTGAAGTACTGGCACAAAAGAGCTGAGTTGCAGCTGGGTGAAAAGCTTCGTGCCATTCAAACAGACATGGGTGGAGAGTTCCAGACAAATGAATTCTCCAAATGGTTGAATAAAAAGGGAATTGTTCATAGAATGGCAAACCCAGGGGTTCCAAGTGAAAATGGTGTGGTAGAACGCAGTGGTGGTAAAATCCAAACAATGATGAAAGCCATGCTGACAGATGCAGATTTGCCGGTATCTTATTGGGCTGAGGCATTGGGAGCAGCCTGTTATGTCAGCAACAGGGTTTGGAGTAGGGCAATAAATGATATTCCCTACAGAGTGTTGTATAAAAAGGACCCAAAGCTCGGGTATCTCAGAGTGTTTGGGGCGAAAGCATGGGTGAATGTGCCTCTGAAGCAGAGAAGAAAGAGGTCTGTCAGGGCAATTCAACATGTGTTTGTAGGATATCAAACTGGCATGAAATCCTACAGGTTTGTCACAGCAGACAGGTTTCCTTTAGCAGATCCGCAAGCTTTAATGAACACAGTAGCTGGGAACGACTCCATGGTAAGGAGGAGAAATCAGAGGTGTTTCTGCCGTTAACAGAGCACAAGGAGGCTCAGAGTGGCAAAAGTCAGCCACAGAGTGTGATACATGAGCAGGAGGTTAAAAGGGAAGAGAAATCTCCTACACAGTCTCAGAGTCCTGGTATGAAACTTTCAAGAGTGTCACAACGCTCCACAAAAGGAGTGCCTCCTGTGAGATATGGCTTTGAGCCAGATCTGCCGCAAGTAAATTTTGTCTGGGTGCCAGAACTGGCTGACTATCAAGAGGTTTTGCGGCTGGATGGGTCTGAAAGAGAGGCTTGGTTCACTGCTATGCGACAGGAATATGAGTCCCTTGTAGATCACAAAGTGTTCTCTCTGTCTGAAATGCCAGAAGGGAAAAGCCCAGAGGGCTGTAAGTGGTTTTGAATCTGAACAAAAAGGTTGTGTACTAAAACTGCACAAGTCCATCTATGGGTTGAAACAGGCAGCACGGTGCTGGAATTTGTGTTTATCAAAGGCACTAGCTAGCCTTGGGTTTAGACAAGCAGAGGCTGATCCATGTTTATACACAAAGAAGAGTGGTAAGAAGCAATGTTAACTACTGTGCTATGTGGATGAACTCTGTTTTCTATGTAAGTCAACCGAGGAATTGGATGAATTCCGACAAGCAATAACTGGTGTGTTTAAAACAAGGTTTTTGGGACCTATATCCAACTACTTAGGAATGCAAATCACCAGAAACAGCTCAGGGTGTTTTGAGCTGAGTCAAAGCAATAAAATAAAACAGTTGCTGAAGCAGCATGGAATGTCAGAGGCAAAAGAAGTGGAAACTCCCATGACTGCTGGGTGTTTTAAGGAGCCAAGGAATACTCCTTTAGAAAATAAAACAAAATACCAATCATTAGTTGGGTCACTGCTACATTTGTCCTGCTGAAGCCGCCCTGATCTGGGTTATGTGGTGCAGTGGCTGTGTAGGCAGTGTGCAGATCCCGGTGACAGGGACTGGCAAGCAGCAAAAAGGGTACTGCGTTATTTGAAGGGTACTTCTGAACACAGGCTTGTATTAAACACTACAAAAAGTACTTAAGTGGTAGCCTTTAGTGATGCATCATGGGGTAATGATGAAGGAAGGTCTACTTCTGGGTATCTTATACAAGTTCTGGGAGCACTAGTGTGTTGGAAATCACAAAGACAAACAATAGTGGCAACTAGTTTGTATGAGGCGGAATTTGCCTCATTAAGTGATTGTATTCTGCAACTGGAATGGGTAATAAAGTTATTGGGTATCCAATGTCCATTGCCAGTGAAAATAAAGTGTGACAGTTCTGCTGTAGAGCAATTGGCACAACACCAAACAATACGTGCCAGAAGTAAACATATTATAATCCGTTACCAAAATGTACGTGATGCCATTCACAGAGGTATAGTATGTTTGAGTCATTGTAGGTCAAATGAAAATTGTGCAGATCTGTTGACAAAGGGACAAAACCAGGAAATGTTGGCTAAATGCAAAGAAATGCTGGGTATCATGCCTCTTGTCTCAAGGAGGAATGTTGACATAATGAGCCAAGAAGCATGTGTGCATCTTGCTGTTTAGGTCTGTCTGTCATAACTGATGTAATAGATCTATTTGACAGGTCCTTGGATGATGCAAGAGTGAAGAAACAGCTTAGTCACCTCACCTAATGTGCTGGGATTGGACACTGGGGGGTGCTATAGATGTATATAAGCCAGCTGTGTCTGGTGTAAGTGTGGAGCTTGTTCCAGTAAGTGCTTGGCGAAGCACTTTGACACTGAGAACAAAGTCTTGTATATAAGTCACTGTAAAATAAACTGTACATACACTTTTACTACTATAAGTGTGTGGAAGCCTTATTTATAGCTCAGCTACAGTTCAAACCACGCTGTGCCAACAACTACAACTTGCTTACCATGATTAGATTAGAACAGAACATGAAAAAAGACATGTTTTTGTTTAGGAAGACAGCAATATGTGAAACAGAGTTCACCCCCTCCCCATCCTACTTTGCATCATCTTACCCCATCTATTGCTTTCCTTAGGATCCATACATCTTTTCCTGAGAGATGTCTTATGGAACGGAAGGTGGCTGTGTCATGTGTAGTTTTATGGGTTGTTTTCAACTCTTTAGGCCACTTGCATATTATAGGTTAATTTTTCAGTGTTGCAGGCTTTAAAAACAGGAACTGCTAATGTATTCATGCACCAATTTACAATCCACAGTCTTAAAAAGGTTATGCAGATTTGAGGATTGCAATGGCTGCAATGTTTTTTTTATTTGTTGTATGAATGCCCCCCTGTATTATTGGTTCAGTAGGGGTGTGCATAACAAAAAAATGAACTGAAATTACACACAGAACTCGCTGGTTCGGCTCATTAAAGCAGCTTCTGGAATGCTGAACCAAATCTAGGAAACTAAATTGTAATGAGTCCCTTGCGCCAAAAAATTTGTGTGTTCTGTTTCATTTCATACTTTCAAGCAGCAGGGAGGCACTGGGCTCGTCTTGCAGAAAAACAGATTGTTTTCCTGAACAGTGCCAATAAGATCCCAAGGGGAGAGAGACCTTATGTTATTAATTATCTCTGTTGGTGGGAAGGAGGAATAAGACAAACACATGTGGTGTAAGTGCATCTCCCCACCCCCACCCCATACTTGCCTGGGAAATGGCATTCTCTGCCTCCCTGCCAATGTGGTCCTCATAAAAGAAGACCCCTCCCTCCCTCCTATCAGCTTTGGAAATGTTTAGACTTCAATCATAGGCTGTAATTCGAAAGGTACTTCCGCACTATTGAATAACATGGGATTTACATTTGAGTAGACCTGTTTAGAATTGCTTCCAGGGTTCTCTCTTTTTCTGAATAAAACGCCAAATTCTCCTCCCTTTCAAAAACAATCCTGCCTGCCCCCACATCAAAAGGAAAACTTATGGGGATTTGGTTTCGTTTTCTCGGCCATGTCGGATGCTCCTCTCCGCAGGTCCGGGAGGAAGCGCCCGAGCAGCCTGACCGGGCGGCTGATCTGCGAAGATTAGCCCCCAGAACTCCCAGTGAGGGAGGCAGGGTCCGGAACGCGGCGGGAAGAGCCCCCTGAAATCGATGCAGGGGGTAAATTGCCCGTTTGTTCCTATGGAGGCCGGCAGACATGCGCGGCACCTCGAGTGCTGCCGGGCCATGGAGAACGGCAAAGAGCAGAACTAGGCAGAAGCCTGTAAGTAAGCGAATCCCTTCTGTTATTACAAGCGCACGCGAAGGAGTGGTGGGATCTGAAGCTAAGAAGGCTCGTTCTTCCCCCTCACTGAGTTTCAGAATTTGGTCGGCGGTCCCCCCCCCCTAAAATGGCAGCGAAAAAGCAGAGTCCCGCTTTGGGCAAGTCAATCTCGGCTGCCCTGCAGGGGAAAGGAGAGTCCCTCGAGGACTTGGTGAAGAGGTCGGTTATCGAAGCCATAAAGCCCTTTGTTGACAAACTGAATGAAACAGATCAAAGGGTGGGCTTAATTGAGAGTGAAGTGAAAACCATTAAGGAAGCAGCGGGGGGGAAGAGAAGTCTGCTCGGGAAAATGCATCACTCGTGAGGGCAACGAAGAAAGAGTTAAAGCTGGTGGAGAACCAGCTGATCGGGCTACAAGTGGAACGAACACAGACAATTTTGCGCATCCAGAATGTGAAAGAGGAGGAAAATGAGGATTTATGGGATCTGGCCTCGGAACTATTGGCGACACCCGCGAGGGCAGCTAAAGAAGAGGTAAAAAGCGCCATTTTGGAAGTCCGTCGGGCTTCTTCAAAATATGCAACGAAGCGTCAGCTGCCTCGCGAGATCATCATCGATTTTTCATCTAAGAGGATCCAAGACACTATCCTATACAACTCATACAATGCGGATCTGGACTTTCTGGGTAATAAAGTTAAGATACTGAAGGACGTTCCATTTTTAGTTCAGAAAAGAAGATTTAAGTATAAAAAGTTTGTAGCTCTTCTGAGGGAACGTGGAATAAAGTATAAATGGCTATTTCCGGAAGGTATCTGGTTTAGTTACAAAGATCAAGCTTACAAGATAACATCAGAAGATCAACTAAAGGATTTTGAGGACAAAAATGAAGAATTTCAGCAAGACACCAAGCAAGAAGAAAAGGATTTGGTCTGAAGGGGGGGGGGGAACGAGCACTGCGGTTGCAGTTGCTCAGAGAGAACTGCGTCTGAGGCCCAGGGGGGGGAGGAAGACTTAATTTGGATTGTAATCTGTATTTTGCACGGTCAACCACTCCATCAATATCTTACAAAGTTTTAATTTTTTAATAATGGCAGTATGAAGGGAAAGCATGATTTGTAGTGTAGTGTTGTTATATGTTGCTGTTTTTTTTTCTTTCCTTCCCCTGCCCCCCTTCTTTCCCTCTGTATTGTTAGTTAATGTAGGTAATAAAAAAAATAAAAAAAAATTCAAAAAAAAAGGAAAACTTATGGGGAAAATGTAGGACTATTTGGATGGGTGTGTGTGGTGGGGGGGGGGGGAGAATTCAGCCAATCATTCTGCCTGCCTGCACTTGGACTATGGAAAAGATTGGCAATGAGAATATCTCATTTTGCAGCAGAATGCTGAGAAACAAAAGGAAGGATTTGGATTCGCCTCACTGTGGGAACAAAGCTTAAGGAAAGATGAAACCAACAGGTAACAGCAGAAGGCAAAGGTAATAAGTTGGTACTATAGAAAAAGAAAAAAAGTGAACATAAAGCAGACTTGTTTTTAATGTTGCTGCACTGCACTTGTTGGAGTGTTCTCCTTCTTGGGAATGCCCTGCTGCTTCACCCACTAACATTCTCCTTCTACGGATCCATTATTGTGTGCATGTGTGTTATTATGCTCAAGGAAAAACTCACTGGATCAATGGTTTAGACTAGGAGGGAGACTAATGGTTGATGCTGTTTTTGTTTAAGTGTGAAAACAACTGCTGCAGAGTCCCATTTCCCCACCCCTCTCTTAAAAAGAATACGTGCATGCAACGGACCAAACAGATCAGTTCTGAGCTGACACCATCTGTCCTGGATCAAACTAGTAAAGGAACGCAATTATTCTGGAACCCCGGGAACCAAAACTGAAAGAGAAATTTTCTTGGTGCACACCCCTACGGTTCAGTTGTCTTCTAAGGATCATCCAGTAAGTTGGTGTCCTTTGGTGTATAGAACATTGGGAGACATGAATTCACATTTCTGCTTAGGCCTGGATTTGGACTTTGGCACTAGCCAAATTAGTGGTATCAGGTACAATTTTCCACAGGTGAGGTAGGGATGACAGAGATATGTTTCACTGAACAGTTGTGATGTGACTGAAGGAAATGTTACCTGCAGCTATTATGAATGGTGCTAGTTGCCTATTACAACTCTCCTGTCTGCATGTTTTTTCAGTGAGCTCTCATATTCTACTGTGCAGATCTATTGCTGGTAATAATTTTCTCTTGTTAGGAGCAGTATCAGCAGGAGAACAGTCCAGAAGTGCTACTGGGCACTGACAGCTCTGTCAGAGAGAGACAGAGCGTATCTTTAGGCTGATAAGCAATGCATAGGCAAGTAAATCCCTGCTAGGTTAACTGTATTCTCCTCTTGTTCGGAGCTGGGGCCGGACTTAGGGAAAGCCCCAGGGACACCCACCCCAGGAACTAGGCTTGCAGCCCCCCAGCCCAGCCCAGCCCAGCCCAGCCCTACCACCCATAACACTCACCCAGCCAGGAGAGGACAGACGTCAGAGACACCAGCAAGGGCCAAGAATGCCAAAGAAGCCCCAGGTGCAGAAAGTTCAGGCAAAGCCCCAGGTGCAAGAAGCTCAGGCAAAGCCTCAACAACAGGAGGCAGGCTACGTGAAGCCTCCTGGGTCCTAATGAGTGCCAGTTACCCAGTCAGGGCTCCAGGGCAACCTTTTCCCTCAGCCCAGGGGAAGAACAACAGGCCAGCCAGGAGGAGGAGAGACAGAGGGCAGAGGCAGCCAGCCAGCACCAACTCAAGCAGCAGGCCAAAGGCAGTAAAGGAGACACTAGGCCACACTACCCCCCAGAGGCTGGCAGGAGAGATGCAGCAGCAGAGCAAACCAACAGGCAGGCTAGAAGGGGCGGGGAGTAGCCTGGAAGAACCAGCAGCAGAGCAGCAACAGGTGTGGCTGCCTAAGGCAGTCCAGGCTGCAGCTAGGTTGTTAGGGGCGGGGCTAGGAGGTAGAGGCTGGGATTGGTGAAGGGATAAAAGGGGAGTCCCTCCTACAAGGAGGGGTGGAGAGTAAGGAGTCAGAGGAAGAGTGTGGAGAGGTGAGGAACAGACAGGAGTACCTTGGGAAGGCAGGGACTGCAGTTAAAGGGGCAGTGGCTGCCCCCAAACCGAGGGGCGCTACCAACCCAGAGGGGAGAGCGTCACACCTCTATTGAAAGCAGTTCTCATAGTATTTTTTCTTAGTGTTCCTGGTAGCCTTTTAGTTGTACTTCACTCAAATCTGCCCCAGATTTGTAGAAAAATCTTAAATTAAAATAAAAAGTCAGGGGGGGGGGACACCCAAAATAATGAAGCAACACATGTAGCTTTAAGAAACACTTTAAGCTTTAAGAAAGCTAGGCAACTACTACAGGATTATCAGCCATCAGATCTTGGTTTCTGTCAGGAAAAAAACAGTGAGAGGTGCAGGCCCCCTTTCAGGGCTGTTTTGGCCTTTGAGGGGGGATTCATTGGAGTCAGCCCCACCAGCAACCATCAGGCTACTTGTATGATTTACCCAGGCCTGGCTGCTTGCTACTGTTCAAAAGCAGCCATCCCATGAAAGCCAGTGTGGTATAGTAATTTCAGGTTCTGACTAGGATCTGGGAGACCCAGGTCTGAAGCCCTGTTCTGTCATGGAAGCTCACATACTCTCAGCCTAACCTACCTCACAAGGTTGTGGTGAGGATAAAATGGAATAGAAGAGAATGACATAAGCTGCTTTGGGTCCCCATTGTAAAGAAAGGTGGTAAACAAAGTCAGTGTTATTATCCCCACAATACAGCTGGGGAGCTGGGGCTGAGAGGAATGAACCTGTTGAGTTCAGGACAATAGTGAGATTTGAACCAGTGAAGTGCATCGCAGCCCAACTCCTTAACAACTATGCTACACCAATTCATATGGGATGCCTTGAGGGTCCCCCACTTGTATAATCTGTTTCACTAATATAATTTCCCCCCATTTTTAAGAGAAGTCCAGTTTAAATTTAAAGATTAACCAAATTTATTCCAGCATAAGTTTTTGTGAGTTAGTGTTCATTTCATCTATTGTATTGTAAGATGAGCAATGTACTAAGCCTCAGGATTTATTTGCCTATGCATTGCTCATTTTGATTCTTGAAAGCTTATGTTATAATATATTTTCTTAATCATGAAGTGTCATTGGAACTTCGGTTCAATTTTGCTGCAATAGACTTACATAGCTAGGCCTCTGGAAACTTTTAAATTGATTGATATTTCAATCATTCTTCTATTTAATACTATTTCTGCCCCCCAACCCTCTGGCTAGTACTGTGTTATTTTTCCTGGATTAGCCATATAGGTGATCCTATCTAACTTGGGAACATATAGTGAACTGGTTGGTATTGCTAAGCAACATAGCACATAAGACGTGACTGCACTGAGGGCAAGTGATAGCAAATGAGAGTGAAAGTGATAAAAAGGAACACTTCTGCAAAAAGCACTAAGAAAAGGGAGGTGTGTTTCTGGTAGAGATGGGCACGAACAGAAAAAACCCCAAACATGATGTTCGTTGTTCATTGCCATCCATGAACAGGGACTCATGAACAACCACGAACATGACCCTGTTCACGAACATGTTCGTGGTTGGCTGTTTGTGGGGGCCAGCAGGCTCTCCTCCAGCCATCATCCAAGTCAAGATCCCTACTGCACCACTCCCAGAAACCTGACCTGAGCAGGCACCAGGAAAGGTACCAATAATAAATAATAGCTTGGCCCCAGAGACTGGCAGCAGCCCTGGAACTTGAACGGGTAGATCCCTATCCGACCACACACAAAGAAAATTCAAGCTCCAATGCACTCTCTCTATCAAAATGCCAACAGTAACTCTCCCTCTCCACTATCTGCAAACTAAACCAGAGCTGGGAGCCACCCTCCCCCCTGGTCTTTGCTCCCTTGTAACAAATTTGGAGTGCCATACTTGAAAGGAAGACCTGCCTATCAAGCTAAATTGGGCTTAGATTGGGGTTTCCAGGGCAACAGCAGGATTTCAGACAGAGTTCAGACAATCCCTACCTAAGTTGCCAAGGGAATTGATTGCAGGTGCCAGACTGTCTGGCTTGATGAACAGCAACGAACAAGGCTTGCAATGACCACCTGTTCATTTAGAATGGGGCCTCACGAATAGCTTGTTCGTGAACTGCAGATTGGGCTGTTCATGGCTTTTTTTTTGTTTGTATTGCTGTTTGTGCCCATCTCTAGTTTCTGGCAATACCAAAACAATTATAAAAGAATAACTTTTTGAGTAGAAGTAGTTGTTTTTCTTGCACATAGAAAGTAAATTTGGGAAAGTAAAGAAATAGTAAATGGAGAAGAGAGCTATAACTGGAAGATGCCTTTCTTTTTAATTGATACATTTCTACTCTGGAAAGTGTTTAAATTAGTAAGACAAGGATGTTCCAGTAGTGTTACTTAATTTAAACCACAGGCCTAAAAGTTCCTCCTGAAATTCTACAAGAAATCTAATTAAGTACAGAGTGGATTACCAAAGTCTGTGGTTGATCAGGCAACCTTCATTAAGCTACGGTATCTTTCTTCACATCCACTAGCTGGATTTGAATCTGTTCCCAATGAGGGCAGCGATAAAACGCTCATTGATTTTCACACAGGTAGCTTTGAGACCTTAAAGGTCAGACCACACTTGAATCAAAGTTTCTCTGCAGCCATTAGGCGAATCCTTTGACATTTGTTTCCACTTATTTGGGTGTCCAGCATTCCTCATCTCTATGACTTTGGATGGATTATCAGCAGAGTCCAGTTTTTTTGTTGCTTAATCACATAGCTCTTAATCCATTAAATGTAAATGAAGCTTATTGGTAAAGGTGTCTCTTTGAGAACATTAAAGAAAGTGCCTACTTTTTCTTAAGTGCATCAATAAACTGAAAGCTACTATTCATTACCAGAAGTAAAGGAAATCTTCAATATTATCCATTTGGGAATCTGGTCATTACCATCCAAAGGCCAAAATAGTTTTTTAAAAAGAGTTTGAATGGCATTAGGAGAATGATGTTTCATATTTAAGAAATGAATTGACATTGGCTGGAAAACTAGATAGCAATATATGATCCAAAGAAGAAACATGCACACAGTGAAAAGTGTTCTGCAAGTTTTATGGCCAATAGTTTTACAAAATAGGTTATCCTCTTGTTTATGTAATGTGATATGTGTTGTCAGCCAGGGGACTGACTAAACTAAAAAAAAATTGAGACGTATACCCCTTTGTCTTTTCCATCCTCAGAATGTAGCTGTAAATTTCAACTGAATAATATTCACTTCAATTGCCTGAGGAGGTGGGGGGGGGGTGTACCGTGATTTTGCCTGAAATAAAAAATATCCCTAATCTTTGGATAGAAATGGAAGGAAAAGTCATTTTTCACTTTCTTTCAAAAATCAAATTTAGCCTTGAGTGAAAAGAACCAGAGCTCAACCTCAGCAATCAGTTGGGAGGCAGGGTGTGTGTGCTTGTAATTATAATTTTAACAGATAAATCTATAAATTCAGTTGATCAATATTTGCATCCATTTTTAAAAACTCTTAAAATCCAGCAAAACAAAGATTCATGCTAAAACTTGAGCCATCAGCCATCAGTATTATGAACTTTCTAGAAGAGATGGTTCTGCCACTTGGGATTATTCTTTTTACGTTCTTGGGAACTTGAATGTGAAGCTTAATGACATTTTATGAAATCGACTTCTTACTTGACACCCTGTAAATTGTATATATTCTTTTTATTCTGTTTTATTTATTTTGGATTCTTCATTTAAATTCTGTGCAGCTGCAGCCCCCCCCCACCTCCTTTTTACAAGCATAGCTAGTGGTTCTCCAAAATACCTTTTCAAACCATTTTCATAAGACTGTTTTTCTATTTTTCTAATTCTTGTGTGTGTGTTTCTGTTGTAAATTCTGTTTTGAAGCCTTGCTATTCTAGTGGGACACTAGTTTGCTATACTGTATTGGTGATGAATATTTATCATCTAGAAAACTTTTAAAAATCTAGCCACTAAAATGTAATGTAGAGTTTTTTCTAGCAGAATAGCCATGTTAATATGTTGCAGCCACAAAATATCTTAGACTGTTGCTTTCTACCTCCCTCTCATCTTCAACTTTCTTCTTTTGTGTAAGAGGCATTGCACATTTCGTGGCAAACACATTTGGCAAGTGAACACACCATTTTCAACAGTCAAAATCACCCACGAGCCAAGCTTTGGATACCCTTACCTTGCTGCCATCAGTCTTGGGCACCTGCTGAACAGTTTTGTGGCAGCACAGCAGCTGTGGTGGTGAAGTTTCCTCTTCTCCTCCCCTTTTGCATCTGCACAGCAGGTGAAATAGATTCTACCCCAGGGTCACAGGTAGTTTGGGTTTCATAAGTAAATGATGTGGACGGAGACTATTATTTCCTCAAAGCTGGGCAAAAATGTACATGAATGAAATAACATTCATAATATGGACACAGATGAACACCAAACAATAAGACTCATCAAAAGCACAATGTTTGTTTATAAATAACTGGCTGACTGCTATGCTTACTCTTGATTTAAATAATTGGATGTGGAACAGTGCATTGTTGACAGATCAGAGGGAACTGAGTTCAGGTTGTGTGAGTATACACATATTTGAAATGCTGTCAATTCCGATGTATTGTATTGTTTTAATATGCAGAAAGTAACCTTCTGAACAGGCTTGAGCCGCTCACAAACATCCTATGAATTATTTATTTAACAAGGACAGGAGATGGTGGGTTTCTAATAAGAAGATAGCTTTATTATTGCAGAAAGATAAGGATATTGGACCAGAATTAAAGCCCCTGATGAAGTGGATTTGAAACATGCTGTTTGAATCGCTGGTCCCTTGTTAGCTTACGGGTGCGTGGCCTTGCTCTGGCTCCCCTGAGAGTTGGTCCATCTGCAAAAGAAAGAAAAAAGAAGCAGCACAATTAATTACGGACTGCACTGCCACTTTTTTTGGAACTTACCTTTGCTTGGAGTTCATTCGATACCAGCTGTAGTAAAAATTCACTACAAAGTAAAGGAAACTGACCTTCCTCTAATTTATTGTTGAACGTATTGGTTCTTACTGTGATACAGCTGATGATTTTTGTACTGACTTTGTTGGAATGTCATCAGATGTTTCATGTTTTGGAAGAGTGTTTATAATAATTGATTTTTGAAAGAACTATGTCACTTTACACATAAATATTGAGCTATTTTGAAAATTTATAAATTTATTTCTGTAACTTTCCCCTTCACTTATACGTGGGGTTTGGTGACACCCTTAACTCCAGTTGTAGATGTCCACTCCTTGTCTTCAATACCAGGTAAGTGGCAATGCAACTTTGGATTGTAATGGATAACTCAAGGAAAATATTGATTCAGTGTATAGCAGTGAATGAAAAAAGCAAACTTCATGCTGAAGATTATTAAGAAAGGGATTGAAATTGAAAACGAAATGGCCAGTAGAGTAACGCCCTATGGCGCTACCTCATTTGGTATACTGTATACAGTTCTGATCTCTGTATCCCAAAAAAGATACTGGAGACCTGGGAAAAGTGCAGAAGATGTTAACCAATATGATTAAGAGGAAAATCTACAAGGAAAGGTTAAAAAGATTGTGTAGTTTTTCTGTTTAGAGATGAGACTACTAAGGACATCACAGAGGTATGGGTGGAGATGGAGAAAGTAGATTGAATTTTGTCTCCCTCTTCTATAATACTAGAAGTCTTGAGAAGTTGAGCAATAGATTCAGGACATTAAAAGGAAGTATTTCTTTACTTAATGAGTTAGTAACTTGTAGAATTCAGTGCTATGGAGAATAGGTCTATCAGTGGCTACTAGTCATAGTGACTAAAAGGAACCTTCACATTCAGAGGTAGTTTCACTGAATGTCAGTGCTAGGAGGTAACATCAGGGGGAAGACTTCGGTCTTTATGCGTTGGTCCCCACACTTACCATGCCCCCTTTGGTAGCAGAGTATTCCCTGCCACCACTCAGCTGGCGGGTGGGGACAAAATGGCAGGAAAGATGTCAGCAGCATCCCAGCATATTGATGTTACTCTCCATGAGCCTGGAAGTGACATCAGTGTGTCACTGGGGAATACTGGGGGACATTACACCATAGAGTTTTGCCAGAATGCCAGAGCATCACCAGTATCCTGCATCAACATACTGATATCACTTCCAGCACTGACAATATAATGATGTTGTCAGTGAACTTACACAACCCAGTAAGCCCCCCTCCTGCTAATTACGAGAGGAATCTAGAAATCCTACTGGTCCTCCAGGGCAATAATTTGGCCAGTGTGTTAAACAAGATGCTGGACTAGATGGACCACTGGTCTGATCCATCAGGGCTCTTTTTATGTACATGTTGTGGTCATACAACCTGCTTCTCCACCCCTCAGAATTGTCACCCAAATGTGAATATGTGAGCTAGCCAATGGTGTAATCTGAACTCCGCATAATAACCATAGCAAGTAAATAGGGCCCTAACTTGGAGAATGATGCAAAGCCCCATAGGCACACGCTTCAAAATCAAAATCCTATCTCTTTCCTACCAGCAAGAATGTAATACAATGTTATCTCATCTTGTTTAATGGGCTAACCAATTTTATTTTATTGTAGCATAAGCTTTCGAGAATCAAGTTCTCTTCATCAGATGCCTGATCCGAACTGGTCAAATACAGAAGAGGAGGGGAGGGGAAAGAACGGGACATCCCGTTTTTGCAACTACAGACTAATACGGCTAACTCCTCTGGATCTATGTTTAATGGGCTGCTTCTCTGAACTATTGTTCTGCAGTAGCAGGTCAAAGGATGTGGCCTTAGCAATAGAACTAGACATCAGCTTCTGCTTGCCTTTCTGCAACTTAAAGCTGATTCAGAGCCTTAGTCAAGAGTTTCAAGTCACCTTCAAACAGCATTTTTACTAGGTTCAGCATGTCTGTTTCATCATTCAACCTTCAAAGCAATTTAGATTACAAATGCTTTAATATCTTGGCTGCTATTATCTGAATGCTATCTGCTTTGTCATATCCTGTTGTATCCTGAAAAATGTTCAGCTCTTCCAGCAATATTACATTGCTGCTTCATGCTTAATAATTTAGAACTAAATAGTGTGTCATTTAAAACCTCTCCTCCATCTTACCAGTAGTTCATAGGCCTTCATTTTATATGGGTCACTTAAGCTGTAGTGGTGCAAATTTTCACCTTTATAGGCCAAAACTGGTGTCATTTCTGGTGTGAACATTTTCTGGACCCAGGATGCAATTTGATTAGAAGAAGAAAAATAATTTGAAGGTGCACTTGAGGCCCTGTGAGAACTTCACTGGGTTCTTTTCCTATAAATTCTGGGCATTCTCAGGTGGATTAACTTGTACTCCCTCTTCTGCCATAAATACATGATTCTAAATCCTACAGAGATTATTTTAATGTAGGAAATACATGAAAGAGTCTTTTCACTGAACAGTTTTAGAGACAAAAGGAGAAAATATGCACACAAGGCTGCCCATGTCAGCTTGTGGCTAGATAAGGCTCTTCCTACAGGTTCCCTTTCAAAAGCAAACAGGAGTCCATTGATCGAATAAGGAAACTTTACTGCAGAAAAGGTCCATTATAGTCCACAGTCCTGAATAGGAGACTCAGGATGGTACACAGTCATTGTTACCAATGAAGGGCAAAGCATGAGGTACAAAGTAACAATACCCATCTGGATTTGCCTCCCCCCACAGTTCTCAAAACAACATCTCTCAGTCCTGGGAAGCTGCTCTCCTTCAAGGCCAATGCTTGGTGGAACGGTGTTAGACAAAACAGTCGCCTCCGATGGGAATGCTGCCTGGGAACTGGTGCACCTGGGAAGAAAGCACTTAAACACTAGAAGCATTAGAAAATGGAGTCAGTACAGTTTAGATATACACTGGACCTGACATTCTGCCCCCCTTAAAACAGATTCCCCCCTGGTTTATATGGGTAGCGAGTATGAAAAGCTTTGGTTAATCTAGGAGCATGAACATGTACAGAGTTCACCCACTCATCGTACCCAGAATCAAAGTCCTTCCATCTAATGAGGTAAAAAAGCTGATTACGTTTGAGTTTAGAGTCCAAAATTTGTTGCACCTCATAGTGTATTTGGTCGTCAATCAAAGTTGGAATGGGTGGAGCTTTGATGTGCCACTTGTCATCGGTAGGAGCTCTTTTTAAAAGACTGACATGGAACGTATCGTGTACGTGGCGTAAGTTCTTGGGCAAAGTTACAGCAACAGTCACTTTATTTATTATTTTGCGCACAGGGAAAGGTCCCAGGAATTTCAGAGCGAGTTTGCGGCTTGTCTGAGCTATTTTCAGGTTCTTTGTGGAAATATACACATGATCTCCAGGTTGTAAATCCCATTCGGCCACACGATGGCGATCTGCGTATTTTTTGTAATCCAGTTTGGCTTTTTCAAGATGTTTCTTAATAAGAGTCCATTGGTGCGCCGCCTCCCCCCACCACGAAGATACATCTGGCAAATTAGAGGAATGGAGAGGGGGAGCGTCCAACGGGAAGGGATTGAAGTGAGCTCCATAGACAATTTTGAAAGGGGCCTCTCCAGTTGAGGCGTGTACACTGTTGTTATATGAGAATTCGGCCAGAGGGAGAAGGTCTACCCAATTATCTTGTTGGAAATTAATGTAGCAACGAAGAAACTGTTCTAGTATCTGGTTTGTTTTTTCGGATTGTCCGTCGGTTTGTGGGTGGTGGCTTGAGCTGATGCCTTGCTCAATATTCAACATTCTCAAAAGCTCCCGCCAGAAGTTGGCAACGAACTGTCCGCCGCGATCCGAAATCACCTTGGACGGAAAAGAATGTAATTTTACGATGTGTTTTAAAAATAAATCTGCTAGTTTTCGAGCGGTGGGTATAGCAGTACAGGGAATAAAATGAGCTTGTTTGGAGAACAGATCTACCACGACTAAAATGCAATTATGTCCTTTTGAAACAGGTAGATCAGTGATAAAGTCCATAGATATTATTTCCCAGGGTCTGTTGGGTGTTTCCAATGGTTGCAGGAGACCCGGAGGTTTTCCTTTTCTGGTTTTGGCGCTGAGGCAAACGGGGCAGGAACTAACATATTGGGAAATGTCTTTGCGCATGCCCGGCCACCAGAACTGCCTTTGGATTAGATGCAATGTTTTCAGATACCCATAATGACCAGCAGTGGGAGCATCATGACAGCGTTGCAAAACCTCCAGCCGGAGGCTGTCTGGGACATAAAACTTGCTCCCAGCTAGCCAATCCCCCTGTGGGGATTGGACCAGTTTGTTTCGCGGAGCCTTATCCCCCTCCTTTTCCACCTCAGTTTTAAGTTTCGATTTCCACTCCTGGTTGGCCGGGAGGGGCTGTTTGGCTCGACTGCGAGTAGTCACCACGCCCCCAAGTTGCGTAGGCGAGAAGACCGTGTCGACAGTCTCCTCCCGTTTGCTCCTGTGTTGGGGCATGCGCGATAGGGCGTCCGCCAAAAAGTTAGTCTTGCCCGGGAGATAATTTAGAGTGAAGTTGAATTTGGAAAAGAATTCCGCCCATCGCAATTGCTTGGCATTCAGTCTGCGTGGGCTTCGGAGGGCCTCCAGATTTTTATGATCTGTCCAAACCTCGAAGGGGTATCGCGCCCCCTCCAGCCAATGTCTCCAATTAGTAAGGGCTGCTTTTACTGCAAAAGCCTCCTTCTCCCACACATTCCAATTCCTTTCCGCCTCCGAAAATTTTCTAGACAAGAACGCACAAGGCCGCAACTTTCCATCCTCCCCCTTCTGCAGTAAAACTCCCCCTATTGCCGTATCGCTGGCGTCGACTTGCACTACGAAAGGGGACTGTTCGTTGGGGTGGGAGAGGATGGGTTCCGTTACAAATTGCTTTTTCAGGCGTTCGAAAGCAGTTTGGCAATCGGAGGTCCATTGTAGTTTGGAGGAGGGTTTTTTAGCTTGGTCCCCTTTATCTTTTGTTTTCAACAATTCTGTTAAGGGGAGCGTGATTTGGGCGAAATTTGCTATAAAGTCTCTATAGAAGTTGGCAAAACCCAGGAAGGATTGTAGTTCTTTACGGGTGGTGGGTGTTTGCCATTCTTGAATCGCTTGTATTTTGGTTGGATCCATTTTTAAACCCTCTTGGGAGATGCAATACCCAAGGTAAGTGAGTTCGGTTTTATGGAATTCACATTTGGACAACTTGATGGGTAGTTTATTATTCATCAAGGTGGCCAGGACCTTTTGTACCATTTGAATATGTTCTTCCTCTGTGTCTGAATAAATTAAGACATCATCAAGGTACACCACCACCCCTTTGTACAGAAATTCGTGCAGAACTTCGTTTATCATGGACATAAATACAGACGGGGCTCCCGTCAATCCAAAAGGCATAACTAGGTATTCATATTGTCCGAGGGGCGTATTAAATGCGGTTTTCCACTCATCCCCTGCCTTGATACGGACGTGGAAGTAAGCATCTTTTAAGTCTAATTTTGTAAAGATCTTACCTTGGGCCACGACGTTGAGAAGGTCTCGGATGAGTGGTATAGGATAGGCGTTGTTGGTGGACACTGCATTAAGTCCTCGAAAGTCCGTGCACAGTCGTAGTCCCCCATCCTTCTTTTTCACGAAGAGAACCGGAGCGGCGTGGGGGCTGTTGGCTGGGCGGATGAACCCTCGTTGGAGGTTGGTGTCGATGAATTTCCGGAGCTCTTCTCGTTCATGGAGACTCATAGGATAGAGTCGTCCTTTGGGCAGTGAGGCTCCGGGTAAAATTTCCACCGCACAGTCCGTTCGTCGGTGCGGGGGTAGAGTATCAGCTTCCTCCTCGGAAAAAGCGTTTAGAAAAGGCCAATACGGTTCGGGTATTTGGTTGATTTCTTCTTGAGTAAGAAGGGCCTTTTCAGTATGAGTTGGATCTTTGCCCCAGTTTTGGTTCCAACGGTGATTTTTGCAGTTGGCATGACTGAAGGTGATACATCCTTGTGCCCAGTCTATGTAGGGATTGTGATCACAGAGCCACTTGCTGCCTAGAATTAACGGGTATTTGGCAGTGGAGCTGATGACAAAAGACCTCTTTTCCCAATGTTGTCCCATGCCTGTGATCACTGGGATGGTCTCAGTGGTAACGGGGTTCATATTGGTGCCATCCATTTGTTCAAAGATTACTGGATTTTGTAATTCCCGAGTTGGTAAGACTAGTCCATTGACTAGAGCTGGGGCGATGATGTCTCTCGAACAGCCCGAGTCGATAAGGGCTTGCACTCGGATGTGCATTTTTCTCTCTGGGTTGATTAGAGTTACTGGCATGAATAAGATGGACCCAGGCGGCCGGTTCCGTGCAGGGACGGGCTTGGGGCGGATCTGTCGTTTGGGCCCTTTTACGACAGATCCATCTCGTTTCCCGACTGGGGGCTTTCTGGATTGACTTCTGCGTTTGGGGAAGCGGGGTCGTATTCCATAACTTCTTCCGCTTCCAGTCCTCTCTCTGAGGCGGGCCTTTGGGAAGCGCCGCGGCCTCTGTTCGCGCGTGGCGCGGGAATCGGGCGTTGGAGAGTAGGAAATGGAGCAAGGGTTGGGCGCCGTAGTTGAAGCGGAGGTCTTTGCACAGGCCGGTAGGGGCATTGTGCTGCAAAGTGACCGGCTTGTCCGCAGTGCAAACACAGCCCTTGTTGCCATCTAGCATCTCTCGCTCCACGGGTGGCGTACCCAGCTCCCCGTCCTCCCTTCTGTAAAGTCAAGGGTCTTCTCTGTCCCGTTTGTTGTTGTTGTTCAACCAAACGGACTTCCAAAATGCGATTCTCAACTTCGCACGCAAGTTGGATCCAACCTAACAACGTAGGGGGATTGTCCTGCATGAGGGCTCTGTCCAAAAGTCTCGGGTTTAGTCCTTGCTTGAACAGAATGATTTTGGTGGACTCCTCACACCTAGGGCATTTGGCGGCCAATTGTCGGAATTTCGTAATATAGTCTCTCGCCGACATACTGCCCTGTTTGAGGGCTTGCAATTCTGTTCGGGCCCTGGTTTCCTCTAAGGGGTCTTCATATTGCGCTCGGATAGCATCCACCAACCCCTGGAGAGTATCGAGTTCCGGGGCCCCGATATTGTACAGTCCTACATACCAGTCCGCTGCTTTGCCTTGTAAGCGGGAGCCGAGATGTTCAATTTGACTGGCCTCGCTGCCGAAGAGGTGTCCCCACCGGTTGAAGAATTGCACCACTTGCACTAAGAAAAATCCCAGTTTGGAGGGATCTCCATCAAAAGTGGCTTCCAGTTTCACCCAACCCATCGGGAGGTCTTGCCTCGGAGCCGGTGCTGGGTAGAAGTCTGTTGGAAGCATCAATGGCACTTGAGGTATGGGGGGACCCGGTTGTGGTAGCGGTGCTGGCGGCGGCCTCACCGGTTGAGCCGGGGGTGGCGGTCTCGGCTGGGCTGGCGGTGGTGCTCTCGGCTGGGCCGGTGGCTGCAGTCGTGGTTGGACAGGCGGCTGCAATCTCGGTCGGGCTGGTGGTGGCAATACAGGAGGTGCTGGCAGTAGCGGTTGAGGTGGAGGTGGCCTGTGCGGCTGAGTAATGACCGGCCGCTGAGGGATGGGTTGGTGGGGTCGTAGTGGTGTAGGTCCCACCGGTTGGTTCGGAGGTGGTAATACGGGTTGATCAAGTGGCAAACGTATCGGTTGCTGCAACGGGGTTAACTGCGGTCGAAGCGGAAGGGGCCGCAGCGGCGAAGGTCTGATGGGTGGTGGGTCGCGCGGGCTTGCCCCTCCCGACGCCGTGATCCTGGGAAGCAGAGGCTGATCTTGAGGTGCCGGTAGGCCGTCCCTCGGGGTTAGTTGAATGGGGACCGTTTCTCTTGGTTGTTGTGGCAATTCCTCCCCAGGAGGAGCCGGAGGCTCTTCCGTCTGAGTCGGCCGTACCGTCGTTGTAGAAGCAGGAGGGGGTATCACCGTCGTCTCGGTTGGACGGGTTGGCCCTTCTTCCCCCTCTCCAGGCCGCTCAGCTGGAGTCTCCTCGCTAGGTGTATCCCCGTCTGATTTAGGGGTTTCAGTTGGAGTCTCTCCGGGTGCCTCAGCTGGAGTATCCCCGCTAGGCGGAATTTCGTCTAATCTAGGGGGTTCCTCGGGCGTTTCCCCCGGTTCTCCAACGTCCTCCACTGGATAGGACATAACGCTTTGGAGGGTGGCTATTTGTACAGCCATTTCTTCAGGTGAAAGCCTCTCTCCTGCCCCCATCGCTGAGATTAGGTGGATGGCATGAGCCAAACTTTCCTCCATATCAATCAGTCTAGCTTCCAACTGTTGCATTCGGCTTGGACCCGGTTGCCCCGTAGCGGAATCTCCCTCGGTTGTACTCACTGGGGAACACGGCCCCCAAGGCGGAGGATCTCCTTGATCGACTCTCGATCTCGCTGCTAAAATTCCTTTGGCTAGACCCGTCACTGCCGAGATCCCGGAATCTACAGCATGGGTGCGACTTTGCATCTGCACCCAACTTTGTTCAGGAACTTCCGTTGGTTCTTTCCATGGAGCAAGTTCCGAATAATCCCAACTCAGGGCGCCGCGGTGGGATGTATTCCCGTCCGTACGTTCGGTCGTCCTGTTCCAAAACAGCCACGGTTGGCTGCTATCCAGCTCAGGGACAGTTCCTAGGCTTCGGCGCCCGTCCATCGAAACTCTAGGATGTAGTCCTCCGGCCCGGCGCTCTCGCGTTTCTCGGGGTCTGGCTCCCCACTCCGACGGGGTGGGTAACGAGATCAAGGGGAGAGCGGTAGCCTTCGGCCTGGTCCCCTCACCGCCGAGGTCGATGAGAGGCGGTGTGGAGGTCGAAGCTCCGGCCCCGACCGACACCGGTTCTTGAGGTTGATTGTCGGGGGACGCATACGGATCAAACAAGGGATCCTTGTCCGGGACTCCCTTGGATTCCGCTGGGCCCGACTCAGGCATGATTGGTAACAAAATGTCAGCTTGTGGCTAGATAAGGCTCTTCCTACAGGTTCCCTTTCAAAAGCAAACAGGAGTCCATTGATCGAATAAGGAAACTTTACTGCAGAAAAGGTCCATTATAGTCCACAGTCCTGAATAGGAGACTCAGGATGGTACACAGTCATTGTTACCAATGAAGGGCAAAGCATGAGGTACAAAGTAACAATACCCATCTGGATTTGCCTCCCCCCACAGTTCTCAAAACAACATCTCTCAGTCCTGGGAAGCTGCTCTCCTTCAAGGCCAATGCTTGGTGGAACGGTGTTAGACAAAACAGTCGCCTCCGATGGGAATGCTGCCTGGGAACTGGTGCACCTGGGAAGAAAGCACTTAAACACTAGAAGCATTAGAAAATGGAGTCAGTACAGTTTAGATATACACTGGACCTGACAGCCCTCTGCAAACCCATGCTGCACCATCTGTATGCAGCCAACAACTGATTTGTCTCCTGAGGGAGAAATTGGTGATTTTCATACTAGAAGAGATCTGAGTCTGATCTCTGGTGTCCTGATAAAAACCTCTGGGGCCACCAAAAAAAAAAAAACTATTGTGGGATAAAGAGCCAATAGGATTGGTTCAGTAACTGAGGCAGCGCACATCCCCAATGTACTTCTTTTAACATATATATGCTTTCCCCATATTTAATTATTCATAATGCTGCAATTACAGCTTACATTTTCTGGAAGTACGTAACACTGTAAATTATTAATAGACTGCAGAACAAGTAATATTGGCAGGATGGGGCAGGGTGGGGAACAGAAGCCATAAAAACAGGTACAAAGAAATCTGCCACGGGAGTCCATTCGTATTGGGAAATGTTCCGATTTGGAACAGGTCTCCCAATGGCTTGCAAAACAACATTCATAGGAACCTTACTTTACTTTTGTGAGTTACTTTTTTAACAGTCAGGAAGGGCTGTATTTCATTGGTAGAGTTTCTGCTTGGCACACAGAATGTCCCAGTTCCAATCCAGCATCTCCAGTTTAAAGGATCAGTAAAATACCTCTGCCTGAGACCCTGGAGCCTGCCAGAGTAGACAACACTGACCTTGATAGACTGATGGTCTGCCAGTATAAGGCAGAATCAAGTGTTAATGGCGGTATACTTCTGAGGGGCAGCATCAAGTCAGGTTTTGAATATGACAGAATTCTTTCTGTAAAACAGCACAAGAAATTTGTCTTCAAGCTGATTTTTGGTGGCAGAGGAAGAGTAGAACATTGCTTTTATTTGGTTTGTTTGGAAGCTGAAAATATTATATATTTGTAAAGGTAAGGTGGAGAATAAATAAGTGCTATGTAGTAACATTAATAGTCCTCAACCACAATTACAAGTGGAAAAAGCCAGTTTCCAAGAGAGACTGTTGTTATCTCATTTATCACTGGACTATCCCTCCCACTGGAAGCCCTTGTGCCTTCTGCCTCCCTCTCTGCCTTTTGGTGCCAGATGAAGACACATCTATTGGGGTAAATATTCAGCTGAATATCTTATCTTCTGTATGTATTTTGTGTGCCGTGGTAGCTGTTTGGCACTGACCATGCTCTTATGCTTGTGATGGTGTTTTTACTGATGGTGTTTTACTTTTTGGTTTTATTGTAAGACACTTTGAACATATTGTGGAGTGGTAAGATGTAAGGAATTAATACATAACTAACCAATTGTGTCAATGTCTACAGTTATCAGGACCAGAATGCTGGCTTCTCCTAATTGCGGGGTGAATCTGGGGATCCAGTCTAGACTAAGTATTATCTTTTTTTTCTTTTAACAATGTATCTTCTGACTTTAGAGATGGAGGCAGCAGAAGCAGTGGCTGGATAGGGAAAGGGGCATGTCTGCACAGTTATGTTTTTTTCATATGAAGTTTTCCTCATATATAGTTATGTTTTTTCCACAATAAATTTCATCCCATAGGGCTGGGATTAGGGTTACTAGCCAGTGGCTGGCAATTAGCAGGAGTTTGGGGGATGGGCGCATGAGGAGGGGGAGCTGTTATTGCAATGACATTATATCACTTCCAGGGAAAGATCTAGAATAGACATCAGTCTACTCTAGGAATTGGTAGAAGCTCAACGGGATACTGGTACAATCAAACACATTTGAGATGTTTGGACACAAACAAATGGTTGGCATCAAATGGTTGGCTCTGGTGATAGGTGCTTCTGAGCAGGTTTTGAGCCATTCTGGCAGGTGATTAAACATTTTCCATGCACATTTTTAACTGTTAAAAATGCCTTTGCTTTTTAGTAAAATTGATGATTTTTCAACACTCCTTGTTAAAATGTTTATAGATTTGTTAAACTTGTCATCACTTCTCCTTCTCAATACCCCTCATGTGCCCTCAGTCATGTCATCATCATATAGCAAAACCTGACTGGTTATGATTTTGTTTACTAATGAGAAGTGATGTCATTATTTCAGGTGCACTATATCATCTTGATCTATGAGCAAAATCACCAATGTGACTAATTTAAGGAAGAGGGGGAATAGACTATTACTTGAGATCCTTGGATTTCCAGGGTGAGGAGGATTCCTAATTATGGGTTCTAGTATCCCAGCTATAGTTGCCTGCATCCCCTTCCTTCAGATATCAGCCCTGGTGGTGCAAAGAGAGGGAATCTATGCCTGACCCACAGGGCTCCTGGTTTCAGAGAACAACACTCAGAACTTGGGAGCTCATTCTAAACTTGTTTTGAATGCTGAACTTACTACCTGAAACATGTGAATTTATAATGGGATGAAAGTGTCTCTACACAGGCATGTCACTCATACTGCTGAGCAATCTACCCAGCTTCTATGTAGCTTAGATCAGTGATACTCAGTGGCTCAGGAACCACTTTATTTATTTGTTTATTTAATTAATTAACACAAATTATAACCAACTGTTCTCAGTGAGGCTCAAGGCAGATTACACAGTGTGAGTCAATACAGTCAATTTCAAAGACATTTCAATAAACTATGTAATAGGGTATATAAATGCAAAATTGCAAAGATTTTAAATCAGCAGCAATCCAATATAGAGTTGAAGAAATGTTGAAAGAGAGCATAAGCAATTATAAGACTGGCATATTAAACAAAATAGAAACTACCCAGTAAGATCACACATACAGCAACAGACAGTACATAATAGTAATTTTTTTAATTGTTGCATCTGTTTGAGACCACTTCCTTAAAGCACACCTATCCTATCTTAGTAAAAAAAACCTTCTTGAATAATTTAGTTTTGCAAAGCTTGTGGAAAGCCAGGAGAGTGGGAACTTTCTGGACCTCTTCAGGTATACTGTTCCATAAGGTAGGGGCCACTACAGAGAATGCATATGTACTAGAAGCTGATGATTTTGCCCATGTGCAAGGTGGCAACTGCAGAAGACCTTGTTCATATGAGCAAAGGAGTTAGAAGATTTAGGAGTTAGAAGATGTTGAGATACTTAAACAATTGGGATGGTCTTGAACAAGTTGATGCAATGGTTGCAGAGAAATAATGTTTCTTTGCTGCTTTCATTGCTATTTCATAGGTCTTCCAATGGGCTATGTAGCACACTGTCTCAGTTTCAGCATGAGTTTTCCACCAATGTCTTTCTAGATGTCTTCCAGCCCTCTTTAGGTCACCAAGTTCCATGATAAACCACAGGGTTGTCTTCCATTCCAAAGGTCAGAGAGGTTGGTGAGGAGCAATGCTGACAAAAGCTTCAAGGAGCTTTACCTTCCAAGCTCCTACCACAGCTTGGAATAGAGTATGTGTTTGGAATCCTAAAATCCCTCAGGGCATTTTGGAATCTAGAAAGATCTGTGAGCCTTTGTGAGCAAACCATTTTAATGGGTCCCCCTTTTTGTGTTGGGGCCATATTCATTTTTGCCTTCAGTTGATAATGGTCAACCCATGGTTCAGGCAGAATCGCCAACCCTAAAACAAGACCATCCTTCAAAAGTTCAGTAGAAAATATTAACTCCAAGATGTGGCCTCTTTTATGCATGGGGCCTGTCATTATTTGAGAGAGGCCCAGGGCTGCCAAGGAAGCTATAAATTCTTGGGCTGGTCCTGGTGTGGAGTATTCAACATGAATGCTGAAATCACCCAGAATGATTGGTTTTAGTATCTCCAAAGCCACATCTGAGAGCATCTCTGCCAACTGGAATAGTATATTCATGATACTTCCTGTCCTGGATGAGGAAAGCTAAAAAATGCACCCCATAAACCACATATTCAAATATGCTAGTGACCACAAAGAACTCAAACAACAGTCCAGGGCTACAGTGGTGTACTGAGGTAAGCCTTGTTCATCAGATGATGTTTCCATTCCAGCTGTTCTTGGAAACCAAGTTTGTCATTGGTGGAGCTTTTGCTCTCCTCTAGCATCCCTTGCTTGGTAGAAGTGATGTCTGTGACCCAGCTGCATGCCTCAGGCTGAAAACCGTGGGCCAAGACCCCATGTGCTCTGGCCCTTTGGCTCATACTAAGAGGCAACTGCTTCTAGTGATTTTCACTTTGAAACAGCCACTGGCACAAGTACTAGAGGACAGGTAAGCTATAAGCCTGGAATAGTATACATTCCAGCACCCCTACACCCCTGTCTACAGCTTCTGAACTCCCAGCACCAGGGAAGCTGCTGGAAGGACAGCAAGCTGGTAACAGAGAAGGGAGACAACCTCCACTGCCACTGTGGCAGCCACTCAGGAAAAGGGTAAACTTACCACAGCAGGGTGGTTTTACTCTTTTATTTCCATAACCAGCTTTCTTTCCTCCAGGTGTTTTGATGATGTCACTGTCTCCCTGAGCTACTGTGCCTCATGTTGAGAAAGCGAGAAGACAGAGAGAAGCCCTTCCCATCACTCCTATGAGAGAAGGACTGGCTAAGCTTCAAGAGGGGAGAAACCACCCTATTTACTCAGAAGTACTCTGGCAATTAAAAAGATTATGCTTTCATGTTTAACATATATTATAGTGTGTGTGTTTAGAGTAGTGTATAGGGTATGAAGTTGTCATGTGGTTCTTTTGGTTGAAGATAATTGTGAATGTGGTTGTCTATGAGCTGCAAATTGAGTACCGTTGGATCAGGCACTTCTGCAGGTGTCTTAATGTGACATCCACCAAAGGGCAGGATGAAGTAGGCTGAGAGCGAGGCAAGCCGTACTTTAGTTGGGCAAAGAGGAGTAGTATAAACTAAATTAGCTTTCTGGCTGTCATGCACATTACAAAACCAGAAAGGATTATCAGGCCTACAGCTAGATTCTCTGCTGCATTCCTTTGATCTTTTCCCGAATCCATGTCCTAAAGAACTGCAGGATTCAGGAAACTTTATGTAATCTTTCTGAGGATCATGCTCAAATGCTAAAGGGGAAAGGCCAAATTTGGAAGCTGTACTTGGCAAGCAAGAGATTTCCTTTTAAAATATTGATCAGGAAGCTAAATAGCATAATCTTAAAAAAACAAATGAGAGAAGAAAGTATGTATCTTGCAAGTGATCATTAAAAACAAAAACATCAAATAGATCTAAACATCAAATACATCTAAATTGCAGGAAAATCTCCCCCCGAAAGCATAGGAAGATAAATCCACATATAACATAAAGTCAATATTAAAATTATATAATGCAGTTAAAATTAAGCAAATGGAGCAGTGATAGCATAAAAAAACAATACCAATTTGGATTTTTTTCTGCCAAAGCAAAGAGTAAAGAATAGTGTACCTTCTGCTCTTGCAAGGGGCATTTAATGATCTAGTTGGAGCAAAAGAGAGAATTTATACATATATTTTCTTAGACTTGGGTCTTGCAGGCAGATTTTCTTGCAATCTTCAAGGAAATGCAGTTCTTAAATCTACCAGTCTAAGGGTTCTTAAATCTACAGTTCTTAAATCTACCAGTCTAAGGGTCAATTCATGTAAAACCGGAGGTTTATTTATTTATTTATTTATTTTATTTTTAACCCACAAGCAGGCTCAGGGCAAGGTACAAAATTAATTAAAATACAGCTTAAAATCAATTATAAAAACAGATAAAAACAGATAAAATACTGTGCCCCTTTCGGGGCAACCAGAGGGAGAGGACTCTCCATACCCCTTGTAGAGGGAGACTGGTGGAAGGCTTGGCAATGATGGGCTAAAATTAGCCTCCACCATATGCCTGGCAGAACATCTCCATCTTACAGGCCTGCCTAAATGATACAAGTGTCCTCAGACAGAGAGTTCCACCAGGTTGGGGCCAGGACCAAAAAGGCCCTGGCCCTGGTAGAGGCCAGCCAAGCCTCCCTAGGGCCAGAGACCACCACTAGATGTTTTCCTGATGAACGAAGTGCTCTCTGGGGCACATACAGGGAGAGACGGTCCCTTAGGTATGCTGGTCCTAGTCTATTTAGGGCTTTATAGGTCAAAACCAACACCTTGAACAGGATCCGGAATTCTACTGGGAGCCAGTGAAGCTGCTGCAAGATAGGCATAATGTGTGTCCTACATGAAGCTCCAGTTAGGACATGCGCAGCAGCATTCTGGACCCGTTGAATTCCGGATCAAGCCCAAGGGCAGCCCTGTGTAGAGCGAGTTACAGTAATCTAACCTGGAGGTGACCATTGCATGGATCACTGTCGTTAGGTCCTGGGCTGAGAGGTAGGGCGCCAGTTGCCCGGCCTGCTGAAGGTGGAAAAAGGCCGCCCAAACCACAGCCGTGATCTGGCCCTCCATACACAAGGAGGAATCCAGAATCACACCCAAACTCCTAACCGATGGTACGGGCACTATTGGTGCCCCCCAAAGGTTGGGAGAAGGATCCCTGCCTCCGACAGTCCACATCTCAAGTACAGGACTTCTGTCTTCACGGGATTCAACTTCAGCCAGCTCTGTTCTACCCACCCAGACATGGCCTACAGAGCTCTCAACAGGGTGTCAGGGGCAGAGTCAGGTTGGCCACCCATCAACAGATACAACTGGGTGTCATCTGCATATTGATGACAACCCAGTCCGAAACTCTGCACCAACTGGGCGAGGGGGCACATATAAAGATTGAACAACAGGGGAGAGAGTATCGCCCCCTGTGGGATGCCGGATTCTAATGGTTGGTGTGCAGACAGTCTCTCCCCCAGCACCACCCTCTGTCCCCGACTATGGAGAAAAGAGACAAGCCACTGCAAAGCCGTCCCACGAACCCCCACATCAGCAAGGCAGTGGGCCAACAACTCATGGTCGACTGTATCGAACGCTGCTGAAAGGTCTAACAAGATGAGCAGCACAGCGCTGCCCTGATCCAGGTGCCTACGGAGGTTACATTGTTAGTTGCTGTCCATCAGCAGCAGCTTGCCATACTGACTAGAGATTTTCTCCATATCATTGCAAATGGCTTATTGTTTAATGGCCATGCTGGCCTAAAGAAAGTCTCTCAATTGGTGTACTGGACCATGACAGATGAACAGCTGGCCATTACAGATAGCTGTTCTGGGGCACAATTTTCAGTGACCCACTTCATGCCCAGTGGCCCATATTGCAGCAATAATGGCCATTCTGGAGTGTGGCATCAGCGCTTCCAAATGTTCACATGCACATAGTTGCCATGATCATATCATACATACGTGTACATCTCATAATCACTCAGTGCTCTGCATCTTGCAAATGAAAGGATAAATTTCCTCCACTGCGGTCTTAACAAGGCAAGATATAGGCAATCTGCCATTGGGTCTCCCAGTGTCCTCAATTATCTAAAAAGAAAGAAAGAAAGAAAGAAAGAAAGAAAGAAAGAAAGAAAGAAAGAAAGAAAGAAAGAAAGAAAGAAAGAAAGTACAGCTGCTGCCCATGATTTGGATAGGGGCTATGATGCTCAGGAAGGACAGGTTCATTAATTTTCAAGCTTAGGAAAAGCCAGATAGACTGTCTTTGTTTTCCCTATCTGAATCTAAAGCAGCTCAGGGACACCAATTTCTCCCAAGGAACATCCCTAATGATGACATGAAGGAGAGCCTGGGATGATGACTGCAGAACCTGAGCAGGACTAAATGAGGAGGGGTGGTCCTTTTAGCTAGTTACTAGACTATACAAGGCCTTATAGGTCAAAGCCAGCATCTTGAATTAGGACTGGAAGCAGTCCGTGAAAGTCTTTCAATGCTGGAATAAAGTGTAGCCACTGGTCCAAAATGTGCTGTGCCTGTATTGAAGTGGAAGGGTTCAGTGATTTTGTATTCACAGAGTTGGGAGATGTTTCTGGAGGAGAACCAAAAACTGAGAGCATAAGATGTCCTTCTTATGCACTTACATTTACCTGTGTTCCAATGAGGGGGCCCTGCTATTGATCACATTTGTAGAGGCACCAAACCAAAAAATGCAGGATCCTGCTTTCTATTGGTGGATTTGGATTTTTGGAACAGAAGGCAGAAATCCAAATGTGGTCATATGGAAGAAGAGGAGGATGGATGAAGTGACAGCGGGATGATCTAGGCAGGATAAATGAATTGTCTGAGTGGCAGCCTGGTTAAGGCCTGCTTGACAAAGGAAATGGCTTGATGACCATCCTGAGATTATGATTGCATCACTAAGGATGTTTGCATTGTGAGGGAGATTCTGGTATCTTTGATTACTGTCTTGCAAACCTGGGCCATTAGTTAAGGCTAGGGGGCATGAGCTATGGAGAGTCAAAGAGGTTTAATTAATGTCTTCTTGAAGCAGTCAGGAAAGCCATTTCCTCTCCAAAGTGCATAAGGGGATTCTTGCCTTAATCGACAGACTCTGCTTTAATATCAAACTGGATGGATTTCCCCCACATTTCTGGTACCTGAAGTCCAAAGGATCTTGGGGTACAAATAACACAGGTCTAAGCTGGGGGCACAAGGGCTGCTTTACATGCTACCTGTGCCACCTCTCTACTTGGGGAAAATAGTGACTCAGTTCTGTACCCTACTCCCTCAACTCCCTTAGAGAAGGTGAGTTGCAAATGAGATGGATGGCCCATGCTTGATATGCAGGTATTGCTGTGGACAAAAGATTTTTTATAAAGCAAACACTTACAGTAGTGCAGCCCTTTCACTGATTACCAGCATCTCATGCCCCATAGAATAAATATGGTGTTGTACGCATGCCTGTAAGATTTGTATTTGTGTTTAAGTGCTTGTGAGATTTCTTTACTGTGAAGTTATGCATGTTGTCATTTTTCCCTGTACCAGAACCAACAACAGTCTCTGAAATCATGTGGCAGGACTCAATATCTGTTTATATTAACAGGATCCAAAACTGTAAGTATTTTAGGTGGCTGCAGGTAAATAAATGTTACTTGAACCATATATTTCAAAAATCTGTATTTTAAAACTATTTTAAAGCATTGTTTTTAATGGATGTTTTGTGTAATTCTTGATTTTTTAAAGTTTGCTACTAAGCGCGAACGCCCGACTTACCGGGCGGGGAAGTTTGCGGCCGATGGGGAAAGGAAGGCCGGCGTGGCTGGCTGCCTGCGGGGCCGGCCGGCCCAGCATGCAACGGGCCGGCCGGCAGCCAATAGTTTCAAACCCAGGCGACCAATCAGGGGCCGCCTGGGGGGGTGGGGCCTCTGCCGGACCCGGAGGAGGCAGGCTTCCCTCAGGTCCGGCAGTGGGGCATAAATATCGGCGCCGCCCCCCTCACCCCCGCATTCGGGCTCGGCGGCGTCAAGGTGAAGATCGACGGCCGGCAAGTCGGAGGAGCGGAGCACGCGGGAAAGAAGACCGGAGGAACGCGAAGAGGGAGAGGTTTAGCTGAGCCTCTCCCTTGCGTCCTCCGCAGCGCGGCTCCCCGGCCCGTTTTCGGACTGAGCCGGGTGGGAGCGAGGAACGCCGGCTCGTCGAGGGACTCCCGCGGGGGGGGCAGGGTTCATCCCCCGGGCTCCTGCTCGCACGGGACTGCTGCGCCTTCCCCACACACACGAGGAGGGGGCAGGTGGCTTGTTCCCTGAGGAAGGGAGGGCGGGAGCCGTTTTCCTATTCCCCCCCCCCACAGGTCGGCAGGGGCAGATGGCTCCCAAAAAAGGGCCGCAGCGGGCCTCCTCGGCAGCCAAAAAGGCCGCGTCCTCCGCCACGGGGCCGGCACGGGGGCCCAAAACACCAGCCGCCGGTAAGCGCGGGGCACCGCAACCCCCCAAGGGTAGGCAGCCAAAGGCCAGCAAGGCCACCCAGGGTAGGCGGGGGCCGGGACAGAGCGGCAAGGGCACAAGGCACCCTGCCTCAGCAAGGGGGGGCAAGGGCCAGCCAACAGCCCCTGCGCCAACCACCGGAGGAGTCAAGGCAGCGGGGGGAAGGGGGCGGGCCCGCTCTGCTTCCAGGGAGAGGGGCGCTAAGAGCAGGCAGCCCAGCAGGGGCCGGGAGGCTTCTCCCAGCTCCCTCCACAGCATCGCCAGAGCACTGGAGGTGCTCACGGCCCGGGTGGATCGCCTGGGGAACTCCGAGTCCGGAGGGTCACCGCCTTCCTTGGAGGCTGCAGAGGTCCCCAGGCAATCCCGCTCCCAGAGGAGGGGCGCTAAGGCACCCAGAAGACAGCGGGGCACGCGGTCCCCGTCCTCCAGCAGCTCCAGCGAGGAGAGGCGGCCCAAGCGCAGAAGGACCTCGCGGAGGAAGGGGCGCCGGCGCCGAAGGGATGAGGATTCAAGCAGCGATGGATCCTCAGGTGAGTCCTCGTCTGAGGAAGGGGACCCTAATCTATGTGTCCTGAATCTTACTAATCTGTGTCCTGAAGAATATAGATCATAAATAAATGTAAGAAATTGCTTCTGCCAAATGTCAAGGGCTTTTGGCAATTTGCATTCCTTAAATTTTCTTATGAACACCTTATGAATACAACACCTTTATGAATGTTTATTCTACTGATATTCCCAACACTCCCCCATGCTTTGATTCCTCTAAAAGTTTAATCTTAAGTGCCTTTTTAATGTACCTAGAGCTCTGTGCGAGCCACATGGATGTGGGACTGTGTTTGAATGATGCATCCACAAAGGCAGGGCCAATTGTGTGAGCTTGTCCTGTGGAATCAGCATCCTATGACTCTTAATTGTTTTTACTTTATAAAATGTATACCCCACCTCTCTGCCCTCATAAGGTGGCTAAAAAATTTAAGTATATATAATAAATCATATCTTAAAAACTATTAATACCAACAAAAACTTATCATTAAAACAATAAAAAGAGCTTAAAATACATATAAAAACAACAATTAAAACATTCTGTGGGAATGACTCATGTAGCTGGCCCTACCCTCTTCATTGCATCAATCACTGCCTCATGGAAAAGGTGCTTCCATGTGGCTGCTGGTATATTTAAAGGTCACCTCACACTGTTGTCTTTCTGCCATGCCCAATTGCCAATAAACAACTTCTTAGCTGTGCACTCAGGGCTGGAAATCTTTAGCTTTATTAAATCTCTTTGCTTGGGTAATGTGCACTAGGGCTGCTGGCCGGGTAAAAGAAATAATTCTTTGAAGGTGGCTGGGAGAGATTAGAAAGTATTTATTTAAAGCAAAGGTGTGGGTCACCAAGAAGTGTAGCTATTCCCTCTTAAATTTGCTTGCATCATGGCTTTACATTTTTCAGTGTAACATTTATCCATAAATCCCATTATTCCTTAGTACTGTAGCAATTAACACTATATCAAACGCTACATACACTTATGAACGTCATCATTCTATACATTCTATTGCTAGGGAAGGAGCTACACGGAGTTCTAAAGCAATCCCCACTATTTCATTAAAGCTAAAAATATCATGTTAACATGCCTATCATCTCACCCCCTATCCCTGGTTAGATTGTTGCATTACACTACCAAAAAATGCATTTACCTTACGTTTTTGCAAGTGAATAAAATGAAATGTTGGAGAATTAAATGTCTTGCCATCGGCCACACAGAAATTCATTAGCAGGGCTGGAAACAGAACTCAGCTGCCAAGTCTCCTTCACATGCATTATCAGTCCAGTTCAACATTAGCGCAAAATCAATTGGAAGCTCTGTTGACCTTATTTGCACAGTATTGTGTAGCTGTCTTAGCTGCAGGCCATAACAATAATAACCAATAAAAATCTGTAAACTACTAAACCCAGATACATGTATGAGAATAACATTTATCAAAATGAGCATGTGATGTATACATCAGACATTGTACTCCAATTAGAAATCCACTCTCTGCCTGCCATAACACTGGACTTTCATCTTTGTAAAATATGAGCCCATTTAGAGAACAAGAACCTGCCATTTAATTTTTTTAAAATATTGTTGTTGGTTTTGAATCTCTGCCATGTATACTGATGGAGCTGAATATAATAGTTTTAGTATATATAAATGCATGCACTCCCAGAAAAGGCGCCAAAAAACAGAAGCCAAACAGCCTGCAACTGTTTTGAAAATGGTCTGGAGTCAATGGGAAAAGCTAGCAGCGTTCGGAGAGTGGGCTGTCCCTTTAAGGACATGTGGAAAGGGCCTTGGAGTATAATGCCATCAATTCCATCAAAGCAGCCATTTTCTCCAGGGAAGAACTGAGTCTGCAGATGAGTTATAATTCTGGGAGATCTCCAGAACCCACCTGGAAGTTGGCAACCTTCTACTTTGGGGTTCCACCAGCTGCTTATACACAGAGACCTTATGTGACTTGGACATGTCCACAATGTGCTCAGCTCATGCACAGCACAAGTCTCTGCACATGTGCAATGAAGTTTAGACTATTCTGGATTATGTTACATAACCAGGAATGCCAGTTCCAGTATCTGAACTAAGGGTATGTACCATACAAACAAAAACAAAAACAGGTGATCCAGATCTGGGTTTCAAGGATATCAAAAAAAAATTGGTATACCCAAAATCTGGGTCAGAGTTTCTAATCCAGTTAGAGAATTCTGAATTTATCCAGCCATTATTCCCTATGGGGAAAACTATCCAGGGAGCTGGGGGAGGGGGCATTTTCCATGAAAATTCCATCAAATTTGCAGGGAACCTACTACTTCCTGTCCCCTAAAGATTCCCCAAATTTCAGGAAAATTGGATCCTGGGGTCCAATTCTATGGGCCCCTGAACAAGCTGCATCCAGCCACTCTCCATTGTTTCCTATGGAGGAAACATTTCCAAGGCTTTCCAGGCAAAGAGAAACTTTAAGCAAAGGCAACCCCTGGCCAAAGCCAGCTCCAAATACAAGTCCAGTCTCCTGCAAGCTGAACCAACAAAGTCCGACAGAACCAAACTACAGCAAGGAAACCAATGTCAAACCAGAGAATCTCAATATAAAACTAGAGAACCCCAATGTAGTAGACAATCCTTACTTTTTTTAAATATATATATATATATATATAGATAGATAGATAGATAGATAGATAGATAGATAGATAGATAGATAGATAGATAGATATAGATATAGATATATATTGGTACAAAAACATTAAAAAAATCTATACATAGACATATGTAAAAGATTTCCAAATAACTAAATATAAATCCATGCGCAGTTGCTTTCTAGATGCGATACATAAAAATATTGAGAAGTTTATACAGTCTTCAATCCAGTGATTTACAGGAGTGATTTACAGGAGGTGTCTTTCCAATGTTGAAGTATTAATCTTTAAGGGCGCAGAGGGTCCATTTCCGTTGACCATCAGTTAGATTCCAAGTGACAGGCAAGTAGTTTAACAGCCCGTTAAGATCTTCAAAAATAAATGAGTTTTCTAATGCACAATTAAAATGACTAATAGCTTCCTCCCCAAAGGGCCAAATTACTAAATACGACCAAAGCATATGCTTAAGAGATGCATTATGTGAATTACACTGCCAACAGTTAGACACTGTGCTTAAACCTTTAGTAAAAAGATTCTGTGGTGTCCAATATACACTAAACATATTTTTTTCTGAATAAATTACTATCTACAATAGTAGATGTATCTTAAGTTGTGAGGCTTGCCTCCACTTCATGCTGCTGCCATTGCCCTCTAGCTTGCTGCTGCTCTGCTGGCTGTTTTTTATGCTGCTGAATAATCTGTCCTGTCACAGTTTAGCTTCTCAGATCCAATCTGGGATTCTTTAATGTGATACGGCATAGCCAGATTTATTGGAGAAACAATGGCCACACCAATAGGCAGAAAAAAGAAGAGGAACCAAGTACAAGGTGAAAGGATTTGTTCAAGTTTTCTAGATCGCTTTAGGCTTCATCAAGGGATCTTCTATGGAATATTTCACATTTCACCTTGAGCAATGAAAATGGAAGATAATTTTTTTAGATGGTTGTTGTGGATTTTCCGGGCTGTATAGCTGTGGTCTTGGCATTGTAGTTCCTGACGTTTTGCTAGCAGCTGTGACTGGCATCTTCAGAGATGTAGCACCAAAAGACAGAGATCTCTCAGTGTTAATTTTTTTAGAACCTGCTCAAAAATTAAGGAGAAGTTTTTTCCATTTACTATCTTTCTTTCCTTACATGCAAGTAGTATTAAACATCCAGTGCCGTGGTGTGGCTAGAGTGCCAGATTAAGTCTAAGGAGACCCTGGTCCAAATTTTTACTCAGCCATGAGTCAGTTAACTTTGTGACCATTCACTCTCTGTTATCCTAACCTACCTCACAGGGTTGTTGTGAGCATACCGTGGAGAAGATGAAAAACTTATGTATCTTCCTGAATTTCTTGGTGGGAAAGTGTGATAAAAATAGAAAAGACCACACTGAATCAGTACTTCAAAATACAACTGCTTATCTCAAACCTATTTGGGGCTAACATCCTTCAAGGATCATAGAGGACATGATTGAAAAATGAAGGTAAGGATATACTTCCCTTCTGTGTATGCATACTCCTGAATCAGTAAAGTCCATGCCATGCAATTGTTTAAAAACACGAGGATCTTGTTGCCGCTAAATTAGCATAGGCATCCCTACCGCAAACCTTGTTTCTTATTTGGAATTTAGCTGAACTAAACCTAGTTACACCTGAAACCTAACCAAAATAATCACATTGGTAGATAAACTTTTCTACCATGGTAGGGATTCTTAAAAACATGCTTTTTTGTAGTTGATGTTGTTTGCTCTGACAAATACAGTGAGGCAGTCTATCAGGTATACAGAAGTTCATAAACATTGTATCGAGATGAATTAATTATAAGGAACAACACATAATGAGTGCATTGCTCCTTCAAATGTAAGAAAAAAACCTTTTCAAATACCAACTGCAAGTTCATCCAGTTAGTTAGATTTTGTTCATGAAGATGAAATATTCTGTCAAAGAGAAGCAAAGATATTGAGAGAATCACTTTATACAATCCCAAGATTTTCTTCTGTAGATTATCAAGTTTTGGAAGGTTTCCATTATATTACTTCAAGCTTCTGCCAATAAATCAGTGGGCATTAATCTTAGCTATATCTGTATATTTTTAGAGTACACTGAGATATTATGGAGCTCATAAAACACATCAACACAAAATAGTGTAGAATGGTGTGTGAAATGCAGCGCAAATTTCAGCTTTTCTTGTAAAGAAATGGATTAGACATGGGCACAAACCAAAAAAATTTAATGAACCAGCGGTTCGCGGTTCAGTGCCACCGCCGAACCTGAGGTCGCGAACCACAATGAACATTTTCCGTTGCCGAACCAGTTTGCGGTTCATGGGGCATGGAACAGCCCCCATGGCACTTAGAGAGCCCATATTCCCGGGGAGTCTTTTGCAGGCTCTCCTACAGCCATCACCCAAGTTTGGACAAGATTGCAAAAGGGATCTTGGAGTTATACCCTCTCCAATCCAAGGCGCCCAGGAAACTCCCACAAAAGTCCAAGCTCAATTATACTCTCAGTCTCTCTCCCCAAAGGCTAGCAAGTGGCAAGCAAGAGCTCTATCCCACTCCACTGCTAGCTGAAAGTGAAATCCAGCCTGGGAGACCACGGCTATTTATAAGCACAGGTCCCATTGAGCAATGCAGGAGGTCTGTGTTTGGCCATCAGAGCTGCCTATCAGGGTTTGCAGGGATGAGATTAGAGTTCTCATGGCTACAGAACACCCCCTTCCCCCTCCCTCCCCTGGGTGTCTTCTCCCAACTTGTAACTGCTTTGCAGCTCCATGATTGGAAGGAAGACCTGCCGATCAAGGTAAGCTGGGCTTCCATTCGGGTTTCCAGGGTGACAGAAGGAGCACAGACAGAGTTCAGACATTCCCCTGGCTCCGTTGCCATGGGAATTGATTGCGGGCACCTGACTGTCTGGCTTCCCGAACTGCGGCCGAACGCACTGAACCAGGCCTCTCCTGAACGCTGGTTCGTTGGTCATGGATGATCACGAACTGCCGGATCGTGATCGCGCAATTGCGCGATTGCCAATTTCATGGGTTTTTGAAGTTCGTAATGCAGTTCGTGCCCATCTCTAGTCAGGATATCAGGAAGTCTAAATTTCTGCCTCTTTGAAACTTAAACCCAAGTCCACTTCCATTAAACTAAGGATATGCATGCATGTTATCGTTTAGATAACAGTACCAGAGTCAGTCTTTTTCTATATTAAGCAGACCTGCATTTCTCTAAATAGGTTTAATCATACACTCAGCCACAGATGGTAAGCATGAACTCTACAGACAAAGTACAAAAACTCTGCAGATAAATACACTTGTTTTACCCAGTTGCAACTAAAGCTCCAAGGAGCTGTATTTACCCATTAGTTATGTGTTGGTGGTCATGATATATTCAGTACGCTGGCAACCAATTTGTATTCCTGTCATCTTGAGTTCTGCCTTGTTGATTTGGTTTATCTTTGACTGTATTTTAGCCCATGTGTATCCAGGCATGCTACCTTCTCAGTTGGTCTTATGCATCTAATGAAGTAGGCTGTTGACTCTGAAAACTCATGCCAGAGCAAATCACTCTCCTAAAGGTCAACACTAGTTGCCGTCAACCTTGGCACAAACTACTTAGCAGCTTCTAACACAGTTATACTCACTCAGTGGCTTGGGAATCTCATATAGCTGTTTGACATACCAACTGTGGCTCTTCTGAGCACTGTTTCCATATGGAACCTGCTCCTTGTTCCAGGAAACTGGGCAACTCCTTTAGAAATTGAGTTAATTTCATCATTATTATGGGTCAAAGATACTGCATGTGCGTATACTGTCAAGTCACAATAGACTTATGGCGACCCCAGCAAGGGGCTTTCAAGGCAGGTGAGAAACAGAAGTGATTTTTCATTGCCTTTCTCTGCAGAGTCTTCCTTGGTGGTTGCCCATCTAAATACCAACCCTGCTTAACTTTTGAGATCTAACAAGATCAGGCTATGCCATGCTGCCTTCCCTCCCAAGACAAAACAAATTGTTTTACACATGCATTCTCCGCAAATGATGCAAAATTGAATTATTCAAGAGGGCTTTTTGCTCAAATAGAAGGGCTGCATTGTAAGGATCTCAGAGATGCTTCAAAGAGACAGAAACCATAGACTTTACTATTACTATGTACTATCCTTTAAATTATGCAATTCCTTCTATCTTCTTGATGTTCAGATGTAATCCCACTTTTTCACTTTCTCCTTTAATCTTCATCAGTAGTTGTTTCAAGTCTTCACTATTTTCTACCAGTAATGTGGTATAATCGGCATATCTCAAATTGTTAATGTTTGTTCCCTCAAATTTCACTCCACCTTCATCTAATCTTCACTCCAAATCTAATTGGAAACCATTCTGTTTCCCCATATTCTGTCCTCACAGAAGCCACTTGTCCAGAGTACATGTTGCACATCAAAACCATCAGGTGTTGTGGCATCCCCATTTCTTTTAACACCATCTTTTCATGATCCACATGGTCAAAAGCGTTGCTGTAACCTATAAAACACAGGCTGATTTTCTTCTGAAATCCACTGGTATGCTCCATTAGCCTTTGTAGATTTGCAATATGATATCTAGTTCTTCTTTTTCTGAATTCAGCTTGAACAGCTGGCATTTCTCATTCTATATAATGGTAACAGTTTTTGCAGTAGAACTTTGACCATTACTTTTCTTCCATAGAAAATTAACACAATGGTCTGATAGTTGCTGCAGTTTTTGGCATCTCCTTTTTTTGGAATTGGTATGTAGACTGAGCGTTTTCAATCCATGGGTCATTGCTTTGCTTTCCATATTTGTTGAAATATTCATGTTAAGATTTAGATGGGCTCAGTTTCTGTAGTTTGAAATAGCTCTTTTGGCATACCATCTACCCCTGGTGATTTGTTTCTCCCTATTTCTTTGAATGCAGCTTTCACTTCACTTTCTAAAATCACAGGTTCTTCATCAAAGATTCTTCTTTGAAAGAATCTGTTACTAAGGGTGTGCAAAGCAAAACAAACAAACTGGAAATATATCCGCCAATCACTGATTTGGTTTGTTAAAGTAGCTTCCAGAATGGTAAACAAATTTGGGAAATGCAGTTGTAATGACTCCCTCTGCCCATCAAAAAGTTTGTGTGTTTCAGTTTGTTTCTTACTGCATAATGGAAGCATAGGCAGGCAGACATTGTGCCAACAGTGGCAGGTGGCAGCATCTGTAATTGTTCTCTTTACTGGCAGCCAACCAATCGGATCCCAAGGAGAGGAACTGAACCTTAGCATAGTGTAACTCTGTTGGCGGGAAAGGGAATGTGTGCATTGCACGTGACTGTATTTTTTCTTCAGCACTTCACAGGCAATGGTATTGGCACCGAGTGGCTCGTAGGGATCAATTTGCAAAAGGCTTGCTTTGTGCTGAGGAGGGGAGCAGCCGACAGCATGGCACAGCATGGCGCCATCACCTTTCTGTGATCTTTTACACACAATGCAATGAAATACCAGCAAGCAACCAATTTCTATGCAGGCATGCAGACACAGGTTTGAGGGGGGGGGGTCTTCTCCAGGCTTCAAGCCCTGGGCTGCTGCAGAAGCTCATGCTATAGAGATTAGGGTGAATATTGTTAATAATAAAGAATTATGAAAGGAGAGTGATATTGAGAAGGATCCAGTCACATGTGGCCTTCCAGTGGTCTTCTGCTGCTCTCCTTTGCTTAGGTGCCACCAGTGTGACTTGACTAAATAAGTCCTTGAAGATAACCAGTTGAGGCACCAGGAGGAACTTCATCCTCTCTGGAAAGACTTGCAGTCTTTCCTGGGCTTTTCTTGCAGTTCTTTCCAGGGCTTGGGGCAACATGGGAGGCATGAGCTAGGGTACGGCACATGAATGCCCATCCCATCGGTGGCCATGGGGCCTGGCCCGACAGACCTTGCCAGTGGGGGAGAGAACCAAGACCCAGCAGTGGAGGCCACTTTGGAGGAGCTGGTGCGAGCCACCCACCATGCCCGGTGATAGGAGTAGGTCCAGTGGGGTGCCCGGGATGATGGGCTGAGCTCAGGGGATTATGTGTCTACCTCACAGGCATAGGCGGTTCTTTCTTTGACTCTAATACAGGCATGGCAGCAGGTTCGAAGGTCAAGGCAATGACAATGGCCACCCAGTCAGGCCTGGTCACCAGGGGTGCAGTGGGGCCCCTCCGCAGGTTGTAGGAGATGCCTCAGCGGGTGCCTAGCCATGTCCAAGTTGCAGCTTCAGCTGAGCGGGGCAGGCACCCCACCGAGACACCCAGAAAGGAGAAGACTGCACTCCTAGGCCTCTCACACAGCTTAAACCAGTTGGTGCAGGTTTTGTCCAACACCATTACAGCTGCCTTGGGCGGGGGCAACAGCTGGGCTCCAGCAAAAGATGAGACCGTGATGACATGGGCCTCGGGGTAGGGATGACTTGGGGGTGCCCTGGACAGGCCAGCAGGCAAGAAGGCCCTAGGGAGGTTGACCACCCCACTGGCCAGGTCTATGGCAGGGTGGCTGCTGATGCCCAGGAGCCCATCCCACAAAGACCAGGGTGGGGCCAACCCAGTGGTAGAACTATCTGGTCCTGAAGCAGTCTGGGAGAGCAGCCCGGAGCAGGAAGTGGGCTAAGGCCAGGCCTGGGCATTGAAACGGAGGTCTCGTCAGATGCAGCAGAGGAGCTACAGCTGCAGTTCTTCATCATCCAGGGAATCACGGGTGAGTCATCTGCAGATGAGGACTGGGAACTCAGGGCGTGAGATTACTGGAAGAAGGCAGCATACACACTGGGATTGGTGGACAGGGCAAGGCGCCACAGGCACTGGAGGAGAGCCGCTGAGGGCACACACACATCATGGGAGGGACCACAGCCCAGTAGGCAGGGCCCTGGGGAGGCTCCATTGGGGTACCACCTATCCACGAGAGTGTGGGAGCGCATCTCGAATGGGTACTTTGTAGATGTTTTCACCCTGCTGCACCCAGAGAAGCCAGCCGGGGAGTGTGGATGCTCCAAGAAGTGGAGAAGAGCAGAAAGGGAGCGCCTCGCTGAGTGTACCTTTAACAACTGGGTCCTTGGCTACAGTGTTTACATGGAGGTTGTCCAGGCGGCCTACCCCAAGAGAGCCTGGAACTTGACCGCCCACCAGTGGCAGGTAGCACAGGTTAGCACAGCAGCCAGGGACCAAACAGCCTTCAGGTATGATCAGGAGTATGATGAGGCGGGGAGGGGAGCCCCCTGCCCTGTCTGGGCCATCAGTGAGTGTCTGGGTGAGCGCCCCTTGGCTGCAGGCCAACTCCTGGTCCACGCAGACGGGAGTTTACTCACGAGGTTCCAGTTCACAGCTGTGCTAAAATCCAGCCTCTGAGTGGCAGGCCTTCCGCAGGCGGAGTTCAGCTCTCACTCATTCCGAACTGAGGCAGCCACCACAGCAGCCGAAGGGGGGCTGTCAGCAGACTGCATCTAGGCTAGTGGCAGATGGGCTTCCAGTGCACACTTGGGTTATGTCAGGAAGAGTAAAAGCACTAACCTTGTCTGATCTAGTTACAGGCTCAGCGTCCCCCTGGGAAAGAAGGCCATATGGCATGGCGGCAACACCTGGACGAGCGAAGAAATTTGGAAGTGATTCAGAAGTATGTGGTTGGACCCCTGGGGGACCCAGCAGAGATCCTCAGGATCAGTTGTGCTGGTCACCTGCGCGGGCCAGGAAGGAATTTTCCCTACAAGGGGCCAGATTGGCTGGGGCTCTCTTGGGGTTTTTTCACCTTCCTCTGGGCATCAAAGTTGGGAACTTTGTGGGGGTGGTTCTAACTTTGGCTACAGCTGTTGGAGCATTGGTCGGAGTTGGGCCTTTGGCCTGCCTCCTGTGGTGGGTTTGAGGCATTGGGCTGGATCCTAAAAGGGTGAGTGGGCACTTGGGCAGCTCACCCCGATGGATTGGGAGACAACGGCCATCCAGCACGGCTGGCGGCAGAAGAATGCTCGATGTGGTACACCAGCATGTGGCTGGAGTGTTATGCATCGGACAGCGAGTGGGCCTTGCGATGCCAACGTGGATCCATCTAGCTGTAATCATCTGTACATCTAGCTGTAATCAATAAAAGTTGTGGCCATTCCAACCAAAGGATGGTGTCTGTGTGTTATTGCCGGAACTCAGACTGATGTAGCACATAAGTGACAAGACAGAAATATCAGAAGAAATAAATACAATGTGGTGCACATATAATGATGTGGTAGGCTGAAAACATCTTGAGAGATAGTTTGGGGAAATTTATCACCCCTTTGTCTTCTCAGATTTCTGATTAGTTGTGACAGTTTAGTGGTATTATCCCTACCAGTTGATTGGATGCTACAGATTACTTGCCTATTAAGATTCAAGTCCAGTAGCACTTTAGAGACCAACATGATTTCCAGAGTATGAGCTTTTGAGAGTTGCTACATGTGGTAGTAAGCAACCTCTTGATGATCTAAATCTACTCTCCATTTTAAAAGAATGTTGAGAGGAAGTTGCAGGGGGGAAGAATAGCTGTGAATTTTTGATGACTTCATTGCATTTATCTGGTGATCCAAATGAATGCATCTAGACATGCTGTAGGGATATCTTGTATTCTACATAAATTCTTTTCTTCTTGTTATCACCATAGCATCCAATTCCCTTCAACAGGCACCTCAAGCAATGAGGTTGACATCTGTGACATCTAGTTTCATCTTGCACCTTTCTCCCAGGGAAAGAGAGTCAGTAAAGCGTGCATTATGTTTTAGCAAATGTGTGCTTTTCCAGTTTTTTATTATTACCTGTTCCCACTTCTGAGTACTGAGAAGCTCTGGGGGCAGCACTACTAGGCTTAACTTCCACTGGATGAGAGAGAGCAAAGGAAATTGACGACGTTTTTGTTAATATTTACAAATATACAAGCAGAGAACATTGGAAGAAAATATGCAGACGCTCACTACAGCAGCAACATGAGCAATCCACTCCCCTAACCTAAGTCTGCATTCCTAGTTCCAGCTAATTCCAGCCTCAAACTTTCACCACTCTCTCTCCTCCTTCCTCTATCTCTGTGAATTCCAATTCCCAAACTGATTCTCTGCCCTCTCTTACTAGTTTCAGATGTGCCAAATCTTAAAGGTTGGATTCTATCAGGAAAAACTTGCTGAGAAATGTGATGCCGAATATTAATTTGTTAACTCTTGGATATGAATGGCCTAGCAGTCAGTCATTTCTGAAGGAAGCAATACTGCTGTTGTTATTGTTGTTTCAGAAAACTGCTTCTTCTTTGGGGCCCTGCCATTATTTTCACTAGAGCTGATGGTCCCTGTATGTTTTCCTGTTCTCAGTTCCATCCATTATTAAATTACAGATCCAGAGAACAGAATAGATGCAGTAACTTATCCAGCAGAGACAGTAGGTCTGTGGGTGCCTTGGACCTATAGTCCAATAAATGCTTCGATTAGGGTGGGGTGTGTGTCATCATCATGGATTTGGTTCCAATGGCATCAGGCTGGCATAACAGAGTGGCAAGTAATGCTCCTGCTCTGGCCACCATCACCATCTGAATTGTTGTGCCAACAAGAGCTCTGTCAAGCCACAGAATTGTCAGAGGGGATGAAAATTATATTCTGGCCATCAAAGAGTCAGCTACATAGATATATACCAATGTTCGCTTCCAAATTATTGAAATGCAATTGCATCCAATATGCTACAAAGTAATGCTTTATTTGCCTTCTGTAAATTGCTGCCATAGCCAGATTAATACATGCTCTTCTATTGCAACAACTTGTATATTTTATGGATCAAGGTGCTAGCTAAAAGCCCTTTGGAAGACCTGGGTGACCTACTTGAAGGGAGCTATTAGTTTGATAAATCTAGTGTTCTAGTGTTGTTAGCTGAGAAATGTGAGAAGCAATTTGTCAACATATAACAGTCTATGGAATGAGTGCAGAACATTTGCTGTCGCTACAGCTTCAAGCGCTCATTATTTGCTGCGTCTTATTTCTGCTGCATGATCTAAATTTGTTTTCCTCCCCCTTTCTCTTGCATTATCACTATTAAAAGCTGGGAGTATCAATCATACAGGGGAAAGACAAGGCACAGTGTATAGCAAACTTCTCTTGTGCATCTGTCACTTAATGGTGCACTTCCTCAACTTCCATATAGTTGAATGTGGCTTGTACATTTTTGGCACATGATGCCTTCTGTAAGGAATTGATCTGATCACCTTACCCCTGAAATGAGGAACTGGCATCTTTTTGCATTTCATGCTTCTCTTGCCAAGTACCTCTCTTGAAACTTTCATTGTTTGGACAGTGATAAAACTTTCTGCACAACAATAGAATGCATCTGAATTGGGTGGCAATTCTCTCCTCTATACTATCTAATAATGGAACGGGACATGCTGCAGCTAATGCCATGGCTACAATGAATGTGATGCCTCAAATCACATGGATGATAAATAGGAAAATTATGTCAAAAATTTTGGGGTTTCAGTTTTTGAATCAAAACTCAAATTATTCATTCAACCAGTAAGCATATGGTGGAGAAACCTCTTGTGTCCTGGTTGTTTCCTATGGCTAATTTTCCCCAGCCTTTTGTGCCATGCAAGCCCTGAGCCAAGATGAGCTTGGCAGGTTCCTCTAGGCTTAGATCTTAGAGGTCAGAATGACAATGCTTTTCAGACTAGGTAGCTCTCCTTCAGTAGAATAGTTGGGTACCAAATACAGCTTGCTTGTATATAGAAATACACCTCCCCCAGCCCCAAAGAGGCATATCTGTTCACCTTGGGAGGATCACAAAATGATGTTCAGTCATGTTCAAGGGTCAGGTTCTAGCAGGCTATTCTCATTTCATCAGTTATGTCAGCATAGAGGACAAGTAGGGGAGTGAAGGGAATTTCAGGCTGGCAACTTTTCCTTTCAGAGTTGCTGCCCGTATGCATGATTGGAAAAAAATGGCCAATTTTGCCCATCTTTGTGCCTACGTGTCTGCACTGAATTTCTGCTTGTCATGTAGGTGTTAAAGATGCCAGAGCCCAGGCAGGAAAAAAAAGTTGGCACCAACTGGATATGCAACCCACACAGCTGTTAGTATTTTTATTTGGCTTTTAAAAAAAATGAAATCTTAGCTAACAGGAAAAGAGACAGATAAACCCAATGCTCAAGAAAGCACACATTGTCATCCATCTGATGGACCGTCAACTCTCACCGGAAGAAACCTCCATCTTGGCTAAGGGAGGAAACTTTGCACTGAAATTCCTGTGGAAGACATCATTGCAAATGTAGAAGCTGCCATTCATCATCTACCTGAAGAGGAAGCTGAGGAAATAAGAGGAGAGACAGCCAGGATTCTATGAAAGGCAAAGCTTCCCACCAGCAATATAATACACAAGGAGAGGAACGCTATCAAGACCCTCAATGCGGACCAAGACATCATTATTCTACCAGCTGACAAAGGCAATGCCACAGTGATCATGAAAACAGAAGAATACAAAAGGAAGATAAAGGAACTCCTGGACCCTTCCACCTACAAAAAACTAAAACGAGATCCAACCCGCAAAATCACCAGGCTAACAAATGCGCTGATCAAAAATTCCTCACTTCACCCCGACATGCACAGAAAACTATGCAAGACAGAAGCACAGCCACAACGACTATATGGACTCCCTAAAATTCATAAGGACTCAATCCCACTCCAACCCATTGTGAGTGCCATTGGTTCGCTGACATATGAATTAGCTAAACATCTGGCCAATCTTCTACAGGACCACATTGGGAAAACCATGTCTTACATCAAAGATTCAGCACATTTCATCAACAAAATCAGTTGTCTGAAACTCAATCCACAGGACATACTTGTCAGTTTTGATGTTGTATCCCTGTTTACCAAGGTTCCAGTAAAAGACACAATCACACTTATTAATCAGATTTTTCCAGAGGATGGAACAACCTTATTCCACCATTGTCTGACAACCAGTTACTTCCAATGGGATAACGAATTCTATGAACAGATGGATGGGGTGGCCATGGGAAGCCCTCTCAGCCCAGTTATAGCAAACTTCTACATGGAACATTTTGAAAAAACAGCTCTAGAATCAGCACCCCACAAACCTACAGTCTGGTTCCGGTTCGTGGATGATACCTTTATCATTTGGAGCCACGGTGAGGAAGAATTGATGGAGTTTTTAAACCACCTCAACAACATCCACCTGAACATACAATTCACCACGGAGAAAGAAATCGAGGGTAAACTTCCATGTCTAGATACCTTGGTCATCCGCAAAGCAAACTTTCAGCTAGGTCACAAGGTCTACAGGAAACCAACTCACACAGATCAGTACTTACACAAAAACTCCAATCACCACCCTCGACAGAAAAGAGGCATAATAAAAACATTAGTAGACCATGCAAGATGGATATGTGAACTGAACTTTCTCAATGAGGAAACTAATTATCTAAACCACGCACTTCAAGCAAATGGCTACTCCAGAAATGAAATCAGAAGAGCGATTAAACCAAGGATAAATCAAACAGCTAAGGAAAAACAGTCTCCCACAGGAAAAGTGTTTTTGCCATATATCAAAGGAATCACTGATCAGATGGGAAAGCTTATGAAAAAGCACAACCTACAAACAGTATTCAGACCCACCAGAAAAATACAACAGATGCTATGATCAGCAAAAGACAGTAGAGAGAGACCCCCTCACCTCTGCAGGAGTATACCGCATACCCTGCAGCTGTGGACAAGTTTACATCGGGACCACACAGCATAGCATCCAGACAAGAATAAAAGAACATGAAAGACACTGCAGACTTGGCCATCTGGAAAAATCAGCAGTGGCTGAACATAGCCATACTCAAACAGGACACAGTATCCTATTCCAGGACACTATAATACTGGACAACACTTCCAACTACTTCGTCAGATTGCACAGGGAAGCAAATTCATAAGCATAAGCACAATTTCAACAGGAAAGAAGAGACTTTAAGAATGAATAGAGCATGGTTTCCAGTCCTGAAAAACACCAGGCTAACAAAAAACTCTACATCCTACAATAGCCCTGCAGAGAAGATTAGCATATCAAGCACCAATCCATATGCAAAAGAACCTCCTCAGGATACAGTGAAGCCTCCCTCTATTAGCATTCCACACCCTGGGAAACTCTTACAGGATGACTCAGCTGAAACCCACCTTCCTGAGTAGATATAAATTACCTGCCAACATCTTCTCCACACTGTGACACTGAGAGATCTCTGTCTTTTGGTGCTACACCTCTGAAGATGCCAGCCACAACTTCTGGCGAAACATCAGGAACTACAATGCCAAGACCACGGCCATACAGCCCGGAAAATACACAACAACCATCGTTCTCTGGCTGTGAAAGCCTTCGACAATATTAGCTAATAGTATTTTACTAGGGCAGGCATGGCCTCTTTGTTAATGACAAGACAAATCAGGTTGGCAATCAATTTAATTAAAATATGAATTGTCCTTCTTATGGTTCCAGTGTCATCTTCCATAAGCTCAGAGCTATCTGTAAATCAAACACAATTGCTGTTGAGCATTTGCAGAATCTTTTTAATTTACTTCTGCTGGTTGACTTCTTTCTTTCAGAACTGAACATATCAAGCCTTTTTCCCCCAAACCCCTTTGTGCTTTCAAGATCAAGCAAAGCCATGTTGGCAGCTGTGTGTGTCTGTTAATGACACAAGCACTGGGTCATTGCTTCACTCCCTTTGGTTGCCATCAGTTCAGCTGGACTAGAAAGCATACCAATAAGTTTACAATGAATTTACAGGCAACCTCAGTCCGAGAGATAGCAGAAAAGCTGCTTGTTGTTAAAGCTACTTAAGAAGTCTTGTGTGTGTGTTTGTGTGTTTATGTTTGTGTGGGTGAGAGAGGGGGGTCATCAGTTGTCATGGCAGCTGCCTTACTGTCTAGTAGACGAGCTTCAAAAAGAAATTAGGTAATTTCTAATTACCTAAGATAAAAACATGTAAACCAGTAAACCAGTTATTCTCCATGCTTAACTATTACTATGCCTAAAGGCTGGCCGCTGTATAGGTCACTAAAGCACTCTCACTGTGTTGTTAGTTTCCTATAAATTAGTTCTTTATTATTTTCCATATGAAAATTGGCATGCTTGTACATGAAACATTTCATGCCCTGAAATAAGTTTATTTTTAACAAAAAGCTTTGAACATGTTCAAAATTCTGAAAAAATGAAAGACTTTGAATCATTGAACATATTGGGATGAAAATGTTCATAGTCTAGCTTGTTCATGATACTTTGACTCTTCATAGTAGAACATTGACCAGAATGTGGGATTTTCTTACAAAATCCATACAACAAAAAGATCTAGAAATGAAGATGTAACCTGTTGCATGCAATTAAACAACATTATTTGTCAAATTACTTTCAGATAAGCTGATCTCATGTATGGGATTCACATTTCCATTTCCTCCATCATGGGATCACTTATTTCCTTTACCCAGTGACAGACATTTTGTGAGTAGTTCAGAAGGAATCTGGAATCCTTATCTCAGTGTCACAACATTTGTGGGTTTCTTTTTTCCTGATTTTTTCTATGGATTTGTGAGGGGACACCGAAAGTATGTTCTTCTTTAGTGTTAGAAGAGGAAGCAAATCATTCGGCAAATCAGGCCAACTGCCTATCACCAGGAAGGAGAGAACAGAGTAATAGAAGATCTGTTTCTGACCTTTCAGCTGCCTCTCTATGTGGCACGGCAGTCCTTCCTGCCTTTCAGAGAATTTTATTTCTGTTTTATTTATTTTTATTTTTACATAGGGTGTATTCCGCCTTTCTTCCCAGTGGGGACCCAAAGGGGCTTACATCATTCTCCTCTTCTCTATTTTATCCTCACAACAACCCTATGAGGAAGGTTAGGCTGACAGTGTGTGACTGACCCCAGTTTACCTAGTGTGCTTCCCTAGCAGAGTGAGGATTCGACTCTGGATCCAGCATTCTAACCACTACACAACATTACATAAACAATGCCACTTCAACAAACATGTAGAGGGCTTCCAGAACTGCGTTAGCATGTATGTCAAGGGACCTCTGCCTTAACCCCTTCCCCTGCACCCAATGGCCTGCTTCCTGCTACATTGCCATCAGCTGCCATAGCCTCATTCTGTAAATTAGGCCAGCTGCCTCTCACTAGGCCTTTAATAGGTGTGTGTGTATGCTGAAGCACATGCATGTGTGTCTTTGGTTGCAATTTTGGCATGGAGGATTCCTTGCATGAGGGCTATGCTGCCTGAGACCTTCTCCTTGATTAGATAAAGGGGGGAAGTTAGAGACAGAAACCTGATGCACCTTCCTCAGCTCTAAAACAGGGATGCTTTCTCCTCTCTTCCTTGAGTTTGGAAGGGAGGCTCCCTTGGCAAAGGGTAGAGTCCTGAATGTTTCATTCGCTGAAACCAATAGAACCAATTACTGGCTTGATTAATGACTCTGAACAATTAATATAACAATCTAAACATTTTTAAAACCAAAGCAAAAAAAAAAGAGTATATGCACATCCCTACAATATAATGTGGTCTTTAAAGTTATTTTTAAAACTGAGGGACAAAAACCAGCTCACCCAATGGCCTTTGTTCAAGTCTTGTGCAAAACAAACCCATAATCATACTGAGTAGTGTAAATATGCAATACTGTTAATGCTGCTTCTATCTTTTTAAATGATTATTTACTTAAAATTCTGGAAAGTTATATGAAAAGCTCTGGACACTTACAGTGGATAATGCCCTTGGAGCTAACCAAAGTTAATGGGAAGAATGTCAGAAAAAAAAGAATAGCATTTAAGGGCAAAGAAAAACATACTAGGCACTTTGTGAAAGACTTCCGTCTCTGGTCTATTATTTTAAAAGCTAATGGATGTCAGTGGAGATAAATAGTCTATTCCTTGTCTCTTTGGGGACTACAGTTCACTGCCTTCAAGAAAATGCCCATCCTTTCCAATAGCCATTGGCAATATCAGTTGAAACAGATCTCAGATAACATAGAAATAAACATTATTTCACCAAATAACATCAGCTACTGTTCTAGAGAAGCAGACCTGGCCAGAGTCACAGGTACCTTGTTAAAATCTAGGTTGGACTACTGTTACATACTCTTTGCAGAGCTGCCTTTAACTTCTTCAATAAAACATACAACCAGTGAGTTGTGCAGACTTCTATCTTGTTTCTAGGCTCACCTGCTGGCTTTGAAATTTAAAGCCCTACATGGCTTGGATTTGAAGGACTGTCTCCTCCCATGCCTATATGCCTTGGTTTTAAAGTTAATTACAACCTTCAAGGTATGGAGCTCCATCCCATCCTATTAGTCCTAAGAGATCACTAAACCCTACACGAACATCAATCAGCCAAACAGCTCTTTTTTCCCCTCTGCCCACCCCCCTTCTTCTTCTGAAAGTTCCAGGGGACCAGATTAGCTATTGTTGGCTTTCTTTACCAGACTACCTAGTGTAAAGAGAGACCTCAGTCTGTCCCACAGATGTCAAAAATACCAGGACTATCATTACCAGACTACCAGGATACAAAGGGTATTCACAGATATGAAAAAAGGGACAGACTTGACTCTATCACAACAGTAGTACAAAAAATTCATTCTTGTATAATAGCTGATACATATAAGCTTTCCATATAAATGCTTTCCCAATGGCTGCAACATACCCAGTAGTCATATGAATAGGTCTTTACAAACATTGTTTTCTTGAATTCTTATGAAGGCAAATTATATTCTGCCTTTCTGCCCGTACAAGAACCACTCAAGACTACTAACTATTGATAAAAACAAACTATAAGCATTAAGAACACCACAAAACCTCAACCCCTCAATAACATTAAAACTTCAGACAAAACGGCAGGACTTCCAGGAAAAAAAATATCTCCAGTTTATATCAAAAGGCCTGTAAAGTTGCCACAAATCCGATGGTATTTTTGAAATCTATGGGGCAGACTGAGGTCTATCTTTACAAATTAAAAGGCTCTAAAACCTTAGGAAACCTTAGGAAAAACTTAGCAGCTCTTACTGTCAGAAGTAGTCTAACAGTTAGCATTCTCTTCATTCAGAAACAATATATATAATCTCCATATTTCACTTTCTCCAGTAAGCTACATTTGTATAAAATTGATCTGAAACATCCATAATTTATTTCCCCTTCCCTATTTCTTCTTGTCTTAAACATCTGTTTACCTTTGTTCTAAATCTAGCGCTGACAAGGTTTGGAGAGGGGGAGGGTTACCAAGGAAGGACAGAATGTGTGCTTCAGAAGCGTCATCACAATTTACCTCAGAAGTGGTTAACCATAAATGGTGTCATGCACTGCCAGGCCCAGCCGTAAACATTTTTTGGCTGCTTTCTCACTGTGCTTAGTGGTGTGAAGTGGAAGGGTGGTGTGAGCAGTAGTCCACAGTTAATCTCAAAATCAATACAAACTACCATCAAGAGATTAGTGGCACTGTACTGAGCGGGCCTCTCCATACCCAAGAAGATATTAGTGCTCATTTATTCCTACCCCAATCCACCACAGCTGTAAATGTTGCTTTTTGGAAACTTGGGTTGGTGTGCCAAAACCTAAATCCTTATTGTGGTGGAACATGCACATGGAAGGCTTACTGAATGCTGGAAATTGATAAAGACTACTTTTTTTTCACAAGACTGCCGTCTATACAGATATGAGTAGGTTGTTAGTGAAAGGCAGTGTTCTGGACTTGGGAGAAATCTGGGTTCAAATCCTGTTTGAGCCATTAAGTTTGCCTGGTTACCTAAGGCAAGGGCCAAGCCTATGGACACTGGGGATTTTGGAGAAAGGGTACTGAGTGGGCACCTTCACACAATGTCTGCCATGGGAAGCAGGTTGCTATGGTGGGACATTTACAAAATGTTAAGATATTCCAAGTCAAGTGTTGTTTTATGATGGGGACAGTATTTATGAATGAGATCTTCCTGAAGACTTAAACAAGATGCTTCCTGGGATCTTCTGAAGCACACTATGGTCCAGTGCAGTACAGGAAGTCAGGACTGACTTTTCTATAGGGAAAAGTTGGGTTTTTTGTGGGCGGGAAGCATCAGTAAATATATTGGTCAGCACTGCACCCACAGGGTTCAAGTCGGAGACAACTGACAGGCTGCAGCCACTTATTCTTTCTCAGCCTAATTTTTCTCAGCCTACCTCACAGGGTTGTTCTGTGGGAAATGATGGAATCATCATATATATCCACTTTGAGCTCCTTGGAAGAAAGGTTGATATGAATGATTACCCAGATGCCATGGTGGAAGCTGTCCGGGGTCTGGGGCCCAGCCCCCAGACTTGCCAAAAGAAGGGGATGGGAGGCAGCTGGGGGACAGCTACCCAGACACACTAATGGACACCCAGGACCAGACCAGGCTGACAACGGAAGTAGAAAGAGAGACGGCCCAGTCTCAGGAGGGAAGAGCAGCACCCAAGCCCCAGGGAGTCAGGCGGGGCAGGTGGAAGCCAGCTAGCCCCACCCTCCAGTGGGAGGCCCAAGGGACAGGCCAGGAGAGTGAGGACCACTAGGGAGGGAACAGCAACAAGGGAGAAGGCTCAGAAAGCAAGGGCAGGCAGCAACCTTACCGACAATGGAGGGAAGGGAGTCAGGGCAACACAGGGCCACACCCCAGCCTGTTGGCAGGATAGAAGGGAATAATAGGGACCAGCTGAGGCTGCCTGAAGCTCTGAGCAGAGGAGGCTTGGCAGCCAGCCAAGGAAGCACAGGTGTAGCTGCTCAAGGCAGCCAGACTAGCTTCCCCAGGTGCTAGTTAAGGGGGGGGGGGGAGAGAGAGAGAGAGAGAGAGTAGGAAGGGGATGGAAGATGAAGGAGAGGAGGGGATAGGAGTCGGGGGGCTGCAGAAGGCGAAGAGGAAGGGAAGGCAGCCAGGACTCTGCCAGGTGGAGCAGGCCTGTGAGGGGAATGAGAGGGAGTGAGGGTGATGGAGACCCATCCCTCTGTCCAGAGAGCGGGAACCTGCATATTCCCTGATGGCATCCCCGTATCAAGATCAGGCGGTCCAGCGCCTCACAAGGCGACGCCCAAGACAGAACCTTATAGAAGCCACCCAAGATATCATGGCAACAAACATTCAGTATCATGAGATGGGTTGACCTTCATGTAGGATCTATTGATCATCTTATATCCCAAGGTTTCATCACAGCTTTGTCATCTGCTGTTCTGGAATAATAGGATAGACTGGAAAATAGAAAGGAACAGTGGTATTTTGATAATGAGTGTGCTCACAAAACACACAGTTCTAATCATGTGCATGAGAAAATTAGGAAATCCAGGCATACAGTTTAAAAGGCCAAATGGAAAAAGAAAAGACAAGTATAATGGGAAACCTTCAAAGGTGAGGAGTTTATTTCTTTATTAATAAAGCTCCAAAATGTCAAAACATTGCAGTCCTCATTATTAAAGTAAGATGCCTACCGAAGATCATTGATACAGAAATATAGCATTAGGCTATAGATGCTTAGGCTACAATCCTATATACACTCACTGAAATAACTGAGATTACTTCTAAGAAGATATGGTTGCCATCTTTGGCTTAGGAAACTCCTGGTGATTTGGGGACAGTGCCTGGGAAGGGTGGAGTTTGGGGAGGGGACAGAGGTCAGTAGGAATGTTAAGGATGCAGTGCCATAGAGTCCTCCCTTTAAAGGTGCATGCATTCATCTCTGTCTTTCTCCCTCTCTGTGTCATGTTTTTATCCTGCTTTTCTTCCAAGGACTCAGGGTAGTTTATGTGGCTCTCTTTTCTTCTATTTTCTCCTCTTCTACCTGTAAGGTAGGTTAGACTGAAGGAGAGAGTGGCCATTTCCACACACGTTGAATAATGCACTTTCATAATCCTTTAGAAGTGGATTTTTTGTTCCACACATGGAAAATCAGTTTCAAATGTTCACTAAAGAGTATTGAAAGTGGATTATCCAACATGTGTGGAAGCAGCCAGTGTCTTGCCTAACACAATTTAACCACTTACTTATACCTGTTCATATTGAGGCTATGGCTGATTCCGCACACGTTGGATAATCCACTTTCAATGCACTTTATCAATCGTTTGACGTGGATTATTTGTTCTGCACACACAAAAATCCATTCCAAATGATCTATAAAGAGGATTGGAAGTGCATTATCCAACATGTGTGGAATCACTCTATATCTGCATTTGAAGTCAACTTATGTCAAGTCAGATTGCAGATCTATCTATAGTCCAGTACTGTCCATACTGACAGTCTTTCCAGGATTTCAAATAAAGGTTGTACACTTCCGATCTGGAATTCTTTTAACAAGAATTTTTAGAGATGGAACCAGGAAACTTGCACAAATAATATATTTTGCCACTTAGCTATGACCCTTTCAAACATCCTTTAACAGTTAGCTGATATCCTTAGCTTTGACAGACACCTGTTTGGAGGAGAGAGAAGGGAAGGACTTGGATCACCCTGTCACTCCACAGTTGTGTTACTTCACATATGGAAATTATAACAAAATGATTTACATTTCTGAATCTGTACAATTAAAATAACATCCAAAGTACAAGGGCTGATGAAGAAAGATTTGATAACAGGAAAAAAATAATTCAGTGGAAATCTCCTGGAGTGGTGATATTCTAAAATTGAGAGGTTTGTTGTTGGCATTATCATTTGACAAAATAACAGAAACTTGGGCAGCAATCCTAAGAGGTCTACTCAGGACCAAGTCCTTTGTTATCCCATAGGGCTTATTACCAGGAAACTGTCTTTAAGATTGCAACTGTATTATGCGAAGAAAATCTATGGAAAGGGAATGTTTAGGCAGAGAACACGGAGGGAGCATAGAAAAATCATACATACTCCACTGCCTGCACAAAATAGCTGACGCTAATGGTGACAATGCAACCAGCAACAATGGAGAGGCTATAAAGAATGAAAGAGCTATTAAGGATGTCAGAATGCTTTTTATACCTGTTAAGTCTTGGAAACTTGTTTGCAGCAGAACAGGGTTTCATCTTGTTCTTTATGATTTGTTTCGAAAGCTGGTGCTGGCAGGGACTCATTTGTGAAAGTAGATGAGAATTAACAGTCAGATACTGGTAAGTGCAGTTAAGGAGAAGATAGAAAACACCAGCCCATGGGGAAAAAAAACTTCAAAAATTGACAGAATATAGCAGGAAATATGTCTAGATGTTTGTGTCTTCATAATATGAAATGGCTATGAAAATAGCAAAGAGCTCAGTTATGTTTAGGGTTGCTACTAGGCCTCCTGCTATAGCACAAAACCTCCTGCCTGCCATGTTTGACTGTGCCCATTCATCCATGCCAATATTAAGTGTATGGTCCAGAGTTACCTCGGTGTTGTACCTGGTCTTATGTTGTAACTGATAAGTACATTCCTTAACTTGCAATAACCACTTTCGTTTTCTCAGTCTCACAGCAAAGTCGGCAGCTGGGGACAATTTTTTCTATTGATATTGTTTAGACTGACCTTGAGTGTCTAAAGTGTTGCATTACTCGGTATCTTGTCTGTCTAGTGTGTGAACTCTGAAGCTGTTTCCCAGACTACCTCTGAATTTGTGGTTTAGGAGGGAGGGGGTTGTTTGAGTATATTGCCTTGCAATGGCCTGAAGCCTTATTACTTTCAATAAGAAGTTACCATGCTCTTCTGCCTTTAACTTCATGTACTCCTATAGACCTGTGTATATGTAACAAGATTGATTTCCTGAATAAAAGTCATTTAGCCAAGGACATGTGTCTTGCTGAAGTGATCCAGGGATCTATCTGCCATAGCCTGTCATCCATAGTTTGATACTGCCAGCAACTCTCTCTTCCCACTGCTGCTTGAAGTGGCAGAGAAAGAAAAATAAAATTTAAAAAATCACCATCAGGCCAAGACCATTAAGTCACTTTGAGGGAAAACCTGGAAGTGGTGCTAGTCCTCTCTAGGAATCTTCAGAGATCCATAGTTTTACCATAGAGTTTCCAGTGATTCCAGAGAGGTGTAATGTCACTTTGGTTTTTCCATTGCCAAATGGTGCCCTTCTATGTCTTCATCTTCACTGTACTCCCACCAGTTGCCAAGCTATGCCTAGTTATGTTACGTTAAATATTTTTAAATACTAAGCAAGAAAAAATAAAACATGAACCTATTCATTGTTCACTGATGTGAAAGCCCGGCTTTTTATGTTGGCGAGGGATGAAGTTGGGGAGAGAGTTACTTTGCAAGTAGAGCCCACTTCAAAAATGTTTGAACCACTATCATAGTGCACTATTTTGTCAGTAACATAGGGCACTCAGATGTGTTAAATATTTTTAAGGTTCATTGCTTTCAAAAGCAGAATTAAACACATGCTTAAAATCTCTTGCACTGAAATTATTTATGCTTGAACTTGCTTAACTGTGGCTGGATGATATCCATACATTTTTAAGATTGTCTAGAATCAGGAGCAAAAGTTTTTATACGTGATAGTGTTTATTCTCCCATAATGCCTAGGCACAGATCTGAGTAGGATCAGCAACTCAGTTTAATTGCTATAGACATAAATCTGTAATTTTAAATAGTTACATTTTATAACTCCATAGTTGAATGACATCTATACTTAGGAAGAGAAAGATATATGCTGTCTCTTTAAAAGAGCTGATTTCTACAATGACATGAGTGCCATAAGGGTTAGCAAGAATATAAGGTTTGCCATCAGTAAATGTCATGGTGATATTTGCAAAAGCAGTCATCAAGTAAATGTTATTTATTGTGCCAAATATGTTTCCAAAGCAGATGTTTCCTAAAATATATTTACTCAGCTGTGTCAAAATGAAATAGTTACGGTTTCAGCCTCGTAGGCAGTATTACCATTCCTTGGGTTTTCTATTGCCTATTCGTTACATAACTGGAACAGCAGCATCTTTGTCTCCAATACACTTCAGATTATCTTTTGCATCTCAAAATGGGACCACATAGCAAATAAGAAGGTCTACTCTAAGCAAGTAGCTATATTGAAGATTCTTTCAGAAGGCCTCCTATACATAGAAAGTTGGAGGTGCTTTTACTGAATCTAGCATGATTCCTGGAAGCTCAGATTGCAGTGAACATGAGGACAGTGTTACTAGATTCACCTGGTATGCCTGCTACATCCATTTCTGTGTTACACAAATCTGGTTTCTGCCATTCATGGCTTGGTAATTTCTTACTGGAACAATTACTGTGTTCTGTGCACTCTCTCTTCCATGATGACTTTCCAGAACTGGATTAAAGAAGCCTGATTTTTATGGAGTTGGTTACAGAGATCTCATTAGCTCTATACTGAAAGAAACTTGTTGTCTCCCAGTTTGTTTCCTGACTCCATTCAATGTTTGATTTTTCAGTCTGTAAAGGCCTTGCCTGCTTAAAGGAATAATTAATACACCAGCCTGTATTAAACTATGCATAGCTCTTTTCTACGATCCAAAGGCTTAGTTATTTATTTAAATATTTATATCCGGCCTTATCGTCTAAGGCTCAAGGTGGCTAAAAAAAAGTAGTAGTGAAAACATAAAACTCAACAGAGCAATAAATCAACTTATTACCGTTTGAATTTTCTTCCCTATTACCTGCCTATTACCCCCTTAGAATTCTGTACAACCTCTTTGTTCATTTTCAGCATTTTGACATGTTTCTGTATTTTGGCACACTGTAATAATCAGCAGTACCATTTTCTCGAAGGGCCTCATTTACTTCATTTATCACTGTAATGATAAAACAGTATCATCTGTATTGTAACACTTATACAGCTCTGGTGCCTGCACAAACCAGCTACTGCTCCATGAGGTTTGTGCAGTGTCAGTCAAGGCTTGTTTCAGACAAGGGGCTCACATATTTGTGTGGGCTTGTAGACATCCCTTTTTAAGCTTAGTTTATTCAGAAAAAGTAACAAAATGCTAAAATAAAATTACATTTAACAGAAAACAGTTGAAAATTTAGCACAACATACACACTTGGCAGAAAACAGATTGTACCAATAAATAGTCTTTAGACATCCCTCCCCCCCATAAGTGATTCATGTAATAGCCAAATAAACTGACAAATTCAGACCAAATGTCATATCTGTTTATTTCATTGACTGCAAGGTCTAACATTGAGAGCAAGTTGGGTGTGCTGGTTAAGAGCAGTGGGACTCTAATGTGGAGAAGTGGGTTTGATTCCCCACTCCTCCACTTGAAGCCAACTAGGTGACCTTGGGTCAAGTCATAGCTTCTTGGAGCTCTCTCAGCCCTACTCACCTCACAGGGTGATAATCATGAGGATAATAATAACACAATTTGTAAAACTGCTCTGAGTGTTAAGTTGTCCTGGAGGGCAGTATATAAACCAGATGTTATTGTCATGTCTGAGCCCCATCCATGCCAATTTTGATTCTGTTCTGCTGAACACAGTGTATCTAGCTATGTCTCAATACCATTTTGCTAGCATAACTATTCTTTCTCAGGCTTTCACAGGTGTTTATCTGTTGAACTGTAGCAGCTTCCAGTGTTTATGACTTTGTGCTCATTCCCAGACAGTGCTGTGTCTTGCCTCCTAGTAACTCATTGTGATATCACAAATATATGAAATGTTCTTATGCAAAGAAAGCACCAAGGTATTGTTTACAATTGGGAAGGGGGAGAAAGGAGTAAACCAGAAGGGTAAAAGAGAAGCCTCTCTCTCATGATGTCATTCCTGTCAACGTCTACTCATGCTGCTTAGATGCCTGCCTTGCTTCTAAGTAGCCCTATGGACCTGCATATGGAAATGATCTGATTTCTGAATAAAATCCATTTGATATATTGTCGAAGGCTTTCACGGCCGGAGAACGATGGTTGTTGTGGGTTTTCCTGGCTGTATTGCCGTGGTCTTGGCATTGTAGTTCCTGACGTTTCGCCAGCAGCTGTGGCTGGCATCTTCAGAGGTGTAGCACCAAAAGACAGAGATCTCTCAGTGTCACAGTGCGGAAAAGATGTTGGCAGGTCATTTTTATCTACTCAGGAGGGGTGGGGTTGAGCTGAGTCATCCTGTAAGAGTTTCCCAGGGTGTGGAATGCTAATGGCGGGAGGCTTCATTGTATCCTGAGGAGGTTCTTTTGCATATGGATTGGTTCTTGATGTGCTAATCTTCTCTGCAGGGCTATTGTCGGGTGTAGAGTGTTTTGTTAGCCTGGTGTTTTTCAGAACTGGAAACCATGCTCTGTTCATTCTTAAGGTTTCTTCTTTCCTGTTGAAGTTTTGCTTATGCTTGTGAATTTCAATGGCTTCCCTGAGCAGTCTGACAAAGTAGTTGGAAGTGTTGTCCAGTATTTTGGTGTCCTGGAATAAGATACTGTGCCCTGTTTGAGTTAGGCTATGTTCAGCCACTGCTGATTTTTCAGGTTGTCCAAGTCTGCAGTGTCTTTCATGTTCTTTTATTTTTGTCTGGATGCTACGCTTTGTGGTCCCGATGTAAACTTGTCCACAGCTGCAGGGTATACGGTATACTCCTGCAGAGGTGAGGGGGTCTCTACTGTCTTTTGCTGATCGTAGCATCTGTTTTATTTTTCGGGTGGGTCTGAATACTGCTTGAAGGTTATGCTTTTTCATAAGCTTTCCCATCTGATCAGTAATTCCTTTGATTTATGGCAAAAACACTTTTCCTGTAGGAGACTGTTTTTCCATGGTTGTTTGATTCATCTTGGGTTTGATTGCTCTTCAGATTTCATTTCTGGAGTAGCCAGAAATCTTTTCCACACTGTGGACACTGTGACACTGAGAGATCTCTCTCTTTTGGTGCTACACCTCTGAAGATGCCAGCCACAGCTGCTGGCGAAAACGTCAGGAACTACAATGCCAAGACCACGGCAATACAGCCCGGAAAACCCACAACAACCAAAATCCATTTGACTAAGTACTTGTGTCTTACTGCAAATGGGGCAGAGATCTGTCTGCTGTATCCTGTCATCCATAGCCTGACAGTTATTATTATTGTTATAACATTGTTTCAATCTGTACTTCAACGTGTGGTGTAACTGTTGCTTTTCACATTTGAAGAATTCTTTGTTTAGTTGAGAAATTCCAGGAAGAAAGGATGTACCCTAATACTGTGGATTATGTTCCATTGAACAATCTCACGCAAAATTAATTTTAGACCCCTTATTTTGACTAACAGATGAATAGTCATTGGTTAGTTTTACATTAAGATGTTGTTATTCTTATTTGCATGTATGGTGCCCCCCCCCCCCTTCACTACTCTGAGGCAGATTTCCCCACCAAAATCCAAGTTTGTCTGCTTTGGCTGAGCAGCCCCAAGTAGCGTGTCTCTATTTGTGGTTTTAAAGTTCTTTTGTGTCCCACCTTGATAAGCAGTTATATTTTGGGCTTTTTAAATAAATTTTTATTTTTTTACTAAAAGATAAGGGGTACAGAATAAAGGGGATGGGGAAAAGAAATTCATATTATATATTGCTAATACATTGCACCGTACAATCTAATATATTTTTTCAATGTGTTCTGCAGATCAGCCACTTCTTTGCAAATTTTTCCATTCATTTTAAATAATGCCCATAAAAGTCTTCATCCTAACTAAAAGCTAGGTTTCTTCAGATTTCCTCTGTATCCCAGTATAAAATGGGTCCCAAATGTCATTATATATTGTATTGTCCATCTCTTTCAATAAACTCGACAATTTATCCATTTCAGCTGTCTCAAGAATCCTTTCAATCAGATTTTCTTGTGTTGGGATGACTGTCATTTTCCAAAGTTTCACATATAGTATCCTGGCTGTTGTGATTATATTCAAAATCAAATGTCCACCACATATGATAATATGAACCTGGGTTACTCTCACATTTCCAACATTTATTTGACATATTTAAAGACATTTTAGCTATCCTAATAGTAGTTAGATGCCATCTATAAAACATTTTGTAAATATTTTCTTTCAAAGAGGCTGCTTTTGTCATCCTTAAATTGCCCTTCCACATTTGCGACCATTGCTCTAAGTCAATTTTGTGTCCCATGTTCTCTGCCCATTTTATCATGGTATCTTTAACTTCCTCCCCCTGTAATTTTGCATTTAAAAGCATATTATATAATTTCTTTATTATTTTAACATTGGCACCACACATTATCATGTCAATATTCTCATCCTTTTCGTAGAAGCCCATTACCTTGTCTTTTTTATATCTACATTCCAATTGTGCCTGGCCCCACCATCCCAACTCAATATCTAAATCTCTCATTTCTTTTGGTTTTTTTAATAGACTACCTGGTTTCAACAATACCTTATAGGTAGGGGCTTTCCCCTCTTTTTTCAAGTTAGGTTGTGTAAATGCTTCGACTGGGGAGACCCACAAAGGGATTTTCTCATAAAAGACGGGTCTTATTCTTTCCCAAACCATCACTAATGCCTTCTTTATCCAATGCTTTTTAAAGTATTTATGGTATTCCCATTTTTTATACCAGAGAAATGCATGCTAGCCCATCAATAAGTCATGTCCTTCCAGGTTTAAAACTCTTTCGTTTTCCAGGGTAATCCATTCTCTCAACCAAGTCAACGCACAGGCCTTATAGTATAACCTCCAATCCGGTAGGGCAAAACCTGCTTTTTCCTTTGTGTCTTGTAACACTTTCAGTTTGATTCGTGGCCTTTTATTCTGCCAAATAAAAGACTGTACAGCCTGGTTAAGTTCCTTGAAAAAAGCTTGGGGTGCCCCTACTGGTATGCTTTGGAACAAGAATAGAACTCTTGGTAGAACATTCATTTTTATCACCGTATTATCGGTGATATTTTTGGCTTTTTAGCGCAGTTCAGAAACTTGGTGGAGGGAAAGCAGGAGCCCTCTTCTTCTGTGTGGGAAATGGCACCAGAAACTCTTCAAAAGAAACAATATCTTTATTGAACATGCAATGATGGAATAAGGACAGTCAGGGAATGACAGAGCTGAGGTAAAATTTGTTGTAGAGCAGAATACTCTTTAAGTAACAAGCAAAATCATTTTCTTAAAGCTTAGTTTCTAGGTTCTTAATCCTGAACAATGAGAGATGTTTTATTTAATGCTTTGGTTACAGCAACAATGTTTCTTCACATAGTTCCTTTTTTACAACTCAGGTTTCCTGATGTTAGTTCAAAACAGATTTCCCTTTACAACAGACCCGGAGTCCTCCTCAGAGCCAAATCCTCTTTAGACACTGGGCAGAAATTAATCTTCTTCTCCTAAGAAGAATTAACTCTTCTTCATTTGCCTTGAAAGGGAATCTCCACTTCCTATCCAATTCTTCTTTGCCAAAAATACATACCCAGTTCTATTGTGGCTATGGAAATGGGTTTCAGCTTGTGCTGGCTTTTATACTTGGAATTAACTAGAATTCCTCCTCAGGACAATGATATTACAGTTAGGGCAAAATATTTTTTCTCCTCATTCCAGAGGGGAATCTGTCTGACATTCCCTGTCAGACTCTCACAAACACTCTCCTCAAAATCCTGTCAACAACCACCACTCATCCTATCAGCTGGTTCTGACTGGCCAATCAGAGAAAAGAGGGAGCATCTTGTCAATCAAGCTCTTATTCTAGGCAATTGTTAATACCTTCCCTTCCAGCTGCACTTTGGAAACCTTCTTTAAAGTGTATTCCATCACAGCATGCTGAAAGCACTTTAATATGCGTATATTGGTAGTTTTCCCAGTGCAAATTACGGTACCTTCCAATGAGTGTAACCTGGAGGACCTTTTGATCTTTGAGATGGTATTGTACTTGGAGGTGGTATTAGGCTAGGTGTCTTTAAAAAAATGAAACAAATTGAGGCAGAATGCCAGATGTTGGGGAATAGCACATTCCAGAATAACAGACACTGAGGAGAAACAATTGTTTGTTTGTTTGTTTATTATATTAGATTTTTAGTTCGCCCTCCCCACCAGGCAAGCTCAGGGCAGAGTACAACATTTCAATTGACATAAATAACAGTTAAAAACAGATAAACCATTATACAAATAACATTAAAACAACTTTATACAATAAATACAATACAGCTTCTCTTCAGATGGCGACAATAAAATACTACATTCCAGGGCCTAGATCATATATAGGATCATATATAGAGTGGTGGACAGATCTTTAGTGTGGCCAGCGGGGGCCCAACCTAGCCTCCACCATATGCCTGGCAGAACATTTCTGTCTTTCAGGCCCAGAGGAAAGATAACAAATCCCCTTCAACTTCAACTAGTATCTGGTTAGCCACTGTTAGATATAGAGTGCTGACCTAAATAAAAATGTCCCTCTTTTTTTTTTAAAAAATACAATTTTATTCTAGCTTTCTTTTGGTGCAGAAACTGATTCTAATATATAAAAATCCATGGTTGATGTTAGGTCTGCATAGTCACTGTCTCTTAAGATGGTGCTTTAGCATGTTTTTTTAAAATAACACCATTGGCATGTATTCTGCCATTCTGCTGAGCAAAATATGAAACCTTCCTCCAGTCTAAAAAGCTTATTCTGATGGAAGAGAGGCACTTGGCTGAAGGCAGGCTTCAAACTTTGCTCAGTATGGTTTTCTGTATTGTCAAAGGCTTTCACGGCCGGAGAACAATGGTTGTTGTGGGTTTTCCGGGCTGTATTGCCGTGGTCTTGGCATTGTAGTTCCTGACGTTTCGCCAGCAGCTGTGGCTGGCATCTTCAGAGGTGTAGCACCAAAAGACAGAGATCTCTCAGTGTCACAGTGTGGAAAAGATGTAGGTCATTTGTATCTACTCAGGAGGGGTGGGGTTGAGCTGAGTCATCCTGTAAGAGTTTCCCAGGGTGTGGAATGCTAATGGCGGGAGGCTTCACTGTATCCTGAGGAGGTTCTTTTGCATATGGATTGGTTCTTGATGTGCTAATCTTCTCTGCAGGGCTATTGTCGGGTGTAGAGTGTTTTCTTAGCCTGGTGTTTTTCAGAACTGCATTCCACACCCTGGGAAACTCTTGCCATATATCAAAGGAATTACTGATCAGATGGGAAAGCTTATGAAAAAGCATAACCTTCAAGCAGTATTCAGACCCACCCGAAAAATACAACAGATGCTACGATCAGCAAAAGACAGTAGAGACCCCCTCACCTCTGCAGGAGTATACCATATACCCTGCAGCTGTGGACAAGTTTACATCGGGACCACAAAGCGTAGCATCCAGACAAGAATAAAAGAACATGAAAGACACTGCAGACTTGGACAACCTTAAAAATCAGCAGTGGCTGAACATAGCCTAACTCAAACAGGGCACAGTATCTTATTCCAGGACACCAAAATACTGGACAACACTTCCAACTACTTTGTCAGACTGCACAGGGAAGCCATTGAAATTCACAAGCATAAGTAAAACTTCAACAGGAAAGAAGAAACCTTAAGAATGAACAGAGCATGGTTTCCAGTTCTGAAAAACACCAGGCTAACAAAACACTCTACACCTGACAATAGCCCTGCAGAGAAGATTAGCACATCAAGAACCAATCCATATGCAAAAGAACCTCCTCAGGATACAGTGAAGCCTCCCGCCATTAGCATTCCACACCCTGGGAAACTCTTACAGGATGACTCAGCTCAACCCCACCCCTCCTGAGTAGATAAAAATGACCTGCCAACATCTTTTCCGCACTGTGACACTGAAAGATCTCTGTCTTTTTGTGCTACACCTCTGAAGATGCCAGCCACAGCTGCTGGCGAAACGTCAGGAACTACAATGCCAAGACCACGGCAATACAGCCCGGAAAACCCACAACAACCATCAGAATGGTTTTCAATTGCCCAAGCTATTAGAAAACAACTTATTTTTATTGTCCTATCTGTTGGACCTATATGCAGAATGTATCATAAGGATACATTCCATAAGGATACAAAGGAAATTTGGGGGAACAAACATTAACAATTTGAGATATGTAGATGACAACAGATTTGTGGTAGACTTCTTCAGGATAAGGATGTTTCACTGGGGACCAATATCAAGATAATTGATACTCTGGTATTCCCCATAACTATCTATGGATGTGAAAGTTGAACAATGAAGCAAGCTGAATAACACCAAGATAACCGTTACCAACTAACTAATTACTATGAAAGAATGTTAAACACGTATTATGCAAAAATTTTGAAATTTACTCATACTATAATTGATGTCAAAAAGTTGTTCTAGCCACTTCTATTAGAACAACTCTAGCAATATATATATTTACACTCCAATAAGAGACCTCGAAGGGGCAAAAAAAACCCTATTGTTTGCAGAAGCATACAAACTTATCAACAAGCTACAAGGAGCTTCTATGCAATTTCATCCAATTTCTTACACTTTCATACAAAGATCAATATATACAAAGCACCATTGGGTTGCCCAATACAATTTTTAACAGAAAATCAACTGGTAAATTCAAAAAGACATCTATAATTGGCATTTAATAAAAGATCTGCCGGGTTGTAAGGACAAACCTCTGGTAGCCCACCGAAGAACTAGGAACTTCAGAGACCAACTTATTCATACAGATTTGATAAATCACAAACCACATAGGAATTTTCCTGTAGGGCATTATAGATGTGGAGGTTGCAACAGTTGCGACTTGGTCATGCCTGTCCAGAGGTTTAAAGCTATGGGACTGTATTGGAGGGATTTTTCGAACTGTAACACCAGAAATGTGGTTTACCTTATTGTATGTATTTGTAATAAGATGTATGTAGGCTGCACTACCAGAGCCATCAAAACACGTATACAGGAACATCGTTCTAGAATACGTCGGGGAGTGGAAGACGCGCCTTTGGTCTCACACTTCCTGGCTTTGAAACATCGTGAAAATGACTTTGTATACACAGTTCTACATGTAAGCCAACACAAGGAAGAAGTCTTTACACAACGGGACTTGTTAAGAAAAGAAGCGTGGTGGATTTACAAACTGCACACGGAGGAACCACAAGGAATGAATGTTAGTTGCGAGTTGACATCTTATCTTTGAGGACTATCTGGGGACTCTGTTCCTTTAAAAAACTGATAATGGTAATAGAGGAGAACTACACAGCAATTTTTTAAGGGAAGGGCTACTCCCTCTCTTTCACATACGCCGGTGAGCGATTTGGAATTATGATAGAAATGTTGTTTGACGCGCTGTATGTAAGTATGCATTTGCAGAGTTATTGAATGAAGGTGGAATGGAGGTTTGTTTAATTTATATTGATTTGTACCTTTTTATGCATTTCTTACAGTTGTAACTGCTCTGAAGAAGGGGATACCGGAAACGGGACCTCTTGCTGGCTGACCCGTTCAGTTACAATTTTGAAAAATATGTCTTTTTGAATTTACCAGTTGATTTTCTGTTAAAAATTGTATTGGGCAACCCAATGGTGCTTTGTATATATTGATCTTTGTATGAAAGTGTAAGAAATTGGATGAAATTGCATAGAAGCTCCTTGTAGCTTGTTGATAAGTTTGTATGCTTCTGCAAACAATAGGGGTTTTTTTGCCCCTTCGAGGTCTCTTATTGGAGTGTAAATATATATATTGCTAGAGTTGTTCTAATAGAAGTGGCTAGAACAACTTTTTGACATCAATTATAGTATGAGTAAATTTCAAAATTTTTGCATAATACGTGTTTAACATTCTTTCATAGTAATTAGTTAGTTGGTAACGGTTATCTTGGTGTTATTTAGGTCTATACCGTTACTCTCTCTTTTGTATGCAATGAAGCAAGCTGGCAGGAAGAAAATTGATTCATTTGAAATGTAGTGCTGGAGGAGAGTTTTGCGGTTATCATGAACAATCAAAAAGACAAATAAGTGGGTTCTAGATCAAATCAAACCTGAATTCTCCCTAGAAGCTAAAATGATGAAACTGAAGCTATTGTACTTTGGTCACATCATGAGAAGATGGAAAAGACAATGCTAGGAAAAGTGAAAGGCAATAGGAAAAGAGGAAGACCCCAAACAAGATGGATTGATTCAATGAAGGAAGACAGAAGCTTCATTCTGCAAGACCTGAACAAGGCTGTCAATGATATAATGTTTTGGAGGTTGTTCATTCATAGGGTCACCGTAAATTGGAAGGGATTAGATAGCACATAACATACACACGCAATTGCACACAGTTCTACTTGTACCACTATATACTATACTTTTTCAGTTTTCTTTTTCTCTCTGAGCTGAAATATTCTGTTAACCTCTCATGATCTTGTAAATGAGATTAAAGGGGAATGCCTGTGGCATGGAAAAGCTTGCATAATTGTGGATCTCATTACCAACTCTGCGTTTCTAATTGGCTGTGGATTTTAGAATGTCTTAGATGTTCTTGATCAATTTATCATTCAAAATAGTCCCAGCCAGCATACTATTTGCACGCAAGGAGGCTTTTCTCTTCAACTGTGAACCTGTAATCCCCTGGTTTATTCTGGGTTGAAAAGTGCACTGGTTCTATTTCTGCTCTGTAAATGAAAGAACAGCAGTAGTAATTGTTCTCTGTTAATTCTGCATCTTAGGTTGCTGGATAATGGAATTGTGCTTCCATTCCTCTCTCCTTCCAGTTTCTCCCCCCCCCCCCGATCCTGTCATTATTGGTTGTTTCATTGTAACACCTGCATCCTAATAGAGCAAAGGAATGAAAATGCACATGGCTTCCTTTCTCAGAGCTGGCAAATTTGGTGGGGGGAATGAATATGGATGCATTTATGCCAAGCATGTTTGAAGGTAAAAATATGTGAAAACCAAAGACATATAATCACTTCTACAAAAAAAAAATCATTTTGACTTTCTGTGGATAAGAGCAGAATCCTATAACATAATTCTCTTAGCATCTTTCCGACAATGCACATTTATCCTGGTGCGCCTTCGTGGGTGCACCAGGATAAAAAGGGCACTGTGGAATGCTGCCACTGGATGGTGCCACTAGCGGCGTGGGGCTGCCACAGGGCTTCGTAGCCCAGATGGAGGAGGAGGAGGGCGGTGGTGCGTGGCGGCGGCAGCGTGCCTACAAGCCCCAGTAGAGCCATGGTGGGGGTGAAGTGCCCATCGTCCTCTGACCCCTGCTGGAACCAAGCTGTGCCACTTTTGGCAGAGATGGGGCAAAGTGCCCACTGCCCGGTCAGCCATGCTGGAGCTGTGCTGCACCGCTCTCCGTGGAGCAGGGGCAATGGGAGTGATGCAGCTCAGCTCCGGTGGGACTCACAGGGTGGCAGGCGCTTCATCCCCCCGGCTCATTGCTCCAGCTCTGCCCAGTGGGAGGAGGAGGAGAGTGGTGTACCTGCAAGTGGCGGTGGAGCCGGGGTGGGGGCAAAGCGCCCACTGCCCTCTGAGCCCCACCGGAGCTGCGCACACCACTCTCCGCGGAGACGGGTGGGTGGGCGGGTGGGTGAAGTGCCCACTGCCACGTCAGCCCTGTGGGAGCCGGGGCAACGGGAGCGATGCAGCCCAGCTCCAGCGGGACTCACATGGCAGTGGGCACTCTGTCCCCCAGCCCAGTTGCCCCATCACCACTGAGAGCAGTGAGGTGCAGCCCAGGCTCACAGGGAGGGGGGTGCGTCACCCCCTGCATCTCAACCCTCCCGAGACCCCCCTTTCCCCCTACCTGCCAACCCTCCTCAGATCCCTCCTGCCTCTCAGCTCTCCCCAGATCCCCCTTGCCCTCCTACCTGCCATCCCTCCCCAGACCTCTCCAACCTCACCTCTCCCCAGACCCCCCTTTCCTCCTACCTGCCATCCCTCCCCAGACCCCTCCTGCCTGCCAGCCAGCCCTTCCCAACCTCCCCCGCCAGCCCTCCCCAGCCCCAGCTTTCTGGAGCCCATTGTATTTATTTGCACAGTGGGCTTTGTTTCCAGTATATTTATACTAACAACAGAGTCAGTTCTGTGGAAAAATACAATGGGCTCTAGAAAATTGATTCAATGGGGCCCTGCTTAGGGGCCTTAGGAGGGCTGCACCACTGTGCCAGGCCTCCCCGCTGCCTTCGCAGCTGCTGTGAGAGGGCCACAACACTGCTGGGCTTCCCTGCCACCTCTGCAGCCCTTTGGAGGTCTGATGCAGGTGGTAGGAAGGCCTGGTGTGGTGATGTGGCCCTCCCAAGGCCCCGCAGTGGGCATGCCACCAAATTCCATAAATGCCAATTGCTTGTGGGATAGATGATAGGAGAGGAATCCCCCATGTTCAGAGGCAATCTATCCCCAAATGCCAATTGCTTGTGGGATAAATGATGAGAGAGGGCTCTTGGTCACCATGTCTAATCGTTAGCTACAAACCAAGCTAATCAAGAATACATCATTCACAGCCATGACCAGTCTGTCTCTGATATACCAGTTGCTTGAGACCCACTGAAAAGGAGGACCATTCACACAGTACTTGGTGCTTCCCAATAGCATCTGGCTGACCACAGCTGGAAACAGAAAGCTTGCAGGTCATTGTTCTCCAAATGTTCCTGTACCATTAAGAGCATCATGGCATAGCTGTGGCTTTGCCTCTTATTTGAAGAGCCACATAGGATGGGAGAATTTCAGTGCCCAGCAGCTCTTAAAGGTAAAGGAGCCCTTTCCAGGAATTCTGCCCAAAGATCCTGTAGTCATGCATCCCCTGGCAAAGGAGCTTCAAGGCTTATCCTCCACCCTCTCCAAATCTGCTTGGGGCTGTCTGATCTGTGAGAGGAGGGAAGGGAGGGCTTGGCTGGGCAGGACCATCATGGATCCTGCAGGAGGAGGGATCTGCGAGGAGGCAGCACTCTGGCCATGCCATTCAAAGTGAGCCAGGCACCTCCACCGCTGCCCTTTCTACCAGCAGTGCTGTTCCTTCCTCAGGTCCCCCCCACTGGAAGCAGCAATGGAGCAGTGGATGCTCCCCCAAAGACCCTTCGCCCTCCTCCACTTGCTGCTGCTGCAGGGTGCAATGGGCACTGCCAGGCAGGACATGCAAGGTAAGCCCTCCCTGCTTGGCACTCCTCTAGCCTGGAGCAGCGGCGCAGCCCTTCCAGGGCGCCGTGCAGTGGGTGCTCTGCTGCGCCAGGCCTTCCTGCTGTGTTGCCAATGACTCAATTTTTATCCCCACTGAAGGGGCCTGTGAGTGCTCCTGTGCAAGAATAAAAAGTGAGTCATCACCAATACGGCTCGGCTTTTATGTAGTAGGATGTTTTTATAGAATAATTTTATATATTATTTTAAATACTGTTTTAATGTTCAAATGTTTTCATGCTTTTATGTTCACTGCCTCGAGGACCATATTTGTGAAGAAAGGCAGCATAAAAATATTTTAAATAAACTGAATAAATAAATAAACAAATAACCCAGTGTCATTTAAGTTGAACCCTGTAGATGAAATTCAAGGGCAACGTTGCATTCTTTTGGAGCCATTTGGGGAGGGACTCTGGCTCCCTGATCAAGCATTTGATTTGCATGCAAAAGTCCAAGGTGCAGTCCTTGGAATCTCCAGTTAAATATTTCAGATAGCTGGTGTTGCAAAAAAACTTTTATCTGCTTGAGGCTTTACAGAGCTGTTACCTATCACAATAGACAATATTGGGCTAGCTGACACTGTGCTCAGGTGTGAGCTGCCCTCCTCCTGTCTCCACACGATCGCTGTCTTGTCAGCACCATGCCTATGTGTAGAAGTCTTTGCATGTACCCTTGTTCCTCCATTATAAGGAATTCTGTTTTCTGAATGTTTGTGATCACAGGGAGGTAGCACATGCACACGCACTTTCTCTACACATGAGCACAGTATACACAAGCTGCTGATCATGCAGAGGCAGGTGCTGAAGCCATTGCATTCATATCTGCTCTTTTTTGCTGCAGATGACTGAATGTACACAGTGATCATGTGTTCAGGGCTTCTGTAAAGCAGCTTTTTAATTTTTAATTTTATTTACATTATTAACAGAGCAATCCTAAGCAGTGTTATTCCAGTCTAAGCCCATTGAAATCAATGAGCTTAGACTGGAGTAACTTTGCTTAGGATTGCACTGTTATAGTCTGCCATTCTCTCTGAGACTCAAGGTGGATTACATAGTGTCAGTCAATATCATCTACAGCTGGGACATTCAATAAACAATGCAATAGGTTATTCGATAGCAGAAAATTTGAAAACAAGCAGAAATCTGATACAGAATTAAAACAATGCTGTAACAAAGCATAAGTAAGCAGAAATATATTTATTTACATAATTTATAGTCCACTTTTCTCATTGAAACTAAAGGAGGATTACACAGTGTGAGTTAGTACAGTAAATTTTAAAGGCATTTCAATAAACAATGTAATATAAAGGCAAATTTGCAAAGAATTAAAATCAGCAGAATTCCAACAGAGTTGAAGAAATGCTGAAATAGAGCATTAGCAATTCTAAGACGGACATATTAAACAACATAGAACTACCCAGTAGGATCATATTTAAAGCAACAGGTAGTACATAGGAGCACATAGTAGTAAAGTCTATGGTCCCTGTCTCTTTACTGATGCATCTCTTTGAGATCACTACCTTACAGTACAGCTTTCCTAAGTAAAAAAGCTCTGTTGAATAATTCAATTTTGCATAGTTTGTGGAAACTCAGGACAGTGGGAGCTTTCCTGACCTTTTCATCTAGGCCATTCCATAAGGTATGGGCGACCACAGAGAATGCAGCTGTTGATTTTGCCCATGGGCAAAGTAGCATCTACAGAAGTTCCTGTTCGGATGAATGAAGCTGCCTTGGTGGAACATAGGGAGAGAGGTGGTCCATAGATATGCCTGATCAAGGCCATGGAGAGCTTTGTATATGATAGCCTTACCTTGAATTGAGCCTGTTATCTGATAGGTGGCCAATGGAGTGACTGCAGAATAGGAGTAATATTCATGCTCCTCCAAGTTCCTGATAATAATTGAGCTGCAGCGTTCTGCGCCAAGTGGGCCTTCCAAGTTAACTTAGAGGGGAGACTTATGTTTAGAAAATTACAGTAGCTAAGTCTCGATGTTACCATGGTATGATGTTCTAAAGAAAGAAACGAAAGAAATGGCACAGAGGCATTTTTTAAAAATTACAAAAATAATTAACCAGTTTATTTACTTTAAAGGGGAAAGGTCAGGTGAAATCACGGGTTCTGTCATTCTGTCTGTCTGTCTCTGAGGTAAAATAAAAACATGCACAGACTTCAGTTCTTATGCTCTTCATAGATACTTAAAGACTTCTGTTTTGAGGCTTTGGTTCCCTTGTTTCCCTCCAAGCACTCTAGTATACTTTCTTTTAATATTCCCTTTCTCTTCTGGAGTTAGGAATGCTAGTACCCACTTTCTAGTACCCCAATCCCCTTCTCTTCACACACCAGTGTTTTCCTTCAGTAATTAACTGAATCTGGGGGGACTTCCGACTTGGGATCATGGAGATCTGAAGTGACTCAGGGAGCTGAGCCTTCCAGGTTGCTGTTTTTGGGCTAGTGGGGTGCTTTGATCACCCACAGTCCCCCAATTTCAGGTAGAAATTGGGCAAGGACCCTAAGAGGGTGTGATCTCAGCAGAGGGGGGGGGGGTTCTGAATCAAGGATTCTCCATCTGCTTTGAAGATCCCCTCCCAGAGGCAGCAACCTTTGGAGTCATTTAATTGGCATAGGATCTTCGTACCCAAGCTTCAGAAACAGATTTTAACCAGAAGGGAGCAAAGAGGCTGTGAGTACAACCCTATGAGAGTGAGAGAGAGTAAAGAGCACTATCTCCCCTAACGGACTTAATTTCTGTTCAAGGACTGAAACGTTTTAAAGTAAAGAGACAAATTCCTAAAGCAAATGGCATTAAAAAGTGGCCGGGAGTGAAGAAAGTGATTTTAATGACTTAAAGAGCTTAAAAAGAGCAAAAAGAACTTTTGTTTTGCATACCTGTGGTTTGGGAGATAACGACACGAGGGGGGAGTCTGGGAAGAGGCTGGAACATCGTGAGAAGTGAACTGCCTGTAATTGCCTGTAATACAAGTGAGTGGTAGCTAGAAGGGCAGGAAGATGGCAGGAACAGAGGAAGAAAAACAAAGCAGAACAAGAGACCAGAAGAGGAAGTGGAAGTTAGCCATTTTGAGTGTGGGAAGGGCAGAAGGCTTCAGAAGGCTTCAGGAGAGAGAAAGTGTACCTGATATTTTAAAGAAGAAGCGGAGTACGCCATTTTGGACAAGGGAAAAAATGAGGGCAACAATAGAGAGTACCATTGAGAAAAAAGGCCCAACATTTTGAAGGTTTGCAAAAGATTAAATGATTTTTCCTCTTTCCCATTTATATTATTGTACTTAACTAATTAAGTAAAATAAAACAGAAAAGACGGAGCTGAGAAAGAGAGCCGATTCGTGGGGTCCCAAGACAAGTCCAATGGCGGGGGAAAAGGACAAAGAGTGGCAGGCAGTGATTGAAAGTTTAGACAAAAAAATAACAGAAGGCAATAAGGAAACAAATGAGACTATACAAAAAACACAAGAAATGGTCCAGGAATTACAGAAGCAAGTGAAAGACTCACAATTGAATTTAGTTAAAGAGATTAAAGAGGCAATAAAATCAGAGGTTGCAGAATTGGCAAAGAGTATTGATGAAATAAGAACAGAACCCCAATCTACAAAACAAAAAGTGCAAGAGGTGGAGGAGAAAATGGAGAGTATAAGAGCAGAGGCAGCGGGAGTGAGTGATAGAGTTGTTGTAATGGAATGCAGAGCTGTGGAGAAACAGCTTCGTTTTCGAGGTATTCCAGAGGTAATGGCAGGATCTGCATTGAAACAAGTCACTGAAAGAATTGCGGAATTTTTAAGTAAAGAGCAGGAAGAAGTGGCTGCCAACCTAGACATTGCCTACTGAGTTAATTCCATGTATGCAGAGCAAAAAAACTTGCCAAGAGATGTTATTGTCCAGTTAACCACCAAGAGAATGAGGGAGGAGATTATCAGAAAGCATTATGAATCCCCATTGGTACTTGAAGGGAAGCGTGTTCGAATTATGAAGGAGTTACCGAGATTGGTCTTGCAAGACCGAAAAAAATACAGAGACCTGACTCAAAAATTAAAAACAATGAACATAAGATACAGATGGGAAATTCCAGAAGGGTTGAGCTTTGAGTTTCAATCTGTGAGGCGAGTCATCAAATCAAGACATGCAATGGATGTGTTTTTGACAGAATTTGAAAAGGACTTACCAAAATCAACTAGACTGTAATTATGGAATACAAATTAATATCATGGAATGTAAATGGACTTAATTCACCTTCAAAGAGAAAAGCAATATTTCATTGGTTGGCCAAACAAAAATGTAAACTTTAATAAAGAAATAACAATGGAGGCATGGGAATACTTGTGGAAAACTACAATGAAGATAACGACATGTACTAATATTAAAGAGAACATTTACAAAATGATTTATCGTTGGTACATGACACCAAAGAAGATTGCGCTAGGGAACTTGAATACTTCTAATAAATGCTGGAAATGTAAGAAACATGAGGGCTCCCTCTACCACATGTGGTGGTCGTGTGAGGTAGCTAGGCAGTACTGGGGGGAAATAATAAGAGAAATGAGTGAAATTTTACAGTTTCAAATAAATAAGAACCCAGAACTCCTGCTACTAAACTTGGGAATGGAGGGAATTCCAGCCCATCATAGGACGTTGATATTTTATATGACAGCAGCAGCTAGACTTTTGTATGCGCAAAAATGGAAAGTACAAGAAGTGCCAACTATTGAAGATTGGATCTACAAATTGCTGTATATGGCTGAAATGGACAAGATGACGAGAAAATTGAGAGATCTGGACTCAGGGCAGTTTAACACGGACTGGGAGAAGCTGAAACAACATCTGGAGAAGAAATGGGAGGTGGGAGGAAAACTGTGGCAGTTTGAGAACTACTGAAGTATAATATAAGTATAAAAGAGAGGGGTGACTTTACCGGGGGAGGAAGAGAAAAGTGAACTTATAAGCAGTTAGATTAATAGATTGATATATATATATAGATATGTATAGGTTAATTGATAGAACATTGATAGAGAATAATTAATGATAAGGTTTAAACATGAGGATTGAGTAACTAACAATATTTTCTTTCTTTGATAAGATTTATATGCACCAAACTGAATGTACAGAAGAGTTAAATTGATTGACTATGTGATGAGCTATATAGAATTACCATAAAAAGATGAAATGAGTAACATATAGAGAACAAATCAAATTGTTTGATTTGTTTGATTTAAATGTGGGAAATTTTTATGGTTTATGATATATAGGTTTATGATATATAGAAATATTCAAAATGGGAAAAGGGGATAAATTGTTTATCCAAGGACGTACAGTTTGGGTGTATAGTAAGTAAAGGAGTTAAAGATGTACTGCTTAATATAATGGAGAATGTATATCTGTTTTAGATAGAGGAATTTAATAGAAGTAAGGGAAAAGGGACAGAGGGGGGGAAAGCTGTTGGAAGTCAACAAAAGGGGGGGAAAGGGAGGGGGTTAGAAATGAAAAATTTGGGGAAAATTGAATGTAATGTAAAAATAATAATATTCTAACCCAATAAAAATTTTTCTAAAAAAAAAAAAAGAATGTAAATGGACTTAATTCACCTTCAAAGAGAAAAGCAATATTTCATTGGTTGGCCAAACAAAAATGTAATATGATTTGTCTACAAGAAACCCATATAAGAGAACAGGATGTAAAATATTTACAAAATAAAAAATTAGGGAAGGAATTTTTGGCAACAACTAAGCAAAAGAAAAGAGGGACTGTGTTATATATTAAAGAAGAATTGCAACCGAAATTGATTTTTAATGATAAGGAGGGGAGATATTTGGCTGTGGAATTTGATTGTAATGCCAAAAAAGCCCTGATTGTGGGAATATATGCGCCAAATGGGGTGAAAGAACAATTTTTTGATGAAATTAAGGATCGACTTGGACAGATGACATATGATCAAGTGATTGTGACGGGGGATTTTAATGGAGTGATAGATCCACAAGTTGATAAAACAACGAATTTGATAAGAAATAAAGGAGGTAAGCTCCCAAAATCCTTTTTTGAATTTCAAAGACAGGAAGGTTTAGAGGATGTATGGAGGAAACAGAATCCGGGTGCTAAGCAATATACTTTTTTTTCAGCAAGACATCAATCTTTTTCAAGAATTGACATGATTTGGGTATCAAAAGAGCTTGCTGTATGTACAAAAGAAATGGATATTTTGCCAAAAATTAGTTCAGACAATAATCCTGTGTTCTGGAAATTTGGAACGAAAGGGGGGGAAAGGAGATGGAGAATAAATGAGGATTTGTTAAGTAGTCATGTTAATGTGGATGTTCTTAAGAAAGAGACTAAAAGCTTTATACAGTACAATGTGGATCAAGGAGTGGTAATTTATAAAGTATGGGATGCGTATAAAGCTGTGATTCGGGGAGTTCTTATGGACTTAAATGCCAAAGATAAGAAAAACAAAGAGTCGAGGTGGAAAGAAATTCAAGAAAAAATCAAATTTAAAGAGCAGCAATTAAAGAAAAGACCGGGTAAAAAAAAATACAACAGGAAATTAAAATATTGCAGGAACAAATAAGAGCAATGGAAAATAAGGAGGTGGAATGGGAGTTGAAAAGGCTGAAACAAAAATCATTTGAAGGAGCTAACAAACCAGGGAAATATTTAGCGTGGCAGTTAAAGAAGAAAAGAGAGAAACAAATAATTAGTAAGATCATGGAAGACGGGAAAGAACTGTTTGATCAAAATTCAATAGAGAGGGCTTTTTTTAAGTATTATGCAAAGTTGTATCAGAAGAAACTAATTGATAAGAATTCAAAGAGGATTATTTTCAAAAGTTGACTTTACCAACGGTGCCCAAGAAATGGAGAGATAAATTAAATGCTGAAATAACAACGTTAGAAATTGTGGAAGCGATACAAGCTACAAAGATGGGAAAGGCACCAGGACCAGATGGCCTCACAGCTAAATTTTATAAAGTAATGGCAGAAGATTTGAAAGAGTTGCTGCAAAAGGTGATGAATGCAATCTTAAAAGGTGATGATCTGCCGGAAATGTGGAATGAAGCTAATATTACATTAATACCAAAAGAAACACAAGATTTAACCAATGTTAAAAATTATAGACCAATATCTTTAACAAACAATGACTACAAGATTTTTGCGAAAATATTGGCTGAAAGGCTGAAGGCCTGGCTAGTGGAGTTTGTAGGGGAGGAGCAGGCAGGCTTTCTACCAGATAGGCAGATAAAAGACAACCTGAGGACGGTATTGAATGCGATAGAATATTATGATAAAAATCCAGGAAAACAAGTTGGTTTCTTCTTTGTGGATGCTGAAAAAGCGTTTGACAATTTGAATTGGGATTTTATGTTTGCAATGATGGAAAAAGTACAGATGGGTAAGATGTTTATTCAAGCAGTTAAGGTGATATATAAGAATCAAACTGCAGCCATAGTTGTCAACCCAGAAATAACAAAAAAGCTGGACATAAGAAAGGAAACAAGACTAGGATGTCCACTCTCTCCACTGTTATTCGTGACGGTGTTGGAAATTTTACTTAGACAAATACGAGAAGACGATGAAATTAAAGGTTTGAAGATTAAAGGATATACATACAAGGTGAGGGCCTTTGCAGACAATGTGATGGTGATAGTGGAGGACCCTCTACAAAATATGCCAAGGTTAATGGAGAAGATAAAAGAGTCTGGAGATCTGGCAGGATTTTATATAAATAGGAAGAAATCTAAACTGCTTTGTAAGAATATGTCTAAGCAAGAACAACAAGAGTTAATGAAGATAACGGATTGTGAAGTGGTTCATAAAATAAGATATTTAGGTATTGAGTTGACTGCAAAAAATATTGATCTATTTAAAAACAATTATGATAAGCTTTGGCACCAAATAGACAGAGATATGATGGTGTGGAATAAGTTAAATCTATCGTGGTTGGGTCGTATTGCTGCAATTAAGATGAATGTGTTACCAAGAATAATGTTTTTAACGCAGACAATTCCAATTGTGATAGATAATAAGCAATTTGAAAAATGGCAAAGAAAAATTTTAACCCTTGTGTGGGCAGGAAAAAAGCCTAGAGTGAAGATGAAGGTGTTATATGATGCAAAGGAAAGAGGAGGACTCCAATTACCAAATTTGAACCTATATCATGAAGCCATATGCTTAGTTTGGATGGCATGCATATTTATGGTATGGAAAGAATAAGGCTGATGCAATGTTTTTGCATCACTTTGTGAGGCGAAGTCTATTTGCAGTATGGACTAAATACAAGCGATATTTGAATGAACGAACACCAATGTGGATTGTACCTGCAGAGGCTGTGAATCCAAAAACTGACTATGAAGGAGCGGAGTGGATGACATATCAGAACATTCTTAGAGTGGATCAGAATTTATACAATATTAAAGATAATGATGAATTGCCATTTCGATATGGGTGGTTTCAATATATGCAGATAAAAGATTTGTATGACACTGATCGGAGGAAAGTAGGGTTTAGAGTGGAAAATTCAGAATTGGAACAATGTCTACTGCAAGGGGGGGGGGAATTGATATCTAAAGTGTATAAGATTTTGTTGAAATGGTTTACAGAAAATGAGACAGTTAAAGTTCAAATGGTAAAGTGGGCAATAAATTGTAATAAAGATATATTGATGGAAGCTTGGGAGAAATTGTGGAATAATACTATAAAGATATCAACATGTACCACGATAAGAGAAAATGTGTATAAAATGATTTATAGATGGTATCTCACACCAAAAAAGCTAGCCAATGGAAATAGTCAGATGTCAGATAAATGTTGGAAATGTGGAAAGCATGAGGGTTCTTTTTATCATATGTGGTGGACATGTGAAAAAGCTAAGTATTTCTGGGGGGAAATAGTAGACGCTATGTCAGAGATATTGAAGAAGAACAGTTGTTAGAAACCCAGAATTGTTATTGTTATGTATGAACCTAGAAGACTTTGACAAAATGGACAGAATAATGCTATTTTATGTGACTACGGCGGCTAGGATAATTTATGCACAGCTGTGGAAGACAAAAGAGATACCATCAGTGGAAGATTGGATTTTAAAAACATTGAGCTTGGCTGAAATGGATAAACTAATGAGGAAACTTCGAGAGGAAGATATGGAAGAGTATGTAACAAGTTGGGAGAAATTTAAGAATTATATAGAAAAAAAGTGGGACATTAAAGGGAAGGTGTGGTCTTTGAATACTTTCTGAGGGGAGGATAGTGTTCTGTTACTTTGAATTAATATAGAGGTAGTAATCATTATATTATAGTAAAGGTAAAAAAATCTAGTCTGTGATAATATACCATTTTATTGATATATGTAGGTACAATATGTAATAATTTACTAGGTTATAATGTCATGAATTGGATAACAATATAAAGGATATTAATAATTTTGAACATTATAGACATGATAGATATATGTAATAGTGCTATCTAAAGATATGCAATGGTATAAAATATATTACTATGACCCATTCTTAGAATGTAGTATATAGCTATTAATATAGGGGACATATTATATTGTAGGTTATTGGATATTATTGATAGATAGTACTAAAAGATATGGAATGTTAGATAATGGTATTTATCATTAGATAGGTATTATTATATTATATATATTTTAGCTTGGTTAAGGTTTTATTTAAGAGGTAATAAAGGGAATGGAAAACTGTCGGAAGTCAACAGAAAAGGGTTGGAGGGTGGGGGGTATTACAATATGATGGAAAGTTAACTGTGTATGTTCTTATTTGTATAATGAACCATCCAATAATTTTTTTTAAAAAAAGTAATTGACTGAATCTGAAGGTTTCCACAGGCAGTTTCCAACACACCCAACCAGGAATCTCTTCACTCTCCAGAGCTACCTCACTATTTGACTGGATAGAGAAAATCTCCTCTCCTTAAAAGATCTATCCCCTTTCTTTAGCCTATTTGGAAGTCTGCTTCCCAAGCCTCCTTGCCAACTTTCCCCAAGTCTCCTTGTTAAACAGTGTTAAACTGCTCTCCATTAAGACTCCATCTCCCAACTCTTCACATTCGACTCCTCTCTCTGCTAGGACTGAAAAAAGATTATCCTCTTTCCAGCTTATGCTACCCAATCAGATCCCTTGGAGTAGCCTGCCACACAAAGTTCTCTGATTCTGTGAGGTATTAACTCTTAACAATCCTGCAGCTGTGTGTGTACAGCCCTTCCAGCTTTTTTAAAAAATGTGCAATCTGTTAACTTAGCCAGGAGACTTAGTACAGAGAATTACAGTGGCCAAGTCTTGATGTTACCATGGCATGTATCCAGACATGGCTAGATTGGCTGTGCCAAGGTAGGGGGCCATCTTCCAGGCTGCACTGAGGTTACAGAAAGCAGTTTTTACAGCTGCTTTTCTAGCAGTAGCACTGTATGCACTGTAAGCCCTTGTCTCTTAATTGAGTCTTAATTGAGTCCTACAAAGCCCTACGCGGACTGGGACCGACGTATCTGAGGGACCGTCTCTCACCATATGAGCCCCGGAGGACTCTCCGCTCTGGCGGAAAACATCTTTTAAGTGTCCCTGGCCCTAGGGAGGCCCGCCTGGCGTCGACCAGGGCCAGGGCCTTTTCAGTCCTGGCCCCGACCTGGTGGAATGCTCTGTCTTGCGAGACAAGGGCCCGGCAAGATTTGCTTGCATTTCGCCGGGCCTGTAAGACAGAGCTATTCCACCAGGCATATGGCTAGCACCGGGCAGTGCCTGCCCCCCCCCCGTGAAGGGGGGGTTAAACCATCACCCCTATGCAAACACAGAGGCATGTATGAACCACTATGCAGCATGAATTGTTATATTTAATGTTTTTAAATGTTTTTAAATGTATTATTTAATGTTTTTAAATGTTTTTAAACGTTTGAATTTGTTATCCGCCCTGAGCCTGCGAAAGCGGGGAGGGCGGAATATAAATATAATAAATTAAATTAAATTAAATGAGTCTGCAAGGGTCAGATGGACTCTATCAAAAGTGGTGAGTGCAATGTCCTTTAAGATCTCTGCATTCCCATTGAGCATCTCTTCTGTCTTACCTGAGTTTCATTTCAATTTGTTTGCTTTCAGCCGTTTTGACCACAGCTGTCATACAGAGACCCAAGTTTTATACTGCATTGCATGGTGATTTTGATAGTGAGATATAGAGCTGGATGTCATCTGCATATTGGTGGCAACCAATTCCATAGCTATGAATGAGTTCTTCTAAAGGCTTTACACAGTGATTGAATAACCTGGGATAAGATTGCACTGTGTAGAACCCCTTAAGATAATTCCCAGTCTAGTGATAGCTGGTCTCCAACAGCAACTCTTTGAGACCATTCCATAAGAAACTATTTAAACCAGTCCAAGGCACAACCTTTAATACCCACTTCTGCCTCCTCAAGAAGACGGCATTGTTTATTATATCAACAGATGCAGATAGATCCAGGAGGCGCAATAACAAGGCATGGTCTTTGTCTTTATTCAGACGGAGATCATCCACTAAAGCTACTAGAGCCATTTCCATCCTATGGCCTGGCCTGAATCCAGACTGAAAAGGGTCCAAAGTGCTAGAGTTATCTAAGAAGGAGTATGTCAGCTACTGCTCTCTCAACCACTTTGCCCAGAAGGTGCAGATAAGAGACGGGGTGGTAATTGGCCCCATCATTTTTGTCCAGGGATGTTTTTTAAAGTAGTGGGCAGATAAATGTTTTTTGAGTTGCTGGGGAAACATGTCCTGAGTTAGCAATTGATTGGTTGTTGTGGGTTTTCTGGGCTGTATTGCTGTGGTCTTGGCATTGTAGTTCCTGACGTTTCTAAACCACGCACTTCAGGCAAATGGCTACTCCAGAAATGAAATCCGAAGAGCAATCAAACCCAGGATGAATCAAACAACCAAGGAAAAACAGTCTCCTACAGGAAAAGTGTTTTTGGCATATATCAAAGGAATTACTGATCAGATGGGAAAGCTTATGAAAAAGCATAACCTTCAAGCAGTATTCAGACCCACCCGAAAAATAAAACAGATGCTACGATCAGCAAAAGACAGTAGAGACCCCCTCACCTCTGCAGGAGTATACCGTATACCCTGCAGCTGTGGACAAGTTTACATCGGGACCACAAAGCGTAGCATCCAGACAAGAATAAAAGAACATGAAAGACACTGCAGACTTGGACAACCTGAAAAATCAGCAGTGGCTGAACATAGCCTAACTCAAACAGGGCACAGTATCTTATTCTAGGACACCAAAATACTGGACAACACTTCCAACTACTTTGTCAGACTGCACAGGGAAGCCATTGAAATTCACAAGCATAAGCAAAACTTCAACAGGAAAGAAGAAACCTTAAGAATGAACAGAGCATGGTTTCCAGTTCTGAAAAACACCAGGCTAACAAAACATTCTATCCCCGACAATAGCCCTGCAGAGAAGATTAGCACATCAAGTACCAATCCATATGCAAAAGAACCTCCTCAGGATACAGTGAAGCCTCCCGCCATTAGCATTCCACACCCTGGGAAACTCTCACAGGATGACTCAGCTCAACCCCACCCCTCCTGAGTAGATACAAATGACCCACATCTTTTCCACACTGTGACACTGAGAGATTTCTGTCTTTTGGTGCTACACCTCTGAAGATGCCAGCCACAGCTGCTGGCGAAACGTCAGGAACTACAATGCCAAGACCACGGCAATACAACCCGGAAAACCCACAACAACCATCGTTCTCCGGCCGTGAAAGCCTTCGAGAATACATAGCAATTGATTATTTATTTGTTTGTTTGTTTGTTTGTTTAATCACATTTCTAGACCACCCTCCCCGTCAGATGGGCTCAAGGCGGTTTAACAACAGTTTAAAACAGTAAAAACATTATAAAAACATTAAAACATTATATCAAAACAATTAAAATTGGCGGGTATAAAATATTAAAATACAGCATTTTCTGCATGGGTGGTAGAAGGTCTTCAGTGGTATGGCCGGCGAGAGGACAGCCTAGCCCCCACCAAATGCCTGGTGGAACATCTCCATCTTGCAGGCCCGGCGGAAAGATAACAAATCCTGCCAGGCCCTAGTTTCCTCAGACAGAGAGTTCCACCAGGTTGGAGCCAGAACTGAAAAGGCCCAGGCTCTGGTAGAGGCCAGGCGGACGTCCCTGGGGCCAGGGACCATCAACAAGTTCTTAAATTGAATTGATTTAAAGTAGTAGGCAGATAACTGCTTTTTTGAGTTGCTGGGGAAACATGTCCTGAGTTAGCAATTGATTTACCACAATAGCTTATTTATGTGGTCCTTACTTGGTCTGAACAGCTAAGATGGGCAAGGATCCAGAACAGAAGTAGTGGCTTTCACAGATGATAGGACCTGTTTAGACCTCTTATTATAACTGGTTCAAAATGGTCCATACGTAAACCAGATGGTGTATTAAGAATTTATTCCATCTCATCTATGTGACAGCTGCCATACAGATTGGAGTATATTTGTCCTATTTTTTCAGCAGAAAACTTTGCAAAAGCCTCACAGAGTTCTTGAGACTGTAAAGGTTCAGATCTAGGAGCCAGAAGGTTGTCCAGGGATGGGAGCCCTGACCCCGCCCCACTGACTTGCCCTGGCTGCCCCAAGACTCACTGCAGCTGGAGCGGGCAGTGCCTGGAGATGCCGACACAGAGTCAGGAGAGAAGCAGAGGAGACAACATGGCCACTGAAACCACACAGAGCAGGATCCGGCCCAACATCAACAGCAGGGGCCATAGCAGCAGTCAGTGGAGGGGCTCAGTGGTAGGTTGTGAAGGCCAAAACCGAGCGCACCCTGTGGGGCCTGTCGATGCTCAGTGACGCAGCTGCTACAGCCGCACTGAGAGGGAGCCAGCCCAATTCTGATGACGGGGGCTGCAACAGCAGCTGTTGAAAGAGGTACAGTGGTGGGCAATGGGGGCCAGAACCAAATGCACCCCGCAGAGTCCACTGGAACCTAGACCACCGGGCATGACTCTGTGCAGCTGGAAACCCTCCTGATCAGGCAGGCCCCTCCCACATACCACGAGGAGCACAAGGTGGCAACTCAGGCACCCAGCAATCTGTGCACTCTGGGCCAGAGCTCAGGAGGACGTCCACCCCTGGGGAGCGGAGGGCAGGCTGAGGCAACTGGAGCGGCCCAGCCAGCCCTGCCCTCAGGACTGGGTATAAGAGAAAAGGGAGAGGCCAGGTCAGGGGAGGAACACCCCAGAGGTACCTGGACAGGCCAGCCATCCTGGCAATCACCCCAGGGATGGAAGGAAGCCACCTCATAGGGCTGAGGCCAGAGGAGGGGCCAAGGACTCCCTTAGGATGGCCCTACAAAGGCAGGCTCGTGGGAGGAGGTGGTGTGGAGCAGAAGGTGAGAGTGGGAGAGGAGATGGGAAGGAGATGAAGAGATGAGTGGAAAGACATGCAGGAGGAGAATGGGAGAGGTAGCCGGGTCGGCTCCCCAGGAGGGTGAGAGGGTGCAAGGGTGATGTATACCCCCTCGGCCCACCATGCAGGACTCCTCACCAACCCTGGTCACGTCTGAAGCATGGTATGAAGGCACCTGTGGTCCAAGATTCAGTGGCGCCCTGGAGGGATGCAACAAAGGTCCTGCGATACCTTGAACAACTGAGATGGTTATAAACTGGCTGATGCAATGGTTGCAGAGAAATAACATTTCTTTGCTACTCTCATCGCTGCTTCATAGATCTTCCAATGGGCTCTGTAGTACATTCTATCAGTTTCAGTGCAAGTTTTCCTCCATAGTCTTTCTAAGTGTTTTTCAGCTCTCTTTTGGTCACCCAGCTCCATGGTAAACTATGGGGCTGGCTTCTTTCCCAAGAGTGGAAAAAGGTCTGCATGGAGCAATGGTGTCGATAACTTTAAGGAGCTTTATGTTCCATGCTCCCACTGCACCCTCAATTGAGTATGTGTTTGAAATCATAAAATCCTCCATGGCATTTTGGTTTCTAGAAGAGTTCATGGGCGTTTGTGGGTAAATCATTTTAACAGGTCCACCCTTTTTGTGGAGTGTTGGGGGCCATATTCACTTTTGCCTTCAGCAGATGATGCTCAGACTGTGGTTCAGGCCAAATCTCCAGTCCTGAAAAAAGACTTTCCCTCAAAGGCTTAGTGTACAATATTAAGTCCGTGGTGTGGCCTCTTTCATGCATAAGGCCTATCATTATTTGAGAGAGACCCAGGGCTGCCAGCAAAGCTATAAATTACAGGGCTAGTCCTGAAATTGAGCATTCAGCATGGATATTGAAGTCCCCCAGAACAATCAGTTTTATTGTTCTAATATAGAACTAAACAATACTGAAACAAAGCATAATCAATTTAAACATTACACAATCTGTCTAAAAAAGACTTCCTGAATAATTCAGTTTTGCATAGTTTTGGAAAGCCAGGAGAGCGGGAGCCTTCCTAACCTCATCAGGCAGGCCATTCTATAATATGTGGGAGCATCAGAGAGAATGTGTGTGTACAAGAAGTCATTGGTTTTTCCCATTTGCTGGATGGCACATGCAGAAGACCCTGTTCAGGTGAGCAAAGTTGCCTTGGCAACTAAGAAAAGAGATGGTCCCATAGATATGAGGGACCAAGGTCATGAAGGGCTTTGTATATGATAGACAATACCTGGAATTGAAACTGGTAAGTGATGGATAGCCAGTGGAGTGACTGCAGAATGGGAGTAATATGCATGCTCCACCTAGCTCCTGATAATAATCAAGAGGTGATCTTCCGTACCATGTCTGGTATATCTGATGCACACTTTTGTCCACCATGTGACAAAACATTTGTTAACTCCCCACTTAGCACAGCCTTCCTCATGCAAGTAGCATTGAGCTGCTTTGTATCCCTCTCTTTCTAAAAGATTGACAGCCAGTTCATCCAAAGCAAAGTTAGGAAAGATGTTGAAGTTTGCATTCTTCTCCAGATGGGCCACAAATGGCTTGTATAGTGTTTCATCTCTCATCACTGACAGAAGTTGGAGTACTTGTAGTATTTATTTCATCATTTTCAGAGAGCAATATCTTGCCCTATGAGCTCTGCAGTCTGTGTCAATCCAATAAGAGCAATTAGTTTTCCAACAGCAGAGAGCTTGTTCAGTGTTTGGCAGCTGCCTTGAAGAAGGTTCTTGGAGCAGATGGTTGCCAGTGTGCCCAAACAAGAGATAAATAAGATTTCCAGATGATTGCATCAAGGCTATGGAAAAGCTACCATTTTTCTTCACTCCTCCCATTTAGTCAGAAGAAGCACAACAGCTAACAATGAGTGCAACTGAAGGAGGCTTAAGGAGGAATGGCTAGATGGGAAACATTGCTACTCTGACAAAAGCCTGGTACACAGAAATGAATTATTATGTGCCTCCTTCCCAAGCAAGCAGCTAAAGGTGAGGACTGTAAGCAAACTCTGGTAGCTTGATGCATAGCTTCCAGTGTGCTAATTGCTGATTGCTTTAGACTTGCAAGGAACAGAACCCTTAATACATATGCCCAGCTGTCATTCTATAGGCAAAACTTTCTGATATCCACCTTTAGTGTAATTCTTCATTATACATTACATTTCCCCTGGGCTGGATCTGAGAGATATGTTCTGCAGTTTCACACTTCTCAGGGATGCACAGGCCCAATTCAGATCAAGACTGCAGCATGTAAGAAGAAGAGGCTTAGACCTTCCCCATTCCTCGATTTCCGTGCCCTGAAATAGCCTTGAGGAAACACTTTTTGGCCCAGTTGGGAAATGTAATGTGTAGCTCATGCAGTTCATGCAGAGCAAACAGCAGTTCCCTGGGGGCCATTTCAGGTTGAGAAAACAGTGTAGGTGGGAAAGTTTAAGCCCACTCCCTCCATGTGCTGTTTTTCCCATTCTAATTAGGCCCACTTATACCTGTGTGGGATTAGCAAATATTAGTAAAGACTATGGATTAATCATATAGCAATAATTGTAAGCTAGCAAGAAGCATAAGATGGATTCTTTATGTTTTTAAAGTAACTGGTCTCTGTCTTTAGCCACCCCCCCCCTTCTTCTCCCTAGCTGTACATGGAAAGAAAGAATGTCTATCCTTGAAGATAGATAACTGGACAGTCCTGCCAGTATATGAACAGGGCAAAGCTAGAAACAAAGGGAGAATTATAAGTTCCACCCCCTTCCCCCTTTTGGAGAAGAGAGTTTGTGTAGAAAAGTAACCAGTTGTGGAATGAAGGAAGATGCTGCTATGGAGACCAAGAAAGGATGGTACATGATGTTGTCGCGAGACTGAACGGTGGACAATAGTCCAATGTAAAGGTATAAAAGTGATCAGGTGCCTTATTCTGAATGTGACTTTCGTTTCTCCAAAATGATGTCACAAGCCCTTAAAAGAAGCATGTGCTCCTTTGTTCTGTGGTACATTCTAAGCTCATTTTGTAAGCTGGTACCCTATATTTGCAAATATACTCTGTTACAACAGCCCTTGTCTGTCTCATCTCTCTTTTGCTCAGAAGATTGGAAGGGGCAAAGGGAAAGAGCACTTTTTTGTGCAACAGAACTCTGGCGACCCTAAGATGGGACTCTCCAGCGCATTCTATCTTTGGTTGCAGAGTATGGACTCAGCTGAAGACCTGGGATTAAGCGCGCACTTTCCCATTTTTGGGGATTTCTCTGGCTTTTTCAGCTGGCCCATAAAGCAACAGGCTGGGGCGCTGTGAGAGCCCTCTAGAGACAGTCAACGACTAAGCACCGCTCTCAGAGCGAAGGTGAGTGCCCCGGGGCTGGAGGAAAAGAAAAAAAGCGCTTGAGAAAAATGCCGCCTCTGTAAATCCGATAGTTAGCCTCCTGAAGGAGCTGCGTGTGGGAGGTTCGAGCAATGGGAACTAGTGAAAGTAAGATTTCTAGGGGGAAAGCCCCTAGACTGTGTGGCTAAAAACTGGGAAATGGTTGCGGGAGAACCTGAAGAGTCCAGTAGAAGAGCCACAGGAGTAGTTGTTCTTTTGGTCTACCTGACAGTGGCCAGTGTATGATATGTATCATGGGATACATTGGCCAGCAAGCTGGCTTAGTCAGGTAATAAATCTGTCTGGGACAGAATTCTGTTGAGTAAGTGGGGGATGCAAAATGGTTAGCTTCCTAGAGTGAAGCTGTGGTATTCCCCCTTGAGTCTTTGTAAAAGACTCCGGATTTTCAGGGGAACGCCCCTGATAGGTGTGGTTAGAAAAAAAAATAAATTAAAAAAAAAAAAAGGAGAGAGAGAAAAGTCTGAAGCTGTTTGAGCTTGGAAAATACTGTTGGTCTCAAGAATTGTGGGTTAGTTGGTTTTCTTGGTAATTGTTACATGTTAAGTGTTGAATGTTTATTGTTACTCGTTTTGTGAATGAGTGAGAAGCGAGTGTGTTTGTCTCTGTCCACTGATAATGTTGAGAAAGAGAAAGCTAATTTGAAAAAAAAGTGTTAAAAAAAAAAAGAAAAAGAAGAAGCTTTTGCAGCCTAAAGGACTGTCTTTGTTAATGTGCCAAAGTTTTCTGATAAAGTTAGCTGTTTGGCAAATGGTTGGGTGTCTACGTAGAGATATTTTTTTCTCCATGGCACCTGCATGCTGTGAAGGCACTTTTACCTTTTATCTTTGGTTTTGAGATACTGAATTTGAGTACATTTGGGTTGGTTTGTATTATTTGTATTTGAATTGAATTGTTTGAAAACAAACAATGAGAAAGAAAAAAAAATTGGAAAAGGAATTGAGAGGAACCAGATTCCTTTAGAATGCATACTAGAAAATTGGGAATCAGTAAGGAAAAAGTTCAGTGCCCCCCCCACCCCCGACTGTTGAAAATCTGATAGCCTATTGAAAGGGAAGGCAGCTGCCAGTTGCTCTCCTTGCTTTTTGGAGCTTCCTCCATGGCAGAGGGAGGAGGAGGGAAGAGGGGTGCTAGATAACTTTGTCATAGATCCAGAGGAGTTAGCCGTGTTAGTCTGTAGTAGTCTTAAAGGTGCTACTGGACTCTTTTGATTTAGGTAACTTTGTGTGCGTTTATGCTTAAGTGTGAATTATGCTTAAGTGTGAATTAAATTTCAGTGCAAAAAAAAATTGTTAACTCCTTTGCACATCCAAGCACTCTGTAGTTTTATTTTACTTGCTGAGTGGAACAGGCTGTTTCTTTCTGCCTGAAACCACCTGCAATTGAACAAGGTAGCAAGCAGAAAATAATCAGAATGGTAGAATCAGTATTTTTTTTTAAAAAAAGGGGTTAAGTTAATGATTATAGATTATCAGGCTGAAACACTGGAAGAATAAATTTTAGCAGCAGTAACTCAACATTGGCGAGATATTACGATTAAGAGAACCAAGCATGTACAACTCTCCTTTAGAATGGAGCAAGGGCAGCAAAATGCAGAATGCTCCTGTGCCCTATCACAATTCTATGAAGAAGGAGGGTAGATTTTTTTCCTTTGTCTTTTGGGCCATGGAATCCGGTTTTGTGCTAGTTTCTGTGTTGTGGTTCTCAAAATCGGGGTTTCTATCTTATGGTTTCTGTGGTCCTATGTGATGGCTAGATGCCTCTTTCTCTGTTTAGCGATACTCAGAGAATTTTAGTACATGTTTCTTAAGTAAAGATCCATGTGGTTTTTGAATCCAATTATCTTAAGAGAGTTGAAATAGGAACACTGAAGGAGAAATGGTATGTTAAATTTTGTATAAGATAAAGGGAGGAAGAGAGAAGAACATATTCATATATGAGTTAGAGTCAAAGAATTAGAGAAGGAAAAGTCAGAAAGTTAAGGTGTTGGAATGTAGGTAAGGAATTTAGATAGATAACAAAAAGAGGAGAAGGAAAAGCTAAAATATTTTAAGAAGGATTTTTGTATGTGTTTTAAGTGGTATGTATTAAGTATTTAGGGAAAGTATGGAAAGGAATTTTAAGAGGGTTTCTTAAAGTTGTGTGGGATAAGATTTTTTAAAAAAGAAAAAGAAAAAGAGAGAGAGATTTTTTTGTAGTCTTTGTTCATTTGCCATTTCTTATCCAGTGGTCTCGGTCCACTAGTTTTGGGCCATATGAGTGTCTAGGAAAAAAACAAAAACAAAAATGGGAATTTATTTCTTCCTATGATGTGAGCTTATTTTCTTTTTCTTTCCTTGGGACTATCATTTTGAAATTAATGAGTGAATACAATTATTCCAGCTTTGTTTACTGACGCTTTGATATTCCCTTCTGCATTGTTTAAGAAGGGCTGATCTGTTCTTTTCTTGTAAAGTGCCCTCCAGTGTTGGACAAAATCGAGAGGGTGCAGAGGGTGCAGAGAAGAGTGACAAGAATGATCAGGGGTCTGGAGACTGAGCCCTACAAGGAAAGGCTGAGGGCCTTGGGAATGTTTAGTTTGGAGAAGAGGAGGTTGAGAGGGGACATGATTGCTCTCTTTAAATATTTGAAAGGCTGTCATTTGGAGAAGGGTAAGGAGCTGTTCCAGTTGGCAGCAGAGGGTAGGACACGAAGCAATGGGCTTAAACTACATGCACAAAGGTACCGGCTGGATATTAGGAGAAACTTTTTTCACGGTTAAAGTAGTTCAAAAGTGGAATCAGCTGCCTAGGGAGGTGGTGAGCTCCCCTTCACTGGCAGTCTTCAAGAAGAGACTGGATGAATACTTGTCAGAGATGCTTTAGGCTGATCCTGCACTGGGCAGGGGGTTGGACTAGATGGTCTGTATGGCCCCTTCCAACTCTATGATTCTATAAACTTAGGTTTTCTCCTGTCAGGCTCAGGTTCTATATTTCATTTATGGTTGTAACCAGAGAGACTCCATATTAATCTTTGTTTTAGTTGTGTTTAGTTATGTGCTTCTTGCAGGTGCCTGAATCAGTGCCAGGAGGAGAGAGACAAGAATGTTATCGCCTTCATGCCTTCTTGTGCGTCCTTGGAAAACTTTTACTTCTCACACTCCGGCCTTTTGTTTTAGGAATGGAGGGAAGGCTGGGGCCTGGTGGAAGGGCTTACCTTGTAACTATTTTTGTGTTAGTCATTTTTGATAATTCCACAGCTCAGCCAAGATCAAATGGTGCAATGTGGATTCCATCTGTATGTTTAACTATCATCATAAAAGCCCTTTTGAAATCAAAGGACTATTGTCTTCTTGCAGATCAGATAGACTGCAGCTTTTGGCACACCACAGTCTAACATCTCCTTCCTAGCGCCTAATAGTTAAAAGAGATTATGACTGAAATCTCAAATTGTCCCAACATATGTATGTAAGCTTAAAAGTTATAATGTTTTGCCTTTGTTAAGAAGCAACAACGTGCTGTCATGTTGGGTTATGGTTTAGAATTATATGGGTCCAGATAAATGTAAACAAATTTGATAGGAGTAAATCTGCTCAAGAAAAAGCAAATTCAACCTAGTATAAGTATCCAAGAAAGCAAGGCTATAGAATTAAAGGTGTTATGTATTGTATTACCTTCTCTCATCTGTAATCTGACCTGAAACTGAAATTTAAAGTATATTTTCAAAGATTCTTGGTATTGTTTTCCTAAACAATTAATCATGATTTTTGTGTTTAAAGATGTTTCTTTCAGGAGTGAAGAGACCACTAGTAAGCAGAAAAGGCATGTAGTCATCTGGCTACCAAATTTTTTATTTTGTTTTTGGATCTGATCTTTCAAAATCATTGGGTTTTTTTTTTATAGAGAGACAGCAAGTGACTCCATTCTTAAGCCATCCTCGGTACATAACTTCATCCATGTTCATGAACCAGGTCCTGAAACCAGCATCAGCATGTGATTAACGTGGTGCACTAATGTGGGGGAATTGAAGTGGTAAGCTCACTCCTAACCAGAAAGACTGCATGGTAAAGATGTGATAAGACATGGGCCTCTCAATCCGATGTGTTTTCATGTCAATGCTCAGTAAAAGGAATAAAAGGAGAATGTGGCTTATTGCACTACAAACCCCCTCTTGGCTTTGGATGTTGACTTCTGGAAAAACAGGTCCTGAGAGAGAGAGAGAGAGAGAGAGAGAGAGACCCTCTTAGGGTGCTTGTATTCCAGTTCCCCCCTCCCAACTGTCCTGTTTATTTTTATTGGAGTCCTTGTAATCTCTAAAGGTTTTGTTTATCCTGACTAGCAGGAAGGGCCTAACAGGTAACTCACTTGTTTGTTCCTGCCAACACATGCCCTCCTAGCCTCAAAAGGTATTCAGTTAGTTTTAAATTTCTAAGAATTATTATTGTTATTAATTATAGCTTGCACAGCGGTCTGCTCTCTCCTCATATCTTAAAAAAAGCCTTACTTGGAGATTCTATTTTCTGTGGTCCTCCAGTTACTTTCTTGTATTTATTTTAAGTAACTGTTGTTGTTTTTTTGTGCTTACCTTAAATTGTTATTGTTGGAGTTAAGCTAACTTGATCCTGTGCTTAATCCAGTTCCAGCTGTATTTCCTCTGCATTAAAGATAAAAAAAAACCTAAGCTACCCATTTTCCAGTGTTTAGTTTCATGGATGTCCTGGATGCTCTGATGTCAGATTCACAAGAGCCATATGCTAAGGCAATCTACTGGTATTTCCACTCCCCTTTCAGGCCAAAGAGTAAGTTGTGCGTGTGTGTTATTATCCATTTAGAAGATCTACATGAGGCCAGCACTCAGAAGAACTTTATTTAAGAAGTAACACTCCCTGTCCTCAGGCCAAATGGACTTGGAGCTGCATTGATAACTTTAGAAAAATGTTTTACTGTGTGATTGGTTTTACAGATACAGCTCATCAGATTGAAAAAAAAAAAAGGTGACCTGTTTCTTTTGCTAGATGGAATCCATGACTGGAAAGTCTATTGAAAGCTCTGAAGAGTTCAAATAGATGGCACTATGTATTATCCTGCCTGCCTACCTACACTCCTTAGTATCTATGCTTAGGAATGCACAAGTTGAGATACGTCTTCATTTTATGTTGGACTTCTTTCCCTATAGCCAAAGAATAGTATGATACTACAAGATATAAATGTTTTCCATGTTGGAAAGAACAATACCTGGCTCCTGGAGGAACAGCAGTACCTGATTAAAATCCTAACCATAAGCGAAGTCATCCCAGATGAACTATTTGAACTATTAGCCCTTCAGATGAGCACCACCTTTGTGGCTAATTGTCAATGTCTATTTATGATGTTGCCTTTTATCTATATATATTGTCTTGTATGTCTATTAGGGATTGATATTGAATTTTTGGGCAATGCTTACATATTGTAATTATATTCTCTTGTATATAATTTATACTGTCTTGTAAAATATTGGTACCTGATACAGAATTTGTTCACCAGTATATAGAACACATGTGTCTATGTATAAGTGTCTTAATAATATAGAATGTTTCACTTGTGATAAGGAATCTCAAGAGAAACAAAGGGGGGATTTGTGGGATTAGCAAATATTAGTAAAGACTATGGATTAATCATATAGCAATAATTGTAAGCTAGCAAGAAGCATAAGATGGATTCTTTATGTTTTAAAGTAACTGGTCTCTGTCTTTAGCCACCCCCCCCCTTCTTCTCCCTAGCTGTACATGGAAAGAAAGAATGTCTATCCTTGAAGATAGATAACTGGACAGTCCTGCCAGTATATGAACAGGGCAAAGCTAGAAACAAAGGGAGAATTATAAGTTCCACCCCCTTCCCCCTTTTGGAGAAGAGAGTTTGTGTAGAAAAGTAACCAGTTGTGGAATGAAGGAAGATGCTGCTATGGAGACCAAGAAAGGATGGTACATGATGTTGTCGCGAGACTGAACGGTGGACAATAGTCCAATGTAAAGGTATAAAAGTGATCAGGTGCCTTATTCTGAATGTGACTTTCGTTTCTCCAAAATGATGTCACAAGCCCTTAAAAGAAGCATGTGCTCCTTTGTTCTGTGGTACATTCTAAGCTCATTTTGTAAGCTGGTACCCTATATTTGCAAATATACTCTGTTACAACAGCCCTTGTCTGTCTCATCTCTCTTTTGCTCAGAAGATTGGAAGGGGCAAAGGGAAAGAGCACTTTTTTGTGCAACACCTGAGAAGCTTGGAACTTCAGAACACATCTCTCATCCGAACTCAGGGACATCCCTGGAGAAAATGTAATGTATAACTATAGCAAATAGACTTGCCAGGCCTCTCATTATGGTGGGAGCTCTCCTGCAGGGAAGCTGTTTCCTGCTGCTGCTCCAAGTGGAAGTGGGAGAATTTTTTTTTAAAGTGACACCACTGGTGTTGCAATATTACTTTAGAGTAAAATCTGGAAGTAACAAAAGGGTAGTTCTAGGAATCACTGGAAACTCTATGATTTTACCTCCCCTCCAAAAATGCCCCTGCCCCTAACCTTCTCATTAGTTGGCTTGGCAACCCTAATTGTGAAAAAAATGTCTAGTAAAAAAAATGCTTTGGATGTTACCATCATGTTAAATGATGTCTTTATAACCACATTTATAACCATATCTTCACCTTCTGCTAAGGAATTTGGACATCTATACGTGGAGATTATGCCATTAAGGTAGGTTAGGCTAAGAGAGTACCTGGGCCACTGAACATCATTGTTTAGGGGGAATTTAAACCTGGTTTCCCAAATATGACACTGTCCATTTCACCTCATTGGCTCACAGTAGACAGAACACCTTGAGTTTTTAATGAGCAGGGTCCTCACTGATAATGAAGTACTGGATAAAGAGGGCTGGAAAATATGTCAAACACTGTATAAAAGTTCATAGTATATTTCAGTAATAATGGGTGGAAATTATTTTACATTAAATGGATTAGAAAGGGGGAGAAATGAAAAATGGACAAAGCACAATGAAAATTAAGGTAAAATATAGAGCAGATAGTGTTAGCCAAACTGCCTCAGAGATGGGGAATTAATAGACAGTTAGCTTATATTAAGGGATCAAGACCTGTGTATACCAGGGTCAGAGTTCCTGGATCACGCCCAATAAGAGAGGAGAGGAGACTAATACTTCAATGCATCAAAGACTTTATTTAATAACCTTGATTATACAAAATACAAGGAACACACACACATTCATTAAAATACTAGAAAATAAAAGGTGGGAAGGTACAGAGACTGTTGCATAAGCAGGAAGAATGTTGTTTGTGCGATACTCACTTGTCCGTTGAGAAGCAGATTTAGCAGTGGGGGAAGGAATGCCTAGTGAAGTGCCTGCACTACATGAGGTGGGGTGAGGTAGGAACAGGAGAGACCAGCTCTGAGAGCAACCCGCGAGGGTCTTCTTAAACAGTCAATTCCTATCTGGAGGCAGGACCCAAGGTGGGCACATGCCTCAAAAGTGATTCCCAGGCACTTTTACAAAGAGAATAATTGATGATGGACTAAGGTGATGGGGACGATTGATATATTGCTTTAGGGCATTGTCTAAAGTTTGGCATTGGTGACACCTCGGAATGATCAGAGGGGCAATAAGGAAGGATGGGTGAACTGATCAGATCTCTAGATAGTCCATCTTGCTCTGCATATCAGAGGCAAGACCTTTATGACCTGATCTGCACGTCAAAGGTCTGTATATCAAATGCAAGTACTGCGTGACTGGAGCGCTTGCAGATCATGGCTCCCACAGGAAGATAGTTGCCCTGTTAAGCTGTCTCTGGGACATGGCTTCGCCTTGGTTCACTGCTGGCCCTGGCACTTATAGGAGTCTCAGCAGTAATGTCTGGCATCTTGGCAGCAGGTACACGGATCTGGGTGCAAAGGGTAGCTATGCCAGAATGGTAATCTCAACACCAAGCCGTGCACAGCTCATGTAGATATGCCTATGTCCAGCTGCTACAGGCAACAATAGAAGGAGAAAGTTTTCTTTAAAAGATCAATGAAAGGATAAATGGAGTAGGACAAATGTACTGTTAGTTAAACCAGTGTATTTCCATTGACATCAATGGGGTCTGTGCCAGTAAAGCTAAAACTAGACATTATGTTGAACTGACATATAAGGACATATAGCTGGTGTAAATAAGGATAACCCTCTAAAGCTAGTAGAGCTTTGATGGTTTAAACTAGCCAACTTCAGAGATGTATTTATCTCAGCCAAGCTATAGGGAACATTTCTGTATTTTGTATGCACATTATGAGTTCCTTTAGCCCAGATGATGTACAATGCACTGATTCACTATTTTTAATAGGTCAGAATGGCAAAAAGAAGCTGTTGTGAATCCAATCTGAAATGGATTTTTTTCTTAATTTAAATACAAGCCACTCAGGAAAGAAGGAGAGGGGCAGGCTCGGTGAGTGGAGTGTAATCTGATTGGATAGTAGCTGTACCCTAGGAGGGCAGATTGAACTACAGTTTCAGTCTCTACAGAAAGTAAGTGTTCATTCTGGGCAAAGCAGGCAACCTGCATGGAGTCTGAACTGGCTATATGGTGTTCTTCTTTTTTTAAAAAAAACTTTTTAGGCTATGTGGTGTTCTGATAAATTCTGTCTAAGGCAAACTGGGACAGTCTGTGTATATCTCAATGAGAGATTAATCTATGCCAGGCAAGCTGTGTGGAAAGGCCTGAATGAATCTAAGTCTGTGTGGATGAGAATAGACATGGACACGAACCAAAAAAAGCCCGAACTGCGAGGTTTGTGGTTTGTTCATTTTCAAAGTACACGGAACACGAACTTTAAATGGACTTCAGCCGGTTCACAAACTGGTTTGCGGTTTGTGGTTGCCTAGGACGGCCCCCTTCATGTTCAGAGAGCCCATACTCACAGGGAGTTTTCAGCAGGCTCTACTCCAGCCACCCTCCAAGTTTGGACAAGATTCCAATATGAATCTCCAAGTTACAGACCCCCAAATCCAGTGCCCCCAGGAAAGTCCCATTCAATACAATTGGAGCCATCCATGCCAATTGAACATGGGACCCCCAAATGTGGGCAATGTCAGGGAGGCAGTCAGCCAGCTGCCTCCCTTCTAGGGGGCAGGGGGGTTGGCCACCACCTGGCGGCACCCCCCATGTGCCCACACGCATGTCCCTACATGTGGCCACCACTGAAGGATGATGAGTTTTGTCGGTGGCTGCCCTCTCCGAGCGGGCTTGTGGGGGGCTGCCCTCTCCATGCAGGCTTGCTGCCAACTGGCGACACCCCCCCACCCGCCTGCCCCTATGGGTAGCCACCACCAAAGGATGACGGGTTTTGTCGGTGGCCACCCTCTCTGTGCAGGCTTGCCGCCAACTGGTGGCACCCCCCTGCCAACCCGCCTCTAGGGGCGGACACTACTGAAGGACAACAGGTTTTGTCAGTGGCCACTCTCTCCGTGCAGGCTTGCCACCAACTGATGGTGACATGACATGACCCACCTGCTGGCCGTGGCGGAAAGGACAAAGCCCCTTCCCCCCGACGCAGAGGAGACCCCAGGTCAGTATCCCTCCCACCGTGTTCTACAATTTCTTTCGCAGGGCCATCTCTCTTGTTGAGGAGGAGTGGCTGTAATGGACATCACCCACCTGCTGGCCATGGCGGCAACAATGGAATGCCTTCTCCCTTCCCTAGGTATGGGGGAGGGATATACCAGGTACCGCAAGAGGGGACCCTTCCACCATCCTGCACAACTACATGTGCAACAGTGTCCCTTGTACCAAGCATCAGTGGCATCACCCACCTGCTGGCCATGGCGGCGACGATGGAACACCTTTCCACCTAGGGAGGGGGCAGGAATAACCCAGGTACCGTGAGAGGGGACCCTTCCACTGTCCTGCACAACTGCATGTGCTGCAGTGTCCCTTGTACCAAGCATTGGGGACATGATCCATCTGCCAGCCATGGTGGCAAGGACGGAACCCCTTCCTCCTGCCGGGGGGTGAGAGACAAAGTCACAGAGATAGGGGCAAGTTGCTCCCAGAAGGGACAGCGACAGCAATCCCCATTGCGTGGGAACCCTATCTTGCCACACACAGACACCCAACCTGAGCTGGCAGGTGAGTTGGACAAAATAAGGGACAGTAGTCTCTATGCATCAGGCCACCGCTGGAACGGCACTATGTCACACAGGTGTCATTTGGAAAGATCTGGAAGTACTGCCAGAGTGGGAGACTGGAAAAGGGGAACAGTAGCTGTAGGGAGATCTGAGGATTACTGGCTGTGCTGTGGAGTTGGGGCTGGAAGACGGAGAAAGTGTTTGACTGCAGGCAGGGACAGACACAGGAGGAGGAGATGTTGGGGGGGGGGCAGGTTGCTCCAAACCCATGTAATTCCTCCTGAGATTCCTAGAGCACCACCCCACCACATGCAGAGAGACCTGACCTGATCAAGCAGAACAGGTGTACAAAGTAAAAAAGAGCTGAATAGTAGACTTAAAAAGGAAAGAAGAAGGTGACCCCCCCTCAGCCGAGGTGGTCACTGAGCTTGGCCGCAGAGCCCAGTAGTGGACCTGAAACCGGTGGGGGGGGGGGTTAGCCCAACCGCACAACAGACAGAGAGACCTGACCTGAGCAAGCAGGACAGGTGCACAAAATAAAAAAGCGCTGAGTATTAAACTCAACAACAAAGAAGACAGTGACCCCTCAGCCGAGGTGGCCACTTAGCTTGGTCCTAGAGCCTGGCAGTGTCCCTGAGACCAGAGGGGTAGCACTACCACTCCACTGACCCTGACCTGAGAAAGCAGGACAGGTGTACAAAATAAAAAAGAGGTGAATAATAAACTCAAAAAGAAAGGTAACCCCTCAGCTGAGGTGGCCACCAAGCTTAGCCCCAGAGCCTGGCAGTGGTCCTGAGACCAGGGGGGTAGAGCCTTACCACCCCACACAGAGAGACCTGACCTGACCTTTGCAGGCAGGACAGGTACACACAAAAAATAAAAATTAAAGATAGTAAACAAATAAAACAAAGAACAGTGTGAGCCCTCAGCCGAGGTGCCCACTGAGCTTGGCCCCAGAGCCTAGCAGTGGCCCTGAGACCGGGGGGGGAAGCCCTACCACCCCACACAGAGAGACCTGACCTGACCTTTGCAGGCAGGGCTGTGGTGCACAAAATATAAAACCCAGAAGTTATAAAGAAAAATAAAGAAAGAAAATCCCAGGGAAAAAAGGGTAGGCCTCAGTAAGTCTAGGCTCCAGGGAGAGCCAAGTGGCCCAGGTCCTGGCTGGAGGACTGGGGTGGGGTGGAGGAAAAGGCACCCTTCCCAGCAATGCCAAGAGTGGAGCTGGAGAGGCTTTTCAGTCTCTCTTCTCCACAAGCCAGCCAGCAGCAGCCAAGCATCCACTCTCCCTCTCCCTCCAATGCCAGCAGCAACAGTCCTTCTAACTCTCCCACTGTCCGTGCTGAAACTAAAAGCAGGAGGCAGAGAGGCAGGAGGCAAATGCTGTGATAGAGCAGAACAGGAGCTCTCTGGTTGTCAGTCAGAGCTGCCCAACAGGGTTTGGAGGGATGAGATTGGAGTTCCCATGGCTACAAGGCTCGTCCCCCCCCCCCCGTTCTTGGCTCCCATGTAACAGACTGGGAGCTCCACAGCTGGAAGGGAGACCTGCCTATCAAGGTGGGCTAAGATTGAGGTTTCCACAGAAACTAAAGGCCTGCAGACATTCCAGGCCTCCATTGCATAGGAAATCAATTGAGAGGCCCCAGGGCTCACGAATTGCTCACAGAACACATGGAACTGGCCTAAAAAGTCATGGGGGTTCATTAACAAGCGGTCCCACGGAACGTGTGTTAATGAACCACTAATCGGCCAGTTCCGTGCATTTTTTTGTTCTGTAATTCGATTCGTGCCCACCTCTAGAAAAAAGTTTATTCTGTTCATGAAGATCCGTCTGGAAAATTAGTCTGTGTGACTGGGTTTGTTTTGCATCAGACTGCTGAGCGTCAAAAGGAAGGATTTGGATTCAGCCCTCATTGTGGGAACAAAACTACAAAGCACAAGGAAACATACCAGCAACAGGCAACAGCATAATGCAAAAGTAATAAATTATTAGCTCTATAGAAAAAGAAAAAAGTGAACATGAAGCAGGATTTTTGTTTTTAATGTTGCTGCACTGCACTGGTTGGAGCACTTTCCTAACTGCCCCGCTGCCTCACCTGCCGACACTTGCCTTTTACAGGTCTTTTATTGTATGTGATTCTGCTTGAGGAAAAACTCAGTAGATCAATGGTTTAGACTGGGAGGGGGGACTAATGTAATGGACCAAAACTCATGAAAACAAAAAACCCCAAACAAGCCAGCACTGTTCAACCCAGAACTAAGGGAATGGAATTATTCTGGAACCCCCAGAACCAAAAATGAAACTGAAAGTTTCTTGGTGCACATCCCTATTACAAGTTATGACAAGAAGATCTAAGGCAAAAGCCTTTGGTTGCTGCGAAAACCTTTTGGCAAGGCAACAATATATAGGTCATACAGACAAACACAAAAGAGAAAGTGTTCTCAAGGTAACAGCTTCAGTGTGAGGGGACTTTAAAAGTGTGTTGGCTATGACCAAAGCCTTCCTGAGGCATAAGTTTGTATCAATGTAAAGAGGAGCTAAATTTAAGGTTCTAATAATGCCTCAGGTGGGGTGAGCCACCTTATGCTGCCACCACTCTGGGATTTAGGGTCCCTTGGGAAGGCCCAGAGTACCCTCCCAACCCTTCTGACCTCTGTAGCTTGGCCAATAAACAGGTGTGAGGACCCAGCAGAGTAACAAACAAAAGGGTTTATTTACAAGGTCAGTTAATCAAACAACAAGCAAACAAGGTGCCTTAGCAACAATAGATGGGAGAAAGTAAAATAAACAAAAGGCCCTAGCACAACTGAACTCACTGTCCCTCTGTCTACCAGGCCTGTCTTCTCACCCTACCTGGATGAGGGCCTCTCCCCCTAGCAGAAACCTCGTCTGGCCTGCTCCCTGGGAGAAAGAATGCAGGCTTGTTCCCTCTCAGGCTTATATAGCACTAGCCCTCTGTGTTCTGATTGGCCAAATAAGGTGCCAAAACAACCCAGGGGCTCCTGGGAATCGTAGGCAGGCCTACTCCCACTGCTAACAGGCTTCTGAGGTCTTGCTAGGCCTTCCTGGCACAGCCAGATCATGACAAAGGTTCAAAGCCAAAGGTACAAAATTTAAAAAGTTTTAAAAACAAGACAAATCATGACAGAGTGGAGTCAAAAATAAGCCAACTGTTAAGAACATAAGAACATAAGCAAAGCCATGTTGGGTCAGGCCAGTGGCCCATCCAGTCCAACATTCTGTCACACACAGTGGCTAGAAATCCAGTGCCATCTAAAGGACTGTCAGTGAGGCCAGGACACCAGAAGCCCTCCCACTGCCTTCCTTCCAGCACCAAGACAACAGAGCACCACCTCCCCACAAAGAGAATACCATCTATCTCCTGTGGCTAATAGCCACTGATGGACCTCTGCTCCATATATTTGTCCAGTCCCCTCTTGAAGCTGGCAATGCTTGTAGCTGCCACCACCTCCTGTGGCAACGAATTCCATGTGTTTATCACCCTTTGTGTAAAGTAGTATTTTCTTCTATCTGTTCTAACCCGACTGCTCAATAATTTCATAGAGTGCCCACGAGTTCTTGTATTGTGAGAAAGGGAGAAAGACACAAGTGTTACACAAGTGTTCTCAAAATTCATCTGATTTTAAGCTATTGGTCATGTGTGCTTAATTTTAGAAATTGCTTTTTACGCCAGAGATCAGGTTTGTAACATGTTATACAGTATATGTGCAGAACACATTTCCCTTACTATAGAGGGAAATAAAAATGTGCTTTACCATCAAGATCCTCCTCAAAATCAATTTCTTCTATAAATTGTTTGTTTTAACCCCTTCATCCTGGGGACTTATTCCTTTCTACAATGGAGCCTGGCAGCACAGTCCTGGGGAGGGGGTGAAGCAGACAGGAAGCTGACAAGGTACTCTGCCATTGTATCTCTGAGATTCACCACTGGAGCAGTCCAGTGATGCTGCATCCCATTTAGACACTGCCATGACAGTGTTGTGGAGACGAAGCTGAAGTTGGTTCCCAGTTCCCAGTTCCTTATTCGCAGTTCCTTCTTCCTTATTCGTTATTCGCAAAGCCAAAGAAAAATATTGTGGGAAAACTGAAAAGCTATAACTCCAAAATGAAGTTTGCAGGGGCACATATTATACACCTCGATATTCAGAAGACTCAGCACTCTAAGTGGACCTATACTAGGTCATCCTACAAAACCCAGATCTTGAATAAACAGCTTCAAAATAGGATGCCCCCAGAACATTTCAATAAGAAGAAAGGGGCGGCAGCTGCAGCAGAAAAATACTTTGGATCACCCCAAATCACACACCCCTGAACTCCAGAGACTGTCCCCTACAAGAGGACATGTGCTGGTGCTGATCCAGTCTCTGGTTCTGGACCTAAGGCCTCAAATGTGGCCTGCTTCCAAGCACCCAGTATTAGACATGGCTTTGAATAAGGAAGTGGTGAAAATATAAACCCTCTGAAACCCAAAACAATCTTTGGATCACCCCAAATCACACACCCCTGAACTCCAGAGACTGTCCCCTACAAGAGGACATGTGCTGGTGCTGATTTGGGGTGATCCAAAGATTATTTTGGGGTGCAGGGGGGCTTATACTTTCACCACTTCCTTATTCAAAGCCATGTCTAATACTGGGTGCATATGTTACTTTTCAAAGTATAATTTATAGAGAGATGACACTATATATAGCCAAATCCTGCCTCTTCCATGCTTTGCTTCAGTGCCTGAAGCATTTTTCTCCCAAACCAGCTGAGACTAGAAGTGAGGCTGATTGGAAGAACGCAGCAAGCACCAGATTAACATGTGGGAGGGAGCAGCATTTAATTCCCTTTGCCTACATATTTTGTTTTAAAATAGACCTTACCATCACTCTTTGCTGTACACAGAAATGGAAGACTACTTGTCCTTTTACCCTATCAGAATTGTTGTTGTTAACAACAACAACATTTGATTTATATACAGCCCTTCAGGACAACTTACTGCCACACTCTGAGTGGTTTTCAAAGTGTGTTGTTGTTATCCTCATGACCATCACCCTGTGAGGTGGGTGGGGCTGAGAGAGCTGTGACTAACCAAAGGTTACCCAGCTGGCTTCAAATGGAGGAGAGGGAATCAAACCCAGTTCTCCCGGCAGCAAGCAGGCACTTTGCAACGGCCTGGAGGCCAGAGTGGGAGGGCACTGAAGGGAGACACCATTGATTCAGCAGGCTGGCAAGGGGGTGCTTCACAGCTGCCTTGAGGCCAGAATTGTCAGCAATGTGCCTGCATGAGGATAAAAAGTGAGTTGTCACCAATATGGCTTGCCTTTTATATAGTAGGATGCAGAAGATAGGTTAGAATTAACAGTAGCTCTTGGTAGATCAGCTAAGGGAAGAGTTTCAAACTCTTTTACTATGAAGTTTCAAAAAAGAAATGGACCTTTTATGTTTGAGTTTGTTGGAAATCATTATATTGCAACATGAGTTGTAACATAAAGGACCACTCAGTGATCCGCCATAAGCCACCCCATCCGTCAACATGACGGACCACTCAGTGATCTGGGGAAGTCAGCATGGTTTTGTTCCTAACAGATCTTGCCAGACCAACCTGGTTTCCTTCTTTGATCGAGTGACCAGCTTACTGGATCGGGGGAACTCTGTTGACGTGATTTATCTGGATTTCAGTAAAGCTTTTGATAAGGTCCCCCATGACGTTCTGATGGGCAAACTGGAAGACTGTGGAGTGGACTATAGGACAGTTCGGTGGATAGGGAACTGGTTAGAGGACCGCACTCAAAGAGTGGTGGTCAACAGCTTTTCATCAGATTGGAGGGAGGTGTCTAGTGGGGTGCCGCAGGGCTCGGTTTTGGGCCCTGTACTTTTCAATATTTTTATCAATGATCTGGATGAAGGAGTGGAAGGGCTGTTCATTAAATTTGCTGATGATACCAAATTGGAAGCGGTAGCAAACACCCAAGAAGATAGAATTAAAATTCAACAAGACCTGAATACTCTGGAGAAGTGGGCAGCTGTGAATAGGATGCAATTCAACAAAGATAAGTGCACAGTATTACATCTGGGCCACAAAAATGAGAAGCACAAATACTGGATGGGAGATACACTTCTGGGCAGTAGTATATGTGAAAGGGATCTTGGGGTAAGAGTGGACTGTAAACTGAATATGAGCAGTCAGTGTGATGCGGTGGCAAAAAAGGCTAATTCAATCCTGGGTTGTATCAAAGGGGCCATAGCATCAAAATCGCAGGAGGTCATAGCCCCTCTCTATACTGCCTTGGTCAGGCCACACCTGGAGTATTGTGTGTAGTTTTGGAGGCCTCACTTCAAAAAGGATGTGGACAAAATCGAGAGGGTGCAGAGGAGAGCGACAAGAATGATCAGGGGTCTGGAGACTGAGCCCTACGAGGAAAGGCTGAGGGCCTTGGGAATGTTTAATTTGGAGAAGAGGAGGTTGAGGGGGAACATGATTGCTCTCTTTAAATATTTGATAGGCTGTCATTTGGAGGAGGGCAAAGAGCTGTTCCAGTTGGCAGCAGAGGGTAGGACACGAAGCAATGGGCTAAAACTACATGCACAAAGGTACCGGCTGGATATTAGGAAAAACTTTTTCACGGTCAGAGTAGGTCAAAAGTGGAATCAGCTGCCTAGGGAGGTGATGAGTTCCCCTTCACTGGCAGTTTTCAAGAAGAGGCTGGATGAATACTTGTCAGAGATGCTTTAGGCTGATCCTGCACTGGGCAGGGGGTTGGACTAGATGGTCTGTATGGCCCCTTCCAACTCTATGATTCTATGGTTCTATGATTTTTACTCTATGCAAAAAGGTATTCAAGAACAAGGAGGAAATCAAAAAAAGAGTAGGAAATCACCTCCCCCCACTCCCCACCTCTTTGTAGTTCTAGTTTCTCCCTCCCCGAGCACTGCAGCATATATTTTCCTCTACCCTCCCCCACTGTCACTGCCAGTGGTGGTCTCTCCATCTGCCATTGTTGCTACCACCACTGTCATATTTCTATTCCTACCACTAGCTCCGTCTCACCTCTTCTCACTTTCTTACTGCTGGTGGTGTTCACCCACCATTTTGTTTCCCTCCAGTTGGAGTCTGGCTCTTGGTTTATCAATCTTTTTTTTAAAAGGGAGATCTTCTTACCAAAAACATAGGCAGAGGGTGCAGGGGTGTTTGTTTTGATGGACTTTTCTACTAATCTGACGTTTCTGCTAATCTAGGGTTTTCTTCTGGATGTGCAGAACTCTGCCATAACTGTGGTTGGTTCTGTTGTGTTGATTTGTCTATCTGCACTGGGATCGGCCTTTTGCTATTAGAGATAGGGATCTGTTTGATCTTAATTACTCTAATTGTCTTATTTTAACCTGTAAAAATGGAAACTGGGATTTAATGCCTTTCTAATTATGCAGAAGCTGCTATTATATGGGGAACTTATCTAAGTAAATCCACTTCAAAAACTGGAGATAATGTTCAAGGCAAAGAAATATGGTAGAAAAGTACTAACACATTATGGAATATTTGTATTAACACCAGTTCTGATAACAGATATTTTTGTCTTTCTCTTGTATTTTACTTTCATTTTTCCAGTATATGTATGTTTTCATTATGTGCATTATTGAAACTGTTCAATTTTTGGTAATCATGTTCATGTTCATTCCTACTATTTTTCACTGGGGTTCCCATTTCTGCCTCCTCACCTTTCCCCCATGCATCCTGTGCTGGCGATGGGTTCTACTTCAGTGACCGGTCAGGCTTACATGCAGATGACAGCTCCCCTGAGATCTATATTTCTGAGAGTGCACCAAGGCATGGCTTTAGGTGGGTCAGAAACTATACTCAAGATGCTGAGAGGGGGCTGGAAGTGGGAGAGATTCTCTGCCTGCTTGCCTAAGCACTGATGCTGTAAACCTGGCCACTGTCTACTACTGCTAGGTCAACAACAGTGGGATCCAAATGTTAAGCAGAGTTGCACCCTATGAAGTTGATTGGAGGCAATGGGCTTAGGATGGTGTAACTCTGCCTAGGATTGCACTGTAAATGTGGGGGGAGGAACGAAGGGGAGGAGAGGGGGAGAAGGGAGGGCAGCAAATGACTTGTTCATTAGTTGTCCTCCATGATTTTCATTACCACAATGAAAGTAACAAAATTTCTCAGTTCATTTTTTCATTTGTTTTGTAATGAATGGATATCCTTGTCTGATCTATGATGTAAGGCCATATAAAACTTTTATAAGAGGAATGATCATTATAGCGAAATAAACTGTGGAACAAAATTAAACAGTTACTGACTTTAAAATTATGTAAATTGCAACAGAAGCACAGAAGGAATCAAAGCACTGAAATCTTGGAATAATGAAAAAAAACTAGTAAGACATAATGGATTGAATCCAAGGATTTCCTTCTGCTAAGGGAAGAGTCTTTCTCTGAGAGAGAGAGAGGGAGAGAGGTTTCCTCTCTCAAAGGAAGAGTCTTGATCAGTGGAATTCTAATTCAATTCCACTTATCCCATGTGCGAGTATTTTAATCCCCTTCCACTGTACAATCTTTCTGCCAAAATCAGGCTTAAAGTCTCGTCTTTCCCTGTTGGTGGTGGTGGAGAGTACCCTCAAGTCAGAGTTGACTAATGGCAACCCCTAGTGGGGTTTCAGTAAGAGCCCTGTGGCGCAGAGTGGTAAGCGGCAGTACTGCAGCCCAACCTCTGCTCACGACGTGAGTTCGATCCTGGCGGAAGCTGGGGTAGCCGGCTCAAGGTTGACTCAGCCTTCCATCCTTCCGAGGTTGGTAAAATGAGTACTCAGTTTCCTGGGGGTAAAGAGTAGATGACTGGGGAAGGCAACAGCAAACCACCCCATAAAAAGTCTGCCAAGAAAACGTTGTGATGCGACGCCCCCCCTTGAGTCAGTAATGATTCGGTGCTTGCACAGGGGACTACCTTTACCTTACCTAGTGGGGTTTTCATGGCAAGAGACTGAGGTAGTTTACCATGGTCTGCCTCGGCAACCCTGGTCTCAGTTGAAAGTTTTCTATCCAATTACTAACCAAGGCCGACCCTGCTTAGCTTCTGAGATCTGACTAGATCAGGCTCACCTGGGCTATCCAGGTCAGGGCACTAGCAGGAGTCACATAACACATCATCCTAGGAGTTCCATGTCTGGAGTTCCCAACTGTTTTTTGTCCTCTTCTCTGGTGAACTGACTTTATTCAACATCCTCATGCTTGCCTGATATCTCCCTGCCTACTTAATTTCTTACTCTTTTTCATAGTAATTATTTATTACCATGTCCCCTCTTTCTGTGATGGTGAAGACTTTTCAGAGATGGTTCAGCAGCTCCACAAGGTTGACTTGAGAGGTAGTGATAATTTTAATATTATCCCTACACCTGTGGTTACTGCAAAGATGTTCCTGGTCTAGTAAGTGAAATCAAAATCATAGGGCTTTTTAATTAAAAGAAAATATAATGGAATACCATGTGGAAAGGAATACATATCTTTTTAAGTAAACTAGGAGAAAACTGTATCAAAGCTCTGACATATTTTAAAGCAAAGATGTTTAAACCCCATATATAAAAAGCCTGGGTCATCTAGGTTACTTGTTGATAGTGGATACAATGCTCATTTGTGGGCAGCAAACAACAAAATTGTATAAGTGAATTGCTGCTAGGCTGTTTTGAATATTTCTGTTTCTCAGTCAGGTTGTATAACAGAGAGTTTATTTATTATTTACAGTACTTACTTGCTGTTTCTCCCTATGGCAAATGCACACTGTAAAATTTCATAAGTTTTAAATCTCAGTAAAATTATTCTTGCCATTCCACCACCTTCCACTCTCCACCCTCCACCCCGGCTGATGGGAGGGGAAAGTGTGGAAACAGTGTGGCAAGGTGCACTCTGAAAGGCCCCACGTCATGCTAGGAATGACATCATTCCCAGTGCAATGTGGAAACTATGGGCTGTGCTCAGGGCTGATTGAGTAAAAATTGGCCCCCAATTTAGTCTTTGGGGTCAATTTTTACTCATTCAGCATCTGGCACAACCTATTACTTCCGCATTGCACCAGGAATGACATCATTCCCGCTGCAACACAGGGTGCTCCGGAGTGCGCACAGTGTGTGCATGCAAGGTGAATGCATCCTCACATGACTCCCCTGGCAACCCTAAATAAAATACAAACAATAATAATAGCTTCAAAACTGTGAAAATCGAGTAGTAGAAAACACTATCACAGCAAACAATAGCAGCCAGAAGATATAAAACCATGTCTGTATTTTAAAAATCATAATAAAACAAGTTCAGTGCTAAAATGATTATCAGCATTTTTTTTAAAGATGGGGTAATCAGAGAAACCATAAAACAATTCCAAGAGTTTTAAACCACTTCTGGAGCCCATTCAAATATGATAAACTTTAGCAAACTTTGCAGCAGGCAAATCTCTGGTAGGAGATAATTCTATGTCTGTGGTGCCAGTGCAGAAAAGGCCCTGTTTCTGGTCCCAGTCCACTTTGCTTAACAAGGTAGAGGCACATATACCAAGGCCTGCATGATAATCATGACTGACAATAATAGTCCTGACCATGTCTTCCCTTCTTTTTCAGTTAATGTACTGTTATATGTAAGAAAGGGGGGGGGAATCTTTCCTCCCTGTTTTTCTGTGGTCTGAGATAGCTATCAGCTTAGCTTTCCTTCCTTTTCTTTCCCTTCCTTTTCTTAACTCCAGAATAAAATGCAAAGACTCATATCTGATTAGGTCCTTTTCCTGGACTTGTTGAAGCATTAATTTAGACTCAGTATTCAGTCCCTTCCTTTGCATCACATATGTGTGGTCATGCAGTTCTGATTTAGTACTTGATTTTCTCTCTCTCTGGAGTGTGGCATCCATAGTAGCATCCTCTGCTCTTGAGACCAGCTGGCTGCATAGGGGCAGAGTAATGCTTACACAAGTCATTTGCCTAATAAATCACAAACAGGACTTCTTTAGCTAGTGTTTTGTTTAGACCATCCAATCACTGACTCACTAAGCTGCTGTCTCCAAGGGTTAATTCTGAGACTATCTTCCAGAGATGTGGGCAAAGGGCAGAAATAAGCATGCACATAAGAGACAGCTTGCTTTGTATACTTGGTCGCTTAGTATTCAGGAAGAGTTATTTAAAACGTATAGTTAGCGAGTTTTGCATATAGATTTATTCAACTTTGAAAAGTGGCAAATCTCAGATAGAAAATACAAGACAATGATGTTCTGCAATTAGAACCAGTTAAACAGTGGCTACTCCCTTGGCACCCCATGGCTACCGAGAAAGCTGTTATTCTAGCCCAACAGATGAGTGCATTCTGCCAGTTTCATAATTTCTTTCAATTAAGATTTTAAGGATATACATGACAATGTGCAGAGGATAAAAAGTGATGCTCATGGATGATGTGGAACACTTTCTCCTTGTTGAATGCATCCAGGATTGGAAAAGAGATTTCATTTCTAAACTGAACCAATGATTAGAATGTAGGAGAGATGCCACCAGATAATGCCGCAATTGATTTAAAATTGGCATCGCTGTCCAATATGATGGCTTCTTAGAAGGTTGGAAGGATGATCAGTTGGGGATGTCAACTGTGGCTTGGGAAATATCTTTGACAATGGATCCTGGGGATGACAGGGTTTGGGGCATAATGCCATACAGTCCAGCCTCCAAAGCAGCTATTTTCTCTAGAGGAACTGATTTCTATTGTATGGAGATTAGTAATTCCAGGAGATCTCTAGGTGCCATCTAGATGTTGGCAACCTAAAGTTCAGTTGGCATATTTCCAGAAGGTTGTATTTTTTAAAAATTATAGAGGATCTCCTTTTCATTTACACTCCAAATTAGGCCAAACTTTCCATTTGCAATTGTGGTGTTTTCATGAATAAAGAGATTTTACCAATCCCAGAAAGAGATATATTGGGTATGATTGGCTGACTGAGCAAGAGATCCTGATAGTTCTTTTTTTCAGAAGCTTCGCTTTTGTGCCTATAATACACAGCTGTTTGCTATGAAGGCACCTGCATAGTGTGATCTGGATTATGTGGGTTGATCACTAACAGATAGGTAGAGCTACCTTGCTCAAGGTATTAGCTGACCTTACAATCATAGCATTATTCTATGAAATATATGCATAATTGGCTATTTATTAGAACTGAACAAAAAATGCAGGATACAACCCTGACACTAGGCAGGCCCATATTAAACTATTTGAAATACTATACAGGGACAGATGGATTTGCACTGTGTAATGTTATTCTATGACCTGGCAAGCCCAATCTTAGAAGCTAAGCAGGGATGGTTAGTAATTGGATGGGATATCTCCAAGATGACCAGGGTTGCTATGCAGAGGCAGGCAATGGCAAACCACTTCTGTTTGTCTCTTGTCATGAAAATCTCAGCACCGTAAGTCAGCTATGACTTGACAGCAATTTCCACCAATGTTATTCTATACATATTTATTCAGAAGTAAGTACTACTGTATCCGATGGGGTTTACTTTAAATGCAGTTCACTGCAATGAGATGTAGGTCTCAATGATTTATTTCCAGGTAAGTATGCATACAATTACAGCTTCAGCCTTTTGTCTTTTGCTACAAAAGGTTAATGCTAGGTTTCATAGGTTTACTTAGACTAATCAAGATTTCTCAGTATAACTGCTATCATATCCTGAAGGGCTCTCTTGCTACTAGAAAGAGAATGGATGACATTCCATGCTCAGAGAAACTGGCACTAGGAAGACAGAGAGAGGGTTGAAATTTAGCTGCAGTGTGATTATCAGTCCCAAGCCCACCCAGTGAAACTGAAGAAAATTCAGTGTTTGCCGAAATAAAAAAGGGCTAAAGAATCATTTGGGAATGAACAAAGCTATTGACTTGGCTTCAGTCCTGATAGGCTCCATCCCACAAATGGAGTTCTCAAAGATTCATTGTGAATTGTGAGGCATCTGTCAAAATTCTGCATTCACTAATGGAGATGTGTGAACCTTTGAGAGAACTAATCTATAAGGAAGTCATGCAGGAATAGGCAAAAATACAAGAAAAGGCTTTTCAGGAAATAAAAAGGAATATCAGAAGTCCTCTAGTAGTAAAGTTTTATAACACAAAGGAAAGATTAACTTACAATGAGTTATGATGCTAATGCAAGGAAAGGAACCATGAGTATGAACAAAACAACCCTTGGTGGATATAGTGTTAAGAAAAAAGCATTAAAAAGACCTCTTGTCAATTTACATACACCAAGCTAGCATAAAAATGTAAAAAGGGTGCAGGGGGGGGGGGTCCCCTTTGCCTTTAAAACCCAGGATTCTTCAATCCTGTGAGCACTTTCTTGGAAGTAAGACCACCAAATTCAGTGGAACATAATTTCAAGCAAAAGTATATTACATTGAACTGCACATTACATTCTGAATGGTACTCTTATTATTGATCACGTTAGCCTCTAGTGTTAAAGACTGGTGCATGGAGCCCATGCTCTAGCAGCCCTCCTTCTGACCAAGAAGTGCCCTGTTTGCTGCTACCCCTTCTCACCACCGTCCACCTTCTCTCTCTTGACCTGCCTCGGAGGGAGTCCTTTTAAAGAGGCCCTGTTAGAGTTGCCGACTCCACCTTGAACAATTTTTGAAGGCAGAGCCTACGGAAAGTGGATTTTGAGAGGTGATGGAGCTCAAGAAGGATATGATACTGGGATGGAATGCACTTGGAAGAAGGTTTCCCGAGTGCAGCACTCAGGGAGCTGAAAGGGAAGCAGTTAACAGTTGCCTGGAATACAAGCTTGATTGACAGGTTGTTCCCTTCTTTCTGATTGACCAGTCAGAAGCAGCCTTCAGGATGAGAGTTGGTTGCTGACAGGATTTTGAGGGAAGTGAGTATGAGAGTCTGACAGGGAAGGTCAGATACGTTCCCCTCTGGAGTGAGGAAAAATACATCTTTTGCCCTGACTGTAACGTCATTGTGGTGAAGAGGAATTTTAGTTAAAAATTCCAAGTATAACAGCCAGCAGAAGCTGAAACCTGTTGCACAGCCACAATAGAATGGGGGTGGGGGGTGGGGGGGGTGGCAAAAAAGGATTGGGTAGTGAGTAGAGACTCCCATTCAAACCAAGGGAAGAAGAATTTCTGCCCAGTGTCTAAAGAGGATTTGGCTTTGAGGAGGACCCCGGGTCTGTTGTAAAGGGAAAACAGTTTTGAACTAATGTCAGAAACCTGAGTTGCAAAAATGAACTCTGTGAAGAAACATTGTTGCTGTAACCAAAGTATTAAACAAAACACCTCTCATTGTTAAGGATTAACAACATAGAAACTAATTTTCCAGAAAAGTATTTTGCTTGTGACTTAAAGAGTATTCTGTTTTACCAATAAATTTTACCTTAGTTCTTTCATTCCTTGACTGCTTATTCCATCCCTGCCTGTTCAATAAAGTTGTTAATTCTGAATGTTATATAATCTCCACAGTGCCATATCCCACACAGAAGAAGAGGGCTCCTGCTTTCCCCCATCAAGTTTCTGAACTGTTCTAAAAAGCCAAAATTATAACTGTTTATCTAAGTGGAACTCAAAAGAACTTTAAAACTACAAATAGAGACACACTAATTTGGGCTGCTCAGCTAAAGCAGGCAAACTTGGATTTTGGCAGAAAATCTTGTCTCAGAGTGGGGGAGTGAAGGGGGGTCCATCATAGATACCATAGAGTCCACTTTCTGAAGCTGCCATTTTCTCTGAGAGCACTGATATCTATAGTCTAGAGATGAAGTCTAATTCTGGGAGAACTCCAGGCCCCACCTGGAAGTTAGCAACCACAAGGCCCATTAAATTTCTCTGACTGCCCTCCAAAATTGGAGATAGCCACATTTATAGCAGATCTTGACAGGAGAAAATCCAGGTCATGTTTCACTATTCTCTCTCTCTCTCTCTCTCTCTCTCTCTGATCTTCATGTTAGCTCTAGGCTACAAACCTCAGGCCAAGAGCTTCTGAACAAGAGAAATCAGGAAAGATGTTCATAATACTTGGTCATTGCTGCTGAGCAGTAGCTGGTGAGGAGCAGCCATTAATGATGTTTTTTGTGTGGAGCTGGTGGTAGTGGTGGTGGTGATGGTGTGGGGACTGCTTGTGCCTGCTGACTGGCCAGCAGCATCCCGGCCTCTGCTAATGAATTGGCCAATGGTATCAGTGGGCACTGGTGGCCAGACAGAAGTCACAACCATGAAGGGTGTTAAGCAGCCCATCCCATCCCTATGTCTGTCACTAAAGTTGTGCCATCCTCAAAAGTTGCTGCTCAAGTACTATGTTTTATCTCAGCTCATCAGCTGCTAGTGTTTGTGGAAAAAAGAGAAAATAAATAGCTTCACTTCCTAGCTGTCATTTATTTACTAGATCTATAATTTAGCAGGGCTTTTTATCATTATTAGTTTTTCATGTGAAATAAGAAATGCTTCCCTTGAGATCACCCATTGCCAAAATTCCCTTTAGATTATTTTTGTTTATGTATGAGTTCTTGGCCCCTCTTTTTTTAAAATCCACTATGTTCTTGTTAATTAAAAAGTATCCTACAGACTTTAGCTCCCCCTGTATACATAGTTGGGAGATTTTGCAGGTCTGAGTGCTAGCAACTAGAGGATTTACAACCTGGAGTGGTAAACGGAGCTTTTAATTATATTGTAAATATGCTATTACATCTTTTTAAATTAGGAAACCATAACATGTTGATTTCCAGGCACAATTTACTAACTGTTCAAGAGTAACTTATGTGAAACGGGCAGTCAGTGAGTTGCTGGGGACTCATTTCCTTTCACGTTGCAGGAATCTTGCCATGAATCTGAAATTGGTTGTAAAATTGTGCACTCATATCAGCACTGCTTCTTGCATCTCTTTAGCAAACATAAATTTCAATCTGTCCCTGCAATAAAATCTGCATGTATCAGGAGGACTGTGGAGATGGGCTATAATCTACTTCACAATAAAGTGCACACATGCCCAGTCTTGAGAATGTGGATGACACAGTTTGCATTTTGCTCTCCATGTGCTGAATTCATGGTATGGGGGGGTCCCATCTCCAGGGAATGTCCCATACTGGATATATGATGGAGCACCAAGGTACAGTATAGGAACCTGTTTTCCTCCCTAATCTAGGGCATGTGGCATGTCAAGCCCTGCCCTATGTATATGTGCTGTGTTTGCCCAGATCAGGAGTATGGATTGCATCATTCTGACTCCATAAACTGGGAGCAATTTTCAGATTAAACTGCTTTTAATCAAAGTACAATATAATTCTGTGCTCTAAACCATCCTAGGCTTTGACTGGTAAACACAAGTTCTTTGTCATAATGAAAACTCCCTTTAAGTTAGAGGTCATTGATGGACTTTCCCAAAATATCCTTTCCAAAGCTATTGAATATAATCAGAAATATTAAGTGCTCATATTAACAAACTCTGAATAACCTTCTCAATCTACTGAGTTTGTATTGGTTTATGCTGCAGTCTGTCTGATGCATGGACAGTAGCATGGACAGTATTCCTCTCCATGTGCCTTTCTGGTGAGCTTTTCTGGAACTTACCTGGTTCCTCCTTAATTTTCTCTCTTTCTGAATGATATTGAAAGTCTCTCCAATGTCAAAACGATGTCTGCTGGGTATTATCACTACACATGAAACTGAAGCAACCTCTCTAGTTAGTGCCCTGTATGCATAAGGCATTCACACTTTGTTATGGTGGTTCAATGGCTGCCATACTTATGACACTTTTAATTAACATTTGTCCTGCTTTTATATGCCTCCAAATCCTCTTCCTTTTGGGGGAGCTGTATCTCCTAGGCTTGGCAGCAATATTTTCAATTCCTTGTAGAATGAGATTTCACTCAGAAATTGCCTTGTATCAAATGCTTTGTATCTTGTGTCAATGTTTTGAAATCCTGTATTGCCAGATTGGGATTTGTCCTTAAATCGGTGACTTCCTTTAGCAGCATTTTTGACTATCCTGACCCTATTTTTCAAGGCCTTTAGATTGAGAACAATTTTAACCAGACGTGACATTGCAAACCCTGTGGAAGATCTGGTGCCATCTGCTCCCTTCAGGGGAGGAGCAGATACAATAAAACTGGGCACCAAGCAAGCTGCCACCTCAGTATTTACCACCTCACTGACATCTTTCTGCTGAATATGTAGCCTCAATGCTATAATTTACATGAAATAGGAAATTTGGAAAAAGCTATTCATTCTGTTTATTGTCTGGTATAGTAAACAGGAGGGCTTTTCAGACCTGAGGAATCAGACCTCTTGGCTAGAACAGAGAAAGGATAAGCACTAATATTACATTTGACTTAACCCACCAATAGTTCTGTTTCTGATAAAAATTTGCATTTTATAAATGAAGAGTTTAGATGCTGACCAGGTAGTATCAAAATTTCTAGGTAACATGGCAGGTTGAGGCTTGAAAAAATCTGAGTTAAGATTATGCTTCAAGTGTCTCACAGTCCTGTCCTGGATAACCCACTTACCTCAAGGCCTGATTTTGTGTACTTGTTCTGCATTTCCCTATCTCATACTGTGAAGGTCAGATCAAATTGTTTTGAAATTGTTCTTCAGCTGAAACTTTCATCTTGCCATTGATATTTGAATACCATTAATTCTTTATCAGATTTTCTTGGGCTAATTTAAAGCTCCAAACAAGCCACATATCATTTAATTTGTTTACGTATATATTTATTAGTAGTAGTCATGATGAATATTTATAAAGTCTTTCAGATGGTAACATGACAACAGTAGTAAAATACAAAAATGTCTTATTTAATGTAATGTTTGTGGTCATTGTCAGTAACCACATTTACCAGGCCACTTTAAATAGGAGAGGAAATGGAAGGCTAATCCCACTCATCCACTCTTACATTTCTTGAGGTGGCCCCTTTACTCTTCTCTTTTACCCAGCAGTGGGAAGGAGGGACCAGATAAGATCTGCAGGAAGAGGAGGAGGTTTCCTTCTTTTGTGTCCTTCTTTTAGGTGCATCTGCTCTGCCCTACCATTGGCAGGAAAACAGAAAGGGATATATGTTGTGCAACTGCCATGGCCAAAAAGAGCTCAAGCCCAGTGTAAATGAGCTAAAAGAGCAATCTGTCCTCTGCCCAAATCCACGCTGACCCAACAGGATTTTCCCCCTGAGGTGATGGAAGGATACAGAGAGAAAGCCAGGCTGTCAGTTCTTGAATAGAGAAGTAATGTTTATTAAGATCACCCCAAGAAAATTCAAACACACATCATTTAATTCCACTCATACATACCTATACTCAGGCACACTGCTATACATCACCTAGGCTGGATTAGTTGCAGCTGATCCAATTCGAACTGGAGAATCCTGACAGTCACACCCAGCCACACTCACCCCCACATTTTTGCTTTTAGTCTAACACACCAGCGCAAGGAGAATCTCTACTTTCCCTGGTCTTGTCTCTTTTAAAGCATATCCTTAAAGGAAGGAACACAGTGAAATAACCTGTCAAACACTCACAAACATATCAACAGACGGTTGAACCGATTGTCAAAAAACCAGGTCTCTGTTCATATCTGGCAAACAGGGCATGAGCCAAACCTGTGGGTGTTTGTGCATCCCTAGTCCCTATCTGTTTCAGGGCTTGATTCAAGGTGCTGGTGTTGACCATTAAAGCCATATATGGTTTGAGACCAATATATTTGAAGGACCGCCTACTCCCTTGTGAACCTACTCAACCAGTATGGTCATCTTACAAGCCTCTGCTTTGGGTGCTCTCGCTTTCTGAGATTAGGAGGGTGGCAACCTTGGAGAGGGCCTTCTCAGTCATGGCACCAAAATTCTGGAACTCTCCCCCTCTGCTGCCATCTTCTTCTGGCAGGTGAACACTTGGTTTGTTTGATGTTCCCTCAGTGATCTCTCCTTCCTGCTCAATGTTTTAATTTATTTTTATGTTTTTTTTATTTATTGCAGCTTTGGTTTTAATTATTTTTATCATTTGTTTGTTGTTGGTTTTCATGGTTTCTAAGATATGATTTTATTATGGATGTTTTAATTTGTTAGTCACCTTGATGACCTTTATGAGGGCATTAGGGCAAGGTATACATTTTTTTAAAAAAACAAAAAACAAAAATAAATCTATTGAAGTCAGTGGGCTTATAAGGGAGAACCTCTCTTAAGACTGCAGTGTTAATTGTTTACATGAATATTACCTTTGCCCCTGCACTACAGATGTGGAAAAAGCAAGGAAGCATAGTTTCAGACTGAGTTGGAGGGAGAAATTGGGCTTCTGGTCTTAAATTCATGTGAAATTGCCTACATTTAGAACCTCTTCTCATGACCACTTCAGTTTATATATTAGTTATGAAAAAAATAATTCTGTTCTGGCTGCCTGACCTGGTTGCATATATCCTCTGTGAGATGCTACCACATTCTGGGTGCTCCTGGATATGAAGACAGCCAGAAGTAATTAGCACCATTTTCTGAATCCTGTTTCTCAGCTATATAATTACAATTCTATTTCTACTTTTAATGCTAGTCTAATAGAGAAATAACTAATATTATTGCTTATCAAACTAATTAGACAATTATAAAGCATTGAAACTCTTACATTAAGGTTATGTCATTAATTCTGCAGCAACTATGATGCATTGTGTTTAGTCTAGCCTACTTTTCTCTACTTCAAATTTTTTTACTCAAGTGGTATGCATTTACTTTACTGCACTTTCCTCATTGAGAGTCTCTTTTTTTTGGTTGGTTTTTGCCTAGCTGATGAGTTTTGTTCATAGCTGGGTCTGCATCTTTTGTTTCTACTTGGCTGCTGTCTTTCCTCAGACCTGCTCTGTCAAGCTCTCCGAGAATCCTAATTATGGTTCTTAATTTTAAAAAATATAATTGGAGTTCTTTTTTCCTCCTCTCCTTCTAGCCTGGTCTCTTATTGGTCAAGATAAAAAATTCATTTCAGCCTTGTCGAGACTACACACTGGGATTCTGGCACTCTATTATTATGCACATGTTGCCGATTTGAATGCATAAAAGGATCTCAGATACCCTGCCGACTGATGATTGATTTTGTCTTCAGTTTATACATTTTTAGAACAACATTTATTTATTTATTTACAAAATGTTTACCCTTACAGGGCCACCTGTCTGAGATCAGACAAAATTTGAAGTGAAATGCAGTTTCTTAATAGCAGGGGAAGGGGGGATGTCTGGCGCAATACAAGTTTGTGTTGGATTCCTACAAGAATTAGACAGAATTTTTTTTTGCCTCTAGCACTTCCTCTCTTAGAGTCTGTCTTTGTCCTTTCTTTCTATTTTATCTTGTGCCAGTACTTGTGACACATCATAATCTTCCATGTCCTCTTTTATCCCTTAGCTTTAGTTCAAATAACCTTTGGCATTATATCTTCTTCTTTTTTTGTCTTCCCCTATATTTGTACTTTCTTTAAACATAAAAATCATAGTTATGCCTTTTTCTGTATATCAGTCAGGCAAGTCATCCCTTTGTTATCTTATCTGAAGCACTGCTTTGTTGGAAAGTGAACTTGATTTTGCTGACTTATCCACGAGGCACAGTTAATGCTGAGGGTGCCCAAAGACAAGTTATAATTTGAGGGAAAGCGTAGATATGCCCTCTTTTATGCTGAAAAATAACACATAATTAAAATGTATTTCCCCAGTGTATCCTATTAATTACGGTCTACAGGGACAAACAGACCCTAGACATTGAGAAGACCTTTGGTGAGTAGTAGTGAGTAAATTTTTAGGAAGGTACTAATTTATGCACAAAAAGTGGAAGTGGAATGTTAATCAGTGAAAGGATCTAGAGTGAAATATGAACTATACAATCTATTCGTGGTATGTGCAGAGAAATGATTGCTTGTAGAAATGCTCTTAACAGAATTGCAAATGATGGTCCAAGACAATATCCTCATTCCCAGAAGAAATTAGCATGGGTTTTGGGTATAAATGGGTAGCTATGCACATTTACAAAATCTAATGTTTGGTAGTAAAAAAAAATCAGAAACAGCTATGTTTCTGTGAGGATAGAGCAATAATTTAGAGGAAAACATCATGAAACTTCTACCAAATCATAAACAGGAAACACGGAAGGAAGGTTCAGGGAGAAAAGCTGGATATAGAATAAAAACATAAAAACAATAAGTAAATATTAGCTTTTCTGCTAGGAAATCTGGAAAACAAGACTAGGCACAGTAATGCATGATACAGATCACCTTATCCATACTGGCAACGTACTTCCTTTTCTATTACTATTGTTTCCCACCTTTTGGGGGGGGGATTCAAAATGTTGTCCCAAGTATCACTCACAGAAGTTTGAATTCTCTCATCCTCCTTGCAGAAATTGGCTTGTATCCTATCATTTTCTATTTACATTCTCGGAATGGGGTAGGGGTAGGTGGATCACCTTTCTTCTCCCTACAGACACCCACTTTAACCCTCCATTCCTATTAATTAGAATAGCCTAACCCCAGGAGCAGAATTTTGGAGATGTAGTGGAAGCTGGAGAGTGTGTAAAATGCTCATTCCATGAGCTTTGTACCACTTGCGGTTCATTGGAGTAAACTTTTGTCTTTTTTTTTTGCATTAAAATGATTATAAGGCAAGTATATTATTTTTGTCCATAAGTACATATGTATGTGCCATCAAGTCACAGCTGACTTATGGTGAACCCAGCAAGAGCTTTCAAGGCAAGTGAGAAGCAGAGGTGGTTTGCCATTGCCTTCCTCTGCAGAGTTTTCCTTGGTGGTTCCTCATCCATGTACTGGCCCTGCTTGGCTTCTGCAATCTGACATTATTGGGCTATACCATTCCACCTACCCTCCCTTATAATACTCTGCCGACTTTACAATTTTCTCCTTGATGTTAACTGTATTCCAGTTGTCCCAAATAAGTCTTTGTTATCTACATCAAATGAGTTTTCATTCCATGGACAAGATTTGTGAATTCAACAGGCCTGTGGGAAAATTCCTAAACTGTATTCTACTTGCGTGCTGCAGTTGACAAAAAAACAGCTTTTCTTGTTCTGAATGTGATTGAGAACTTAACTAAGTTAAGAGAGAAAGCTAATATGTAGATTACTCTGGGTCTGTTACTTAAAAAGATCTCTCCGAGGCATAAATTCTCCAGAAAAATCTAGCAAAATAATCTATTGGAAAGCCCTGCAAAAATACAGCAGATAAAAGAGAAAGGTTTGATTAAGAATAAAAGGGAACAGATGGCTTTGTTAAAAGAAGCAGGAGATCTTGAGGAGACCAGAGACATCAAAGAGAGGAGAGAAGCCATTAAAGAATTGCTGGATAGTAGAAGCAGTCTAGAGGCTATGAGAAAGAAATAGGATAAAATTTCTTCTGCTTAAAGACATAGTTAAAAGGAAAAAGCAGCTATAACCCAAAGGTGTTGGTAGCTATCCATCAACTTTCCATTTTTAAGGTATAAGTTAGGATTTAAGGATGGAAAGGATGCTTTTATTGCATACTTTATTTTTCCTTTGCTCAGTTGCTGTAAATAGTAATTTAACTCATTCAATCCATACTTTTGAGGTAACTTAAGGGGAAGGAATCCTTTTATATATACAGAATTGCCAGTACAAGATTGAATCCTAGGAATTTTCCCTTTCCTCAGAATAAACTGGGGAAACAGGCAAGGAGGAATTCTGAAGGGCCATAATAGAAAAATATTCTTGAAATATCTTAAAGAGATGCATTATCTGCTAGGAGGAAAAGTCTGCAAAACTGTCATTCCTCCTAACGGTAGCAGAATATAAAATTATAGATTGGATTTTCTTTTGGGTGAGTGGAAAGACCAGAGGAGTTCGTCTCATTGGGGGTCTAATAATGTGGGACCTTAACAAACCTCACTGGGTAGAGTAAGAGACCCATAGACCCTGCATCACCATATTATCAGTACATTTCTCATCTTTTGACTGTCCTTTTATGCCAAATACTCCAAATTGGGAGGGATAGTGTGGGCACTGATGCTTTTGAAATGCAAATTAGACCCACCTGAATGGTTGCAATTAAACATGTTCAATATTGCGCTGAAAGACTGATAGAATGCTCTACCACTTACCGCTGGTGTCTAATAACTTTCCAGGAATTCCCCTAGTGAATCTGTGGTCTCTTTTTGACTAGGTAGGTTTCCTGGGGTGTTTTGCCATTTTAAAACAGCATATTTAATTAAGTTCTTGTTTATCACAAAGCTAATGGACTTAGACTAATGATCATCCCGCTCAAGGCATGTAGTCTTAAAAATTCCACTTCATTTTTTTGCATGTTAAACAGTAAACTGTTTACTATATATAACTAATATGAATATTCTTCCAAAACCATCTAATCTAGGTTGTTAATGATCCTACTGTGTCAAGGCAGGCTTACTCCCCAATGTGTGCGTTCATTGCTTTGTGTAATTTTAAGTTCTAATAATTAGCTCAATGGGGCTTTTTCAGTATTCATCGGGAGATGGTTTTAAAAGCCTAATAAAACTATGCAAAGAAGAAGATTGTAATGACATAGAAAGAATAAAATGGAACCTCTCTGCACTTTCCCCACAGAAGACATTGACAGGAAAAGATATACCATGCCATTTCACTGAACTGGAAGGGATTGCACAGATAGAAACCATAACTGACCAATATGCGCCAAAAGTGTAAGGTGGCCTCCTGTATGAACCAAACTTGTGGTAAAATATTAATTGAAATATGTTGAAAGTGTCAGGGGCACAATTAATTTACTTGGTTTCTATGCCACTCTTGCTCCAAGAAGTGGCCACTCTATGCCACTCTTGCTCCAAGAAGTTCATACTCCACATTTTATTGTCACAACAATATGACAGTTTAGGTTGAGCAGAAAAGAAAATCTTGACAATATGTCTGCCAGCGTACTTGAGGGACCGTCTCTCCCCGTATATTCCCCGGAGGACCCTCTGATCAGGAGAAAAACAATTGTTATCGGTCCCTGGCCCCTAGGAGGCCCGCCTCGCCTTGACTAGAGCCAGGACTTTCTCAGGACTGAGAAAGTCCTGGCTCCTACCTGGTGGAACACTCAGTCTACTGAGACCAGGGCCCGGCAGGATTTACTATCTTTCCACCGGGTCTGTAAGACAGAGTTGTTCTGCCAGGCTCATGGCTGAGGTTGGGCCTCCGCTGGCTGGAGGATGCAACATCTACCCCCCTCCCTGTGAAAGCTGCCCACCACAGTTTGTTTTTCAGCTGCTGTTACTGTGCTGCTATATCTAGTTGTACTTCTGTATTGCTCGTTAATAGTTGTATTGCTGCCGCCAGGCAAAGAGTGCTGCTATTTTTATATGATGTTTTAATATGGAACTTTAAAAAATTATTTTAAGGTTGTTATCTGCCCTGAGCCCGCTTGTAGGGAGGGCAGAATACAAATATAATCTAAACAAATAAAATAAAAATAAGAAGTGCTTGGGTCAAAACTGCCCAGTGTGCTACTTGCCTCCCATACTGATCCTGATGAGTGAGGTTCCTTGGAAGGTAAAGGACTGCAATGGGAATGCAGGCTGGAAAAGCCCCAGTACAATGCACCATCTTTTGCATTTGACTGTTTATATCCCAGCAGTTATGTTGAAATGTACACTTCCATTTCAAAGTGTTAGCATTTTTAAATGATGAAGAATTTAATGAGATAGTTGATTCCATATGAGAAGAGCTACAATAGGAATGGCCTTGCTAGGCCACACACAACAACAGGGTTTGGTGTTTATGGATCCTAAAGAATGCTTGAGGAAAGGCATCAACGTGAGTGCTGGGTGGATGCACACACACATACTGTTCTTTTCAGGAGACGGGGGGGGGGGGTTATTTTCAATTAACCAAATCCCGCAAATTTGTTACCAACTATTAGTCCCCCTCCTAGTCCAAAAACACATTGATTCAATGAGATCCTCCTCAAGCACAAAACACAAACACATAACAATGAACCCTGAAGAAGGTGAGTGTCGGCAGGTGCACACAATAGGAGGAAACTGACTGGCAAAGCAGTGACGGTGGGCCATGCTATGCCCAAGCAGGAGAGTGCTCCATTACCAACTTGCACAGCTCAGTGAATTTTATTTTTAGAAAATCTTGCTTTACGATAGTGACAATAAATTACCTTTGCATCCTGCTGTTACCTGTTGATGTCAAGTTTCCCTGGACTTTGTAGTTTCATTCTCATAATGAGGAGCAAATCCTTCCTTTTGACATTCTGGAGGAGCCACCTGAAAGAGTCAATGAGGATGGATCTGACTGAGCTATGTCCTCAGTTCTGATCTGAACTCTTGAACTGAAAAAGCTCTGCAATGATCTTTCTAGGCTTCACAATTTAAAGAGAAATTGTTCCCATAAAGACCTTAATCTCAGCATCAGATTTGCCCCCCACCCCCAAGTCGGAATGAAGAGACAGACACAAGTGTTGGGAATTAAAGGGCCGCTTTATGGAATTAAAACAACATATTTGTCAACATGGCAATGACCTAACTAGCAGTACAAGTCAGGCCCTGGGGTCACTCCTAGACCCCTCCCTGACCTGTTTGGGTGATCCACCAACAGCCCCGGGGGAAGCCATCCATGTATGGCTGTGACCTGGCCAGCCTGGCAAGGTGGTTCACCCCCTTGAAGCTCCCCTCAGCCGTACAGCTGCAGGGGGGGACCGGCTTGTCCAGGGGTTCCCCACCAGGGCATCTGACCTCGCAGCTGGGCTGTACAGCAGCCAGCCACTCCTGACAGACCCCAATTCCCCACCAATGGAGATATACCAGGGGTGGTCACTGGTCCACTCATTTTCCCAACTCCTAACCTCCAAGGGATATATTAAACTCGACCCACCAAAGCCAATTACCCTCCCTTCTCATGACAGTGCAAAGTTGGTGAAAAAACTCCCCATCCAGAAGCCAATGCAGGGTGAGAAGTAAAAAATTCCTACCTGGCCCCAAAACGGCAACTGGCTAGTCCTGCACTGAAATAGGGTAGGGTGGGAGGGCCGAGCACGAGGCGCGCTGAGGCGCTTAGGGGCGGAGCAGCAATAACAGAACCTACATAGCTCCGCCCCTCACAACGTCCCCCAAGGGAAGGAAGAGCGCCAGCACTGCCTCATCCTCCTCCAGAGGGGCAAAGCACAGCCCCCAACCATAGTGGCTGTTGCTGCTGGCTGGGAGTGCCGGATTGCCCTCCAGTTGGAATGAAGAGGCAGACACAAGTGTTGGGAATTAAAAGGCTGCTTTATTGAATTAAAACATATTTGTCAACACAGAAAGGGCCTAACTAGCAGTACAGGTCAGGCCCTGGGGTCACTCCTGGACCCCGCCCGACCTGTTTGGGCAATCCACCAACAGCCCTGGGGGTGAGCCATCCATGGTATGGCTGTGACCTGGCTGGCCTGGCGAGGTGGTTCACCCCCTTGAAGCTCCCCCACAGCCGTACAGCTGCAGAGGGGGACCGGCTTGTTCAAGGGTTACCCACCAGGGCATCTGACCTCGCAGCTGGGCCATACAGCAGCCAGCTGCTCCTGACAGACCCCAACAGACCCCAGACTCTCAGCCCCACCCCTCTCTGAGCCTGAAGTTCTTTAACAACATTACCTCCATTTGCCTTTGCTGCCAGAGAAGGAGGGAGGGAGAAGAGCGAACACCTGCCTTGCCTGTGAGAGCGAAGCCAGCCTCTCAGCCCCGCCCTTCTCTGTGCCTGAGGTACTTTAAGAACATCTTGAAGTGCCTCAGTTGCTTGAATTAATGTTGTGCTCACCTGTTGCTGTTGTGGGGAATGGAGAGTAAGCTGGATGATGGTGGACATAGGGAGGAGGGCCGGCATGGGGTCAGGGATCCCAGTCCTCTGGGGACGTGGGAGATATGACGGTGGGAGCTGGTCTCAGTTGAGAAGGGCACGGAGATATGGAATGGCTCAGTGCCCTTCTAACCTGTGTCCCATCCTGAGAAACACTGGTGATGGAGCTAAGAAAAAGAACTTTCCTTCGACACTGATATTGTGCAATGCCAGGTCCATAACAATAAGACCACAATGCTGCAAGATCTCTTTGCGGTGAGTGATGTGGACCTGGTATGCGTGACCGAAACCTGGGTGAAGGAAAGTGAAACAGTTGCCCTGGGAGAACTGACTCCCCCCCTCCCAGGATATTCGGCCCGACTCAGCCCCAAATGTCCTGGAACATGCTTTTGCAGTTGTGACTGGTTGGTTGAAGCAGAGTCGGCTGAAACTGAACCCAATGAAGATGGAGGTCCTGTACTTGAGCCACAGGGGATTAGGTTCGGGACTCTGGCTCCTGGCCCTCGATGGGGCACCGTTAGTGCCAGTTCCAAGGGTTAAGAGCCTGGAGGTGCTCTTGGATGCCACCCTGAAAATGGAGGCACAGGTCACAGCGGTTGTCAGGTCCTCTTTTTTCCTTCTGTGGCACACCAGGCAACTTGCCCCTTACCTGTCAACTCGTGACTTCACTACAGTGATCCAAGCAACAGTCATCTCTAGGCTAGATTACTGTAACTCATTCTACGCGGGGCTGCCCTTGAGCCTGACCCAGAGATTACAGCTGGTACAAAATGCAGCAGTGCATGTTATTACAAGAGCATCAAATAAGGTGCATATAACACCAATCTTACGCGAGCTGCATTGGTTGCCAGTAGAGTACCGGATCAGATTCAAGGTTCTGGTATTGACCTATAAGGCCCTGTGCGGACTGGGACCAGTGTATCTACGGGACCGTCTCTCCCCATATATTCCCTGGAGGACACTCCAATCAGGGGACAAACAGCTGTTGGTGGTCCCTGGCCCCAAGGAGGCCCACCGAGCCTTGACTAGAGCCAGGGCCTTTTTGGTCCTGGCTCCCACCTGGTGGAAATGGCCCCAAACTTGCTAATTTATAAGGAGACCCTGACCACAATCCCCATAGCTATAAAGGCAATCTGGCTTGGTCCCCAAAATGGCTGCCTGGGCAGCCCAAGCCCCTTTTCCTGAAATGGCTGATGGGGCAAAACCAAAATGGCCACCAAGCCAGCCTCTGTGAGGGACTCATAAACTCAAAATAAATGGGCCCTCACCACCGTGCACAAACCTGCAACCCGAAGCGGGGAGGGCAATCAGGGCAGATGTGCTGCATTAAAGCAGGGCCACAGCAGTCTAAACAGAGAATGCAAGTGGTACTTAAAAAGCCATGCCGGCTACGAGCACCAGAAAGGAAGGGCAAAGCAGCAAACGGCTGGAAAGTGAGGTGGGAAAATGGCCACAATAAAGCTGCACAGGCCACCCTGGAAAGCTGCAGCAAGCCGCACACCTAAACACAGCTGGCAAATGCACAAAGCCTAAACACTGGGACTGAGCGGAACAAATGCCGCAACTGGTGCCACGCAGGCCTCCCCTGCCAGCCGTGGCAAGCCTCGCTGTGGAACCTGGCTGGTGAAGGCACGAAGCCCCGACACTGTGCCGTACAGGGCAACACCAGGCCAACGAAGACTTCCTCCCTCAAAAGCAGCACTGACTGCCCGCACAAACAGAGGGGGGGGGGCAGGGAGACAAACCACTCGTAGCCAACGCTGATGGACAAAAGAAGAAAGGAGGTAATAAGAGTGCTCCGAGTGCCTCTGGCACTGAGCAGCCAGCTGTCTCCCCGCTGACACACCAGCTTCCTTGCTGAAGCTGGAGGGAAGAGGCACCAACAATCACTCCACAGCCTCGCAGACAAGCCCTTGAGCTGGGAGAGAAGGAACACGTCCTTACTGTGCCCAAGCACAAGGCACACTGAGGCACAGAAGGGTGGAGCAGCAATAACAGACCCTACATAGCTCCGCCCCTCACGTGCATCCCCTGAGGGAAGGAAGAGTGCCGGCGCTGCTGCCGCCTCCTCCTCCGGAGGGGCAAATCATGGCCCCCAACCATAGCGGCTGTTGCCGCTGGCTGGGAGTGCCGGATTCTTGCCACAGTAGACTCACTGTCATAGTGGAGAGATCCTGCCAGAACTGTGACGGGCACGTACCTTGATGCCATCTGCCTTTGAGCACCTGCCATTCTTCGAAAGTTACTGTGTTTTTGACCGGAATAGACCATGCATACCACATTACCATGATTGCATTGGGCCCTCGATCTATCTTGACTTGACAGGGCCATAATGTTTCATGCCATATCCAAAACATGATAGAGCACTGGCAGACAAATGTTGGGGGTTGCTGCTGTGCTATCAATATGGGAGTCAGTCAGTGTTGTGTTTCACTCATAGCTTCCTACACCAGTGATTCCTTCTTAAAACAGTCCACCACCGTGAGATTGGAAGTAATGTGTGTGTGTGTGTGTGTGTGTGAGGGGGTCCTTTGATTTTGTTAATGGAACATTGAGGACATGAGGGGATACGGTAGTCCTTTTTTCTTTTATTTACCAATAAAGGTGGGAGACTGAGCAGTGTGCCCAGTTCCCATTTTCTGACAAAAACCATTAATCCAGAGTTGAATGATGGAGAAGAAGAAGTTAAACTGAAGCCAAAGCCACAGTCTCAATAAAGAAAATGGAGCCCAGTTGTTAACCAAACTGGTCCACATGGAATACTGCTCTGGAAAGACTTTTGTGTCAACGCAAAACTCTAAATATTGCATAGCCCTGCTATCTCTGCTCATTTGACATTGGGTTAACAGTTGTAATCTTTTCTGGGCAAGATGAAGCATCTCCTGGTGTTCCTTGACGAATGATCTTAGGTTAACTTCTATGTCAGAGTTGGCTTCTGATGGCACCTAAGTGAAGGATAGCATCAGCAGAAGGCCACTGAATGAGCAGCAACCTGGTCCAGACATGCCTTAGTCCTCCCTCAATAATAATTTATGATTTCAAATTTTTAACGTAATCTACAGAACATGCGCCTTTGTGGCAGCCCAGGACTCAGAGGCTGGAGGAGATCCTTCCTTCCTCAAACCCGCGTGTACACGCTCTGCATAGATGTTGGTTGCTTGCCATCTTTTACTGTGTGTAAAAGCACTCAGAAAAGTATCGGTGGCAATGCCAATACTGATGTACTGTCTACTGTTTCCCTCCCTGGTGCAAAGCAAACCGTTTGTGAATCAGAGTCAGTCAGTGCCAATATCATTTCCTGGGAAGCGTTGAAGAAAAAATGCACTCATGTGCAATGTGCACATTTCTTTTCCCATGAACAGAGTTATGCTATGTTATGGCTCAGTTTCTCCTCTTGGGATCCCATTGGTTGGTTGCCATTAAGGAAAACAGTTATGGATGCTACTGTTTGCTGTTGCCGGCCTAGTACCCACCTGCCTGGCTGCTGCTGCACAGTAAAAACCAAACCAAAACACACAAACTTTTTGGTGGAGGGAAGTTGTTACAGCTTCATTTCCCAAATTTGTTTAACCATTTTGGAAGCAGGTTTAACAAACCGAACCAGTAATTTCTGGGTGTATTTCTGGCTTGTTTGTTTCATTTTGCACACCCCTAGTAGGAAAATTTGTCTTGTCTGGTCATGGCTTCAATCTCTGGATTTAAATATCCTCAGAAGACTTGGCTATTTTATTTATTTATTAGTTATTTATTGGGCTTCTATCCCGCCCTTCCCACGAGCAGGCTCAGGGCATGTCACAGTAGTAAAACATATAATTTACATTAAAATTCAGAATAAAAATGCAGAATTTCCATAAAACACCACCCCCAGACAGCGACCTTAGTACCCATCCCTGCCGGTAACACAAGGAAGTTTGGGAAAAGGAGGAAAACAGGCCATTCAGTTTAAGAGTTAATTCATATGGTGGGGGGCAGATGATCTAATGGCCCCAGCTAGCAGGAGGCTGGGAGGCTCTCCAGATGACTGCTGCACCAGCCTCAACCATATGCCTGGCGAAACATCTCAGTCTTTTTTTATATATATATATAATTTTTTATTTTTAATATCTAACATAAAAAACTACAAAAGACTACAAAGATATAAGGGAAAGAGGAGGGACTGGGGAAAAGGGAAGAACAACATATAAACCAAAAACACCCACTACTCTACATGTCTTGTATTCCCTTCATGCTGCAATTTTTCTTAAAAGTTAACTTTCTAATATGCTATCAGATTGGTAGATCTTATACAATACAGACTATATTCAGGATCAGGTCTTCTTCCCCCCCCCCTGCGTCTCGGTCTCAGTTGTCTCTGCGCAGCTGCAGCAGCTGCGCTCGTTCTCTCCTCCCCCCCACTTTCCCCTTCAGACTTTGAACTTTCTTCTTGCTGAAACTCCTGATGGTTGAACAAAAAGTCTGTCAGCTGTACTTCCGATATAATCTTATAGGTTTGATCCTTATATCTGAACCAAATGCCTTCTGGAAACAACCATTTGTATTTTACATCACATTTCCTCAGGAAAGCCGCAAGTCTTTAATACTTAAATCTTCTTTTATGAGCCAAAAATGGAACATCCTTCAATATTTTAACCTTATTGCCCAAATAGTCCAAGTCCACATTGTACGAATTATATAAGATGGTGTCCCGAGTCTTCTTAGATGAAAAATCAATAATAATCTCACGAGGCAGCTGACGCTTCGTTGCATACTTTGAAGATGTCCGACGGACTTCCAAAACATCGCTTTTTAACCCTTCTTTAGTTGCCTTTGCGAATGGCGCCAAAAGTCCCGACACCAAATCTTTTAAATTTTCACTTTGCTCCTCTTTTACATTCTGAAGACGCAGTACCGTTTGGGCACGGTCCACTTGCAATCCTATTATTTGATTCTCCAAGAGCTTCACTTCTTTACTTGTTGCTTTCATGAGTACTACGTTTTCACGTGCAGACTGCTCTGCTCCAGACGCTGTTTCTTTAATGGTTTTCACTTCGCTTTCCACTGAATCAACCTTTTGCCCCATTTCATTTAACTTCGCTACAAAGGGCTGCATAGCTTCAAAGACTGCTCGTCTCACCATCTCTTCCAAAGTTTCCCCCTTCCCCTGTAACATCGCCATCACCGATTTACTCATTGCAGGGCTCTGCTTTTTCGTTGCCATTTTAGGGGGGGGGGGCGCCAGCTAAGTTCCGAAACTCCGTGAAGGGGAAGAAATCCGCACCTTCTTAGCTTCAACTCCCACCAATCCTTCGCATATGCTTAGAAATCAGAAGGGATTCGCTTACTTACAGGTTTTCACCTTAAATCTGCTTATTGCCGTTCTCCATGGCCCGGTTGCACACGAGCGAAACATCTCAGTCTTCCAGGCCCACCAAACTGATAAAAGATTCTGCCGGGCTCACGTATCCACCAATAGAGAGTTCCACCAAGTTGGAGCCAGGACCAAAAAGGCCCTAGCTCTGGTTGAGGCCAGTCTAGCCTTCTTGGGCCCAGGACCACTAGTAGATGTTTGTCAGCTGATCTCAGCGCTCTCTGGGGCATGTATGATGGGAGGCAGGTATGCCGGTCCTTATCCGCTAAGGGCTTTAAAGGTATATTATTAGTATGTTAATATTATATATACTATTATATAGTATTATACACTATTGTGATAAATCTGAAATTTCAAGGATGTTTTCCGACAGGATTTTGATTCTACTCCTGGAAGCCCTGTAAATCTCCCCTCGTTCCCCTTAATCCAAAACATCTGTAACAGTTTATCTCTCCTTGGTCTTACAGTCCCATCCTAAGCAGAGTTATGTCTTTTAAGCTCATTAACTGCAATGGATTTAGCAGGATGTAACTTGGCTCAGGATGGTACTGTTACACTGTAAAAGGTTGACACCTCTCACAGACAACAGTGATGTTGGTTTATAAACTCATAGTCTTGAAGAAGCTCTTGTAATTGACAATAACCAGTAATTAGACCCTATAGATCACAGCGAGTTTTGTATATTCGAGATGGTAGCTTTTCCTGGAAGCACAAGAACTGCTACTAAGAGACCAGGGAAGGAAAAAAGATTCCTGGTTGGCAGGGAAATGAAACACAGTGATATCAATGCCATCTACACATATACCTTCTCATCTGTCTTCCTCTTATCTTTTCCTACTGTCTATTGATGTTTCACGTTGTCTGTTCAGGTCTCCTTCATTTAACAAGAGCACTTTAGATGTTTCCTCTTGCCTCATCTATTATTATAATCTGATCTCATACACCTTATCTAATGCTTATCTTTGCAGTTGAATATAAGAGGGCCCCTTAGGTGCTATGTGTATTCTGTATTAAATCTGAAATCCTGCACTTCTGGTGGGTGGGTAAGCACGGCAGCACACAGCACTGAGGACTCTTCTGTATGCTTTTCATACAGGCAGCAAAATAGTTGTGGAAAAGATCATGGCTCTTCATCAACTGAAAAGGTAATTTGCAATTTACAATTAAATTCATAATTTAAATTGTAAAAGTAATTTGGATCAAGAACATACAGGAAGAGAAGAGGGGTTTTAACCATTTAAATCCTGCTTTGTTAGGCAAACTGAAACCAGGTTGTGTTGTTGCAGGTAGTTTTAAAGTGGAAAAAAAACCCCTATCCTTTTAATACTGGTGTGGGAAGCCTGGTTTTGATTAGCACAAACAAGCAAGGCTTGAAGGGTTACATTTCTTTCCTTTCTGCATAGCCCAATCCAAATTGTGGCTATGCACAGACAGAATTTACTATTTATGTACTGATGATGATTCATGATTTTTCAAAACTGTTTTGACCTTTGGTTGAAGATCTCACCAAGCATTGCCCTAATTATTTCAGGCATACGTTTGCGCAGTTGTAAGTAGACATGGGCACGAACAGGAAAAAAAATGAACAAGCTGTTCGTTGTTCATTGCCATCCACAACCAACGAACAACCAACAGTAATGAACATGACCCTGTTCACAAACATGTTCATTGTTCATTGTTCGTTTAAAAATCCCTTTAAACAATCAGCTGGCAGGGGGAATTCCCCCCTGCCGCCTGCCAGTTGATCGTTTAAAGGGCCCTTTCCTGCCACGTGCAAGGGGCAGGGCCCTTTAAACACCCTACAAACTGACCTTCCCCATGTCCAATACCCACCAAATTTGCAGGGGACATAGTCCTCACTGTCTTCTGAAGACCTCCCAGGTTTCAGAGAGATTGCACCCCGAGAAAGGCATAATGCATGGGTCTCCCCCTTTGTTGTCATCTTCTCTTCACAGTGGCAAAAACGGGACTCTCTACTGGAAGTATTTTGAAGGGTTAAAGCCAGAAGAAAAATCAGAAGGAATTCAGACAGAATTCAATCCTTGACATTGCCAGGGGAATTGATTGAAAGGCCCCAGACTGTCTGGCTTGATGAACAGCTGACGAAGGCAACAAACAAGGCTTGCAGTGACCACTTATTCGTTTAGAATGGAGCCTCATGAACGGCTTGTTTGCGAATAGGGGTGTGCAATTCAGTATTCTGATTAGGTTAAAAATACAGAATCAGGGCCGCTTCGGGTTTTTTCAGTATTGCCGAAACTTTTTCTGAATACCGAAAAATTTCAGTAATACTGAAACAGAGATTACCGAAACGATTCAGCTATTGTTTTCAATGAGAAAACCTTCTCCCGGCTTTCTGGGAGTCTGGGGGGCCATTTTCTGTCCAAATCACACCAAACTTGGTGGAGACCTTCTGCTAACTCTTCTCTAACTACCCTCCAAGTTTCAGAAAGATTGGACTTTGGGGGACCGTGTTATGCCCCCCCAAACAAGGTTCCCCCATCTTCCTACAATCTCCATGGTTCTCTATGGGGAAAACAAGTCATCTTTCTAGGTGGCTTGGGGTGGCATTTTGCAAGCAAAATGCACCCAACTTTCAGGGGACTTGCTCCCACTTGTCCTCCCACCCTCCACCACGTTTCTGGTGGATTCCACTTTGGGGGGGCCATTTTATGGCCTCCCAAAGGAGGTGCCCCTATCCACCTCCACTCCACTATTCCCTATGGGGGGAATAAGAGATGCTTGTGTGGCTAGGGGTGGCATTTTGCATGAAAAATGCCCCCAAACTTCAGAGGACCTACCTGTCCTCCCTCCCTCCACCAAGGCTCAAGCAGATCTCACTTTGGGGGGGCATTTTATGGCCTCCCAAAGATGCTGCTCTTAGCCTCCCCTTTCTCCATTATTTCCTATGAGGGAAATAGGACAGGCTTGTCTGGCTAGTGGTGGCATTTTGCATGCAAAATGCCCCCAATCTTCAGGGGCCCATCTCCTACCTGTCCTCCCACCCTCCACCAAGGCCCAAGCTGATCCCACTTTGGGGGGCAATTTTATGCCCCCCCAAGGTGGTTCTCCTGCCACACCACTTTGACTTTCTACTGTGAGGAAGACTTCCACACCACAGAAACACATGGGATTGGGGCTGCCAATGGCCACAGCCACAGTCCACCTGCACCCAAACTGCCAAATACCACACACCCCTCCCCAAAACCTAACCTCCCCTGTCCTGTGGCTAGCCACTTTCTATTGATTCCTGTTATGGGAAAATCTCCCACAGCAGGAACCCATGGAATGTGGCATCTGTGGCCACAGGTACAGTCCTCCTTTTAAATCCACCCTCCCACAGCCCCACAGTGGCTACTTGAACTTTGAAAGTGAGAAAATATTTTTTAAAAAACTTTATTCAGTGTGTGTGTTTTATTCTTTGTTGTGCAGTTGGTTCCCATCATAGGGAACAATGGGGCTGGCCGGCCGGCCATCTCTGTAGGTGGTGGGGGAATTTGGGAGAGGGTGTCTGTGGTTCAGGTGCTCTTTCACAGGGACAAGCTCGCACTCAGGAGTGTGCCCACCATTGTGGCACCCCTGGGCTGTGCATAATTGCCCTGGGAAAGAGAGTTTAAAAGTTCCCATCACAGGGAACAATGGGGGATAGCTGGCCAGCCTGCTCCTGGGGTAGTGGCCGGTGTGGGAATGTTGTGGAGGGTGTCTTTGGGTCACTGTGGGGCTGTGGGAGGGTGGATTTAAAAGGAAGGAATAGTGGAGTGGAGGTGGATGGGGCACCTCCTTTGGGAGGCCATAAAATGGCCCCCCAAAGTGGAATCCACCTGAAACGTGGTGGAGGGTGGGAAGACAGGTGGGAGCAAGTCCCCTGAAAGTTGGGTGCATTTTGCTTGCAAAATGCCACCCCAAGCCACCTAGAAAGATGACTTGTTTTTCCCCATAGAGAACCATGGAGATCGTAGGAGGATGGGGGCACCTTGTTTGGGGGGGCATAACAAGGCCCCCCAAAGTCCAATCTTTCTGAAACTTGGAGGGTAGTTAGAGGAGAGTTAGCAGAAGGTCTCCACCAAGTTTGGTGTGATTTGGACAGAAAATGGCCCCCCAGACTCCCGGAAAGCCGGGAGAAGGTTTTCTCATTGAAAACAATAGCCGAATCAAGCCAAAAAGCAAATACCGAATCAGCTTGCTGTTTCGGTATTCTCTGAATACCGAAATGGTTTCCTGATTCAGTTAAATCCAAATCAGGTTTAACAAAACAGGCAGGCCTTGCACACCCCTATTTGCGAACAGACGAACAGGCTGTTTGTGGTTTTTTTCCATTCGTAATGCTGTTTGTGCCCATGTCTAGTTGTAAGAGGTAGAAACTTGTCTCCAGATGGTGAGTTCTGACAGCTTTCCCCCTTCCTTTCCTGAGATCCCCAAAGTGGTGGGAATCTTAAACATAAATGGACTACATAGGTAAGAAAAACTAAAGCCTGCCACGCCATCTCTCCATTGCCTCTTGTAGCAGAAACATTTTTCTCTTAGTCAGGCTGTGATGCAGGAACTGATACAGGCTGGAAGAAAAAATACCAAATGACATGGGAGCAAGGCACAAAAGATGCCCAGCTGTCCTTCCACAGTCTCCTGTTTTGTTAAAAATAGACTTATGTGCCTCTATTTTCCAGAGATGGAAACAAGAGAGTTACTTTTCTATTTACCCTACCAGGGCTAACTGTAGGCCAATTTTCATTGGGATTTAGCACGGTTTTTACAGGAAATGAAAGATATGTAGAAATTTGATGCTCATTGATTTTTCATGGATAGCGAAAGAGATCTCAGATACTTCCTCATCACAGGTCTCTGGTTTGATCCTAGGGTTACTAACAGGCCTGGAGAAAAAATCCTATTTATTTAATAGAGGCTTAATGAGAATTTTTAACGAGGGAATATTATTTACCTCCTGTAATTATTTTCCTCACCAGCCTATTCTCACACATTATTCCTCTGTTAATTGGACAGAACTTTTTACATAAGCCTGTAGGCAACCCTATTTGATCCTAATATTCATGAGGTATAGGTTTATCATTTGCTTACTTCTGACTGACAAACTCCCACTTTAAGCCTCCTTCTCCTGACTTGGGGAGATAGGGAAGTTTGAGAAAAAGTGGTGCCGTAAGGATCCAAGATCCTGGAGGCAGGCTAGAACGTTGCCATAGCCTTAAAGACAGCCATTCATCAGGCCCTCCCCAGTCTGAGAAGGGTGCTAAAGAGCAGAGGAGGCTGATGGCATCTCCTAGCTCACTCCGCCCTCTGTCCTGGGCTCCTTGGTGCTTAGCCCGCCCTAGAATATTCAAAGTATTGCTGGCTTGCAGCTGATGTGGCCACCTCCCCTCCTGCAGGCACCTCAGGCCAAGCTCTTCACAGGCTTCTCTGTGAGGCTGAAGATACAATGCCAGTGGGGGAGCTGACCTGGTGCCCAGGCTGGGGAGAGGGAAGAAACAGGAATAGGGTTAATCAGTTAACACTTGCAAATAGAGGTGGGCACGGGCCTCATAATGGACCTAATTTCCCCACGGATATGCCTTGTTTGGTATTCGCGAACACGCGGGCCGTGGGAGTGTGTTCTTTTCATGAAAGTGCCAAACTTTAGGGCGTTCTGTCCATCTGTCTGTTAGCCCATGATGCCAGGATTCCCACCATCGCCACTCAATCAATTTCCTAGGCAACGGTGTGGAGCCACCTTCCCCATTGGAACACACCAGTCTCAGCCCAGGAACCCTTGATTGGCAGCTCTGTCAGCCAAAAAGAGAGTGCATATTATTCTGTAGAGTTTCTGTATATAAGAGAAAGCATGCGAAGCACTGCTTTACTTTGCGGGCGGGAGCGCAAGTTAGCAACTGCTTGCTGTGTAAGTTTTTATTTTGCATTGTGCATTACGAGAGCGGCTTGTGCCTTAGCCAAGGGGCTTTGGGCCTTTGGTTGCAAGAGGGCTTACTCTTTCCTACATTCCTGATTAATTTTGGGAGGCTTTCAATTCTTGCTTGCTTGGTGAGAGCACTTTAAAAAAAATCCTTTTACCATACTATTGGGTTGCTCTGATTTATTTCCCCTTTCAAATCCTTGGGTTCTGGGGCTCGATTTTTTTTTCAAACTCTTGCTTGCTTCTGGGTTCCTGGTGGTGGGTTCTATTGTGCTCTGACCTCACCCACTCGCAGACCCGCAGTGGGTGCAAGGCAGCTTTTGGCGCTGTTTGCTTGAGTTCTTTCAAAGCCTTTCTTTCCCAAACAGTGAGTGCCTTTTGGGGTGCTTTTCTTCCTGCCTTTTGAGGTGCCAGGGGGCTGCTATTGGGCTCTGTGAAACACACACGCTCTGATGACCGGCAGCACACTTTGGGGGCTCTCTGCTTGAGTTCTTTTTTTTAAAAAATAAATTTTTATTGGATGGTTAACATACACATAATATCACTACATTTTACTTATTCCCCCAAATACCTGCTATATGCTTCCCACCCCTCCCCTCCCCCTTTCTTGTTGACTTCCAACAGCACTACAACCCCCCATTTCTTATCACTAATTCTATCTCTTAGTTGTCATTTTAATGTTATTGGTAAAGATTTAAATTATACCTTATCTTATTTAATAACTTTCAAAATACCATAATTGTCCTTTAACATCCCATCTTTTCTCTAGATATTTTTTCAGTTTCCCCCAGTCCTCGAAAAATTCCTTTGGATCTTGATCTCTCAATTTTCTTGTTAATTTGTCCATTTCCGCCATGTACAACAATTTTTGTATCCACTCTTCAGTTTTCGGTATTTCTTCTTTCTTCCAATATTGTGCATACAAAGTTCTTGCCGCTGTTATCATATAGTACAATAATACTCTGTCTTTTCTATTAATGTCCTCTAAGTGCAGAGACATCAATAACATTTCTGGATTCTTAACCACATTATTTTGGAGTATTAAAGACATTTCAGCACACATTTTAGACCAGAAGTCTCTAGCCTTACCACAAGTCCACCACATATGAAATAGAGAAACTTCGTGCTCCTTACGTTTCCAACACTTGTTGGATAGCTGTTTGTTAGCATTGGCTAGCTTTTTCGGTGTTAAATACCATCTATATATCATTTTATAGCCATTCTCTTTAATACTGGTACATGTTGAAATTTTTAAGGTATTCTTCCACAATTGCTCCCATGCTTCCATCGTTATCTCATTATTACAATTTTTCGCCCATTGTACCATTTGAACTTTAACTGTCTCGTCTTCTGTATACTATTTTAACAATAACTTGTACATTTTGGAGATTATTTTATTATAGTCCCCCAGTAAAAGTTCTTCTAACTCTGAATTTTTATTCCTAAAACCTGGCTTCCTTTGATCTGATTCAAATAAGTCTTTAATTTGTCGGTATTGTAACCAGCCATACTTAAATGGGATTTCCTCGTTCAGTTTAAGTTTAAGTTCATTATTTTCAGTTTTTATTAATTCTTTGTAGGTCAACCATTCTTCTCCCTTATATTCCAAATTCGGATTAATCACTTCCGCTGGAACAATCCACATTGGTTTCTCTTGATCTATAAACTTTTTATATTTTAGCCAGGTTAGAAATAAATTTCTTCTCAGATAATGGTGCTGGAACATTGCGTCCATTTTGTGTTTATCATATCATAGATATGCATGCCATCCAAAAAGTTTATTATAACCTGCCAGCGTTAACAGTTTGTGATTAGATAGAGACACCCATTCTTTTAGCCATACTAGACATATTGCTTCATGATACAAACGGAGATCAGGTAATTGCATACCTCCTCTTTCTTTGGCATCACAGAACACTTTCATTTTAACTCTGGGTTTTCTTCCTGCCCACACAAATTCCGATATCTTCCTCTGCCATTTTCCAAATTGTTTTTTGTCTTTGACAATTGGTATCGTTTGCATCAAGAACATAACTCTAGGCAATACATTCATTTTAATTGTGGCAATTCGACCTAACCATGATAAATTCAATTTATTCCATTTTAACATATCTCTTTTGATTTGTATCCAGAGCTTTTCATAGTTGTTCTTAAATAAATCAATATTTTTGGCTGTCAGCTCTATTCCCAAATACTTTGTTTTTTGCACCACCTCGCAATTCATTACTTCCATCAATTCTTCTTGTTTCTTCTTAGTCATATTTTTAGTCATTATTTTCGACTTTTTATTTATATAAAAACCTGCCAAATCTCCAAACTCTTTAATCTTATCTAACAGTCTTGGCAGAATTTGTGCTGGGTCTTCCACTATAAACATCACATCATCTGCAAATGCTCTTAGCTTGTATGAAGACCCCTTTGATTTTATTCCTTTTATATTCTCATCTTCTCTTATTTGCCTTAATAGTATTTCTAAGACCATAACAAATAATAACGGCGACAGTGGGCAACCTTGTCTTGTTCCTTTTCTTATTTCAAATTTCTCTGTCAGGTCATCATTGACACAAATTGCCGCTCTTTGATTCTTATAGATCATCCTTATTGCCTCTATAAATTCTTTGTCTAAATCCATCTTTTCCATCGATGCAAACATGAAATCCCGATTCAAGTTGTCAAAGGCTTTCTCTGCATCCACAACCCCCCCCCCCCAACTTTTTTATCTGGATGCTTATCATAATACTCAATGGCATTTATAACCACCATCAGATTGTCCTTTAATTGTCTGTTTGGCAAAAACCCGCCTGATCTTGTCCTACAAACTCCATTAGCCATATTTTAAGTCTATCTGCTAGTATTCTTGCAAATATTTTGTAGTCATTATTTATTAATGAAATTGGTCTATAATTTTTGACGTCGGTTAATTCCTGTGTCTCCTTTGGTATCAAGGCAATATTTGCTTCATTCCACGTATCTGGAAGACCTTCTCCTTTCAATATATCATTCATTACAACTTGTAATACTGGTACAAGGTCTTCCTTCATTGCTTTATAAAACTTCACTGTAATTCCATCTGGTTCAGGTGCTTTACCTATCTTTACCACATCTATAGCTTGCTTAATTTCTTCTTCTGTTATTGGAGCATTTAGCTTCTCCTTCATATTGGTTGGTATAGTTGGTAGTTCTGTTCCCTCTAGATATTGGTTTATATTCTCTTGGGCTATTGCTTTCGTTTGAAATAATTTTGCATAATATTTGTAGAAAGCTCGTTTAATTGTTTGCTGGTCTTTTAGTTCTTTCCCTTCTTCAATTATTCTGCTAATTATTTTCTTTTCTCTTTTTTTCTTCAGTTGCCAGGCTGGATACTTTCCAGGCTTGTTGGCTCCTTCAAATGATTTTCGCTGTAGTGTCCTCAATTTCCATTCTAGTTCTTTGTTTTCAATTGCTCTTATTTGCTCCTATAATATTTTGATTTATTGTACTATTGATTTTCCCCTGGTTTTTTCTTTAATTCCTGCTGTTTGTTACGTAATTTCTCTTGTATCTCTTGACATTTTTCCTGCTTCCTTTTTTATCTCTATTGTTTAATGTAATTAATATTCCTCTTATCACTGCTTTATATGTGTCCCATACCATCTGGGTTGAAACTTCATTGTTTTTGTTGGTTTGGAAAAAATATTTTGTTTCTTTCTGCATATATTCCATATTTTCTTGATTCTGCAACAAATCTTCATTTATTCTCCATCGTAATTTCTTCTATCCCATTGTAGCTTTCCACAACAGTGGATTGTGGTCTGAACTCACTCTCGGCATTATTTCTATTTTTTTTGTCCGTACAGCTAATTCTTTTGTTGTCCAAATCATATCAATTCTTGAGAATGATTGATGTCTCGCAGAGTACTATGTATAGTCTTTACCTTTAGGATTTTCCTTCCTCCAAATATCCTCCAATTTTTCTTGTTCTATTAGTTCAAAAAAAAGATTTTGGTAGTTTTCCTGATTTCTGTTTGCCTCCCTTTATTTTCCTGTCCATTTGCAAGTCCACAACCCCATTAAAATCTCCCACCATTACAGTCTGATCGTATGAATTTTGGCCTAATTTGTCTATTATTTCCCTGTAGAATTGATCTTTTGCTCCATTGGGTGCATATATACCTATTATTAAGGTTTTCTTGCCACTTACATTAATTTCTACAACAAGATACCTTCCATTTTGGTCCCGGAGAATTAATTTAGAGTCCAGATCCTCCTTAATATATATTACTATTCCTTTTTTCTTTTGTTTGGCCGAGGCTATAAATTCTCTTCCTAATTGTCTGTTTTTAAAGAACTTAACATCTTGATCTTTAATATGTGTTTCTTGTAGACAAATTATTTTACAGTTTTGTTTCTTTAACCAATGAACAATGGTCCTCCTTTTTTGTGGTGAGTTTAGTCCATTTACATTCCTCGATATTAATTTGTACTCCATCATGTTATTTTCTTGCTGATCTGGGAAAGTCATTAGCATTTTCAAAAAGGAACAGCTCCATTTCATGTCTTGATTTAATTGTAACTCTCAAACCCTTAAATTGAAAACTCAGCCCTTCTGGTATTTCCCACCTATATCTGATATCTTTCTCTCTCAGCTTTTGAGTCAAATCTCTGAATTTTTTCCTCTCTTGGAGAATTCTTCTAGGTATCTCTTTCATTGTCTTGATCCTGCTCCCCTCCAGTGACGGGATTTTCAAAATGCCTTTTGATAATTTCTTCCTTCATTCTTTTCGTTATTAACTGCACAATAATATCTCTTGGTAGATTCTTTTGTTGTGCATAGGCAGAATTGACCCTATACATAGATCCAAATTTACTGTGATTTCTTCTGGTTGTTTGTTCAAAAATTCAGCTAAAATACCTGTTATTTGTTCTTGCACACTTTGTGTAGTCGATTCTGGCACGCCCCTAAATCTTAGTTGTCTTTCCGTTGTCTTACATTCCATCACTGCCATCCGTTCCTGTAATACTTGATTTTCCACCTTTACATTTGTAGCTAGATCATTGGTTTTCTGTTCCACGTCTTGCACCTTATTGTTTGTTGCTTGCAATTCATTTTTAATTCCATCCATGTTCTTGGCCAGTTCCGCTACTTCCGTTTTGATTATATCTTTTAGATCCTTTACCAAAATTTCATGCATCTTTTGTATTGATTGATTCTTTATAGCCTTCTGTGACTTTTTTTCTAATCCTTCAATCGCTGTGTCTACTGTGGCTTGCCATTCTTTATCTATTTTTTTTTGTCATACTTGGACTCAGCTTGGTGCCACCCCACGTGTCTGCTCTCTTTCTTAGATCCGTTTTGCCTTCTTTTCTTTTATCCCTCTTAATATAATTCGCTTTTACTGGCCTCGCTAAAAAAAGAATTTTCCAGTTTAGTTCCAAAATGTTGAGCGCAATTTCTCTATGGTATCTGGAATCTCTTCTTCCCTCAGTTAAAATGGCGTGCTTCCTGTTCCTATTTCCCAGTTTCCTCGTGATATTTTCTTTGTTTTGCTTCTGCGTCTTCTTTCTTCTTGCTGTTCTTCCTGCTTCCTGTTTTCTTGTCCCCTCTAGGCATAAGTTGTCTCCACTTCTTTTGGTCTCGTCCCATCTCGTGATATTTCATATGCTGTTTCCCAGCTCCCTCCTCCTCTCGTGCCGGTTATCTCTCTTCAAACTGCAAGTATGCATAAACAATACTGTTTATCTGCAAGTATGCATAAACAATACTGTTTTACTGAAGTAATTTTACAAGAAGACAAAAAGGAAATTTCAAAGGTCTATAAAGTGTTGTTAAAATGGTATACTGAAGAAGAGGTAGTTAAGGTGCAAATGGTGAAGTGGGCTATAAATTTTAATAAAGAAATAACAATGGAGGCGTGGGAATATTTGTGGAAAAATACTTTGAAGATTACGACATGTACTAACATTAAAGAGAATGTCTATAAAATGATCTATCGTTGGTACCTGACACCAAAGAAAATTGCGCTGGGGAATGTGAACATGTCTAATAAATGCTGGAAATGTAAAAAGCATGAAGGATCTTTGTACCATATGTGGTGGACTTGTGAGGTAGTCAGGCAGTACTGGGGGGAAATAATAAGAGTAATAAGTGAGATTTTACAGTTTCAAGTTAATAAGAACCCAGAACTCCTGCTACTGAACTTGGGAATGGAAGATATTCCAGCACAACATAGGACATTGCTTTTTTACATGACAGCAGCGGCTAGACTTTTGTATGCGCAAAAGTGGAAAGTACAAGAAGTGCCAACTATCGAGGACTGGATTCATAAATTGCTGTACATGGCGGAGATGGATAAACTGACAAGAAAACTAAGAGACCTTGATCCAGGACAGTTTAACACAGATTGGGAGAAGCTGAAACAATATTTGGTGAAAAAATGGGAGGTGGGAGGAGAACTGTGGCAGTTTGAAAATTATTGAAGAAAAACAAAAGAAGAGAGAAGTGACTATACCAGGGGGAGGAGAGTTAAAGAAGAATTACTAAGCAATTATTCTATTTGATTATTCTATACAGTATTAAGTAATAGTTATTATGTGATATATAAGAATAGAAATTAATTAATTAATTATGTTGCTGGCAGATAGGGGTGTAATTGAGAATTAACAGAATTAAAATTCATGAATACAAGAAGGGGGGGAATGAGAAGTAGCATATAGAATATAGGTTAAATTGATTGACTTATGCTGAAGGTATTTTTGGTTATAGCGATATTTAGAAATGTGCAGAACATGGGTCAAATTGATTGACTTATGTCGAATGTATATTGTGTTTATAGGTATATTTAGAAATGTGTAGAATACGAGTCAAATTGATTGACTTTATGTTATAAAGATAAGAGATATAAGAGGAAGTAAAGAGTAACATATAGAGTATAAGTTAAATTGGTTGACTTATAAATGTATTCATCACTTATGAGTACTCAAGTTATGTATAGGGAGGGATAAATTGTTTGTCCCATATTGATGACATTAGAATGAATAAGTTAGAGTACAGGATATTGAGAATATTACCAGTATTATTACTATTGAATAACATGCCAGGAATGTATTAGTTAGTTGATAAGTGAAGGGAAATTGACTTAGCACTGTGTTATAATAGACTAGCTTAGAAGAGTGTGAAAGTATATGTTTAATTGACAAAATAAGTTGAAATGAGTAGGGGAAGAATAGACAAAGGGTTGGAAAACTGTTGGAAGTCAACAAACGGGGGGGGAAGGGAGGGGGTTAGAACTGGAATATTAAAGTAATTTGATTGTTATAAATGACAAAATATTTCTAATTCCAATAAAAATTTAATAAAAAAAAAAACAATCCTGTTTATCACATTTTTTGTCCTTAAAAACTTGCCGAATTGAAAATTTCTTACTCAATAATTGTTCCTTATTGTTTCCTCTCTTTAATTAAGTCTTTATAATACTTTAATTTTTGGTTTTGTTTCTCTGTTTTCGTTTTAAAAGTATGATAACAATCTTTACCTTAGGTTGCTTTTTCGGGTTGTCTGTGTTGTTTCCTCCATTTATAGATGGTCAAAGCTGGTATTGAAGCTTGGTTTCTGATGATCTTATGCAAAAATAATGACTACAGAGGTACTGCAGAGTTAGTAGCTCTCCCTTCTTTGGGGGACCTCAAGGTGATGGGGAGAATCCTTGATTCAGAGCCCCCACCACCACCGAGATCACACGCTGTCAGGGTCGCGTAGTGTTCTGGACCCCCTTCTCCCTGAAGGGGGGACAGTAGCAGGTGTTCGAGCACCTCACTTCCCAAAAACAGTATCTCGGATAGCCCAGCTCCCTAGGCTACCTCAGATCGCCATTAATCCCAAACCAGAAGTCCCCCCTGCTTGAGTTCTTTCTAAGCCTTTCCTTCCCCTTTGTATGGTGGAGGTTGGAAGTCTAGGCAGTATAGGAACTCTACAAGTAGTGTAAGGCAGGGAAAAGGTGGGGGCAGAGTGGAAAGTGATGTACGGTGGGGAATTAAAAATTGAATTTTGAAAGGAGGAAGTGATCTTATAGGAAAGGGTGGGCTTGGGGGGAAGTGACCTTGAAATCATGTCACAGGACATGATTGGGTTGGAGGCTATTGCAAAGCGACATCAGACTTTTTCTGAGTTCTATCCTCCCCAACCATTTCTACCCCAATTCTCATTTATTTCCCGAGTTGGCAACCCTATCGCAGGGGGGAAACATTTGCCACTATACAGCTTGTCTTCCAGAGAATACAAACAAAAAGCTTGTCTCCTTGACATGCACTGTTTACACATATATGTTCACATTTGCAGTCTGAAGTGACTGCCTTCATGACAACTAAGCCCCAGTGTTATTATAACTTCATTCACATATCTGGATTTTGAAATAAATTTGAAGGGATGGAAATTCTGGGTTGGAAGCTACAGATGGTGACAAGTTTACAGGTGCTAGCTGGACACTCCATTTGAATCTTCAATATAGCTGAATTCAACCTTACAGATAGATTAAACTTCTATGCAGTCATGCATATTTAAAAAGTAGTCTTTATTCTCTTTCTTCCCATCAGATGAGTTTTTGATTTGAAGGCAGTGTGAGGACATTTGTTGAGAGGAATCTAAAACTGAAGGGTAAAACTGCTCCATTGACAAATACAGTGTAAAAGGTGCTCAAATGTTGAAATTTGGGGCATTTTAGAATTCCACTATACACAGGGATTACTAGAGTGAGCATCTGCATGGCTTGGAGCTATATGTAACCTGACTTGTGATGACTTTATGATTGATGCAGAATGAATGCATCCAGGCTATGCTGGTGATAACCTTGATCCTCCCAGATCCTCCCAGATCAAGGGCTCTGGAAAAGCTAGCAGGTTAAAATTGGGAGTTTTAAAAAATATTAAGGCAGATCAAAAACATGAGACTGAAACAAACAAACAAAAAAGATCAGTATTTGCAGAAGAGGGAAATCTGACCATTTCAGACTCAGTTTTGTAAATCAAAGTTAAATATCAATTAGTTAAGGCTGTTCTGATCATGGGAAATATTTAGTCATTTGCCACTTTTTAGACTGGAAAGTTTCCTTCAAGTACCTCCTCTGACTGGGGTCCATTTGCTCTAACACAGGGTGAGATATTAGTAAAGCCACTTACCAAACAGCACTCTCCTTTTAAAAAATATTTGGTTTGCCTTGGACTGTGGAAGCAACACTTTGGGTTGGATCTCACAGTTCATCAGCAGAAGGCACTAGCATTTCCGATTTTTCCTGCTTGTCCCCTCACCCCAGCAGTCCTTTTAGACCGCAGGAAAGTTCATTTATGTGATCATTGGACCCATGTGGACTAATAGCCACAAGAGTCAGCAGGCTGCAGTGGGGAAGAGCAATGGAAAAGAAGTACCCTTTCTACCTCTTCCGTCTGCTTTTAAAAGGGACAGAGAGTGCTTCCTTGTTCTTCCCACTGAAGTCTCTTGTCCCAGAAGGCTATAAAGCAACATGGTTTCTGTGACCCTGGGAATACACTTCCCAGGATCAGTAAGGACTGCTGGGGAAAGGAAACATGGGGATGATCGGTGATCTTTGCATCCACAGATCATGGGATCCAACTATTTGGATGGCCTGGAAATAAGTGGTTATTAAAATGAAGGAAGGGGGCTTCACAAAACCCAGAAAAAATACTGCATACAAAACCAATTAGAATGCAATTTTTACTTAATAGATAATATAAGGATCTGTGTCCATAGTTGTGTTTGGAAACACATCTCCTGTATGTCTTATGAGAAAGCGATATACTATATGTGTTCAATGGTTAAACAGATTCTCATAAAGATGTCAGTGAAAGCACTGAGAATTTTATATGAAATAACAATTGCACACTATTGGCTTTGCCTTTCGTGTTTTTTTTTAAATAAATGGAGTCACCTGAGACAGCAAGGAATATTATACTCATATACTTTATCCCTTTCCCCCATGTACCATTGTGCTACAAACAAAGCACCGTTAGGTAGTGATAGCTATCCCCAAAATAAATCTTCTTTTTAATTTGGCCTGAACTTGCTTCCTGTTGAGAGAGAATATATTTCTGAGCTTTATAGGTTATATGCAGCTTTCTTTAATGGCTAATTCACTCCATGTCCTTGTGTTTTTGCATGCCTTGCCATGTGATTTCAGAGCAAGCCTCCGGGGGCTCACACTGCACACAACGAATTATGTATGAATGTTGCCTGCATGGATACCTTCATACAAGTTGACTTTGCCCATGTGATCCACCTGCCATGAAAACAAATTGAGAGACTGGACCATATATTGGATGTGCTTGGGCATGTATGTATGTGCACTGTTCTAAGTTCCTACTCAACATTCTGTGTACAGCGACCAGAATGCAAGCTCTAGAGTTTGTCCTATTGCCTGTAGAGATTCTATACTGAATTTCACAGTGGAGGCAGTATGTATGAACTGATTCATCTTTCTCATAGGCACACTCTCAGGTTTTCATAGAGGGACTTCAAAACTCAAGGGAAATATCCTGTTTTAGCCTCCTGAAATGAAATCAAGGGAAAAAAGAAACAAGGCCATGAACACGATATATTATGTAGCAATATTCTACAGTAGAATGTCAAATTTAAAAATTTCCCTCTTTAACTGAAACATGAGGCTCCTGTGTTTTAGTATGTGGTCTTTCAGGGCCAGTACCAACATGACTATTTATCTCCATGAAGATTAGGTCTTTGTATATGTAGGTGATCAGCCTATCTATTTTATCTTGATTATTGGCATAATTAAACCACATATTCTTCTCATCTTTAATATGCTACTTGTGCAGAGAACTTTCATTTTTGGAACTCGTGATTCCTGTTCCAGCACATATATTATAGTCAGAATGGCCTCATTTCAGTGTTAAAAAACCAAAACAAAACCTGCATGCATACTCTGCCCCATTTTCCAAGGCATAGATATGATGGTGTTTTCAGTTATGACAGAAATGACATTGCCCCTGGCCATAATTTGTTTTTCTTGCAAGCTGTTATCCTACTGCTTTCCCATTATTTGAAAGAAACTAATGCTGGGGCAATGATAGAGCAACTGCTCAGGACTGTCTTAATATATAAGTGACATGTGGCATTATCCCTTTTACTGATAGCTGTCGTGAACTTCATAGAATTCATGCCCACTGCTGTGTGAACCCCTCTGATAGGACTGGTTCAGCTTGTTGATGGGTTTTTTTTTTAGATTGATTGCAAACTGTCAGCACAGTGACTTGCCTTTTCTTCTTCTTGCAAGGATGAGAAACTCTGTCTAGGATGCCCTTCTGCAGCTTTACTTCAAGGAGGGTCACATGATCTCAAGAGAGTATTAAGTTCTATTCATTATTATTTGAATAACAGCCTTGAAATCGAAGGCTAAGGGGAGCAAATTTATTAGGAAAAGCCCAAGTAGACAATTATAATTAAGTGACATGAGTGAAATAGCTCAGTGAACTCTCTATCAGATTTCATATGCCCCATCAGCACTATATAGATCAACAGGGAGACAAGCATGCCCACACTTTCCCTGCTGTAAGAGTACCAAGCAGACTAGAAGCCTGATTTAAAAAAAAACCAGTCTCAATACACTCCAAGTAGGGGTGTGCATAATGGAAAAAATGAGCCGAAATTACACACAGAACTCACTGGTTTGGCTCGTTGAACCAAATGCTGAACCAAATCTGGGAAACTAAATTGTAACGAGTCTCTCTCGCCAAAAAGTTTTTGTGTTTCATTTCAATTTGTATCTTCCAGCAGCAGGGAAGCAGTGGGCTCACTTGTTTTCTTGAACAGCACCAATAAGATCCCAAAGGGAGAGAGACCTTATGTTATTAATTAACATATTCTGCCCTTTGTGGGGAGGGCGGAATAGAAATAAATAAATAAACTCTGTTGTCTGGAATGGGGAATGAGAACAATGGGTGCAGTGTGAGTGCATGTTCCTACCCCACACACTGTAGCTACCTGGAAAATGGCATTCTTTTCCTCCCTGCCAATCCAGTCCTTGCAAAGGGGGACCTCCTCCCCTCCCCTCCCCTCCTATCAGCTTTGAAAATGTTTGGAAGGGAGCCTTCAATCATAAACTGCAATACAAAAGAGACTTACCGGGGAGTATGCACTATTGGGACTTACATCTGAGTAGACCTGCATGTTGGATAGTGGTGGTCTGTTCAATCAAACAAACTTGATAAAAGCCCTGTAAAACTGCAATCATATGTTGCAATTCTAAAGAGACTTCCCTGGGAGTAAGCACTATTGAATAACATGGGACTTACATCTGAGTTGACCTGTTTAAGATTACTTCCATAATCTTTCAGGGCTCTCTCTTTTTCTGAGTCAATTTGCAAATGTCTACTTATACCCCCCTTTCAAAAACAATCCTGCCTGACCCCACAGCAAAAGGAAAACTTAGATCTGTTTGGGCAGAGGGGGGAAGAATTCAATCAATCATTCTGCCTTCCAGCTACTCCACCCACCAACAGTCACCTTCTATGGGTCCATTGTGTGTGTGTTATTGTGCTTGAGTAAAAACTCAGTGGATCAATAGTTTAGACTGTGGGCGATTAATGGTTGATGCTGTTTTTGTTTAAGCATGAAAACAGCTGCTCCAGAGCCTAGTTTTTCCACACACACACACTGAAAAGAACAATGTGCATTTGTACATTTGTGTCCAACGTGATGCAACAGACCAAAATGCAACAAACAAACAAACAAACAATGGATCGGTTCTGAGCTGGCACTGGCTTGGCTGGAACAAACTAGTGATGGAATAGATTTATTCCAGAACCCCTGGAACTGAAACAGAAACTTTCTTGGCACACACCCATAACTACAAGTTTGTTTGTTTTTCACCTAGAGAGCTGTGTTCTGTTGTTCATACATCTTAACATATTTTCTTCACTGTATTTAGTGGTCATGGAAAACAGCCAGGATATACCAAATTGTTCAACAATCTCAAAAGTTCAAAGCGTTAACTTCCAAATTTAAGCCAAGCAAGTATCTAAAAGCAGTGGAGTAAATATTATGAGGAATGGAACTTACTTTTATTTAAAATTACCATGGAAGCTGTTCCTTACTGTGACTTTATTTATTAGTCATTTATTTAATTATTTACATTATTTATAGACTGCTTTTCTCACTGGGACTCCAGGAGGATTACACAGTGTGAGTCAGTACAGTCCATTTCGAAGACATTTCAATAAACAATATAATAGATGTATTAAAGCAATTTGCAAAGATTTAAACTAGCAAAAATCCGATACAGAGCTGAAGTAATACAGAGTATAAGCAATTAGAAGACTGACATATTAAACAATATAGAAACTATCGTTAGGATCATACTTACAGCAACAGACAATACATTGTAGTAAAGTATATAGCCCCTATCCCTTTACTTATGCATCTCTCTGAGAGCCAAACTAAAAGTGACATCTTACACAGGTTGGACACTAGTCGGCTTCCCTCAAGTTTTGATGGGAAATGTAGGCATCCTGGTCTTGCAGCTGTAATGGAGAGCCAAGCTGTAAAACCAGGGCGCCTACATTTCCCATCAAAACTTGAGGGAAGCCGACTAGTGTCCAACCTGTGTAAGACGTCACTTGTAGTTTGGCTCTGAGATCACTTCCTTACAGATCAGCCCTCCTAACCTAAGTAAAATGCCCTTTTAAATAATTCACTTTTGTATTGTTTGTGGAAAGCCAGGAGAATGGGAGCTTTCCTAACCTTTGCAGGTAAAACGTTCCATGAGATAGGAGCCATCTCAGAGAACACATGTGTATGGGCAGCTGTTGATTTTGCCTGTATGCAAGGTGGCATCTGCAAAGTTGTTGTGATGGAACATATGGAAAGAGGCAGTTCCATATATAAGATGGACAAAGGTCCTGAAGAGCTTTGTTTATGATAGCCAATACATTGACTTGACCCTGGTGCTGATAGGTAGCCAATGGAGTGACTGCAGAATTGGATGGATATTCATGTTCTTCCTATGTCATGATAATAGTCAAGCTGCAGCATTCTGCCCCAACTGGAATCTCCAAGTTAACTTAGAGGGGAAACCTATGTACAGAGCATTACAGTTACCATGGCATGGATTCAGGTGGTCAAATCAGCTGTGTCAATGTAGAGGGCCATTTTCCAAGCTACATTGAGGTTGTAGAAAGTTCTTTTTTGCAGCTGCCATAACTTGCTTTTCTAGCAGTAGCACTGGATCTAATATAATCTCTAGGCTCTCAACTGAGTCTGCGAGGGTCAGACAAATTCCATCGAAAGAGGGAAATACAATCTTCATCAAGATCTCTGCCTTCCCCACCAGCATCACTTCTGTCTTGTTTAGTTTAAGTTTCATTTTGTTTACTTTTAGCCATTTTACCACAGCTGTCCAGCAGTGACCCAAGATTTCTACTGTATCCTGTGGTAATTTGGAAAGTGAGATATAGAGATGGGTGTCATCTACATATTGATGGAAACCAATTCCATAGCTACACATGCGTTATCCTAAAGGCTTTACATAGAGGTTGAATAACATGGGGTATAAGATTGTTCCCTGTGGAACTCCACAAGATAATTCCCAGTCTGGAGATAGCTAGTCTCCAACAGCAACCCTTTGAGTCCATTCCATGAAAAATGATTTAAACCAGTCCAAGGTACATTCCTGAATCCAAACTGGAAAAAGTCCAAAGTACCAGAGTTATGCAAGAAGACCTGAAGTTGGTCAACTACTATTCTCTAAATCACTGTGCAGAAAGGGTGGATTCGAGACTGGATGATAATTGGCCATGTCACTTTTGTCTAGGGGTGACTGATAATATTTTTTTTAACTTTCCTGCTGAAAACTCAGCATTTGCCATTCTTCCTTGATGTGTTCTGTTGTTTGTTTCTTTCACGAAGTAAGGGAGACTTCCTTTGCAGAATCAGTCTGCAACTGCAGAATCAGTCTGCAATTATTCCCTATGGGGGACTTTGGGGGAGGCAGGAGCTGTTGTTTTCCAAACACATGACACCCGAAGAGTGAGAACTGCTTGTCTAGTCAAGTGAATTGGACCAAGGGTTTCAGTTCTATGGGCCTCCGCTCTCATAACTGCACTTCCATTGTTCCCTATTGGGGATTTTGGAGGGGCTTCTGGACTGGTTGTTTTCCAACCAAATGACACCACAATTGCAGTGATGTAAGAACTGCCTGTCTAGTAAAGAACCTCCAAGTTTCAAGCAAATTGGACTAATGATTCCAATTCAATGGTGTCCCCAGGCTTTCAAACACACCTCTTTGAAGCTTGCCTGCATAGGTGATTGGCTGGAAGTGTGCTTTGCAAGCTAATTGGATGGGAGCTTCCCCTTGCAAGAATCTGATTAGAAGAGAGAAATGCCATTTCTCAGGAATTCAGTAGAATTAATGAAAAATATCAGCACATGCTGTATTACTGGGGGGAAAATGGATTATTGGGTGGGTTTTTTCGTAATTCCCAAACATTTTGAATTTGTGCTACTGTTACGGAAAATCAAGGTTATGATCTGAAACAGTGATTTCTGTGTATATTTTCAATTCAAGAATGTTGTTAGGTACACCCCTAGAAGCCTGTCTCCTGTGAAAGATGGATTACAAACAGTACCAGTACACCAGTATTTCTACAGACTTGCTAGAGCTTTCTGAATAAAACATAAGAGTTGGTTTGAACATATGAAGTTTGGCCTTTATGCACCAAAGAGATTCCCTACTCCCCTATTCATGTTTCGAACCGCATAATTTTATGTTATCTCACAACAGAAGAAAAATTGTCTTAGACATTCATTTTTTAACACAAACAGGGCAATCCTAAACAGAGTAACTCTAGTGTAAGTCCATTGGTTTCAGTGGGCTTAGGCTGGAGTGACTCTGTTTAGGATTGCACTGTAAAGATGCAAGAGGGTCATATAAACTCAGACAAGCAGTTACTAAACAGGTTCTGTAAAGGGGATCTTTTTTTCCCAAAGTGACGAACATTCTCCTTTTAAAGGGAAGGTCCCTATCCCAGGGCCATAAACGGACTTCTAACTTTCTAAATTTTGCAACCACTTTCTTGTTGCAAAATTTAGGATATCTTATTGGCAGATTCTAAGAGACTGCTGCTATAACAATCACATGTTGTTATATATATTTTTCCTTTGTAAAAAATGAAAGGGATAAAGCCTGTTAGAATAAAGACATTTCAGCAAATACTCTTTCCCCTGACTCTAAATGGCAAAAGGTTGAACAAAGAAACCGTTGTCATGATTTCTCAAAGGATTCTGAGAGCCTTTGGTTTGTCATTGTGCATGACAAATTCCATTTCCCAAGGTTTTCTGCATACACAAAGACTCCTCACCATTATTAGGAACAAAGGTGGCATTTCTGCTATTTTGTTGGATGTGACTGTATTCTCACCTGTTCCCCCCCACACACACACTTATATTTTATATTTGCAGCTCATCCTGCTGTTATATTAGTTTTGTCTCAGGGAAATGATTTTCCTCCCTAATCAGATTAAACCAAACAGAGATCCCTAACCAGTAAACAGAACCGAGCAACTCTGTGTGATTGAACTAATTTGCACTAACATTACCGAGCACTCCTTCCTCTGGTGTCTTAATTGTAAGTTTTAATCCCTTTTATTTTGGACCCAGAGAAATGAGGAGTATTGGCAATGGGACCTGAGCGTATTTAATATATGGAGAGATGGTTTAGGAACTTCACTGAATGCATAGTGTCAGCACTGATGGAACATATTCATGCTAATTTCTCTTGTAATGTATGCTTTCCCCCATTGTGCTGCTGTTCAGCTCCAAGCTTGGCTTGAGATTTATAACAGAAATGTATTCTGAGATTTTTTGTGCCCCCATTTAAAAAAATAGAGCAGCCATAATTTCAATTTTGTTTATTTCTAAATCAGGAACAGCCCTGTACATCTGCCCCAATTGTCCAGGCTGCCACAAACAACCTAAGAGAGAACAGCAATGCAAGTTTTGTTCACAATGTTTAGCTCATTTTCAGCTGAGCCACTGGGAAAGAAAAGAGTAGCTTCCCACAAGCACAGCTGAACAATTAACTTTCTCTGCCCTTTGGAACCTCCTCAAAAACAGCCCTGTGCATGACTCTGCCAAGTCTCTCAGCTGTGTTATAACACTCTGAAATCAGTGGCATCAAGGACCACCAGAAGCTCTCAATCAATACAATGAAATTGTACCATTAATATTGAGAAAGAGATAACAGACAATGTCTCAAATACAGTGTCAGTGCTATATGCATAGCAACACGCAGACTAACAGAAGTCCAGATAATCGATTGGTATCCAAGTAGGCCTGAAGCTCTATAGCCTTCCCTAACTTGATAATGTTGGAAATGGGTGATTGATTGAGGAAATCAGACTTGATACCTTTTTTGAAGCATGGGCAAAATTAGGATGCTTTTGGATTTTTTCCCTGTGATGGAAATTTTTGACATGCCGGGTTATCCCTAGTGATTGAACCTGGAAACAATCACTACCCACTTAAGCAGCAGCAACAGCACGGCAAGTTTATTATACTGATTGAACCTGGAAACAAGCACTATGTGATAGAACAGAACACATATAAAAATAAAAAAAATTAACGTGCATGGGACCAAGAACCTAAGTTAAAGAACCCCAAGAAGCAAGGCACACTGGCTTCTATAGACATTGAGTTCCAAGTCTTTTACTAACCAATAATATGGCAAATAAAGAAACATTTCCTTATACGGTAAGCAAAACTTGGCAAATGCTTATTGGTTCAACCCTGTCAGATGATGATTGATCTAAACTTGTTACTAAGGCTAAACATGTGCAGGGCAGACTAGATTATGTCACCTTCTTGTTTACAGATAATGGCTCCTGAACCAAAGATCTCTCTCCCTCTTGGATGCACACCTTAACTCAGTAAGGGGGTTTGAATGTGTAAGTGAAGCTGAGAGCAACACTGTCAGGAACACAGGCTTGATCAAGAGTCTAAACTCCTGGAAGAGTCACTCAAGGCAGAATGGTCAAAGCTGAGACACCAGACTAAGATGCATCCACCCCCTTCAGGAATCAATGGTCACATCAGCAGAAGATAATGGAATGTTCCAATGGTGATGGGAGTGAAGGAATTCTTGAAAGTTAGCTACTTAGCAGCAGCAGTAGTGGAAGGTGACACTGGTAGAGGATCTTTCACAAACAATGGCAGTGCCACTTCAACTAACCCTGATTAGTATTGTGCAGCAGAAGAAGACAATGGTAAACCACTTCTGCTAATCTCTTACCTTGAAAATCCTATGATGAGACAATCCAAAATGAAAAAGATATAGTGCTGAAAAAAGATATAGGACCCTAGGTCAGATGGCACTCAATTGGCTACTAGGGAAGAGCTGAGAACAAATACGAATGGTGCTATTCTTAATGATGGGAATCGATTAAAGCTGAAAGGACGTCCAGTTGCGGACGTGAATAAATGCAAAAGGAATGTCCAAAGCTGTGTGACAGACATAATCGGAACATGGAACGTGAGAAGTATGAAGCCAGGTAAGCTAGAAATTGTATAACAAGAAATGGAATGTTTAAACATTGCAGTCCTGGGTGTGAGTAAAGTAATGAGGAATGACTCAGGACATTTTCAGTCAGAAAGCCACACAGTGTTTTACTTCAGAAATGAACTCAAAAGAAATGGCGTTGCTCTAATAGTGAGGGGAGACATAGCACAAGCAATCAAGAGCTACAACACAAAGTCTGACCAAGTAATATCATCAGACTTCAGGGAAAGCCTGTTAACATAACCATTATTCAGGTTTATGCTCCAACTACAGATGATGAGGAAGAAATGGAAAACTTTTATGCAAGCGTCCAAGAAGAAGTTGATCGTACACCTAAACAAGATATGCCGATAATCATAGGAGACTGGAATGCAAAAGTAGAAGATAAAGCAGAATCAAACATAGTTGGAAAATTTGAACTAGGATCATGAAATGAAGCAGGAGAGTGACTCATAGAATTTTGTAAAGCCAACAACCTGTTCGTTGCTAATACATGCTTCAGATAACCAAAAAGACGATTGTATACATGGAAATCACTGGGTGATCGATACAGGAACCAAATAGATTACATAATTGGAAGCAGAAGATGGAAAAGCTCTATTCTCTCTGCTAAAACAAGACCAGGAGCTGATTGTGATACAGATCATGAGTTGCTAATATCAAAAATTAGAATAAAGCTGAAGAGAGACTCTAAAAGAATCATAGTGCCAAAATACAATCTAAATAATATTCCTGAAGAATTTAAAGACCAGGTAAGGAACAGATTTGCAATACTACGTTTAATTGATCAGGAGCCAGAAAAATTATGGGCTGAAATCAGAGATATTATCAAGGAAGAATGTGCAAAGACTATTCCTGTAGCCAAAAGAAAAGAGAAGCCTAAATTGAAACTTTTAAAATTGCTCAAGATAGATGAGAAGCAAAAACAAAAAGTGACAGAAATAGGGTCAAAATTCTAAATGCAGCTTTTCAGCAACTGGCACGCAGAGACAAGAAAATCTATTATAATGACCAGTACAATGAAATACAACCAGTACAATGAAAGACAAAAAAAAAAGAAGGAAGAATAAGAGATGTGTTCCAGAATATTCAAGAAATCAAAAAGAAATTCAAGCCATAACTTGGGATGCTGAAAGATCAACACAGAAATACAGTATCTGATCAGGACAAAATAAAAGAAAGATGCAAACAATACACTGAAGAACTATATGCTTGATATATAATAACTGTGCTTATATACTACTCTTCTAGACAGATTAGTGCCTCACCCAGAGGAGTGAATAAGTTAGTGTTATTAGTATCTCCACAATAAATCTGGGGAGCTGGGGCTGAGAGGAGTGGCTTACCCAAGGCCACATACTGAGCACATGGCAGTAGTGGAATTCGAACCAGCAGAATGCTGATTTGCATAAGGAAAGCTGGATTAGATCTAGAAAAAGGTGGAGTGAGAATTGGTGGAAGGAACATTAACAGTTTCAGATGTGCAGATGACACCACGTTACAGGCAGAAAATAGTGAAGACTTGAAACGACTACTGATGAAAGTTAAAGGAGAAAGCACCAAAGCAGGATTACAGCTCAAGAAGAAAAAAGTAATGACTACTGAAAATTACCCAATTTTAAAGTTGACAATGAGGAAATTGAAATTGCTCAAGATTTTTTATTCCTTGGCTCAATCATCAACCAAAAGGGAGACTGCAATGAAGAAATCAGAAGATTGAGACTTGGAAGAGCAGCTGTGAGGGAGCTAGAAAAGATTCTTCAAGATAAAGATGTCTCTCTGGGAACCAAGATCAAGATAATCCAAACTATGGTATTCCCCATTGCCATGTATGGATGTGAAAGTTGTAGAGTGAAGAAAGCTGACAGGAAGAAAATTGATTCATTTGAAATGTGGTGCTGGAGGAGAGTTTTGCGGATACCATGGACAGCAAAAAAGACAAATAAGTGGGTACTAGATCAAATCAAGCCTGAATTCTTCCTAGATGCTAAAATGACAAAACTAAGGCTATCATACTTTGGTCACATCATGAGAAGACAAGACAGAAAAGTCAATAACGCTAGGAAAAGTGGATGGCAGCAGGAAAAGAGGAGGACCTAAAACGAGATGGCTTGACTCAATAAAAGAAGCCACATCCTCCAGTTTGCAGGATCAGAACAAGTTTGTTAATGATAGAACATTTTGGAGGTCTTTCATTCATAGGGCCGCCATAGGTTCTGTGCAGTTTACATTTGTGGCATTTGCCACTTGAAAAATGATGCTCTCATCTGTCATTGATTCATTGTATTGATTGTGGATTAGTATTGATATATATGCTGCTTGTAAACTGAATGCATGAACACCTAGCTGTTCTAGATAAATGTGATATATTTTGTTTAAATTTTTGGCACATGTATGTTATTTAACAGCTGTATGGTGTCTTGTTCATATTATGGGTCATCTAGACCCGACCGTGGTAGGTCTGTTGTTTGTTTTCTGTCATTTACTACACTGTGCCCTTCTCTTGTGTTCTTAGGGGCAGAAATTGGCTATATAAAGGAGATGCTCAAACTCCCCGCAGGCGCTCCTACCCCATCCTACCTTGTGTAGTGCAGGCCATTACACTAGGCACCCTGCTCCTCACTGCTGAATTTCTGCTTCTCATCAGACAGGTGCGTATTGCCCAACAACGATCTTCCTGCTAATGCAACCATCTCTGTACCCTTTCCACCCTTTTTATCTCCTAGTTCTGTATTGAATGTGTGCATGATTTTTGAACCTTGTATATTTGAAAGTTACTAAGTAAAGTCTTGATTCAATATAATATACAACATTAGACCACCCACTAAAACCAGCCAAATTTTTCAAGTACTCTTCTCATGAGGACTAAGCAATTGAAGGAAGCAAGAGGGACGAACAGGAGAATAAAGCAGAAGAGAATAAAGCTACTTATCTATGCAGGAGATCCATGTCCCAATGCCACCGTCAAGAGTCCAAGTGTCTAGGTAACCAATGATCAAGAAAAGGTAATCCAAAGGGAAACAGTAGTGAAAATAAATGATGGTTGCCCAGAACCAGATTGTTAACACTCACAAGGCAATGATAGTCTTGGGTAAACTCTTAACTGGGGGACACCTTCTGGCCCCAGGTATAGGATAATAGGATGAGTCAAAAACATAAGAATGTTTCCTTTCCAGAAGGGAGGAAATAACTGAGGTGAGCCAGGCACCTGTTCTCTTTGGACAGAAAGGGTAAGGGATATTTCCAAGTAAGGAAAAAGAGGAAAGGTCCTTAGATTGGGAGATAATAGGTTGGATCCAGAATAAATTTTCCAATGGCAGAATGGAATTTTCCTGCCTCCCTCCTCCCATAGTAGTCCATTGATCTCTATGAAACCCTGTCCTTGGGGAACAGGAGACCCTGAGAAGTGACATGAGGGGTGGACCAGTAAGGGAGAATTGGCAGAAATTTCCAATTTAGTCTGGATCCAAGCCAACATATTTGGGAGCAACCTTATTCTAACAGATGACATGTGACTTTGGCAGGCAATTCAAAATAATCTAAATTTCCTTATGGGGACACTCTGGCCTATTAGTGGAAAATGCAAATGTGAGTACAGCTATTTCTTTCCATTCCAGATCTTTCTGTGACTAAGGGCACCCCAGTTAACTGATGGGAGGACTTGATTAATTATTTGATACTGGACAAGGATTGGCTTCTTTCTCAAACAGCTATTTTCCTTCATATATGAGATGACATTCGGCATGGTCCTACTTCTTCTACTCTCTGTATTTTGTGGAACTAATGGCCAGAAGACCTGTTTCTTGGCTTCATGTAATACGTAGAAGGAGTTGGTTCTGAAGAGGAGAAACCAAAATGGAGCCGTATTAGCAACATATGAGTCTAATTTCTGAAATCATCTGCATGTCACAAGAATATAAGAACCCTGCTGGTGGTTCTTGCATCTCCCCCCCCCCCACAGTGCATTGTTTTTCCCCACAGTGGCCAAGGCCTACAAGCAGGGCAGGGAGGCCCACACTTGTTCCTGCTGTTAAGTCTGCCCTCCAGCAACTGGTATTTGGAAGTATACTTCCTCTGAACATGGTGGTTCCTTTCAGTCATCCTGGCTAATAGTGATTGATGGGCATATCATCTATGAATTTGTCTGATCTCCTTTTAAAGCCATTTCTGTTTCCTAGTATAGAGAGGGATTTCCACTTAGAAGCATGTCTGAATCACAAAAGTAACCAATTCAGAGTTGTACAAGTATCTATCACATTCATTACATTTCCTATATGAGCAGACCATTTTCCTGAGCAGTTAAATGCACAAATTAGAATACATTCATAATGTGAATGGAGCCTGACTATGCATTTAAACTTTCACCCCTAAAGACAAGTAAAATATACATCATTTTGTCTGCAAATTACATAGCAAACATGTCTCCGTGGTCATTGGATGGCAGTCTTGCACTTTCCTCCCCATCTATCAAGAGTGAAGAGCCCGCCAGCATGCAGCATCCCTCTTTCTGGGGAGAAGTGGGATGTGGAATCAAGCACTCCTGTTAAGCATACAGTTATTAGAAATGTATTAGGCTTGAGCTCTTGCCAGTGTTCTCTGAGAAGTTAATAAAGCTCTAACTTTTATTGTGATCCTCAGCGCTCTCTACTACAGTCAGTTTTGATTCCTCACACTGTATTAAAGATGAAAGATGAAAGTTTGTTTCTCAGTTTATGAGCAGGTTTTCACACACAAATTGTGCTGGTCTGAATGTTAATAGATTGCTGTGATGGAAATCTGAGAGTCTTTCTACACGAGACATTGGACATGTGAAGAACATATGTCAGAAGATGCAATGTTAGTTGGGAAGGGTAGTGTAAAAAGACAGAGCTGACAGTAGGGCTAAGGCTTTGCTATACACTAGAGCTGTGTGAAGGGACTGTGAAATGCCAGAAGGGAAACTTTAGCCCATTATAACTTCTCCAGGTCCAAGGCCAGCTCTGCAATGCAGCTCTGGTAAATTTCCATTCCTCGCTGCCCTCTGGTTGTGATCCCACACAGTTTTAGACCAGAGAGGTGAATTGACAGAGCCTTTGGGGAGGCGAAGATGAAATTAACAAACCCTTTGAGGAGCTATCTTCGTGGCTCTGTCATTTAAAACTGTGCTTCCCAGCTAACATTGCATCTCTTTACACTTGACGAACATGCACCGAGATGTCTCGCGTAAAGGGACTATGAGAATCAAAATAAAGAATGGGAGTGTGCATCTGGATATAACCAAGACAACAATATACCTGAAATTAGCCATTTTGGCTTAGCTTAATTATATCTGAATTAAAAAAAAAACATTCCAGGAATTATGGGAGTAATTAAAAGTTATCTCCTGGAATTTCTGGTATCTTCTCCCAATAGCCATTTAACTTATTAAAAGAAGAAAGGGAAGAAAGGGAAGACTTTCCAGCCTGCCTAGAGGCCCTGATATTTGGCAAATGCATATCAGGCCTTGGAGCAGCCAGAGCAGCCAGGAGCCCACTTGCTAGTCCAGTAGCCTGACAACTATTCCCCACTGGTTGCGGCCTGAGCAGGCTTGACTGCAAAGAAGGAAGGAATAGTGGCTGAGATGTGGCCTCAAAGAGCTGATAAATCATTCCTTCCTTCCCTTTTTTTTGTTTTACAAATTTTAAGTGCCATTGGGTACTCCTTTTTGATTTCAGGACTCAGCTTCAAATGCTGGGATTACCAGACACTAAAGAGGGAAGGATGATTGAGATGTCCCCCCCTTTGTGGCTAGCCTGAAATGGCAGTTGGAGATGGAAAGTTGAGGTGACGGTGCTACCAGAGGGAGGGGTTGACAGTTGGAGCAAACTGACTAATTGGAGTAAGCTAGACTTGCCATTCCCTGCAGTGGACCCATTTTGGCCGAATCAGGCCCCACTGGGATCAATTCAGCCTTTGGGCAAGTGTGGGAGAGTCCCCAGCCCCCCCTTGACCCATGTGATAATGTCACTTCCCAGGAGTGACATCATCACGCCAGCCAGGAGCACACACGCGCTGTGTGCATGCACAAGGGGGGGAAATAGGAGGTAGGAGCCAGCATCCCAATCTCCCACTGGGAGAGTGAAGGGACCTGGCAACCCTAAACTGATAAATTCAAAGTAGCCTTAGCAGAAATCCCAATCCAATACCAAGATTTCCAAGGAAACTGGGTTATGGGAGAATGGAGGGACTTAGACATACCTATTCTATTAGGAAACAACCTGGCAGCACCGGTAAGAAATGTAAACAGAATTACCAGAATTAGGCCTCAAGCTCCAGAGCAACAGACATTACCAAAATGAGCAGCAGGCAATGCCAGCAGAGAACAGTACTAGTGAAGCTGATACATTGTCACAGGGACCTCAAGCTGAAGAATTCATAGCTGAGCAAAGAGCTGATGAGACACTGAGAGACTTGTGGGAGAAAGCAGAAGCAAGCACCCAGAAACTGAATTTAGAAACCCCTTGTGTGTTCAGAGTCCTGGAACAGAGGCTGTACAGACCATCGACGAGGTGAACATGTTTGGTTGTGAAAAGAGAAAGCAATTGGTGGTTCCCAGATGGTACCAGCTGCAAGTATTACAGCTGGCCCATGAGATACCCATGGCCAGACACATAGGCATCAATAAGACCAGAGAGTGGTGTGGCCGAGGAAAGACAGCAGGTGGACGATCTGGCCTGGTATGAATGACTACCCGACAGCTGAACTGTGACACACATGTAAGGGAGAAGGAGGCTGTGGGTGGCGGCAGGAGCAGACTCCACCATTTCTTCACTTGGGAAGAGGTTGAGCTGCACACAGCTCGGATCCAGCCTTATGAGGAGTGCTGGTTGGTGATCAATAGGAAAGTCTACCATGTCAACCACTTCTACAAGTGGCACCTGGGAGGAGCCCAGGTGATCTGGCACTATGCCACGCAAGACATTCCAGTAATCACGTGAGCAAAAATTTAAAACCATTGCTGAATGGGGAGCTGGCACCAGATCAACCTAACTCTGAGCAAATCAATTGATAATAGAGGATTTTATGAAGCTGCGATCCCCTGTTGAGAAGACAGGACTCCAGAAGCCCAACATCCTCTTCTTTTTCCTGATTTTCTTTTATATTATATTGAATGTTGCTACCTGGTTTACTGTCTGGTACTTTGGAACATCTTTGATACCATTCTTCCTAGGTGTTGCATTATTTGCTACTGCTCAGTGCCAAATGAATTGGTTCCAGCATGACTTGGGACACTTTTTGGTCTTTAGCTCATCAAACTAGAATCACATGCTGCTACATGCAGTCTTAATGTGCATTGGCAATTGGTTAGAGAAAAGAAGGATATGCTTAATAATGGGATTATGGAACTCTCACACTTCAGTGGGGAATATTGTGGGATCCTTAATAGCTGGCTACTGGATATCTACCTACATTTTGTAGTACTTGGCATTATCTGTCATGGGAATAGTCTGCTATCTGTTTCTTATTGAACATTCAAATGATGTAAACGGTACAAGTAAGCTAACCAATAATTCAAAAGATTACATGAATGGATCAAAAAGATTCAAATTTCAGAAACCAAACTTTAGCACTAAGAAGACAAGTACATCTCAGGAGTCAGAGATGCAGCATCTGCTCTCAGACAGGGATCACTGTATAAAGCCACTCAGTCAGAGCAATGGAGTCTGTGAGGGTTATGAAAATGGGCACCCTGCTATAAGCTTCACTGAGGCTTTACGAATACCTGGAGTTGTAGAATTCACTTTGTGCCTGCTATTTGCCGAACTGGGCAGCCACCTTTTCCTTTTATGAATTCCCCTGTAGTTAACTAATGTAGATAACCTTAACACTAAAGAAAAAATGATCTCTCCACACTATTTGACGTTGATGGAATTTTGGTTGGAATTGTAGCAAGTATCATATCATACCAACTAAAGAAATGAGCTTTAATGTGTGACATAATACTATTTTTTTTTCTAAAAATTTTATTAGGTGAGTATAGTTTACATTTATTGATTACATTCCCATCTTATCTAATTTTATCTAACCCCCACCCTTTCCCCCCCTCCTTATTGACTTCCAACAGCTTTCCAACCCTAAACCCCTCTTATTACTTAACAAACTTTATCTTATATATTTTACCATAAAAATCTATATCTAACCTTTCTTACTCTAAGCAAATTTAAAATTTCATTATATATACTATATATACTATATTAAATTTTCTATATATATACTGTATTAAATTTACTAACAACTCACTCTTACTTTCCATTAATTAACTATATATTCTACATACCATATACTTAACTATAATTTTAGCTTAGTGTCAAATACTTAAAATTATTCTTAACGGTAAAGTTGCTTCTCTCTTCCACATAAAATGCTTCAATTTAGTAAGTCTCAAACTGCCACAATTCTCCTTTCACATCCCACTTTTTTTCCAAGAATTGTTTTAGTTTCCCCCAATCTGCAATAAATTGTCCTGGATCAAGATCTTTGAGTTTTCTTGTCATTTTATCCATCTCTGCCATGTACAGCAATTTGTAAATCCAGTCTTCTACAGTTGGCACTTCTTGTACTTTCCATTTCTGTGCGTACAAAAGTCTTGCTGATGTAATCATATAAAATAGCAATGTTCTATACTGCATTGGAACATCTTCCATTCCCAAGTTTTAGTAGCAACAATTCTGGGTTCTTATTTATTTGGATTTGTAAAATCTCCTTAATTACTTCAATTATATCTCCCCAGTATTGCTTAGCTACTTCACAAGTCCACCACATATGGTACAATGATCATTCATGCTTCTTACATTTCCAGCATTTATCTGACATATTAATGTTTCCTAGTGCGATTTTCTTTGGTGTTAGATACCATCTGTATATCATTTTATATACATTCTCTTTAATGTTCATGCAAGTTGAAATCCTCAATGTATTTTTCCACAAGTGCTCCCAGGCCTCCATTGATATCTCTTTATGAAAGTTTATTGCCCACTTCACCATCTGTACTTTCACTATCTCATCCTCTGTATACCATTTTAGAAGAATTTTGTAAATTCTTGAAATTTCTTTCTTATCTTCTTGTAATATCGCTTCTTCTATTTCTGAATTTTCCATTCTTATTCCTCCTTTTAAACAGTCCGAATTGTAAAGATCTCTGATCTGTCTATATTGAAACCATCCATAACAAGGAGACAACTCTTCTTCTGACTTTATTTTTAATCCTGAATCTTGTATTTGTGTTATCTCCTTGTAAGTTAAACATTGCTGCTCGTTATCGATAGTTCTCGGATCTATTACTTCGTATGGTACCACCCATGAAGGAATTCCATCTTCCATATAAACCTTATATTTTTTCCAGATTGTGAAGAGGCTTCTTCGAATATAGTGATGCAAAAACATAGAATCTGCTTTTACTTTATTGTACCACAGGTACGCATGCCATCCAAATATTTTTTTGTATCCTTCCAAGGCCAGCAATTTACGGTTTTTCAACGTTATCCAGTCCTTTAGCCATGTCAGACAAATTGCTTCATAGTATAGTCTTATATTGGGCAGCTGCAAACCACCTCTTTCCTTCGCATCCTGCAGCACTTTCATTTTCACACATGGTTTCTTGCCTGCCCAGACAAAGTCTGATATTTTCCTTTGCCATTTTTCAAATTGTTTGGAATCTCGGATGATTGGAATTGTTTGCAACAAAAACATCACACGTGGTAAAACATTCATTTTTACTGCTGCAATTCTTCCCAGCCATGATAAATTCAACTTGTTCCATTTTATCAGATCTCTCTCTATTTGTATCCATAACTTCTCATAATTATTCTTAAATAGATCTATATTTTTCGCCGTTAGTTCAATTCCAAGATATTTTACTTTATTTGTTACCTCACAGTCTGTTATTTCCATCAGTTCTTGTTGTTTTTGTTTGGTCATATTCTTACATAGTATCTTCGACTTCTTTTTGTTCACATGGAATCCAGCCAAATCTCCAAATTCCTTTATTTTCTTTATTACCTTTGGCATATTCTCAATTGGATCCTCTACTATTAACATTATATCATCCGCAAATGCTCTGATTTTGTAGGAAAATTCTTTTATTTTTATACCTCGGATTGCATCATCCTCTCGTATTTGAATCATCAATATTTCCAGAATCAGGATAAACAACAATGGAGACAAAGGGCAGCCCTGTCTTGTGCCTTTACTTATTTTCAATTTTTTAGTCAGATCATCATTCACTACAATCGCTGCACTTTGGTCTTTATAAATTTCTTTAACCGCTTGTATGAACTTTTCCCCTATTTGCAGCTTTTCCATTGTGGCAAACATAAAGTCCCAGTTCAAATTGTCAAACGCTTTTTCCGTGTCTACGAAGAAGAAACCAACCTCTTTGTCACAGTGCTTGTCAGAGTATTCAATAGCGTTTATTACTGTCCTTAAATTGTCTTTAATTTGTCTATTTGGTAAAAATCCGGCCTGATCTTCTGTGATGAATTCCGACATCCATCCTTTTATCCTCTCCACCAACACTTTTGCAAATATTTTATAGTCATTGTTCAACAACGAAATTGGCTGATAATTTTTAATGTTAGTCAAGTCTTGTCCCTCTTTTGGAATCAATTATATATTGGCTTCGTTCCATGAGTTGGGAATCTTCTGGTCTTGCATAATTCCATTCATTACCTCTTTCAAGAAAGGTGCCAGCTCGCTAGCCATCACTTTATAGAACTTAGCTGTTAGTCCATCCGGTCCTGGCGCCTTCCCTAACTTCGTTGATTGTATAACTTTTTTTATTTCTTCTTCTGTCACTTCCTCATTTAATTTCTCTTTCCATTCTTCAGAGATTGTCGGGAGCTTCATCTTTTCCGAATATTCCGCTATTGACTCTTTATTCACTTCTTTTTTTTGGTATAATTTTGCATAGAATTTTAAAAAGGCTCTGCTAATGGCAACTTGATCCATAAGTAACTTATCCTCTTCTTGGATTTTGCTTATAACTTTCTTTTCCTTTCTTTTTTTTAATTGCCACGCCAGATATTTCCCAGGTTTGTTTGCCCCTTCAAACGACCTCTGGTTCATCTTCTTTAAATTCCACTCCAATTCTTTGTTGTTCATTGCCATCAATTGTTCTTGCAAAATTTTAATATCCTGATATATTTTCTTTTTCCCTGGTCTTTTTTTTAATTGCATTTCTTTGGCTTTAATTTTTTCCATAATTTCAGATCTCTTTTCCTCCCTCTTCCTCCTTACTCTCGCATTCAAGTCCATTAGTGTCCCCCTAATCACAGCTTTATATGTGTCCCATACCTTGTTAGTCGGTACCTCTTTATTCAAGTTGTATTGTATAAAGAATTTGGTCTCCCTTCGCAGCAACGCAATGTTTTCTTCCATCTGTAACAGGTCTTCATTTATTCTCCATCCTCTTCTTTTATTATTTTCCCCAAATCTCCACATAATTGGATTGTGATCTGAGCCTACTTTGGGCATTATTTCCACATCTCTAGTCCATAACGCCAGATCTTTAGAGGCCCAGATCATGTCAATTCTTGATAATGTAAAATGTCTTGCAGAGTAAAATGTATATTGTCTATTTTTAGGATTCTGTCTCCTCCACACATCCTCTAAACTTTCCTGCTCCTTAATTGCAAAAAACGTCTTTGGCAATAGTCCTCTTTTTTTTTTTGTAAAGTTTTAGATTTCTTATCTTCCTCCAAATTTGTAACTCCATTGAAGTCACCTGCCAGGATTATTTGATCATAGGACAGCTCATCTAGTTGTATTTGTAAATCTTTAAAAAAAATTTCCTTTGCACCATTAGGCGCATATATTCCAATCACCAATATCCTCTTTGAATTCCAGATTATTTCCACTGCTAAATATCTTGCTTCCACATCACTTAGCACTAATTTAGGCTGCAGTTCCTCTTTTGTATACAGTACAACTCCCCTCTTCTTCTTTTTAGAGGCAGCTGCAAATTCTTTTCCAAGTTTTGCAAGTTTCAAATATTTTACATCTTGTTTTTTAATATGTGTCTCTTGCAAACACACTATACTGCATTTTTGTTTTAAAAGCCAGTGGAAAATAGCCTTGCGTTTACAAGGTGAATTTAGTCCATTTACATTCCAAGATATGATTTTACACTCCATGATCAAATTCTTGTACTTTTTGGTAAGTCTTTTTCATTTTCCCTAATGAAAGTTTCCATCTCCCTTCCAGATCTAATGTTTTTTCTTGTCCCACCAAATTCAAATGCCAGCCCTTCTGGTATTTCCCATCTATATTTAATTTTCAAATCCTTTAACATCTGAACCAGTTCTCTGTATTTTTTCCGCTCCATTAATACCGATCTGGGCAGTTCCTTCATGATTCTCACCACTTTTCCATCGACTTCTAATGGATCCTGGAATTGTTTACTCACTATTAACTCTCTTGTGCTTCTGGTGGTAAATTGCACAATCATATCCCTTGGTAGTTTCCTCTGGGCTGCAAATTTTGAGTTAATTCTGAATGTCACGTCTAGGAGAGCTGCAATTTCCTCCTCTTCTTTCCCCAGGTAATCTGCCAATATCTCTGTAATCTGTTCTTGGGCTGTCTTCTCCTCAGTTTCCGGGATTGAACGAAATCTAAGTTGCTTTTCCATTTGTTTACATTCCGCCATGGCTATTCTCTCTTTCATTCCTCTCATCTCCACTTTCTACGTGTCTGCTAAAATGTCAACCTTATTCTCTACTATGTTGACTCTGTGCTGTGTAACTTGCATATCATTTTGCATTTTGTCCATGCTTTTTGTCAATTCTGACACTTCCGATTTAAGTGTTTCTTTAAAATCCTTAAACTCTTTCGCCAGCTCTTGGATCATGTCTTTAAGCTCTTTATTTCCTTCAGAAACTTTTTTATCCAGATTTTCCATCGTCGCTTGCCACTCCTTCGACATCGTGGGGCTGGCTTTGCTTCGCTCCCACGAGTCTGCCCTTTTCCTTAGATCCGTGGCGCTGATTTATTACTTTCTATTGCTTTTAAAAGTCCAAATTAAATTTATTCTTGCCAAAAACTGTTTTGCGTAGTCCAAAATGTCGGGTGTTTTTTCTCTATGGCTTTATGCTGAAGCCATCGCCCTTACCTTCTTCAAAGATGGCCTACTTCTGCCCTCACTGAAGCCGCAACCTTGCCCTTATCCAAAATGGCGATCTTCTACTTCCGCTGTTAAAAAAGAGCCGCTTCTCTCCAACCTCTTTATGGTTCTGACGTACTTCCTGTTTCCTTTCGTTTCACAGCAGTTCTCGCGATGTTTAAACTTTCTCACAGTCCACTATCTCTTCCCCACAGCAGGTATGTAAACAATAATCAATTTTCCGCGCTTAACTTCACTTTACAATGTCACTTTTTAAATATTTTCTTGCCGGAATCTTCCCCTTTATATAACCAATCTGTTGCAGTTTTTAAGTCCTCTTTAGTACTTTATTTCTTGTTCTAATCTGTCGCGTATTGAGAGATAGCAATCTTTACCTTCTCAGAGGTTTTTCTTGGGTTGTAATCGCTGCTTCTATTATCTGATCAATTCCGTTCCCTTTGTTGCTTTGCTGAAGCTTGGGCATGTAGGTCTTATGCCAAAAGATGACTCCAGAGCCACTGCAGAGATCTTAGCAAACCTTTCTTCGGGTGGGACCTCAAGGGCTGGTGGGAGTTCGTTGCGTAGAACCCCCCTCACACCAGAGATCAACGCGCCCTCAGGTTCTTGAGCGTACTTGCCTGTTCTCCGCCTGAGAACAGGTGGCTGCGGGCAATTTGTGCCCCTCCAGCCTTCCAAAACAGCAGCATGGTCAGCTCAGCGTTTTGAGCTGCGTTAGACCTTCATGGATCCCAAGCCAGAAGTCGTGTGACATAATACTATTGATTGCAGCATGCACACTATATGTATTTCCTGCTGTCAGTAAAATGGGCCTTGAAGCCACTATAGTCTTACTGCTCATCTGTGGAGCTCTTATAAATGGTCCTTATGCACTGATCACAACAGCTGTCTCAGCTGATTTGGGTACCCATAAAAGTTTCCAGGGAAATACAAGAGCACTTTCCATTGCCACAGCCATCATCCATGAAACAGGTTCAGTAGGAGTCACTCTAGGGCCTTTGTTAGCTGGTCTCATCTCTCCTACTGGTTGGAACAATGTCTTCTACATGCTGATGATAGCAGTTGCTCTCTGTAAATAAAATTACTGGGATGTCTAAGGTTATGATAAACCAAACTTTGTAAATGTGTGTGTGTGTGAGAGAGAGAGGGGGGGGCTAAATTTGGTCATAATGCAAGAATGTTTTGAACGATATAAGCATTAATGCTGTTTAATCTTTAATAACTTTTGTTTCACCCCATTGCATTGGAGAGGCTTGTAGAACCACTCCTAGTGCAATGGTCTCTAATGGTGGGACATGTGATGGACTCAGCTTCAAATGTTGAGATTGCTGAACACTAAAGAGGGGAGGATGATTGACATGTCCCCCCCCCCTTTGTGGCTAGCCTGAAATGGCAGTTGGAGATGGAATGTTGAGGTGACAGTTGGTGCTACCAGAGGGAGGGGCTGATGGAGTAAACTGATGAGTGAGGGGAGTTGGAGTCTGGCTTCTAACCAGAGAGGATCACCCAGAGTCCTCTGTGTGAGGAAGGAATGAGAAGGTGTACCCTTTAAGGAAGAATCATTACGTTCATGAAGCATACTTGGACTAAAGTGGGAAGGACAGCACTAACTTCTATGTAGACACAAGAGATCTGGGAATTGTAGTGGGCCAAGGAAGTGGGTAGAAAGGAGTCTCCCCTTCGGCCACAGGAACAGGGATATAGCTGGGGCATAACTGTAATGCCTGCCCAGTATCTTGAAAGGGTTTGACTCAGTGAAGTACCCTAAGGTCTGCAGAATAGGAGAAGTCATGCTGTGTGTGCGTGAAAATAAGAGCACCTAACTTGAAGGAGTGCCAACCTCAGAAAGAGCTTACTGTAACAACTTTTAATCTGATAACACCAACATCTCTCATACAAGCCAGCAACTTAAGAACCATACCAAGTGTTTTGTGCCTCACACCAGTGAAGTGTTCAGTTCATAAACCTCTAAGTTACTTTAGTTTTGTAGGACACACAGAACTGCTCCAATGTTTGGTAGTAAGCAGAAGCCCTCAGCACACCTGAGAGACATTTATGCAATGTAGAATCTAGATTAGAAGGAACATAACTATAAGAGAATTTTGCTTTAATATACTTGTGGATTGGCCTAACTCTCTGTAACAGACACAAGAAAGAGGCCCTTTGTGTTCATCTCTCTAGCTTTGCATTTTGGCCTGGGCTGGCTGTAAAGCCCAAAGCGCATTCAAGAGATACAAAACAACTTGCCCATCCTGCCTGGTCTCTGCCAAGTCTCAAGAGATTAGGTATGTTTAAACTTCAGAATTAGGGTATTGGTTTTACTTTGAATTTCCTCTTACGTCTCCATATGGGACAGGGTAATAATGGACTCTTATTGTCTTAAGGGTAACAATGGACTTCTATTGTGTTAATGGATGGGTATAAACAAACTGCCAGCCTTTGGAATGGCACGCATCTGCAGGATAGTTACTTTATTAACACCAGAGGTGAAAACCATTGCTAACTGTGAGAAGATCAAGCCTACTTGTAGCTGACCAATGAAAACATTTTGGGATGTTACCTTTTGAGCCAATAACGTACTTTTATTGTAATTTCTGTTAATGACATGCAAGGTATAATACCCCCAGACAGGGGTGAAAATCTCTGAAGAACGCTTGAGACTGTGGGGCTTTGCAACTCTCTGTACCCATTTTCTTCCTTTTATTTGAATAAAGCTAATTAAACCTACTCATTGGACTTCCAGAGTGCTTCCTTAAGAATCTGGCCAGGGAAGCACTACTGTCCATGGGATTTGTGGAACAGTTTTAAACACCTGCCTACATGCCTTCTTATTTTACCAACTTGTAAATAAACCTGTTTCATTTTGAATTTCCACGAGCCATGTGTGCCAGTTTCTGTTTAAAGGAAGTGCAAACCCCGATCTTTCCCCTACTTGGACTTGGCTGGGTAACCATACCACTTATATGTTCCTGAAGGGTGGGACAAGAAAGAAAGTTGAAGCTATATCTCAACCATGCTACTAAAGGCTTCCCAGCCCAGTATTCAGCTTTATAGGCTTAGAGAGGAGAAGTTTTACCTAGAGATGGGCATGAACTGGAATACAAACCAAAAAAACCCATGAACCAGTGGTTCATGGAAGCTCGTTTCCATGAACTTCCATGAACTGGTCTGCTGGTTCATTTGGTTCATTTTAACACCAATGCCCCTTTCTGTGCCACTGCAAAGTGGCAGGGAAAGGGGCATTTAAACCCACGGATCAGCTGCTTATCGGGGAGATCCCCAACAAGCAGCTGATCATTTAAACAGTGGGGCTTGGCTGGCCGGCCAGGAGTTCCCAGATGGCTAGCCAAACCCTGCTGTTTAAATGGCTATTTCCCCACTGCTCAGAGTGGTGGGGAAATCGCCATTTAAACTGTGGGTGGGGCGGGGCTTGGCTGGCTGGCTGGCCAGGAGTTCTCGGCCGGCTGGCCAAGCCTCGTTGTTTAAATAGCCATTTCCCCGCTGCTCCAAGCGGCTGGAAAGGGGCATTCAAACTCCACAAACCACGAACCACGAACTGCTTTGTGAACCTCAGTTTGTGGAAGTTTGTGGTTCATGGTTCCTGGTTCGTGAAAACGCCACGAACCATGAACCACATGGTTCGGGTTTTCACAGTTCGTGCCCACCTCTATTTTTACTTCAGGGTAGAAGAAGGTCAGCCCAAGTCTGAGTTAGATGACGGTTTGTGACAGCATGCTTTTCGGTTGCTGAAATCCAGAACTTGAAAATTGTGCCTGAAAATAATTTCAAAAATGAAATAACCTTCCTGAAAGTCTGGCATACTCAAAAGTATGCCCTGTAGAAAAGCCAAACCCGAAACTACAACAGAAATTTTTGTAGTGCACACACCAAAGTTTGAATCATTGTTGATACTGTTGTAGTGCACAGAAATTTAACTGGAAGCCTAAAAAAATCATAGGTGGAAGAGATCATTTAGAGTCCCCCCAAGCACAGTAGTAGGGAGTTGGTGAGCCCCAGAGCTAGAGGAATAGCTTTCTGCATGCCTAGTGTTGAACCTCAATAATGACTTCATTTCCCTGTAACTCTGACTGCTGAGCAGGAAACTGCTCACCAAGGGCAGACCAGGGTTTATTTTTCAGTTTGCAGGACTGGGGATTGATAATAAATACATCTTTTCAGTTTGCCTGTGCAACAAAGCAAAACAAATTATTGTCGAAGGCTTTCACAGCCGGAGAACGATGGTTGTTGTGGGTTTTCTGGGCTGTATTGCCGTGGTCTTGGCATTGTAGTTCCTGACGTTTCGCCAGCAGCTGTGGCTGGCATCTTCAGAGGTGTAGCACCAAAAGACAGAGATCTCTCAGTGTCACAGTGTGGAAAAGATGTAGGTCATTTGTATCTACTCAGGAGGGGTGGGGTTGAGCTGAGTCATCCTGTAAGAGTTTCCCAGGGTGTGGAATGCTAATGGCGGGAGGCTTCACTGTATCCTGAGGAGGTTTTTTTGCATATGGATTGGTACTTGATGTGCTAATCTTCTCTGCAGGGCTATTGTCGGGGATAGAATGTTTTGTTAGCCTGGTGTTTTTCAGAACTGGAAACCATGCTCTGTTCATTCTTAAGGTTTCTTCTTTCCTGTTGAAGTTTTGCTTATGCTTGTGAATTTCAATGGCTTCCCTGTGCAGTTTTTGTACCAATACTTGAAGTTTGTCTCTTTTAAATCCAAGGTCTGCATCCAGTAACCATCGCTCTAATAGAATTAAGCAGTAATTCCTAAAGAGTTGATTTTTTAAGACTCAGTGGCAGCAAGCCCAAACCTATGGAAAAGAAACAGGGGCAAGCTATGGCAATCTTGTCCAATGAAGAGCCATGGAGCTTTGCCGAATAATCTTAATTTTTTTTAAAAATTGTTCCTCCCCCTACCCTTTCCTGTCTTAGTTTTTCTGTGTATGGTGAGGTTTGAGGCACAAAAAAGCATTCCTACTAGAAACCTCAATGTTAAATATATTAAATTTAAGAAAGAGAGATTGTTATGGCCTTTTCATTTCTATCTAATACATTTTTATCCTGCCCTTCTTCCAAGGAGCTCGGGGTAGCTATGGGGTGATTCGCTTTCTACATTACCCTGGCAATAACAACCTTGTGATGTAGGCTAGGCTTAGAGACAGTAGTTGTCTTAAGGTCTCCCAGGGGCTACATGGCAGTCTGGGGGTTTGAACCAAGGTATTCCAGCTTCTAGACCAACATTCTAAACCTATCTAACCAATTTAAAATCTCAGTGTTTGAACTTATTAAAGTGTGGAGAATTATTTGGGGGTAGACTAGTATCTCAACTAATTGCTTCTTAGTAGGGATTTGCCTGTACCCACTCCTCTTGTTTATCCCTGCCTGCATGCCAGTGAATACAATATATTTATTGTGTGTGTGTTATGTGTCATAAAGTCACCTCTGATTTATGGCGACCCTATGAATGAAAGACCTCCAAAATGGCCTATCATTAACAGACTTGCTCAGATCCTGCAAACTGGAAGACATGGCTTCTTTTATTGAGCCAAGCTAACTCGTTTTAAGCCTTCCTCTTTTCCTACTGCCTTCCATTTTTCTTAGCAGTATTGACTTTTCCAGAGAATCTTGTCTTCTCATGATGTGACCAAAATACAATATCCTCAATTTTGTCATTTTAGCTTCTAGGGAGAATTCAGGCTTGACTTGATCTAGTACCCACTTATTTGTCTTTTTGGCCATCCTTGGTCCACAAAACTCTTCTCAGATGAATAATTTCTTTTCCTGTCAGCCTTCTTCATTGCACAACTTTCACATCCATACATAACGATGGGGAATACCATAGTTTGGATTATCTTGATCTTGGTTCCCAAAGAGACATCTTTATCTTTAAGGATCTTTTCTAGTTCCCTCACAGCTGCTCTTCCAAGTCTCAATTGTCTTCTGATTTCTTGGTTGCAGTTTCCTTTTGGTTGGTGATTGAGCCAAGGAATAGAAAATCTTGAACAATTTCAATTTCTTCACTGTCAGCTTTAAAATTGTATAACTCTTCAGTAGTCATTACTTTTGTCTTCTTGATGTTAATCCTCCTTTGGTGCTTTCTTCTTTAACCATCATCAGAAGTTGTTTCATGTCTTCCACCTCTTGGATACAACTTAACATGGTGAGGGGGTTTGAGCATGTCAGTGAAGCTGAGAGTAACGCCAGCAGGAGCTCAGGCCTGATCAAAAGTCTAAACTCCTGGAAGAGTCACTCAAGGCAGAATGGTCAAAGCTGAGACACCAGACTAAGATGCATCCACCCCCTTCAGGAATCAATGGTCACATCAGCAGAAGAGAACTGAGTGTTCCAATGTTGATGGGAGCGGAAGAATTCTTGAAGGCTAGCTACAAGGCAGCAGCAGTAGTGGAAGGTGAAACTGGCAGAAGATCTTTCACAGACAATGGCAGTGGCATTTCGGCTAACCCTGGTTAGCGCTGCTCATAATAAGGCTATGGTAAACCACTTCTGCTAATCTCTTATCTTGAAAACCCTATGATGAGACAATGTATTTATTATCCACAGTGTGGACCCAGACATACTTACATTCTTCTTCTCTCTTCCATTTTATCCTCATAACAAACTGGTGAGGGAGGTTAGGTTGAAGCTATGTGATTGTCCCAAAGTCATTCAGTGAGTGTCGATGGCGGAATGGGGATTTGAACCTGGGTCTCCCAGATCCTAGTCTGGCATTCTAACCACTGCACCACACAAGCAACACAGAGATACAGCCCCAGAAAATGAAATACATTGCACAAACATTAGTTACACATATATAAAATAAAAAAGGCCTCCAAAAGTCTTAAATTATTAGAAGAATGTGGAAACTCTGAAGACAAACATGTTAATCAGAATGATCCTGCTGAGCAGAAAGATCCGCTAATAGCAGGATGATGCCACTATTGCATACATGTCTGCTGAGTCACTCTCTCTCCTCACTGCCATTTTTGCCTCTTGGGAACATGATACAAAATAATGAGATGTCAGAAAAGCCATTGAACTGGAAGATTTCGAAAACAGAAATTATTTTGTTTGAATGCAGTGCATTTAAGGAATGAGTATGGTTTAGATCAGATCTTGATTAATATACTTCTGACTGCACATCACCAGTTACTGCCATTGAAAAATTAGGTGATAATTCTTCTGAAGGAGAGAAATGCCTGCTTGTTAGCCTAACTTCCTGTTTGTAGCTCAAGGAAAATTTGGTGTGTGCATTTGAAGTTTGTATGGCAGTGTTTGTAGGCCATCTAGGCAACTTACAGGGTCAGAACTGTGCCATTTGATTTCAGACCATTCTCTCATGGCCAACTACATGTTAGATGCAAACATGTGTAATGAGTCTGGGAATCCTTTAAAGAAGAGGAAAAACTGCTTCCAAAGGTGGCAGTTGAGATGCAGAAGGGTGTTTAACACTTAAAATTTCAGTCACTCCTTTTAATGGCATTTTTAAAAGTGTTTTTCTTTCATGACCAACATTGTGTGAGCTTTCTACTAAATCGCTTATAGTGCCATCCTAAGCAGAATTATATCTTTCTAAACCCCTTTACCCTTACCTTTAACTTTACCTTTAAACTCACCAAGTTCAGTGGTCTTAGGCAGGTGTAACTGCTTAGAATGGCACTTCCATCAAAGAAGATCTTGAAAACACCTGGATGTTGGTGCTGTTATCTTTATAAACAGCTGTCCCAAGATAATGAATGATTATCTAAGATACTGAATTTGGGCTGCTTCATTATTTTTACCTTCTCTCACACACAGGTAAAATCCATCAGAGGTTTATCAATGATTTCTACCTTTAATTGTCATTCAAAGTGGCATCCACCGGCTTTCTTCAGCTTTGACCTTTCCCAACAGACTCTCATCCCTTATATCCCTGGAGGAAAAAGAGGAGAGGCCTTTAAATAGCTAGAACAAAGCGCTTCTTCAGAGCTCAGTGCCTGAATCAGCAGCTTGCTGACTTAATTAAATGACACAAATCATTGTGCTTTTCTTCAGATAAGTGGCCTTCTTGTCTAGAGACACCAGTGCAAAGTGATGATAGAGGCAGTTCTGGCAGTTCCATCTTCTCTGAAATCAGGGCCAGACCTCCAAAAGGACAAGGGCACAACTGAGCTAAACAACCTGGAACCAGAGGCTGTTCTCAGTAAAACTGCAAAATCATCAGTTGGATACCAGTTGATCCATACGTTCATTCTTATCAGAAAGGTTTTTTTTACAAAGCCCTTGTCCCCAAGACAGCTATTTCCATTGAAACCATACTAGAAAGAACCAGATTTTAGACACTCCCCCAATCCTATAGCCTTCAAAAAGTAAAAAAGGTCAGTATTGACAAATAGGATACATAAAGCCCTATTCATTGGTGCTGATGCCTGTACAAATTTGTGCATTATTACCACTTGCAATACAATTGCATGGATGCTGGTCAACAAGGCCAGTAGTTTGTGTGCTGCAACTAGGGATGTACGCCAAGAAAATTTTCATTATATTTTCAGATTTGGGCTTTGGGGGAATTTTTTTTTACTATGATTGCTTATTTCTGGGTGGGACATTACCAGTTAGAGATTCAACTCTGGGTTTTGGAGTTTGGGGCCTTTATTTTCAATGAGGAATGTATATGAGGGTTTGGGACAGCTGTTTATAAAGATAATGGCTGCAACTTTGAACAGAACACAGGCCTTCCTCTAATCTAAATATCTGCTAAGTTTCAAGCAGATTGAGTGAACGGGTTATATTTTACAGACCCCTGAAGTAAGCACCTCTATGTGCATGCACACTTCTCTCTAATGATTCCTAAAACAGGGTTCAGCTGGTAGTCTAGCAGGTGAGCCGGCTACAAGTATTACAGTGATTGACTGACAATATACTTTGTTACCTTTCTGCTGAAAACTCTGTCATCCTTCCTTGTTGTAGTCTGCTGTTTGTTTCCTTTCACAAAAGATTTCCTTTGCAGAAACCATGCCTGCACCCCCACCCCGGGTCCCCTGTACCATCCTGTACATCTGCCATCATTTTCTATGGGGGACTTTAGGGAATGGGGGATGGAGTGGCTGTTTTTCAATCAGATGACACTAAAATTGTAGCAGAACTAGTGCTTTAGTGCCCACTAAATGCCCCCCCCCCCGCCAAGTATCAAGTGAATTGAACAAGAGATCCAATTGTATAGGTCTCTGAATAAGGTGGCCCCAGCCAGCCTATCTGCAAAGGAAAAAAAGGTCTCCACCTTTGGGAGGTGTTATGCTGTCTCTTAATGGACAGAATGAAGAAAGTATTGGATGGTTTTCTTTTCAGATTGTAATAATTTTATTTTGTATTGTTGAAATTAAAACTTGTTTCAGAATCCTTTTATTCTGAATGAATCTTCTGGATGAATTGAGCTAAAAATGAACAAAATAAAATAGCTGAAGAGAGTAGTTGATCATGATGCTACAAAACAGCTGTTCCTTTCCCCATAAATTTTTTTTTAAAAAAAAAATTTATTGGTGAGTTTATATTTCATATTTAATACATACATTCCCATCATATCTAATTTACTCTAACCCCCACCCTTTCCTCCCCCCTCCTTATCGACTTCCAACAGCTTTCCAACCCTTAACCCTTCTTATTACTTAACTTGACTTCACTTACATTCCTCTATAACACATATATCGTAGTATCTCTTACTCTAAGCATATTCAAATTGTTTTATATATATACTATATTAAAATCACTAATCCAACCAATATATCCATTTTACTCTTCCTTGATTAAACTCTATATTCTAAGTAAAATTTGCTTAAACATAATACTAGCTTAGATTGTAATAATTAAGTTTCCCCTTAATGGTAAAGTCGCTTATCTCTTCTGTTTACAACATCACATTTTAATAGTTCTCAAACTGCCACAGTTCTCCCTTCACATCCCATTTTTTTTCTAAATATTGTTTCAATTTCCCCCAATCAGCAATAAATTGTCCTGGATCAAGATCTTTAAGTTTTCTTGTCATTTTGTCCATCTCCGCCATGTACAGCAATTTATAAATCCAATCTTCTATAGTTGGTATTTCTTGTATTTTCCATTTCTGCACGTACAAACGTCTTGCCGCTGTGGTCATATAAAATAACAATGTTCTGTATTGCACTGGAACACCTTCCATTCCCAAGTTCAGTAGCAACAATACTGGGTTCTTATTTATTTGGATTTGTAAAATCTCCTTAATTACTTCAATTATATCTCCCCAGTATTGCTTAGCTACCTCACAAGTCCACCACATATGATATAGTGACCCTTCGTGCTTTTTACATTTCCAACATTTGTCTGACATGTTAGTGTTTCCTAGCGCAATCTTCTTTGGTGTTAGATACCATCTATAGATCATTTTGTATACATTCTCTTTAATGTTCGTACAAGTTGAGATCTTCAATGTGTTTTTCCACAGGTGCTCCCACGCCTCCATTGTTATTTCTTTATTGAAATTTACTGCCCACTTCACCATCTGGACTTTTACTATTTCATCCTCTGTATGCCATTTTAGAAGTACTTTATAAATCTTTGAAATTTCTTTTTTGCCTTCTTGTAATATCACTTCTTCTAATTCTGAGTTTTCCATTCTTATTCCTCCTTTTAAACAGTCCGAATTGAAAAGATCTCTGATCTGTCTATATTGAAACCATCCATAACAAGGAGACAGCTCTTCTTCTGTCTTTATTCTTATTGTTGCATATTGTATTTGTGTTATCTCCTTGTAGGTCAAACGTTGCTGTTCATTGTCAACAGTTCTCGGATCTATTACTTCATACGGAACCACCCATGAAGGAATTCCATCTTCCAAATAAACCGTATACTTCTTCCAGATTGTGAAGAGGCTTCTTCGAATATAGTGGTGCAAAAACATAGAGTCTGCTTTAACTTTATCGTACCACAGATAGGCATGCCATCCAAACAACTTTTTGTGTCCCTCCAAAGCCAGCAATTTACGGTTTTTTAATGTTATCCAATCTTTTAACCATGCCAGACAAATTGCTTCATAGTATAGTCTTATACTGGGCAGTTGCAAACCACCTCTTTCCTTCGCATCCTGTAATACTTTCATTTTCACACGTGGTTTTTTGCCTGCCCACACAAAGTCTGAAATTTTCCTTTGCCATTTGTCAAATTGTTTAGAGTCTCGGATATTTGGGATTGTTTGCAACAAGAACATCACACGTGGTAAAACATTCATCTTTACTGCTGCTATTCTTCCCAACCATGATAAATTCAGTTTATTCCATTTTATCAAGTCTCTCTCTGTATCCACAATTTCTCATAGTTATTTTTAAATAGATCTATGTTTTTCGCAGTCAGTTCAATACCAAGATATTTTACTTTATTAGTTACCTCACAATCCGTTATCTCCATTAGTTCTTGCTGCTTCTGCTTGGTCATGTTTTTACATTGTATCTTCGACTTCTTTTTATTCACATAAAATCCAGCCAGATCTCTGAACTCCTTTATTTTGTCTATTATTTTAGGCATATTCTCAATTGGATCATCTACTATTAACATTATATCATCCGCAAATGCTCTGACCTTGTAGGAAAATTCCTTTATTTGTATGCCTCGAATTGTATCATCCTCTCCTATTTGAATCATCAGTATTTCCAAGATCAAAATGAACAACAATGGAGACAGAGGGCAGCCCTGTCTTGTACCTTTGCTTATTTTCAACTTTTTAGTTAAGTCGTCATTCACTACAATCGCTGCACTTTGGTCTCTATAAATTTCTTTAACTGCTTGTATGAACTTTGCTCCCATTTGCAGCTTTTCTTTTTTTTTTTTAAAAAAATTTTTTTATTGGGTTAGAACATTAATATTTTTACATTACATTCAATTTTCCCCTAATTTTTCGTTTCTAACCCCCTCCCTTTCCCCCCCTTTTGTTGACTTCCAACAGCTTTCCCACCCTCTGTCCCTTTTCCCTTACTTCTATTAACTTCCTCTACCTAAAACAAATATATATTCTCCATTATATTAAGCAGTACATCTTTAACTCTTTTACTTATTATACATCCAAACTATACTTCTTTAGATAAACAATTTATCCCATTTTCCAGTTTTGAATATTTCTATATATCATAAACCATAAAAATTTCCCACATTTAAATCAAACAATTTGATTTGTTCTCTATATATTACTCATTTCTTCTTTTTATGGTATTTCTATATAACTCATCACATAATCAGTCGATTTAACTCTTCTATACATTCAGTTTGGTGCATATAAATCTTATCAAAGAAAGAAAATATTGTTAATTACTCAATCCTCATGTTTAAACCATTAATTATTCTCTATCAATATTCTATCAATTAACCTTTGCATATCTATATATATCTCAATCAATTAATCTAACTGCTTATAAATTCACATTTCTCTTCCTCCCCCGGTAAAGTCACCCCTCTCTTTTATACTTTTATTGTACTTCAGTAGTTCTCAAACTGCCACAGTTTTCCTCCCACCTCCCACTTCTTCTCCAGATATTGTTTCAGCTTCTCCCAGTCTGTGTTAAACTGCCCTGAGTCCAGATCTCTCAGTTTTCTTGTCATCTTGTCCATTTCAGCCATATACAGCAATTTGTAGATCCAATCTTCAATAGTTGGCACTTCTTGTACTTTCCATTTCTGTGCATAGCCCATTTGCAGCTTTTCCATAGTGGCAAACAAAGTCCCAGTTCAGATTGTCAAATGCTTTTTCTGCGTCCACGAAAAAGAAACCAACCTCCCTATCACAGTGCTTATCATAGTATTCAATAGCGTTTATTATTGTCCTTAAATTGTCTTTAATTTGTCTATTAGGTAAAAATCCGGCCTGCTCTTCTGCAATAAATTCCAACAGCCATCCCTTTATCCTTTCCGCCAAAACTTTTGCAAATATTTTATAGTCATTGTTCAGCAACAAAATTGGCCGATAATTTTTAACATTAGTCAAATCCTGTCCATCTTTCGGAATCAGTGATATGTTAGCTTCGTTCCATGAATCGGGAATCTTATGGCCTTGCATAACTTCATTCATTACCTCTCTCAGAAAAGGTGCCAATTCGCTAGCCATCATTTTGTAGAACTTTGCCGTCAGTCCATCCGGTCCCGGTGCTTTCCCTAATTTCGTGGATTGGATGGCCTCTTTTATTTCTTCCTCTGTCACTTCCCTATTTAATTTTTCTTTCTATTCCTCTGATATTGTTGGAAGTTTCATTCTTTCCAAATACTCCGCTATTGAATCATTATTCACTTCTTTTTTCTGGTACAGCTTTGCATAAAATTTATAGAAAGCTCTACTAATAGCTGGTTGGTCCAATAATGTTCTGTCTTCCTCTTGTATTTTAATTATGATTTTCTTCTCTTTTTTCTTTTTTAATTGCCAAGCTAGATATTTGCCAGGTTTATTTGCACGTTCAAATGTTTTTTGATTCATTTTTTTCAAGTTCCACTCCAACTCTTTGTTATTCATTGCCGTCAATTGCTCCTGCAATATTTTTATATCCTGATATATACGTTTCTTCCCTGGTCTTTTCTTAAGTTGTATCTCTTTGGCTTTAATTTTTTCGGTTATTTCCTTTCTTTTTTCTTCTTTCCTCCTTCTGTCCCTTGCATTCAAGTCCATCAATATTCCCCTTATTACAGCTTTGTAAGTGTCCCATACCTTATGAGTTGACACATCCTTATTTAAATTGTATTGTATAAAGAACTTGGTCTCCTTTCGTAGCAACGCCATGTTATCTTCTATCTGCAGCAATTCTTCATTTATTCTCCATCCTCTTCTTTTAGTATTTTTTCCAAATCTCCACATGATAGGATTGTGATCTGAGCCTACCCTAGGCATTATCTCCACATCTCTAGTCCACAACATTAGTTCTTTGGAAGCCCAGATCATATTAATTCTTGATAGAGTAGCATGCCTCGCAGAATAAAAAGTATATTGTCTGTTTTTTGGATTTTGTCTCCTCCATACATCTTCCAGACTTTCCTGTTCCTTAATCGCAAAAAACGACTTTAGCAAAAGTCCTCTTTTTGTGTGTGCAATTTTAGATTTCTTATCTTCTTCCAAGTTTGTAACTCCATTGAAGTCGCCTGCCAGAATTATTTGATCATAGGTCAGCTCATCGAGTTGTTTTTGTAAATCCTTAAAAAAGTTTTCTTTCGCGCCATTGGGTGCATAAATTCCAATCACCAAGGTCTTCTTCGAGTTCCAAATTGTTTCCACTGCTAAATATCTAGCTTAAAATTAATTTTGGCTGCAGTTCCGCCTTTATATACAACACAACTCCTCTCTTCTTCTTTTTGGAGGCTGCAGCAAATTCATTTCCAAGCTTTACAAAATTCAGATACTTTAAATCCTGCTTTCTGATATGTGTCTCTTGGAGACATACTATATTACATTTTTGTTTTAAAAGCCAGTGGAAAATAGCCTTACACTTACAAGGTGAATTTAGTCCATTTACATTCCAAAATATTATTTTACACTCCATGATCACATTCTTGTACTTTTTGGTAAGTCCTTTTCATTGTCCCTAATAAAGTTTTCCATCTCGTGACCCGACCTGATATTTCTCCTTACTCCACCAAATTCAAATGCCAGTCCTTCTGGTATTTCCCATCTGTACCTAATTTTCAAATCCTTTAACATCTGGACCAGCTCTCTGTATTTTTTCTGCTCCAACAACACCACTCTGGGCAGTTCTTTCATAACTCTCACCACCTTCCCATCGACTTCTAATGGTTCCTGAAACTGTTTGCTTACGATTGACTCTCTTGTGTTTCTGGTCATAAATTGCATGATCATATCTCTTGGTAACTTCTTCTGAGCTGCAAATTTTGAGTTAATTCTGTATGCCATGTCCAGAAGAGCTGCAACCTCCTCTTCTTCTTTCCCCAGGTAGCCCGCCAAAATTTCTGTAATCTGCTCTTGGGCTGTTTTTTCCACAATCTCCGGAATCCCGCAAAATCTGAGTTGCTTTTCCATTTGTTTACATTCAGCTACGGCCATTCTTCCCTTCATTCCTCGCATCTACGTTCTCTGCACATCTGTTAAGGTGTCAACCGCGTTCTCTACTACATTAACTCTCTGCTGTTTAGCTTGCAAGTCATTTTGTACTTGATCCATTTTTTTTGTGAGTTCTGCCATCTCCGATTTTAGTGCCTCTTTAAAGTCCTTAAAATTCTCCTGCATCATTTCTTTAAGCTCTTTATTTCCTTCTGAAACTTTTTTATCCAAATTCTCCAGCGCGGTTTGCCACTCCTTCTTCGACATCGTGGGGCTAGCTCTACTTCGCTCCCACGTGTCCGCTCTTTTCCTCAACTCTGTGGTGCTAGTTTGTTGCTTTCTGTTATTTTTAAAAGTCCAGATTCAGTTTATTTTTTAGAGAAAAGAGTTTGCATAGTCCAAAATGTCGGGCGTTTTTTCTCTATGGTTTTGTATTGAAGCAATCGCCCTTACCTTCACCAAAGATGGCCTACTTCCGTTTTCCTTGAAGTCACAGCTTTGCCCTGTTTCAAAATGGTGACCTTCCGCTTCCGTTGTTAACAAGCCGCTTCTTGCCAGTCTCTTTATGATTCTGATGCACTTCCTGTTCCTCTTCTTTTCACAGCAGTTCTCGCGATGTTAAAACTTTCTCACAGTCTGCTATCTCTTCCTAGCTGCAGGTATGTAAACAATAGTCAATTTTCCGCATTAACTTCTCTTTACAGTGTCACTTTTTAAAATTTAATTTGCCGGAACTTCCTCCTTTACATAACAAGTCTCTTGCATTTTTTAGATTCTCTTTATCACTTTATTCTTTCCCCATAAAAAATTGAAAGAAACTTTGGCATCCAGGTTGTTCCTTGATACTAATGTGTGGTCATTTCTTCCATCTTTTAAGCATTTGAGTAGAGGTGGGCATGGACCGGGAAAAACCCAGGGGCAGTCGGGCCATGGTCCATCATGTTTTATGGACCACAGACCATGAACTTTTCATGAACCTGCGCCAGTCCATGGACCAGTCTGTGGGCTCATTCCTGCAAGTCAGCAGGAGCAGGGGGGATTTAAACATTAAAGCCCTCACAGCACCACTTACCAGTGATGCTGCAAGCACTTTAACTCCCCCTTGTTCCAGCTGACTGGAGAGCACAGTCAGCTGGAGCAAAGGAGGGGAGATTTAAATATTAAAGCCCTCCTGGTGCTGCTTGCCAGTGATGCTGGGAGTGCTTTAATCACCCTTCCCTTGTTCCAGCTGACTGGTGGGCCCACCAGTCAGCTGGAGCAAGGGAGGATTTAAATGTTAAATCTCTCCCAGTGCCGCTTGCCAGTGACACTGGAAGCACTTTAACCCCCACCCTTGCTCCAGCTGACTGGCAGGCCCACTAGTCAGCTAGAGCAAGGGGGGATTGAAACATTAAAGCCCTCCTGGCCTCACTTGCCAGTGATGCCGGGAGTGCTTTAACCCCCCCTCCCTTGCTCCAGCTGACTGGTGGGCCCGCCAGTCAGCTGGAGCAAGGGGGAATTTAAACATTAACACTTCAAGGACCCTGCCCTTCTTCTTGGATATTTTCAGGTTAAAAAACAGCTCCAAGAGAGTATGAAAAAGAAGAAGCTAGAGTTTTTAAATAATCAATGGGAACAATTATACCAGGCCAAGATCCTAAACAAATCTATGAAGTTTTGGGCCATAGTTTCAGGTACACTCCATGCGGAGTCTTCTCCTATGTCTGCTATTTCCTCCCACGTTTGGTTTCAATATTTTTCTGCTCTATTCCATCAGAAACAAGATTGCCCTGTTAACTCATTTGGCTTCTGTGATGAGGATTTGCCCGATTGGCCACCAGTGACCCCTGACAAAATAATAGAGCTAATTGGTCAACTGAAGACTGGAAAAGTTCCCAGTCCTGATCTGATTCCCCCAAAGCTTTTAAAGCTGGACCCAGAATGGTGGGCTGTCCCTCTCGCCTCTTTTTTCACTATGATCAACTGAACAGGACTTATTCCAGATGCCTGGAGGAATGCAATTGTGGTCCTGATCCATAGTTGCGAGCGCACTATAATGCTGACCCCAGGAGCTTTTCACATCAAATGCTGTCAGAATTTACCATCTCCAACTGGACTGCCTGTATAGAAAAAAAAACTACAATGGGCTTATCTTTAGATTCATTATCTATGCTCTCTCTTTCAAATGCATATCAATCAATTAAGTGCAGGATTTTGGACATTGAATTGCAAAAGCTTGCCAGTTCTGCCAAAAAATCCTGCTCCCCTCTGAATTTTGAAATCCCTTTAATTACTGGAAGATGGACCAATGGACTGGCTGAAAAGTCATGGTGTCCATGGAAAACAGGCATCCCCTGACCCGCTGGTTCACAAATGCCAAACCGGCCTGGTCTGTGTGAAATTTTGGTCCATTTTCTGGTCCATGCCCACCTCTACATTGGAAGAGGGGAGGTTCTACATCTACTATAACAACAACAAAGATGAAACCTACGACTGAGATCCTATCCTTCACAGAAATCTTAAACAGAGCAGGCAATGGTCAGAAGAAACTGGTCACATGATCTATGTATTCTGGGTGGTTTACAGTGACTTGATTGTAATATTTCTGGGTCCACTGATAAATACTATAAGAATGATAAATAGCTTAAGACAACTTTAATATGGAGAGTAACTAAAACATCTTTTACAGCTGTCTCTGATTCTATTATAGAATTAACTAAAGTTGGGGGGGCTCTCGGTAGTTGGTGATTCGATCCTTAGGCGGGTAGACAGCTGGGTGGCAAACCTGCGTACTGACTGTATGGTGATTTGCTTGTCTGGTGCGAAGGTAGTGGATGGCACGCGGGTTCTAGATAGTCTGGTAGACAGTGCTGGGGAGGAGCCAGTGGTCATGGTACATATTGGTACCAACGATGTGGGGAAATGCAAGCGTGAGGTCCTAGAGGAATAAATTAGGCTTCTAGGCAGGAAACTCAAGGCCAGGACCTCCAAGGTAGCCTTCTCAGAAGTGCTACCTGTTCCACGTGCAGGGCCATAGAGACAGGCTCAGATTAGGAGTCTCAATGCTTGGATGACACGATGGTGTGGGGAGGAAGGGTTCAAGTTTGTTAGGCACTGGGATACTTTTTGGAACAAGCGGGAGCTGTACAAAAGAGATGGTCTCCACTTGTCCTGAGAAGGAACCAGGCTGCTGGCACTTAAAATCAAAAAGTTTGCAGAGCAGTTTTTAAACTGAATCTTGGGCGAAGGCCGACAGGAGACTAAATGTCTTTGGTTCGGGATGGTTCATCTCAAAGAGATGAAGGGTTAGCTGTTACTTTTCTACAGGGAAATGGATTAGAGCTGTCCAGTGAGACAGTGACAAACAATATGGACTGCCTGACAAGGTCTCGAGGCAGCAGGAGGAAGGTTGCAGGCCGAACGTGCCTGGGAAACTATAGATGTTTATATATGATGCTAGAAGTGTCTGAGGTAAAATCAGGGAGCTGGAATGCTTAGTGTTGGGGGAAAGCATAGACATTGTGGGCATTACAGAAACTTGGTGGGATGAGGAAAACCAGTGGGATACGGCAATTCTGGGATATAAATTATATAGTAAGGATAGGAAGGGAAGGGTTGGAGGTGGGGTGGCTCTGTATGTCGAGAGGGTATACATTCCAGTAAGACTAAGAAGGTAAGAGAATTAGATTTGCTTCTGGAAATGCTATGGATTAAAATAATGGGCCCAAAAGGAAACTTAACTCTAGGAGTTTATCGCCCACCGGATCAAAAGATAGAGGATGATTATAACATGATGAAAGAAATAAGGATAGCGTCTAGATGAAATAACTGTGTAGTAATAGGTGATTTCAATTACTCACACATTGACTGGGTCAACGTGTGTTTAAGTCGGGAGAAAACGACTGAGTTTCTAGACACTCTCAATGACTGTGCTATGGAGCAGATGGTTGCTGAACCTACCAGGGGAGAGGCGATCCTGGACTTGGTCCTAAGTAATGCCCAAGATCTGATGAGAAATATAAAAGTGGTTGCACAGCTTGGGAACAGTGATCGTAATGTTATTGAGTTCAGTATTTGCATTAACAGGGAGTTGCCCAAAAAGACCAACACAACCACTTTTAACTTTAATAGGGGTAACTTCTCTGAGATGAGGGGGCATGTGAAGAAGAAACTGGAAGGAAAGGTCAAAAGGGTCAAAATGGGCAATATTCACAGTGGAGGGTGGTAAGCAGTGGGGTACCGCAGGGCTCAGTACTGGGTCCGGTGCTTTTTAACTTGTTCATTAATGATTTGGAGTTGGGAGTAAGCTGTGTTTACTTGAGCATGACATAGCTACTTACAGAAATGTTTGCAATGTACAGCAGCTGTTATAGATATACTGTATATACTGACTGTATATGGCCAGTCAGTCTAATGTCAATACCAGGTAAGTTGGTGGAAACCGTTATTAAAGAGAGAATTGGTAGGCACATTGATGAACAAAAGCTATTGAGGAAGACTCAGCATGGGTTATGTAAGGGAAGATCTTGTCTCATGAACCTGTTAGAGTTCTTTGAGGGAGTGAACAAACATGTGGACAAGGGGGAACCAATAGATGTTGTCTACCTGGACTTCCAGAAAGCTTTTCATAAAGTTCCTCATCAAAGGCTGCTAAGTAAGCTCAATAGTCATGGGGTAAAAGGACAAGTCCTCTTGTGGCTCAAAAACTAGCTAATGAATAGGAAACAGAGAGTGAGTATAAATGGGTAATATTCACAGCGGAGGGTGGTAAGCAGTGAGGTGCCGCAGGGCTCAGTATTGGGTCTGGTGCTTTTTAACTTGTTCATTAATGACACTAAATTGTTCAGGGTGGTGAGAACTAGGGAGGATTGTGAGGCACTCCAAAGGGATCTGTCAAGGCTGGGCAAGTGGGCGCCAACGTGGCAAATGAGGTTCAACGTGGCCAAGTGCAAAGTAATGCACATTGGGGCCAAAAACCCCAAATATAAGTGAATCCAGAAATGTTCAAGCCCATATTTGTTGTCTAAAATTTGATGTACAAAGCTGATTCACTTTTGAACTACTCTGACCATGAGAAAGTTCTTCCTAATATCCAGCCAGTACCTTTGTGCATGTAATTTAAGCCCATTGTTTCGGGTCGTACCCTCTGCTGCCAACTGGAACAGCTCCCTGCCCTCCTCCAAATGACAGCCTTTCAAATATTTAAAGAGAGCAATCATGTCCCCCCTCAACCTCCTCTTCTCCAAACTAAACATTCCCAAGGCCCTCAGCCTTTCCTCGTAGGGCTCAGCTCAAACCCATCCAACGTATCATCAGTGAGCTACAACCCATCCTGGAAAATGATACCTCTCTCTCAGAAGTCCTGGGTGGAAGAAAGAGCAATCATGTCCCCCCTCAACCTCCTCTTCTCCAAACTAAACATTCCCAAGGCCCTCAGCCTTTCCTCGTAGGGCTCAGCTCAAACCCATCCAATGTATCATCAGTGAGCTACAACCCATCCTGGAAAATGATACCTCTCTCTCAGAAGTCCTGGGTGGAAGACCTTTCCTTGCCTACAGACAGCCCCCCAATCTTAAACGACTTCTCACTTACAATCATGAATCGGCCAGCAGAGTCACCAGCACAGGTACCAGGCCCTGCAACAGACCCAGATGCCAGCTCTGCCCCTATATCTACCCAGGGAATACAATTACAGGACCCAATGGCATCAACTACACTGTCTCTGGCTCTTACAGCTGCTCATCCTCCAATCTGATATATGCCCTCATGTGCCAACAATGTCCTTCTGCTCTGTACGTTGGACAAACCAGCCAACCTCTACGCAAAAGAATAAATGGACACAAATCTGACATTAGAAATGGAAACGTCCAAAAACCAGTGGGAGAACACTTCAATCTACCAGGACATTCCACCAAAGACTTAAAGGTCGCTGTGGTTCAACAGAAACCTTTCAAAAACAAAATCCAACGGGAGGCTGCTGAATTGGAATTCATATGCAAATTTGACTCTGTCAAGCTGGGACTGAATAGAGACTATGAATGGTTATCACATTATCACAGGTAACAGATTCTCTTTACAGAGGCGTGATCTGGGGGAGCCCAGTGACGCCTGGTGTGGGCTTTCGGGGACCACAGTTCTCTTTGTCAGATGCAGCTGGCAGGGAGAGCTGTAGTTATCGAAGGCTTACACTACATAGGAATTGGATACTTTCACTGCTACAAATGAATACGGCAAACTGACTGCACACCAAAAGGAGATGTTTACATTTCCAAGCAAAGGAATGTTTTGATTGCCTCCATGCTAATTGCATTCTGTCCCCTTGTGATTTATGTCCCCTTCTTTCCTCTCTCTCTCTCTTCCCCCCTCCTCTTCTGTATCTGCCCAGTTTTGATCAGGCATCTGACGAAGAGAACTTGATTCTCGAAAGCTTATGCTACAATAAAATTGGTTAGTCTTAAAGGTGCTACTGGACTCTTTTTGATTTTGCTACTACAGACTAACACGGCTAACTCCTCTGGATCTCTGATCATCCTCGTCACTCTCCTCTGCACCCTCTCGATTTCGTCCACATCCTTTTTGAAGTGAGGCCTCCAGAACTGCACACAATACTCTAGCTGCGGCCTGACCAAGGCAGTATAGAGAGGGGCTATGACCTCCTGCGATTTCAATGCTATGGCCCCTTTGATACAACCCAGGATTGAATTGCCCTTTTTTGCCACCATATCACACTGACTGCTCATATTTAGTTTACAGTCCACTCTTACCCCAAGATCTCTTTCACATATACTACTTCCCAGAAGTGTATCCCCCATCCAGTATTTGTGCTTCCAATTTTTGTGGCCCAGATGTAATACTGTGCACTTGTCTTTGTTGAATTGCATCCTATTCACAGCTGCCCACTTCTCCAGAGTATTCAGGTCTTGTTGAATTTTAATTCTATCTTCTTGGGTGTTTGCTACTCCTACCAATTTGGTATCATCAGCAAATTTAATGAGCAGCCCTTCCACTCCTTCATCCAGATCATTGATAAAAATATTGAAAAGTACAGGGCCCAAAACCGAGCCCTGCGGCACCCCACTGAACACCTCCCTCCAATCTGATGAAACGCCATTGACCACCACTCTTTGGGTGCGGTCCTCTTACCAGTTCCCTATCCACCGAACTGTCCTATAGTCCAGTCCACAGTCTTCCAGTTTGCCCATCAGAATGTCATGGGGGACCTTATCAAAAGCTTTACTGAAATCCAGATAAATCACGTCAACAGAGTTCCCCCGATCCAGTAAGCTGGTCACTCGATCAAAGAAGGGAACCAGGTTGGTCTGGCAAGATCTGTTAGGAACAAAACCATGCTGACTTCCCCAGATCACTGAGCGGTCCTTCAGATGCTTACAGATTGATCCCTTTAAAATCTGGTCTATATCTGTCCCGCCTATATCCCTTGCCTCTATTGGTCTTCCAAAATGTTTGTTGGGTTACCTTTTTTTTAAAAAAAACACCAACATTATAACAGGGCTATTCCTTGATGCAGAATGTCTGCAACCCTTAAAAACTTGATAGGCAGCTCTGCCAGAGATTTCCCATTCTGCTCTATGCGAGCAAGGAGAAAGAATCAATTCCTTAGGCAATGGAGGGGTGGACATTCTACAGCCATAGGAACACCAATCTTACCCCTCAAAACCTTGACAGGCAGCTCTGCCTGCCAACCAGAGAGCTCCCATTGTTCTTTATGCGAGCAAGGAGCAAGAATTAATTCCCTAGGCAACAGAGGGGTGGACATTCTGCAGCCATGGGAACACCAATCTTAGCCCTCAAAACCTTGATAGGTAGCTCTGCCTGCCAACCAAGGAGCTCCCATTCTACTGTATGTTAGCAAGGAGGAAGAATTAATTCCCTAGGCAACGGAGGGGTGGACATTCTACAGCCATAGGAACACCAATCTTAGCCCTCAAAACCTTGACAGGCAGCTCTACCTGCCAACCAGAGAGCTCCCATTCCACTGTATGTTAGCAAGGAGGAAGAATTAATTCCCTAGGCAATGGAGGGGTAGATGTTCTGCAGCCATGGGAACATCAATCTTAGCCCTCAAAACCTTTATAGGGAGCTCTGCCTGCCAACCAGAGAGCTCCCATTCTGCTTTATGCAAACAAGGAGCAAGAATTAATTCCCTAGGCAACGGCTGGGAAGGTGTCTGTGTGGTGAGTGGGTGCAAGCCAATGCAAGTCAATTGGCATTTGCGACTCCTAGTATCTACTGGAAGTTTCCTGGGATGGCCACTTTGGGTTTCTGTAACTCGGACCTCCAAAATGCAATCTTGGCCAAACCTGGAGGGTGGCTGGAGGAGAGCCTGCTGAAGCCTTGCTGTGAGTTTGGTATCTCTGAGTGAAGGGTGTGGTCCTAGGGTCTCCAGAAGTGACAGACCATGGACTGACGAACTGGTCCATGAATGGGCTGGTCTGTGAAAAGTTCATGGTCTGTGGTCTGTGAAAATCAATGGACCACGGGCCAGCAGTCTGTGGCATTTCCCAGTCTATGCCCACCTCTATTAGAGATGAATAAGATTTTCAGAGTTTAAGCTTTTAAGAGTCAGAGTTTCCTTCTTCAGACAGAGGAGTAAAAGTTTGGATTAACAGAAAAGAGTCCAGTAGCACCTTTAAGACTAACCAACTTTACTGTAGCATAAGCTTTTGAGAATCACGGTTCTCTTCGTCATATGCATCTGATGAAGAGAACTGTGATTCTCGAAAGCTTACGCTACAGTAAAGTTGGTTAGTCTTAAAGGTGCTACTGGACTCTTTTCTATTTTGCTACTACAGACTAACACGGCTAACTCCTCTGGATCTATGAGTTTGGATCAAGTGTCTCTAAAGTCATCAGAAGACAGAATGGAGCTCTGGCATGTTTCTTTTATGCCTCTCAAAATTATTGTCAGGATTTTGGCCCCCAAAAAGCAGCATCCAATTTGGGAAGGGGAACCCTCCAGTTTAAGAGAAGAGTTAAGGCATTTACAATTGCACTCTTATTGCAAAAAAGTTGATATTTCAAGTTAAGTCTCCAACATTACCTTCCACACAGTACAGACGTTATGCTTGATATTGAGTGCATTTTACAACTTAGGTTCCATGCAAATACATTTTCCCTTGCTCATTCACATTTATTTTCCCAACTGGCATTGCTCCTACATCCATTCCTCCCAATGATCATTGCATGTAGATGTGCCATGAATTTCATAGTGCACACATTCAATAGTCAAACATACCTTGCTCAACAGCCATTATCATGTCTGAGCCAAACATCCATTCTGTTTACCTCTCCGTGAGCCCTCTCAAATGGCTCTTAAACAGCTTCATCTCCGTGCAGTAGCTATGCTAACAGAATTTCATTTCTTGCCTTCTGGGGGGCGTTTGTATTTTAGAAGCAGGTGAGATTGCTTTTGCCTGGGGTCATGGATGCTTGAATCAGGTCATTAAATGATAGGAGGGGGAAACTATGTATCACACAAAGTTGTGTGAAAGTACAAATGTGAGAAATCACATTGATAGCATGGACATATGAAAACCAAATAACAAAACTTTAATCATTGCAAAAAGTTTACTTATTATTTCTGGCTGACTGCTTGATTTGTTCTCTGTGTATTTGTACATTGGTTGCCAATTGCCATACAGGGGCAAGAGGGGAAATAGGACTACCATCAGGCTCTGTGAGAATGGGAATGTGGGAAACGTGCTGTGCATGATACTATACTGTTTGAATACTTGAAAAGCAACCCAATGAACAGACTCATGCTGCTTGCAAACAGCAAACTGATCAACAATCAGCCCTCTGTTTGAGTTGGTGAATAGATGGTGAGCTGAACCACCATGAGTTCGAGCATCTCCAATGCCCTGTCATCAATTCTGATGTGTAACCAAATTGTTGTTAATAATTTGAATAGCATATTCAGTGTTGTACCCTCAGTCTGCAGAGTAAGAGAACTGTGGCTAAAAAATGAAGGGAAAGTTTAGCTTCATGAAGTCTCACATCTTCAGAAATGCTCCTGTGGATACAAGCCAGTGTGCTATACCTTGACAGCATCTCATTGATTGTCACACCAAAAAACAAAAGAAAATTTGTAGTACATTTATTGTGGTCTAAATTTTTGAAGACTACTCCCCTTTAATGAAATAATCCTCAGATAGCAAATACACACATTGGTACTGAGAGGGAAAAGAGTGAATAGTGGAGTCAAAAGGCCGTGAAATAGAAGACATACAATTTGTGATATTTCTATACAAAACTCAGTTGTCTTCAAGATAAGCATAGTAATAATTTCCGGCAGAAATAGTTGGTGACAACACAATCATAGTATTATTAAGCTAATTTAACACATGTAGTGAGTGGGAACATTTTTGTCTCAATATAAAATGTTTAATTGTGTGTGTTTAGTGTTAAATTGCGGTGAAGACAGGAGAAGTAGCAATCCAGCAAGACTGAGCAGTGGTTGTGTGGAGTACTGCTACTCCTGTTTGTACTTCAACTGGAATTCTGGAGACTGTCCAAAGACTGCAGTTGCGGCTTTCTTTGCTAACACTTGCCATCTCCGTACCTCCCCTTCACATGGTTCTTCCTGAGGGAGACTTTGTATTGACACTGTGGAATACTGCAGGATGTCTACACATAGACACCACCAGTATCATGTCACTTTCAGCCTGGCTTTGTTTCTGTCCTTAGAGCTATTCATGCTACTGACAATTATTATCAACAATAGTACTTCACAATTAGCGGTTTTCACTAATGGCGATGAAAGCTGTAGTGCTGGTTCTAAATTTCATGGGTGGGGGGGCGGGGTTGGCAGCAACATTGAATAAATGCTTGGTTCCATTCTACAAAGAGAGAGAGAGAGGCTGAAATAGGTGCAAAGTTCATTGATTTCTGCCCAACTCTCCTAATCCATTCAAATCTATTAGCACGTTATTGTTAAATTACAGCTGGATAGGGACTGAACAGACAGTAATGTCAAATCTGGGAACCAACACAAGTTTGAAATGTCTAACTTTTTGCTGGATTAAGTATAGGTGCTTTCTCATTCCTGTGGTAAATGCAGCTGGACCATCAAACTGGTAAGGCAAAGAAAGATTGGTCCTTGTCCTTTTTGTCAAAAGCAGCTTTTCAAAGATTGGCCACTGACACACAGAGGTGACAATCTGAATGTTTGGACAATTATGGATGGCAGCATGGCTCCATAAGGAGCAGGGTGATATGCAGAAAACAAAATGATGATTTTGCAAACAAATCATCATCTGAAAGTGATACCCTTAAGCAACTTACTGGCTCCCTAGTACTATGTGGAGGCTCTTTCATGCATGCGTGTGGACTGAGATCAATTCAGAAATTGGACTTTTTCTGAGGTGTCCCTCCACCTACTTTAGAAGCGGGGCTCTGAGGCTGTTTGCCAGATGCTTGCAAACTTTTAGGAAACCCATAAAAATATGACTGTCCCTGAATACTTTTCCTGGTGGAGTTGCTCATGAAGTTGAAGGTGATTGTTTTAAAGGTTTATTGGTCTGCCTATGCATCTTTTATGATTTTTGAAAATACTTTTAATTGTTTACATTGTTAATTTAACTTCGGTGGCTAGCTGCCCAGAGCCTGTTGGTAAGGCAGGCTAGAAAGGTAAATAAATAAATTTGTTACAAATTGGGCAAAGAAGCCACTGAGGCCAGCCTCCATCTGACACCGCTGGCCTGGTTGCATAGGCACTCTCCCACCACGGTTTGTAGGAACATGCATGCAAGAAGCGACCCTTCTCAGTGCTCTTGCTCAGCTCTATGGCAAGACCAAAATCCGATTTTGTAAGCTTGCTTTTTAATCCAATCTTTTGCATAAATAGCTTGGCATTTGGAAGAAGACTTTGGGGAAATCTTTAAGAAACAGTAAGCTTTTTTTAGAATATTCTAAAGATGCTCACGAAGATGCTACAGGAGCAAATGTCAAACTGATTTCTCAGTCTCTCCACTTTCATTTACTAATAGGAGAGAAATGTCACTTGCGACACCCTGAAAAAGACATGACTTTTGTTTATAGGAAGAAATATGCATAAAACAGAGAGACTCAAACTGTATATCTTTACCCTCAAAAACTGCATGTGAGTCCACTACCTGAAAGATGGAACGCACCATCCCGTTTTGCAGTTTACTCTGCTCACCTAAGTTAAAAATCTCCAGTCCTTCTACTGAGCATTTTTGCACTGTTTATCCCAGGCTACACAAGTTGCAGTACCCAAACTGCAGTACCAGCTGTTGTAACCTCCTAAGTGCTTGGCAGCCTCCTTGGCTTGCTGTCCCAGGCAGGCAGCAAGAAGTCAAAAGTTACTGAGCTCCTAGTGTGCTGCTATTTATGGCTATTGAGACGTATCTAGGGAAGCTGTGGATTTTGTCATAAAATGTTCATCTGTCAGATTCACCATGTTCAAATATGTCGAGCAGACATTTGCTGATCTCCCAGACTGTTTGGTTCATGGTAAACAGCTGTAAATACTTCCCAAACAGGTTTGCATCAGGTTTTTGCAAAACTGTGTATATGCAAAGATGCTGACAGGTCAAACCAATTCTTAAAGACACAGTAAAACAAAGTTAGACCTTGAAGAAGTCTTCTTTATATAATGAAATAGATCAGTCAATTACAGAAGGCAAAAAAGTCCACTGTAGCCAGCTAATAGCATCATACATTCCACAGAATTCAAAGTGCAATAGTGCTTGTAAACTTCTTTTTTCGAAGTGCAAGTGCTAGCTTAAAGGGACAGTGCCTTCTTAACCAGACAAATATAACTCTTCAATGTTATATTTGGACTGTGGATCTTACCCACTTTCCCTCCCCCCGTCTGTCCCAATCAAGAAAAAGTTGATTTCCAGAGATGTGGGGACCATGTAGTATAATCCAGAATGAAAATTTATCAGCATACAATCAATTATCAATGAATAATAAGACATACATAGCTCACATATCAGTAACTGCATATATAGCTCACATATCATTAGTAACTGCAACGGGTTTGCTAGCGAGAAATATCCTGTTTCTGTCACCCCTTCTTCATGGCAGTTACCAAGAACAATGAATCAGAAATCTTCACATATGTGACCTATATATGCCGTTACTAATGATATGTGAGCTATATATGTATTATTATTCATTGATAATTGATTGTATGCTGATAATTTTTTATTCTGGATTATACTACATTGAAGTGTTGTATTTGTCTGGTTAGAAAGTAGCCTGGCATCCTTACTTCTGGAGCTAAAAAGGGAGTGGCCTGGGGCTGTGGAGTAACCCATGAGCTACAGCTGGGGGCCAGGACAAGGTAGCCTGACCTCCTCACTCCAAGTGGTGGGGCCACCAGGCTCCACGAGGTGGATTGGGTGCTGGGCGAGGGAGAGTGGATACCTGACCTTTTCAGGGAGGTTTCTAAGGCAAGCTGGGGAGGAAGAGATGGGGCTGGGGCATCTCAGCAAGAGGACCAGGTGATGCAACTTACCCTCAGTGACCCTTCTGAGGCTTAATCTAATTTTCCCCATCCCAGTGCCAGGGCAGCCAAGAGGTGCCAGGTTGATGCGGAGCAGGAGGTGCTTCACACTCTGAATATGGAGGGTCCTTTTAGACATTATGGCTAATACCCATTTATAGAATGTGTCCTCCATTAATCTTTCAAACCATTTTTAAAGGTATCCATGCCAATGGCTATCACTAAATCCCCTGGGAGCTAATTCCCACAAATTAATGAATTAATCATTGAGGAAAGGAGTACTCTCTTTTGTAGATCCTGAATCTATTGCCCATTCATTAGGCACACTGGAGAGGGTGGGAAAAGTTGTCTCTGTCCACTTTCTCCACATCATTCATAATTTGATGAACTTTTGTCATGTCCCCCACTGAAAAAGAAATTCTTTCTACTGCCTACTTGGAAGCCACATGTTCTTCAGTAGCTAGCTGCCTTAACTGTGCTTGATTTACTTTTCTTTAGAGTTGAAACTGTTGACTCTTATTTCATGCTGAGCTAGTGATTGGAAATGTTATAGAAGAAAGCAAAATAAAAAAGCACAAAACAAACAACATAACATCCTGTATCATTCTACTTTATGTTCATCCCAATCTTTCAAAAAGAATTATACAGCCTAGATGCTAACCAAGTGCAAATATGCAGAGGATGAATTCCTTTGCTATTTCATTTCCTGCCAACAACTTTTATACAAAGCAGTTGGCTGTAAAGAAATGTGCATACTTTTGAGGGTGTTCACATCATTAATTGCTACATCTATTATTTGATAAAATCTATGCCTTCAGTGATGTTGCTGGGCCTGTACCATCTCACTGTAGTCTTGAAGTTGTGTTAAATCATTCTTTTACATACATATTTTGTCCATTATTGCACTACATCATGGGAATGATAGTCTTAAAACTGCACAACCATAGATTGATTCTTGAGTATGCATGTATACCTGGCCTTGGCTCCAAATATGAAATAATGGGATCTGTTGATCTTAAAGAAGAGGGTTGGGATGAAAGGTTTCTTGTGATATGCCAAAGGCAGGGTCCAAACATGGCAGGGGGGTGCTGGTGCATGCATTACGAGAAAGCAGGATATGGGGGAGCTCAGCTGAAACTGCAAGCCTCTTGTCATGATATAGTTTATTTATATCATTCCATGCATAATTTTCTTTTTTAACACTGTACTATATGATGACATTTGGGGAGGTGTTACAAACTTATATGCTAGTTCCCAGAAAATGAAGGTTAAGATCCTGGCCAAAGGGTTAAAATATAGTCTCCCAATCATATACGTCTAATCAGGGCTTTTTTTCAGCGGGAACGCGGTGGAACGGAGTTCTGGCACCTCTTAAAAATGGTCACATGGCTGGTGGCCCCGCTCCCTGATCTCCAGACAGAGGGGAGTTTAGATTGCCCTCCACGCTGCTCAGCGGAGATCAGGGGGGGCCACCAGCCATGTGACCATTTTCACCGAGGGCAATTTAAACTTTTAAAAAATCCCCCCTTGTTCCAGCTGACCCAAAGAGACGTCATTGTGTAGTCTTGAGTTCCACCACCTCTTCTCCCAGAAAAAAAGCTCTGCTTCTAATGGTCAGTAACTGTAATTTTTTATCTCCAAACAGAATTTTTCTGAGCTATAATTTCAAATAGCTATTCTTAGACCAATTGCCATTTCCCTAGGGACAAGATCCTTCCCCTGTGGAGAGACCAGTCAAGCCTCTGGCAGGCTGATATTATCTTAAGTGGCATGCATACAGCCCTTGCTATTTATCTGCAAAGTTCCTCCTAAAATTACAATATCGAGGCATGTTCCAGAGTTGAAAGCAGTTAACAGATGTGGCCTAGACCCAAGAAGAGGTAATCCCAATAAAATATAAGCCTGTCCCTGCCTTGATGATGAAGATGGTCAAAGGCTCCCTAGATAAATGGCTGCTGAATGGCTAATGTGGGCCTGAATCCAGATTCCTTAATGCTTGATTATTAAATGTTATCAGGCAGATGGCAGCAAGAAAAAATATGTCTCACTCAGGTGATAATTTCCCAAGTTTGAGAGGCACACTTTATGAGATGGTTTATGATATGCATGGATCTATTCACTGTATGTCTCATCCATAGTGCACTTCACAGTAACCCTTCATATTTTTCAAGAAGCTCCTTAGAACTACTATCACTTACAATTTTCTTGTCTTCAGATGATTTGTGTTGTTCTCCTTTGAACTCTCTCTACCAGTCCCTCATTCTTCATGTGAGGAAACCAGAAACAAACACTACACCAGCAGCAATCTTAGTGCTTATTCTTACAACCATTTCAGTGCATGGCAGCCTTGGGGAAAGGCTTGTAGTGATGTTTGACCATCATTACGTTTGGCACATCACTATAAACCATCCCAAATCCAGGTAAGGTAACGTGTGGCAATTGAAGCTCTGAAGGCAATTGTCACATGCAGGTTCTTTGGCACAAACATGTTTTCCATCAGTCTTGAAGTGGTACAGTCTACATCACTTTGTTGCTTATCAAACAGAGTTCAGTTTGCATCACTGAAATCAAGTGGTGAAGTGAATGGACAGTGGGAAAGAATCTAGGGCAACGAGAGGGCTACATAGAGGAAGACAAGAGAAGTGAGTGATCAAAAAACCCCAAGTTTGTGCTAACATGGGCTATTCAGCTTGGCCAGTTGTTGAATATAAATGAGTAAAATATTAGTATTTATCTACATTACTATTTATCTATGTAAAACATTATAATCTTCCAGGACATTCTATTACTGGCCTAAAAATGGCTGTCCTCAAACAGAGAACTTCAAGGGGAGATTACAACGTGAGACTGCTGAAATGAAGTTTATTCACAAATTCAGAACAATGGACACCCTCCCCTGCCCTGGGACTGAACAGAGACTTAGAATTCTTATCTTGCTGCAGATGCTAATTTCTGCTGTAATCAATTGCATTGTACCTTTACATCCTGATGCCCTCCTTTGTAACATGCTACCCACCCTTGGCTGGGATATAAAGGCTCCAGGATTGCCATTCCTACTCTATCTGAAGAAGGGTGTTCTGATGCTCGAAAGCTTGCGCTTTGAAAATCTTGTTGGTTTCTAAAGTACCACTGGACTCAGATTGTGCTGTTCTAACTGCAGACCAACATGGCTACCCACCTAACCATCTAGCATCTGTCACATGTTTTATCCCACCCTTCTTCCAAGAAGCTCAGGATTGTCCCCCTGCACTTTATTCTCACTGCAATCCTTTGAAGTACACTAGGCTAAGGAAGAATGGTTGGAATTAGATCACCCATTAATCCTCATAGCTGAGTGGGAATTTGAACTAGGTCTTCCTAGTCCTAGGAAACGATCCTGAGCATGTGTACTCAGAATTAATTTCCATTTTATTAAATGGGACATTCCCAGGATTGCAGCTCTAGTTTGACAATTACATTAGTCCTCAAACTGCCTTGGGATCCATCAGGCTGTCAGAGACAAGTGATGACTTGGACAAAAAAGAGCTTAGGATGGTGATACACCTTTGACATGCCCCCTTTACACAGGTGAGACTGACCCTTTGCTAGAAGCATTTCAGTTCTTGACAAAAGACCTTCAGATTCTCTTCTGTTTTTCATTAGGTTTTTATCATCCTATCTATGATAGGAAGAGAACAGTAAACAAACAAACAAAAAATAACTTAATGAGGAAGTTAAAGAAAGAAGAGATCAAAAACAAAAAAGAAGAAAAGAGATTCCAGAGATAAGTGGATAACACTACCTTAGGAACTCAAATGTGACTTTCTCATAAAAGTTTAATATTTCTTTTCATGTCTGCCCTTCTAAGTTCCTGAAATAGAAATGCTTTCCATCGATTCAGAAGAGCAACCCCAAGCCACAATAAGACTCTTAAGGGAGTTTGTCTTCTTCATGGCTAACTAATCCTGCTGTGGTTTGTAGCAATAAAATCCCGCTGGCTGGCTGGCTGCTTTCATGAACTTGGCAAAGCTAAAGGAAACTTCACAAAAAGCTCTGGGCTCTCTTGAAGACTCAGGATAAAACTTTTCCAAATCTTCACATTGGGGGAAACTGAGAATTATCAAGAAGCTTTGGTCTTGTGTCTCCAGGTGTTTATTTCCGAATAAAACTATCAGCATTTTGCAGATTCAGTACAGAAAACTTTGAAACACATAAGAGGACAATGTATCTACTGTTTAGAGAGTTGAGGAATTAAAAAACCCAGAAGAAAAACTAATTCTTCTGCTTCACACATAGAGAAAATTCATCAAATGAATTTAAACAAATTTCACATTGTAGAATCTCAGATTTGAGGATTATTACCATAAGGGAATTACAGACATGACTTACGTAGAGGGCAATCAAAAGATTTCTTGGGTTCCTGAACAAGCATGAAACTGGCCCCAGCAACTTCCCAACTGCCCAAATCAACATAGTTTCAGATAGCAGCTCAGCTGCAAATGGAAACGGGGGGGGGGGGGGCTCACTCTTTCTTATATGTGCGTTCCCTGTATACCCACAGCCCAAGAAACCAGCCCTAGAGGACGCTTTGCTCTCTGTGTCTGGCTATCCCTTTTACTTGCTAATTGCAGTTAGCAGAGTTGCTTGCACCTGCCGTGTAAGATGAACAAGCCATATGAGAGGTATAGTATGATAATTGCATAGAGACATTATAGCTGGTCTGTCTGTCGTCCACCTTTCTTACTGAGATCCCAGGCAGATTACAACAGTGCAAGTGACAATACAACATAAATGATAGTTAAGACATTCACTGAGCAAAGTATAATAGTGAATAACAGTTAGGACATTCAGGGAAACAGATATAATAGGGAATGGTAGCAGAAAAATTTTAAACAAGCATAAAGTTGAGCACAGAAATGAAATCTATCTGAAACAAAGCATAACTAAGTTCCATGGCATGTTTAGCAGCATGGAAACTTGCTAGTAGGTGCATATCTACATCAGCAGACAGTACCCAATAGCAAAGCATTCAGTCCTCGTACCCACCAAAGCATCTCTCTGAGCTATTTCTTATGACATAGTCTTGTAATCTGGGTAGAATGCCCTCCTGAATAATGAAGTTTTGCATAATTTGTGGAAAGCCAGGAGAGCAGGGGCCTTCCGGACCACTTCAGGCAGGCCATTCTATAAGGTCAGGGCTAGCACAGAGAAAGCATGTGTGTGAGCAGTTGTTGATTTTGCCTAACTGTCGGGAGGTATCTTCAGAAGAGCCTGTTCAATGAGTTAAGATGCCATGGCAGAACATAAGGGGAGATACAGTCACATAGTTATGAGGGGCCAAGGCCATGAAGGTCTTTGAATGTGATAGTCATGGCCTTAAATTGAGCCCAGTAACTGATGGGAAACCAATGGATTGACTGCAGAATGGGAGTGATATGCATGCTCCATCTAGCTCCTGAGAGTAAAAGAGCTGAAGTGTTCTGCACCAATTGAAGCATCTGAATCAGCATTGAGGGGAGACCAATGTAGATTGCATTACAGTAGTCTAGTCTTGATGTTACTGTGCCATGGATCCAAGTGGTCAGCTCAGCTGTGACAAGGTAAGGGGCCATCTTCCAGGCTAGTCTAAGTTGTGAGAAGGCCTTGTTTGCAACTACATTTTCTTGCTTCTTTAGCAGTAGTGTAGGGTCTAGTATAACTCCTAGGCTCTTAACTAAGTCAGTCAGGGTCAACTGAACCTCATCAAAGGTGGGAAGCACAATGTCCTTCAATATCTCTGCTTTCCCAACCAGTATCATCTCCATCTTCTCTTGGTTCAGTTTCAAACAAACTTGGTTCAGTTTGTTTGCTTTCACCCTAGTGACAACAGCAGCAATACTGCATCACCAGGGGATTTGGATAATGAGATACAGAGCTGGGTATCAATTGCATATTGGTAGCATTCAATTCCATAGCTATGGATGAGTTCTCCTAAAGGCTTTACATGCATATTTGTTAGTTTGTTTTTCAAATTTTGTCTTTATTTGTTTCTAGTTGTTAGTTTCCCTGAGCTTGTCAGAATGGCAAGGAATCAATATTTAAATAAATAAATACAGCTGCCTGAATGCATAGTCACTTCCACATTTGGCAGGTGATGCAAAATCACAACTTCCTAATCACAGCTTCCTCCATTAGACATGATAGTTCTGTGTGACTAGTTCAATGTAGAAGTGACCAAAAGTGTATGTGCTTGTAATAAGAACATAAGAAAAGGCTTGCTGATTCAGAGGAAACATACATCCAAATCACAGGATATCATTTTCCTACTATATACTGCATTGGTCAGGCTCCACCTGGAATATTGTGTGGTGTTCTGGAGGCCTCACTTCAAAAAGGATGCAACAATTGGAATGAGTGCAGAGGACAGAGACCAGGATGATCAGGGCCCTGGAGACCAAGCCCTACCAGGAAAGCCTGAGGGACTTGCAAATATTCAGTTTGGAGAAAAGGAGGTTGAGGGGAGTATTTAAAAAACTGTCATTTAAAAAGTATTTAAAAAACTGTCACTTAGGAGAGGGAGCTGTTTCTGTTGGCAGCAGAGGATAGGACTTGAAACAATGGGTTTAAACTACAGGAGGGAAGGTACTGGCTGGACATTAGGAAAAACTTCATGTTAAAAGTAGTTCAGCAGTGGAATCAGCTGCCTAGTGATATAGTGGGCTCCCTCTCACTGGCAGTCTTCAAAGAGCAGCTGGATGAACACTTGTCTAGGATGTGTTAGGCTGTTCCTACATTGGGGAGGGGGTTGGACTAAATGGTCTCTAAAGCCCCTTCCAACTCTATGATTCTATAATCTAGTCCAGCATTCTGTGCTCTGTCTGTCAGATGCCTCCAGGAAGCCCACAAGCACAGTATGAATGCAATAATTTCACCAATTTATTTTGTCCTAACAGCTGGTGTTCTGTGATTTCCTTTAGACTTACTTTCCCCTTAATTTGTCCAAGGTCTTTTCAAAGCTATCTAAGTCAATGGCCATCACTACACTCTGTAAAAACAAATACCATAAGCTAATTCTGCACTTGTGTGAACTGCTTTCCTTTTGCCTGTCTTGAATCAGCTGCCTGCTGATGAATTTCACTGGGTGATCCCAAATTCTAATTATGGAAGAGAGGGAACTAGTTCATATCTTTCTGACATTCATCAGTATATATCTGGATACAAAGCTCCATAAACAGAACTCTGTAGAATATATTTTCCTCACCTACCCCAGATTTCCATAGCTTCTGTTCACGAAGGTCAGGATGCAGGGGGAATAGCAGGAGAAATGCAGCTTGAGTGATGAGTCCATAGAAATCACAGAGCTTTTCTTGTACCAGTGTATGTGCCTTCCTTCTGCTCACCCAAGGGCACATGCGGATCAAAGCTGATGCTTTTAGCAGTATCAACAGAAAATAAGAGTGTCATACTGGTAAAATAACTTTCTTAATGTACTGGCTGTCTAAATGTACTCAAAGACTGCTAGGTTTCCTTTGAACTCTTTGTTGCACACACACACGAGTTATATATGCACTGCAATTTTTAGTGGCTCCATAAGCATTAAACTGTTGCAGCTTCCTTGTAGGGATCACAGCCTGGTGAGAATGCTGAGAATTCTCTACTATAGATGCCTCCTTACAAAGTACAGTTCTCAGAGTTCTCTAACAAGAGTGAATATTGAACCAATGTACTATATTGCAGCATGCCCTGGAGATGATGGCTTGAATTCAGCCACATTGTCAAGAAAACTTAAGTACCATTAAGTTTTCTTAAGAAAAGGCATTGATTTCCACCAACTCTGCCCTCCCCTGAGCTCTCTAAAAATTTTGTGCCCAGTAGACACTCAAGAACTGCATCGTGGGATTGTATAGTAGTAGTAGTAGGAGAATCAGTACTGAAGTGCTTTAAAGTTTTCTGAATGTGATTGGATGTGGGCCGTTATTAAATTGCTTGAAATTTTCAGGCCTGTTTTCAAAATGTTGGTTTTGGAATCAGCAAGTAAGTTACAACAATTTTGGAACTGTTTCTTTGAATCTTTAACAATAACAAGAACAACAACATTCAATTTATATATCGACCTTCAGGACAACTTAACTCCCACTCAGATCAGTTTACAAAGTATGTTATTATTATCCCCACAACAATCATTTTGTGAGGTGGGTGGGGCTGAGAGAGCTCTGGAAGAGCTGTGACTGACCTAAGGCCACCTAGATAGCTTCAAGTGGAAGAGTGGGGAATTGAACCCGGCTCTCTAGATTAGAGTCCTGCCACTCTTAACCACTACACCAAACCTGGTTGGAGATGATTCCAGAGCTGTAAAAAATAGGATTTTGGTTTATAAGCACTGCCTATAATACATTCTCAGACTGCTTCTGAGATAATAAATTGTGTGGGATATGAATTTTTCAGATTCAGGTCAAACGGCTAACCAGATTTTTGTCCATCCACTCATTTTCATTACACTCACCCCTCAAGAGCTCTGGGTGGTGTACATGTGTCTCCCCTCTTCTATTTGATCCTGAGAACAACTCTGTGTGGCAGGTTAGACTGAGAGAAAATGGACTGGATCCAGTGATCTAATTGTAGAAGGACTATGGATCTTCCCCACTTTCCCTCCCTCCCATCTGTCCCAATCAAGGAAAAGTTGATTTCTAGAGATGTGGGAACCATGTAGATCAATGGGCCCATGTGGTGTTATGAGGACAGTAAAGAGGGTAAAATTGTCCTCTCCTTCCTCATCTGTCAGAGCAGCTATACTAATGGAGATATGGCGATTAGAGATGGGCACGACCAGAAAAAAAAACTGAACATGATGTTCGTTGTTCATTGCCATCCATGAACAGGGACTCACGTACAACCACGCACATGGCCTTGTTCATGAACATGTTTGTGGTTGGCTGTTAGTAGGGGCCAGCAGGGTCTCCTCCAGCCATCATCCATCCCCACAGCACCACTCCCAGAAACCTGGCCTGAGCAGGCACCAGGAAAGGTACCAATAATAAATAATAGCTTGGCCCCAGAGCCTGGCAGCAGCCCTGGAACTTGAAGGGGTAGATCCCTACTGCACCACTCCCAGAAACCTTACCTGAGCAGGCAGCAGGAAAGGTACCAATAATAAATAATAGCTTGGCCCAGAGCCTGGCAGCAGCCCTGGAACTTGAAGGGGTAGATCCCTATCCCACCATACACAAAGAAAATTCAAGCTCCAATGCAGTCTATCAAAATGCCAACAGCAACTGTCTCTCTCCCTCTCCACTGTCTGCAGTCAGAGCTGGGAGCACCCCTCCCCCCTGCTCTTTGCTCCCTTGTTGTAACAAATTTGGAGCTCTATACTTGAAAGGAAGACCTGCCTATCAAGCTAAACTGGGCTTAGATTGGGGTTTCCAGGGTAACAGCAGGAGTTCAGACAGAGTCCAGACAATCCCTGCCTAAGTTGCCAAGGGAATTGATTGCAGGCGCCAGACTGTCTGGCTTGACGAACAGCAAGACGAACAGCAATGAATGAGGCTTGAAATGACCACCTGTTCGTTTAGAATGGGGCCTCATGAACAGCTAATTTGTGAACAGCAGGTTGGGCTGTACGTGGCTTTCTTTTGTTTGTATTGCTGTTTGTGCCCATCTCTAATGGTGATATCTCCCCACTTCTCACTGCAGCCAATACTGACCCATATTGCTATTAATTCACATGGGTCCTGGAACTCTGAGAAACAACGTTCCCAGGGTTGAAATGCTTGCTGGAGCAGGGAGCAGAAAAGACCTCCAACCACCCGTACTGTCCACTGATGGATTACTGGCTTCAAGTCAATGATTGGCCCTAGGTCAGTCAGTGAACTTCATGGCTGAATGTGATTGTAAGTTACTTCAAGCCTAGTATGACATGCTAACTGCTATGTCACAATGTCCATGATTATTACAGTTTGCATTTAACATTAAATTCCCTTTAGATATTTACCTAGTTTATAAAGAATATGGATTCGTGTGTTTCTGAAAAAAAGAATGGAGTGAACAAGGATAAAAGCTGTAATTCCTAAAAACCCAAAGAAGAAATATACCAGAGAAAGGGTAAGAGAGAGCGCGCTAAGACAGGACAGACAATCTCTACCCCCTCATAATTTACCCCTGATTTCTTTGACAAACAAAGAGTCCAGAACATTCTTGCCTTTAAAAATAATTAGAAAATAATTATGATTATTTTGACAAAGAGTCCAGAACATTCTTGCCTTTAAAAATAATTAGAAAATAACCCTTTAAAAATAATTAGAAAATAATTATTATTATATTTATAATATAATTCATTAGGGAAGGAAAAGTTAGCAGTCAATATTGAGTTCCTCTTTTAGTTTTTAAATCTTACAAGGGAATTTAAAGGGCATTTTGAAAGCTGTCTGACTTTTCCCCCTTCTCTGTTTGCTGCTTGTTAGCTCTGAATAATTTAAGAACAGCTGGGTTACATTTGAGTATCAATATTTGATGCTCAAGATCACTGCAGTATAACGCTCACTCTGCTCACTTGGATGAACATTCTGTCATTCTGACTTGGGCGGCGCATCCAGCTTCCATGGCAAATGCACCACCACTCAAAAGCAACTCACAGTGCAATCCTAAGAAGAGTTACTCCAGTCCAAACCCATTGATTTCAATGGGCTCAGACTGGAGTAACTCTTCTTAGGATTGTACTGTCAGAGTATTAACGGCATGCTCACCCCCTGCATATAGCCAACACCTGCATGAGCACATAAAGATCACTCATTAGGTGCATCCCATATCATATGTGTTCACCCTCCATTATTTGAACCCCAGGAACACATCACATTGGTTACGTAAACTTAACAGAATGTCAAAACAGAGAATTAGCAATGTTAAAGATACTGGCTATGGATTAGAAGTTTTATAGTACATGGGACAGGAAGAGTAAATATATCCATGGATTTCCAAAGAAACCTAAGTGAGTCTCATTTCTGTTTTAAAACTAAACCTATTTTTTTGCTCTGAAGCCTCTCCTTGTAGTCTCTTGTTCTGCAGTAGCCTGAAAATCATAGGTGATAAATGAAATGGAAAAGTAGGGGTGGCAGTAAGGGTTACACTTCTGATTAATTGGGGAAGCTGGAGGATTAATCTTGGGTGACAAGCCATATGGTGACCCTGCCTTCTGATGCCGTGTCTCAATGATGCCCATCTCTAGCCCCACTGTTGATGTTTCAGTAACCACAAGGACTGCAAGCTCCTGCACAGTTTAGTTGTAGCTTTCATATGGCTGAGCAAGGACAGGTGAAGGTAAGAGGGGTGTGTGGATGGATTACTACTGGATCCTTGTGTGACAACCAAAAGATCATCAGCCTGATGTGGAACCCAGATTTTTAAACCACTAAGTATTGTAGGACTTCATGGTAGCTGCCAAGAAAAACAAAGTATCATGGCTGTGCTCCTCCTGTGTAGCAAAAGATCCCACCTTAGTAGAAGTGCTGCAAAGTCAACAGGCACTTCAGCAGACCCAAAGGATCTCACTAAAAGACATCCTTAGGGTACTTCTCCAGTCAGTATTTTTCAGTAAATCAAATTAAGCAAAAACTGTGCTTGATGGATTGAATGTTTTTTATAGATTCCTTTACAAGCTTTAAGGAAGCTGAACTCAGCACAGCTGCAATGTTATGCTGAGTGCATTTGATCATAAAAAACATATTGCTATGAATGCATTGTCTCTATTGATTACTAATAAGTTCTTCACAACGTCATTCATAAAAAGCCATGGTATCCTTTATTATATATGGATTTCCCACACCATTTTGCTCATTTTATTCTCAATTTATTAAAAAAAAATCAATCAGCAGTAGTGGGTTGGCATGGTCATAATCCCATGCAGAGCAAAGTGTATAATAGAGTTGTGTTTTATTGCTCCATCAATTTAGTATCCAAAATAAGGTCTCTTGTGAAACCTTTAGCAGTGAAGAATGCATAAAAAACATTAGTACTAAACATGATACTAAGCTTTGATGTTAAGCTTATAATAAAGTACTGCATCTGAACAGTTTCAGAAAGTGTCTGAGAGAGTTAATAGAATCTGGAAGGTAAGACATGGAAGGAGGGGGAAGTTTAAGCATACAGTCTCTAGGCCATCTATGGATCAAAAGTGTATAAGCAGAAGGGAAATAGCTGCTGGTCAGCGATGTTCCACAGACACGTGGCAGGGAACAGCCACCAAGGTCATGTGATGGATTCTTTGGCATGACTGGCCTGGCCAGAAATACAACCAGCCTGGATGTGACACCGGGCCACCAGCAATGGAGCAACAGCAATAGCCACCAGCTATGGAGCAGCCCACTTGCCTCTCCGCCCCTTCATCGCTGTCGCCCACCTCAGGTGAGGGGGATGCTCCTGCGTGATGACATCACAAGTGACATCACAAGAGACGTCATCGCGGAGGGCCAGAGCACATGTGTGCTTTGCAGGCAGGCACAGAGCAAGTATCTCACCTCAGGTGTCAGAAACGCTGGCGCCGGCCCTGCACTCATCCCAATTAAGAGGTGGAAGTTACACCCAAAATATATTTCCCATTGGAAACAGTGAAAATGTCAATCACCTAGATTAATTAATACAACAAAACTAACTCTAAAATGCCATGTTGAACCCCTTAGTAGGAAGCAAGTGCAAACATATAATGATCACTCCAAAATCATGTTGTCTGTGCAACTATGTAATTGCAGAAAGTTGTATAACAACTAATAGATTTTAAGGTTTAAAGTTTAAAATGGAGGGCAATTGCTGTCACTAATGTACTCAACTATCCACTTCTACTCTGGAGTGAGTTGTTTTCTTCAGTTTAGGCTGAAAAAGGCTACCTTGAAAACTCTAGGGAAACCCTTTGTGGCAAGACCACGGGATGTGCCATCAAGTGGAGCCAACAGAAAGAGCCAAAAAGACAGAGGGCAAAACCAACTAATTATGAAAAAATGATAAAGATATATTATAATTATTTAAAGTGCAGTGTGCTACAGTATCATATAAGGAATCTCATACAGTTATATATCAAGTGAAGGGATACAATTTATACAAACTTATCCCTAAATATGACTTACATGCCTCTACTTTGTATGACTACCGTATGTCGGAACTGATACCTAGGGGATTATGCATGCAAAAACCACCTGGTATGTTTGCGGAAAAGGAAGAGTTTCGCACTAAGTGGGCTTCTATACTCAACAAATTTTCTTTTGACTTGATGGTATTATTAATTGAAACTTGCCAACAGGAAATTGAGGTGTTGGATAAGGAAGTTGAACGCGTTAGCACCTCTTTAAAGAGTACTTTTACTGACACTGAATATGATACTAAACTTAAAGAGGTTTAGAAGGTGATGGAAGAGTTTTCCTGGAAGCTCCAGGAGACAAAAGTTAAAAAGTTTAAGCGGGACGAACAGGATTTTGCGACTGGGAGAGTTTATATATGGTGGGATATAAATAATACCAAGACCAGAAAATCCACCACCATTTCTTGGTCTTGCCCCTTGGGACGTGTTTCTGATTTAGAAACATCTGAGGCTTCTGATGTTGATCACTCTGCAGATGAGGGTCATAAGAGACAACTCAGGAGTAGGAATTATTCCTCAGACCCACGCATGCCTTTTTTAGACAAGGGAAACCAAAGCGTGTTCCGCAAGAACCGCAAGAGAGTTTGATTTTTAATCTGTCTTCCCACCCACTCTCTGATGGTGAAATTCACATCTTGAACAAAGGGTTGGGCTATGTACCCACTCCTAAATACCACCCTTTCCAGACCCAGATAGATGTATTCAAGTTAATTAGACAAATTAAATTAAAATAGTTTTTTGCTTTACATCCCCCATGCCCCATTTGAAAGTGTCCGGTTAAAAGTTCATCTTCATTTGTCCCTCAGGTTTCGGACCACAGGATTGATTCCTTTGAACTTCTTGTACAGAGAGATCTTCGGGTGTTGGAATCCAGTTTGTCACATACACATCAGAAGATAACTAGCATAGAAAGAGACTGTCTCACACAATTAAGTGCAGATTCTGACATTATTATTAAGCCTGCTAATAAGGGGGGTGGGATTGTAGTTATTGATTTGGATATGTATGTAGCTGAAGTGCAGAGACAATTATCAGACTCCAATAGCTATTTACCTATCTCTGCGGATCCCACGCCCGGGATTAAATCTCTTATTACCATGGTCTTAAATGAAGGAGTGAATTTTGGAGAGATATCGGATAACACCTACAAAGCTCTCATCCTAGACTCACCAAGGGTCCCTGTTTTTTTACCACCTTCCTAAAATTCACAAAAACATTATGCCACCCCCTGGAAGGGCAATTATTTCTAGTATAAATTCCATTTTGGAACCTTTGGCTATTTTTCTAGATTCCTTTCTACAACCTGCTGTACTGAAAATGCCATCCTTCATTAAGGATACTTGTGCCTTCTTTATGTCTGTGGAAGGATGGTTTCTTGATCCTGATCAGGTTTTTGTAACTCTGTAACAGATTTTTGTTAGATGTGGAATCACTTTATACCAGCATCCCACATGAAGGGGCTAGATTTGTTATTGAAAAGATTCTATATGCCCGCCTGGAACAGCGTCCTTCCAATCCCTTCTTATTGCAACTATTGGATATCATCTTTGAGAAGAATTATTTTTGTTTTAGAAATCAGTTTTACTTTAAGACCAGGGGAGTAGCAATGGGCAGCTCAGTGGCACCTTCAGTTGCCAATTTGAATATGGCACATCTAGAAGATAGTTACATCTATAGTTGTGATTCCAACCCTTTTTTTGAAAAGATTAAGACCTATTTTCGGTACATAGAGGATTTAGTTGTCATATTAGATCATTCTGTATTTGGTGAATGGCTTAATTCTTTGGATCCTGTAATGAAATTCATCTGGCAAACTAACAAAAACTGTCTAAGTTTTTTAGATGTGATAGTATACCAGAGTGTGGATAATACCATTCAGGTTCACCCATATAAAATACCAACTGTTATTCCTACCTGGAATATTCTTCATACCACCCTCATCATCTCAGAGATAATGTTCCTTTTAGTCAGCTTTTAAGGCTTAAATGCAACTCCACTATGCCAAAAGACTATCAGTATGAAAAACGCAACTTTTTAAGTAGATTCCCAAGGCCATAGTCAACAGGGCTAGCTCTAGAGCTGATGCAGTACCTAGATCTACCCTACTTAACAGTAAACCTAAAAAAAATGGAACCGGGATTTCTTGGCCGATTGAATATACCGCCTTAGCGTTTAAAATTAAGAACACTGTCCTTAAACATTGGCATCTTATTTCAGATATCCTAGTGTCATAGTACACCCAGGGCTTGATGATTCCTCAGAGGAGGAGGAGCTGGAACAGCCAAGGCTTGCTGACAGCCTTGCTTCTCCTGAGGAGGAGCAGCCTGTCTCCCATTAGCCGACCACAGCTGAACTGTCAGATGCCAAATCCCAGCCAGAAGCTCTCCTTCCCCACCCAGAGCCATCAGCCCAGAAGCAGCCAGCTTCCTTATCCCCTCCAACATCTCCAGACCCCCATGAGCAAAGAGAGCAACGTTGACGCAGCAGGTACAGAAGAAACTTACAGACCCGATGACAATCAGCATGCCTCCAAGCTCTGAACAGGCCAGCCTTCTCAGAGGAAGGAGCTGCTTCAGAAGAGGAAACTTGAAGCAGCTGTGCCAGCTGACATAACGCTCCCATAGTATAAAAGAGCATGAGGGAGGGGCCCTTTCACTGTGGCTTCAACGAGTTCTCTGAACTGCTACTGTGTTGCCTGCGCTTGCTCCTTGGAACTGTTTCTCTGACCTCCAACACGGCCTGTCTTTGACTACCCCCTTGATTTACGGACTTTGTTCATTCCTAGCCTTGCCAGCTGGTTCTCATTACCTGTCAGCAGTACTTTGCAGACCCAGCTGCTGCCTGAAGCAGGACACTCAGGTTGTGAGAATGTTCCCCCCCCCCCTCTGTCTCTCTCTCTCTCTCACACACACACACACACACAGCTTCAATTTCTCCCATCTTTCTCCCTGGCCTGGGTGAGGATCCCATCCTTTTATCCCTACCCTGTCCCCAGACCCGCAACCAAGGACCTGCACCCTCCCCACAAGCTCCTCCCAGCCCCCCAGGTACCCATCAGTCAAAGTTCTTGGGTAGGTTGCACCTGGTTCCATCCCTTCTGGACTATCTATCAGCTGTGGTATGGTTGCAGCCAGCTCCTTGGGGTTGGCTCTCCTCACTGCTGTGCTTGACATCACTTTGGCCCCTGCATTTGTGTGCCAGCAGTGGGGAAGCTTTGGCCACAGGCTGTATGGCAACTGTATCCTTCAGGTCATTGGGAGGCCTTGTGCTTGGGTCAGGTGGTAGCTCCACACTTATCAAGGCTGGCTCACTCCCCACCTGGGTGGGCAAGTTGTAGCTTGGCATAAGGGCCCGGTAGGCTGGGCTTCTCATACAACACCCCAGCTGCGGTAAGGAGCCGCCGGCAGTTGTGTACTCTGCTGCTGGGTGAATGGGGAATAGGCTGCCGGCCTGCCAGGGGGTCCCAAGCCTTGGGGGTACACGGGGGCTGAGTCTGGGGCCCAGGAGGTGCTATCCCCAGATAATATGATAAGAATCTGACAGAGCCAAAAATGTACAAAGTAAAATATATAATAAACAATTGGATACAATTCCTAACATGTTTTAAAGATTTATACAGGTCAGCTTTTAAAAAAAAAATACAATACTCTGTATTCAGGGGAAAGCCTATCCTTAAAACAATGAAACTTTACAAAAATATATTTAAAAACCACAAAGAGACAACAAAGCTACCACTCACTGTAATCTGAATCAAGTGCAAAAATTTCTGTCTGAATCATACCAATTCCTCTGTTCTTGTGGATTGTAATATATATCATCTTTCGTTATTGTTTTTATATAGGATGTAGTATTTTTATAGTAGTAACTTCAATATCTATAGTAATTGCAATATCTATAAGCTTACTGACATTAGACTTGTCCATGGGAGTTTGATTGGTTTCTTTTGTTTTTATTAATTTCAAAAGGGACTTTTTGTTATTGAGTTGTATGTTTAATTATTGTTTCATTGTTGCTGTTTCATTTTCATATTGTTATTGTTTCATTTTTCATATTTTTGCTCACATTTTTCATATTTCTATTTTGAAATTATTTCCCGTTGGTTTCACAAGAAGACATCCCTTTCCACTGCCAAATTTCACACAGAGAGAATGAAGGGCCACTCTTTTTGAGGTAACAAAAACAGTCATGTTTAATACTAAAGTCTACAGGATGATTGATATGAAAGATTTGAAACAGTGACAAAATACTGCAGCCACTTAGCTTAAAGAACAGTAGCACAAGGAACAGGCAGACTGACAAAGGCAAGGAGAGTTGGTAATAAAAGGAGGGAAAGGCATATGTACAGGCAGGGACAGCAGGGAAAGAACCTTGAGACAGGATGAAGGATAAGGATTAGAGAGCCTAAATCTCTGTTCAGACCTGGGGGTGAGGTTACCACTATTCTGAATTGGTGAATAAACTCTATTCCAGCAATTTCACATTGTAATCTCCCCTTGAAGTTTCTCTGTTTGAGGACAGCCACTTTTAGGTCAGCAATAGAATGTCATGGAAGATTAAAATGTTCTCCCACTTTTTTTAGTGCTATGATTTCTGATGTCAAAAATAATTGTACCTTTACATCCTGAAGCCCTCCCCTGTAACACTCCACTCACCTTTGGCTGGGATATAAAGGCTCAAGGATCTCCATTCCTACTTGTGTCTGAAGAAGGGAGCTCTGACTCTCAAAAGCTTACACTATGAAAATCTTGTTGGTCTCTAAGGTGCCACTAGACAAAAATTCTACTGTTCTACTGCAGGCCAAAACAGTTACCCATTTAACAGTTCAGGCAGAGACTGTAATATGGGGGGGGGGGGAACCACCAGAACAAACTAAAGAAAATTATGAGGTTTTTTTCATTGTAGGCTGCTTAGATGGGGAATTTATTTCATTTTCATATTAATTATGATATTTACAAAACATAGTACTTTCATAATTATTATAATTAATATTGAAAGTAGCATGCTATCTAACTGTGGGAGTGCTCTTATCCAGTTCTAATGCTGGATGAGCAAGTGGCAGCTGTGGCCAGGGGTCCCTTTTACCAGCTCCAGCTGGTTAGCCAGCTGGGACCTTTCCTGGATAGGAAAGATCTGGCCACTGTAAAGTATGCCTTGGTTACATCTACAGTAGTTTACTACAAAGTGCTCTTTGTGGGGCTGCCCTTGAAAAGTGTTTAGAAACTTCAATTGATGGAGAATGTTGCAACCATCAATATATAATATCAATAACCATCAATATATAATCAATATATAATCAATAACCATCAATATATAATATACAGAGTAATATATGGAGTATGGGTTAAATTGATTGACTTATAGTGAATGCATGCAATGTTTATAATGTACTTAAAGTTATGTATAAAGAGGGACAAATTGTTTGTCCCATAGACGAGACCAGAATGAGTAAGATAGAGTATAGGCTACTAAAATGATTATTGAAGAATATATGCCAGAAATGTATTATTTAGTTGTTAAGTTAAACGGGAAGAGAAATAGAGATAGCACTGTGATATAATAGATAAGCTTAGAAGAGAGTGAAAGTATATGTTTAATAGGTACAATAAGTTTGAAATGAGTAGGGGAAAATAGATAAGGGGTTGGAAAACTGTTGGAAGTCAACAAAAGGGGGGAAGGGAGGGGGTTAGAATTGGAATATTTAAAGGAGATTGATTGTAATGGATATTAAAATATTTCTAATCCAATAAAAAAAAATTTTTAAAAAAGAGAATGTTGCAACCAGGATTTTGACAGGAGTGGCTCACAGAGAACATATCACTCCAGTCTTGGCTCATCTGCACTGGCTCCCAAAATGCTTCTAGGCACATTTCAAGATGCTGGTGCTGATCTTTAAAGCCCTGTATGGTTTGGGACCAACATACCTGAAGGACTGCCTACTCCTGTCAAAATGCAAAGTGGTGTCTTCTGTGTTAGTCTCAGTTTATATTTGTTCCAAATTCTCAAAATGGATCTCCTAATATAATGATTTTTAAAGTCTGCATTGACCTTTACTTTGTCATACCATAAATGGGCATGCCATCCAAATCTCATGTCATGACCTTCCAGTGTCAGGAGGACTAGTCTCTCATTTTTCAAAAGCATCCATTCCTTCATCCCCACTAGAAATGAAGATGCATAATACACTTTCAAATCCGGTAAACCAAGTCCACCTCTTTCCGTCGCATCCTGCAGAATTTTATATTTAACCCTTGTTTTTTTTCCCTTGCCATATGAATGTTGAAATATCCTTTTGCCACTGCTTAATTGGTACATCTGAAGTTAACACAGGTATTGTCTGAAAAAGGAATAACATTCTAGGTAAAACTAGACACTGACACTTTGGAACTCCCTCCCAAGGGAGATTTGGCTGTCCCTTTCTATTGCTGTCTTCTGTCAGTAGATGGAGATTTTTTTGTTTCGTTCGGCATACTCCCAACCCTCATCCTTGTTTTTGGTGTTGAGTTTGTGTTTATGTGTGTTCTGTTGAATTATTTTTATACTATTTTAAGTGTTTTAAGTTATTTTTATGTTTTAATTTTCACCACTTTGGAGACCCGATTTGGGTGAAAAGGCAGCACACAATTTTTTTCAATAAACAAACAAATGAAAATATATTTATCAAGATGACAAAATATCATAAAATCCTGCACTAGACAGCCAGACTTTGCAATGAGGAAATGCTTATTTCTTTGACTCAAGTATAGGGATAAATATTAAGGGAAACTACCACTTAAAAGTTGCTACTATTCCATTCTAAATTGAATTAGTTTCAATTTGGGTTGCGCTGGAGAGCTTCCAAATGTATTATTATTATACTCAGAGAATTATGGTCCTTCATTTGAAACTGAAAGGAATGATGTGAGAATGTAAACTGCTCTTTTACATATATATTTATTTAGCACACACAATAAACCATTCTGTACATGATGATACTTCCTTTATATACATAGTCAAACTAAATTCTAGCCAATGTGCTGAATCCAGCCAACCAAACATCAGTAAAATTTCTCCAAATTCCCATTCCTTGAGCAGGCTTTGATCCCCAGAAGCATGATGCCTAAGGTCACAGTACCTGCATGGGCTGAAAGCCACAACAGAGGAGGGAGAATTGGATATGATCACCCCTCCTCCTGCTAATGTCTTTTAAAGCTCCACTCTACTTGATTCCTCCTTTTCACTGCAGCCCCCTGACTCATCTGACTTTCTGTGCATGTGATTCCCCCAACTCCAAGCTTCATCTTTCCAGGACTCAGACAGAATTGCTAGGGAGAGGAGATTTTAAAAATCTGCACGTGTTATTGCCTTCTGCTGCTTGTTGGTTGGAGGCAATCCAATGTATTTGCAATTTCACCATTTGCACTATTATGAATTTGATCCAGAAATAAAGGTAGGTGTATCCTAAAGCCTGCATTTAGGATGAGAACAAGCATGTTTAGTTTAGAATAAGCATGCTTGAACATGTAGCCAGGAACAGAAGTAGAAAACAACTTCATGCTTATAAGCAGAATCCACATTTCACAACAGTGATTTAAAAATTCTCTAGACAACCATTAAATCCATGAGTTGCCTGGTCATTTTTTCCAAACAAATGTTTTATATTCTTAACTCGGGAAATTATGTAAGCATTTCTTTATGAACCTCTGGGAACCACTAACCCACTTCTCATCCAGGGGTGGTATAGTTCTTATTTAGGAAGCATTTGGGAAAGAAAGGATTGTTTTGCTAAGACAAATGAGGCAAGCAAAGCCTCTAAAATAGAAAAGAACAACTAGCCTAGGAGGTACTCACTTGCTCAATATTTATGCAGATTGACAGTGACATTTGACTTTGGATTTCCTGTCACATAAATTGTCACTATTCAACTGAGAACCACTTCTCCTCATCCTGACAAGCTGAAGACAGGTATGATACCTTGAACAGTAAGACCTGAATTCGTTTCATCTTTGGGAAGCTTTGAGGTAAACTCACAGCCTGTCAAGTACAATCCAGATGCTGCCCTGAATCCCAGCAATAATTAACCATCAGGCTTCAAAAGAGCATTCAAAAGAGAATAAGAACACTGGTTGAGCATTTAACCAGTGTTCTCATTCATTTCCTTTTTAACTCATGCAACATTTTCCTGGATCTGTGTGTCATGTTTGCTCTTTCTGCTATGGTATGTGTTAACATCCATATTAGAGGGGAGGTCAAGGGGACAAAGATATTCCTTAATTATACAGCCTTTTGAATGCCTGCAATGTGATTCTGCTGTACCAGCCCTTGCATCATTGCGACATTAATTCATTAATTTAGAACATTTATGTGCCGCCTCTCCAGAGGTCCACTCAAGGCTACCAATGTCTTATGTGTCCTGCTACAACAGCTCTGCTCATGCAGTACTATCACCTTGGTCATCCCATCTTATTCTATATACTTTTCATAAAACAGAGCTGTCAAAGCAAGATAAAGTATTTTCTTTTCAACCCAAATAGTTATATTGGAAAATGATTCCATCTCTCATATACTCATCACAATGCCTTGGGACTTTTGTAAACCATGTAACCATCAGAAGCAGACAACCGGGCTCAGGGAGATTATCATTGCAACGCTTGCCGAGTTATTTCAATGAATAGTTCTGCTCATTGAGAAACCATTCCAAGGCAGCTTAAGGTTATAGGCTGATCCAGTTGGCTTCTCTTGGCTCATTGCAGCAAGCAGAGACTCGGGGCAGCTCAGAGGCACTCATGTGCCAATCAAAACAAAACAAAACAACCTTCCTTGCACTTAAAGTCCAAATCAATCTCTCTGAAGGACAACGGGTATGAGACAGCTCATATTTTGACAATGCAGTTCAATGCAATGCAATGTCAGGTTCAGAATGCTTTCCTATGTGTTGTAACCAAAGAGACTCCATTTTAATCCTTTTAGTGTTCTGAGTGCTTTCTTTACAGGTGCCAAGATGTTCCCTAGCAGCTATCTCTCTCAAGAGGAATGTTTTGACTACAGCTTTTCCAGTCCTGGGAAACTTTCACTTTCTCAGCTTCAAAGGGATTGTTTTGAGAACTATGGGGGGAGGCTGGGCCTACTGAGTCTTAATACTTTGTACTGTATTCTTTGCCTTTCATTCGTAACAATACACGTGTACCAGCCCAGATATTGCATCTGGGCCAGTGGACTATAATGGTTGCATTTTTCAGTAAATCTTTTGAAAACAACGGACTCTTGTCTGATTGCAGAAGGTAGTCTGGATACAACTATTATTTAGCCACAGATCTGACAAAGGTAGCCATTTCTAGGGGGGAGGGGATCTTTGATGTTCAAAAATATTTACACCCACTTTCAACTGTGATTTTTTAAAATTTGGGTTTTAAAAAAAAATTATTGACACATTTATTAAAGTTTTTTCTGTTCTTTGGAACTGGGAAAAATGCACAGAGATATTCAGTCAGCATCTTTCAGATGCCATGAGATGGGATGCCAGAAATAACCAGAAATAGTCTCCAGGTTGTTTACTTTTGAAAACCAAAATTCAGACAGGGCAATCCTAAGAATTCTTTCCTGAGAGTAAGCCCCATTAAGAAAACTTCAGTAGGATTCTGAGGAGACTTGCTTAGGATTGGGCTGAAAATGTATTTCTTGACACTGATATTTACTTATGCTTCCATCTTAGCAACAATTTGTTGGCAAGTTAAAGGCAACATTGCTTTCAATTTTATCTAGGGATGTGCACTAAGAAAAACATTTGTTATAATTTCATATTTGGGCTTGGGGGAGAGGGCAGAATTTCACCATGAATTTTTACCATGCTTGTTTAGGACATTACCAGTTTAGGATTCACATCCATGTGGTTTGGGCGGGTTCTGGAGGTATAGGAACATTACATTCAATGAGGAATCTATTGAAGGGTCTGAGACAGCTGTTTATAAAAATAATGGCACTAGATATGCACAAGATAGAGACATATTTCTAATCGAATTCCTCCCCCCCCCCCCCCGCAATTTCAAGCAAATTGGACAAAGGGGATCAATTGTACAGACCGCTAAAGTAAGTGTCCACCATAAACTGTAATACAGGGCATAAACATGTACATCTGCATGCACTAATTTAGAAAAATTTAGGAAACTGAATCTATTCTTTTTAAGGTAGAAGAATCACTAAAATCCCTGTACTTAGGTGCTGCCTGCATTATACTTTACATCAAATACATGGTGGAAGCGCATACACAGACCAACTGTTTTATTTCTAGACTATAGTATGTATGTGTGAACTAGACTCGAGTCCCAAAGCTTTCGGTAGCAAAAAGGCCTTGTTCTCATTGCACTGGTATACTTATACCTGGACAGAGGGGGAAGCTCACTAGGAGTTCTCAAAAATAATTTTGTCTTTCTCAAATACAAAAAGTGAAGTTCATTTTTATTTGATTTGTGATTAAACATGACCATTTCATTAATATCCCTTTCCATATTGAAAGTTCATTCTCCTCCCTCCCTCCGTCCCTCCCTTCTGTGGCAGGACCCAGGCAATTATCATTTTCCTCCCTGATGTCTAGTGCTGAGGATTTTTGTGTAAGATAGGTCATTAAATGAGTCCCCCACCCCATCTGACCTACATTGTGAAAGTGGTATAACCGAGCCACAGGTTTACAGTCTCAGTGAGAAGTGTTAAGTTGTTTAGCTTAGGATTTAGGTGTAGGAGAAATATTTTGTACACTTTTATTGTTTATAAATCTCACTGACTTCTTTCTGACAAACACACAATGCATACATGAAGCTTCCTTCTGCTGAATCAGACCATTAGTTACCAAGGTCAGCATTGTCCATTGAAACTTGCAGCAGCTCTCTAGGGTCTTTGGTTGAGGTCTTTCAAATCACTTATTACCTGATCTTTTAAACTGGTATAATGCCAGAGATTGAACCCAGGACTTTTGGGCACACCAGTTGTTTTTTCACTGAGCCATGGCCCTTCCTTTGATGTGTCACACTGCTGCTGCCATCAGATCTTGAAGTCTGAACATATTATATGTATCATGTTTATATTATATATTATATGTATCATGTTTCAAGGAGCCCCGTGGCACAGAGTGGTAAGCTGCAGTACTGCAGCCCAAGCTCTGCTCACAGCCTGAGTTCAATCCTGGCGGAAGCCGGGTTCAAATAGCCAGTTCAAGGTTGACTCAGCCTTCCATCCTTCTGAGATCAATAAAATGAGTACCCAGTTTCCTGGGGGTAAAGTGTAGATGACTGGGGAAGGCAATGGCAAACCACCCCGTAACAAAAGTCTGCCAGGAAAACATCGTGAGGCTACGTCCCCCCACCATGGGTTAGTAATGACTCAGTGCTTGCACCTTTACCTTTTACCATTTTACTGTGCTTATGATGATGGAAAAGTCCCCACATATATCAACAGAATGATACACAGTGCCATCCTGAGCCTTGTTACATCCTTTGACTTAAGTGAACTAAACTCTGCTTATGATAGTATAGTAAATGACTGGAAGGAGCTTTTGTTTGATCTCACCATGTGTCCTATCAGTATTTCCCAAGACTTTTCAAATGACTATAGTGAAACTGCCTAGTAAAGGGGTCTTGTGGTTAAGATGAACAATTGATGAAAGCATGTTGTAACATGGATCAGAGCAATATCAAATACAGTATTCAAGCTACCATAGTAAGGTAGAAGTGAACAGAGCACTGAAATTATTCCCCCATTCAACCCTGCCATTGCTTCATTAATTATACTGTTTAAGACTATGTCTTTTACTTTGGGAGGAAATGTATGTCACTGTCAATATTTGGTCTGACAGAGACACTATCTGCAATTGCAGAACCTTCATTGCAGAGAAGATCTTACAGATCTATTTGAAGTTAAACACAGGATACAGTATGCTCTAGGCTGCCATTCAGTTCCAAATATAATTGCTTCTTGCATAAATCTAGCAGATATGAGCTAATAATATACCCTGCATCTCACCCACTGCCTTTCCTCCCTTTCTCCTTTGCTCATTCTTAAAGTACTTTGCTTTTACCAGCAGAGGGAGAAAAACAGCTCTGAAGTTTGCAGTATATTGTATGCTCTAAAAATTGAGGGGAAAGACTAGTTTCATGAGTCTGCCTTGCTAATTTTACCCAAAAGCATCAGACCAGATTACTGTTTACTGTAGCTCCTGTCTGGATACAGGATACTTAGATCATGTACTGATTCCCTGCTACCTAATGTAGATAAATGGTTTCAGATATCAACTGCTGGAGATAAACAAAGAAAAGGGATCTTGGGGTTGTGGTAAATAGTTCAATGCAAACATCAATTTGTTGTGCAGCAGCAGTGAAAAAGACAAATTCCATGCCACGGGTTATTATGAAATTGGTTGAAAATAAACCTGCCAACATCTTAATGCCCTTATATAAATCTATGAAACAGCCAGAACAGTATGTACAATTCTGGTTGTTCCATCTCCAAATACCACAGAGTAGGAATAAGTACAGAAATATACAAAAGGGAGCTGAGATATTTGTACCCTGGCTTGCTTTGTAACTTTTAGGTGCCAAAATAATTTGCTCAAACATCTAAGGCTAGAACTTACATGATCCCCTCAAAATATGGTGGTGTAAATAGAGTTCTATCTAACAGTAGCCCCCCCCCCCTTTATGTTACAGTAAGGACTGACCTCCTGTTGCTGACAAGATCTGACATTGACACAATCTACAGCTGACTTTTAAGTCAGTGAAAAGAAGTTTGATAGTATGCAAAGCACACAGAAACTGCTGGATCTGCAAGGAGTTGTGGCAAGGACCCTAGGTACCCCCCTCACATTTATTTATTCTGTTTAGCAGGATTTGGTTTGATGGGTTTTCCACTATTTTTTTTTTCTGATTTGATGGTGATAGATTTGATGGTAGATCTTACATCCAAATTTTGTTGTTGTTTTTCCTGCAATTTCACAACAACCCTTTCTAGTGGTTCTCCTTTCAGAATCTGCGCATTGATGTGCTAGAGAAGAATAAGGCCCAGCCATTGCATTCAGCATTCTGTTTCCGAGAACTGCCCGCCAGAGAGCTCTCAGCAGAGCATGAAAGGGGCAGCTTTCCGGGCTATTTTTATCTGCAGACTCCTGCAACATGAGACAAAAACTAAGTAAATGGTATAAATGTCCAAATGCCTTCAGAAATGGAAATGGAAAAGCTATTCCAATGAAGATTTCCCTCCCTAAATATTTCATATCATCTCTCAATAGTTAAATAATGCCTTCAACAAGGCAGCTAATATTGACAATGCTTTTCGTTACAACATTGGCTGTCACTTCTCAGTTTCCTTAAAATGCTTGCAGGGCATTAATAGGCAGTAAACCGGCAGTGCACAGTGCTGAGCCAATGGGGGAGGGAAATCACCTCCAGACTCCCACAGCTTTATTTCATTATGAATTTCAAACAAATATCCTAGCATTTCTATTGGCTTTCCATCAATTGAGAGGCAATTGTTAATTGCAAGTAGTACTGTGTCATCATAGGAAGGTAACATTTTAACCTTGGATATATCCTCAAGGAAGCAAAAAGGATATGAGGTGATGAGAATATTGTTTTGAAATAAATTGTCTGTCGAAGTTCTGCTCTACACACACATGCAGCAGAATAAGGTGGCAGAGTGCAAAGGTAGTGGGATGGACCATAGCACTTCAGACCACAGAAAGGATTACATTTTTACAAACATGCATTAATAATTCCAGGTGGAATTATTAATAACAGCAACTCTAATTGGAATTAATTCCAGTGGAAAACTAGCACAAATTGTGATGAACTCCACCCTCCCTGTCCTTTACCACTCTGCACATGAGGAGTGGTCCAGTAAAGAGTGGCTGGCCCTTCACAGGTAGCCCCTTGAGATGTCAGTTTCCAGCTCACGATGAGTGAGCAGGGAGCAAGTCAACCTATCAGGTATTTAAGCATCCGTACTTAAGTGTCCTTCTAATTGTTCAAGCCCCTGCATGATGACATCACTTCCATCACATCACGCAGTGTTGGGAGCATGTGCGCGCTGTGCTCACACATGGGGACCAGACTTGCGTTGCCCTGGGCGCCAGCAACCCTATATCCGGTCCAGATGCCATCTATGTGCATGGTGCATTAGCTGAGGATTCTCTTCCTCTGAAAAATTATGATCTGTCCTTTGAGATATGGCTCTTTTCAAGTCTTCTAATGATCCACTTGTATTCACAGTATTCAGTATATGGTATGCAGTTCTGCCTTTAATTTTCAAGTTTCCAGGTTTGGTCATCGCTATATCAGATGAGAGGACCCCCAATTGAAGAACAATGCATGAATTACCCTTTAGTCTTATCTTCTCTGGTGAATACCATTGTCTGTTTCCATTGGTCCATCTTTTTAAAAAAGAGAAGAAAAACATACCACAAAACCAGTAACCACACACCAAAATGCTATTGAGTAACATGAAGCTGCCTTACACTGAATCAGACCCTTGGTATACAACAGTTAATACTGTTTACTCTAACTGGCAGCAACTCTCCCAGTTCCCAGGTAGAAGTTTTCACACCACCTACTAGCTGATCCCTTGTTTTACACTGGAGATGCCAGGGATTGAACTTGGGATCTTCTGCTTTCAAAGACAATGCTCTGCCACTGAGCCACAGTCTCACACCTAATACTGGATGAAGCAACATAGACCAAAACCACTATTCAAAGAAGCGCTTCCAGAAAAGATGTAAATAATTTATCCCACATGCCATTCTTTATTCCTAACTCATCTCATTTCCCTTGTTCCAAATGTTACTCTGATTTTTTTTCTGTTTTAATGATGGAGAGAACATAACTGTTCCTTTTAATAAAGGAAACCAATTGGCTTTTGCCTTGAAAGGAATTAATTAGAAATCTATATGCTCAGGTCAATGATTTCCTCTTAATTCCATGAAGTATCTTTAAAAGGTCTTGCATAGATTTAGTCCCTTTCCTGGTATTGGCACAACTGCTGCATCTTCAAGGCCTTAATGACTGCAAAAGTGCTTACCCTCAGAATAGTTCAATAACCATTCTATGGCTATAACAATATGGGTCAGCACAATGAATAAAACATTCTTTGGCTCAGATAATGTTGCTGACTTTTCAGGGGTTGATGATGAATGAGCAAAGAAGAAAACTACGTACATTAAATTCAAATGTTCGTTGGAACATAGTTCACCTGAAGAATGAAAAAGTGGCTGAGATTTTCATGTCTACAGTCCTACAGCTATGAAGCATATGCTTGGCTATACCACATGATCACTCCAGTCCAAGCAAGCTCTGATGCACAGACAAACCTCCTAACTGAGGCAGAGAGAAATCTCAGCCTACCTGCAACTTTCGCAATCATTTCAATGAGCAAACACTAATTTCTATGTCTATATAGCTTGTATCTCTTCAGTCAAATGAATACGGAATCTCACACATACCAAAGATCTGTGTGCCCACCTGACACAGATAGACCTCTGAATGGCTTCTTTATTTATTTGCCCCCACTAGCACCAAAGTTGGGCCCCTTGGCCTTAAGATCCTGTTGCTGAATGTCAGATCAGTAAATGGAAAAACTACTGCCATCGAGGATTTAATCCTGGACAGGCAAGTGGACCTGGCATGAAGTACAGAGAGATCTTGCTGGATGAGACTAGGGCTGTAATTCTGACCTAGCTCTGCTCTCTAGGTTTCTGTGTACAGCAGCAGTCTTGGCCAGAGAGACGGGGAGGTAGGGTTACAATGGTCTGTCATGATTCCATTAAACTATTAAAGTGCCTTTGTTATGACCGGGGGGGGGGAATGTGGCGTGTCTGGGTGAGCAAATCTACACTTCCCTCTCCCCTTGACTATATCTTCTTTGGTTGCCACCACCAATCTGCAATTTGCCAGGCCTTCCTTTCACCAGCAGATTGGACCTGATGAGGTGCCGAGAATGAACAAAGTGCCAGTAATGGGTGAGAGACTAGCCATGTATTGTGATACTGGGTAACTTTAACATCCATGCTGAGACCAAGCTGTCAGAAGTGGCTCAGGCTTTTATGGTGTTCTGGATGACTCTGGTCAGGCCCGATTCAGATACAGGTACACACTTAAGAAGCCCTAAGCATCTAGTTAGCTTTCCATCTTTGTTTCCATTCTAAGCCTTTATTATTAAAACATGATTATTCAGCATTCTTAATATAGCTCAATCAACAGAAAGACTTCAGAAATACTGGGGAATACTAAATAGCATTCAAGACCCAGCATGTGATGGAAACTGATATTTTACAGGAGATGTTCCCTTCTCCTGTATCTCTCTGAAAATGTGAATTGAAAGATGTGAACCATATGTTTTCCTTCAGGGAATGCAGAATAAAAGGCTGCAATAAAAGAATGGCCTGGAATGGAGCACATTTATATTTGGCCATTCTGCTATTTAAAGACAAGAGCGGTCAGTTAGGAATACTAGGTTCCCCAATGGGGGCAGGGGATTCCCCTACTCCCACCCTCCATCCCCCGCCACTACTCACCTGGCTGGCAGGGGGGGGGAGAGGATTCCCAGGCATGCTTCTGGGGCAGCATGATGACATCACTCCCAGGAGTGACATCGTTGCAGATGCTAGATTAGATGGACCATCATCGAATTCCTCAAAGTACTGTTTATGTTCCTAAAAATAAAATCCATTTGAAAAAGCACAGAAAATACTAGAGAAATATATTAGATGCCTTTTATATACCAAGTGAAACAGAACAATTTTTATCTAGTCCATAAATGCGTGCAAAATCAAAAGCTACAATTTGGACCTCTCAGTTCCTTTTGTTTGCATTTTCAGGATATGAATTGGATATTCACCTCAGCTGAACAGCAAACCACCACCTCTGGCAAAATCAGGTCCTTTTGATGCCCCTCCCCACTTGTGTGATAAGCAGTTGTGTTAACAGTGGCAGAGTTACTCTTCTGTGGAGCCAACGTTACCTACTTTTTTAAAGCAGTATTTAGAACAATGGTTTCTTTGTATCACTTTTTAAAAATAGATTCAAAGTCTGAAGGCCATTTTCTCCCAATCTGTGTGTGTGGATGGGGGAGGGGGTGCGTGTGGGTGTGGGGGGGTGGCTGTGTCCAAATTTGTTATCATGGTAATATCATGAGAAAAGCTTACCTTCTGGAAGTCCATCATTGGGGCCATTTACATTCCATATAGATTGAGTAGCAACAGCAGCAAGACAAGAGATGTACTTAGCAAAAATGTTTGCTATTCAGAGAGTCTCATTGCCTGGGTGGGTAAAAAGGGCATGCTCTTTATCTACATAACTTCTCCTTCCCAATAATGCTGTTAAGGGCATTTTGTTATAGAATGAATTCCTGCAATGTTTAGGGTTTTCTGCAACTTTCAGTGGGAAGAAAGCAAGACAATAAGTACTGATTGTTTTATAATAGAAGTCAAATGAAATGATTTGCCATGTTGGGGCTGATAATTAACTAAATAAGATTCCGTGAAATAAGCAAATCTAACTTGTTTTTATAGCTACATTAAAATGTGAATCTTAAGCAAAACAAGAACATAAATCTTGGCAGAAGCTGCTATAGTAAAATCAAACTGGTTTCGTAGAAGTGAGAATGTTTTATTGAAGGCTATAAAACTTTTTCACATGCCAGCGGAAAAAATTATGATCATAAAATCAGCTCCAGTTTAATGGCTTGGTAAATGAACAGAACATTTCTGTGTGGAGTCATGCAGGCTCCCAACAGTCCATCTCAACAGCCTTTTGTCCTAACTGTTGGATAGGATTGTTCTTTTTATTTTTAAGACATGTAATTTGTAGGATGACCATCCATCCTTAATGAAAAGTCACTAGTATTGGCACATTTCTTTGAGAAATATAAGATTCTAACAGAATAGGATGATAGAAATTTTATTATACCAGAATCTGATCTTTACATATAAACATTGCGTCGTTGACTTCAAAAGGTACAAATTGCAATATAAAGCACACTTTCAATTTAGGCCTTTTGTGTGAGCTTCACCAGTTCAAAATGAGGGGTGTGTGTGTGTGAGGACTGGAATGCTTTTCCATTAAAAAAAAGAAATCCTGAACATAGAATACAGGCAGGTCAGGCGGACAGTTGCCACCTAAGTGTTATGTCAGACTGCGTTGCGGCTGAATAATCACACCCGACACTTCCATGGGTTGGAAATGGCCACAACTTCATTGATTACTGCTATATGGAGCATTGGCCTGGCATCTGGGCAGGATCCCCATTGGCATCGTAGGCCTGGCTGCCGACTGATGCATCACCCGCCAGCCTGCCGCTGGCACCTCGGCACATGTTGTTCTGTCGCCGGCCCTGCCATGCGACCCTTGCCTCCAGATCCGTTGGGGTGAGCAGTCCCGCCGGCCCACTCACCCTGTTGGGATCCGGCCCAATGCCTCAAAAACTGCCAACCCATAAAGTTGTGACAGAGCCCCCTCAGTAGCTCTAACAGCGGAGGGTGGGAGGGTAACAAGCTGCTCCTGCAGATGCTTGGGTGCAAAAGGCGCTGACCATGCGGCTGGACCAGCGCTGGATGGACGCTTCTCCTCCTTCTCTTCATCCCGCCTCCACTCCGTCCTGCACCAGGTGCCAACTCAGCTTGCCGGTAAGTCAGCAGCTTCCTTTTATAGTGCCATCAGTAGCATAGTTACACCTTTCTAAGACAATGAGTTTAGAAGGTAGTGATTCTGCTTGGAATGGCATTGTTAGTTTTCTGTATGAAGAATTGTTTTATATAGAGAATAGTTGTTCCTGTGAGCCCCTTCATAAATTTAGAAGTGGAACTGTCCAGATACTGGTTTATTACAGGTTTTCCGTTCGCAAAGGGCCCTAAGGTGGTTTACAGAAATATATGTAGTGGCATTTTTGTTAAAATCTAGAACCAGAAGAATAACAGCCATAAAAATGACATGATAATCCACAGGTGCCTGCCAAATAAGAAGAATAAGCCATAAACACATAAGCACAGTAAGGACTAGGCTTCAACATTGTACTGGTGCTTTTGATTTTGAAGGTTGTACTTTTAAAAGTCAATGTCGTAAATGTTTGAGAATAAATGATGCAGGGTCAACTCCTGCATACCATAAATCTCCAATCATCCTATTAAGATTTAGACCCATGCAGTAAAGGTCATTGAATTGAACAGCACAGATAAAATGTATCAGCCTCATATATAAAATATATCATCCACTTTGTACCTCCTTTTCTTTACACTGACTGAAAAAGTATGTGTTTATGGGAGAGGGCAAAGGGGTTAGAAAGAAGACAGGGATATTGTTCTAGTACCACTGGCTTAAAAATTACAGAGTTGCATACGGATTGTTCATTTACATTAGTTGTCACAGTTAAGATTAGTAAACAGTATCACTTAGGATGCTATGTTGCTTAATCTCTATGCACAGATCATTATGTTGCAAAAATATCGGAAAGACAATTTAGAGTGAGGGTAAAAAGCACAGTCACTCTGAATGGGTAAACAATTACGCCCCTGTTCACTTCCCACTCTTTTAAAAAAACTCACCCAAAAGGGGATTCTTTTTACAGGATGTAGATGCTTTCACAATGAAGATCCCCTTCCATTTCAGTTCCTAGAGAAGTGGGCTAACATTTCACTATCTGAGCTCAAAGTCAAATGATGGCTTAAGTTCATACCTATAGCATAATCTGAGTATGGGCTAAGTACTAGATCCTGTTTTCCATACTAGGCTCCATTCTTTCTATAAATATTGAAGCACTTCTAATTTTAGGGACATGGTATTAGGTGCTGGAACTATTATGAGGGTCTTCCAATGAGGTATTCATCCCATTAGAATAATGTGTATAACAATGGCAACATTCATGTACTTTCTTCCATGGCTTTAAACATTTCATTAGTACTACGGTATGAACTCATCAAGCACTTCCTCCAGCATTATGTAATATTTCAAGGGAGCCTTAGAGTGTGTGCTGGAATGTCATGCTTCTCCTTTTGACAACAGCCCATATGAAGGGAAGTGTGCTTGAGTGTCAGGACTTGAGCCCACAGTGAGTTCTGATAATTGCCAGATGGAGATTTAGGTTATATACCATCACCCAGCTCTGTCCACAGGACAGAACAAGGAGAACAGCCTGCCAGCAAGGAAGCATTTTAAAGGCAATAAATGGGAGTGGAATTGGAAATGTCCCTGGTTTCTGGAAGCATGTTGGGCTGCCTAACTGGGCAATGATGCTATTGCTGCCCCCATGCTGACTGCAGACTGCTGCCACCATCATCTCCACCACACACAACTCCCAAGTTGACAGGATTCAAGGCTGACATATTGTCACTTGGCACTAATAAACTTCCATTCGTTACTCACTTTTGTATCCCACCATTCCTACAAGGAGCTGAGGATGGCACAATCCTCCTGACCCTATCAGGTAGATTAGACTAAGAGAATGGCTAGTCCAAGGTCACCTTAATGAGCTTTGTGAGGTTTGAACTGAAGTCTCTTCAAGATTCTAACTACTTCATAACTTAGCCCTACAGTGTTCCTATGTGCTACTTTAAAATAAAGTGAAAAAGAAAAGATCTGTTTAGACATAATTACGGAGCTCCAAATTCCAGGGCTAAATAAATTGCTGTATTCTTGAAGATCACTTCAAATACTGATGTACTCAACAGAGAAAATGACCCTGAGAAAGATCATCAAATAAACATTGCAATTGGTCGTTTGTGTCTCTATGGACTTCACACTCAGATGAACAAGTCATTTTCTGGTCTGTGATAGCATATCCCCCAAATTGAACACTAGAGAGCCATGAACACACAGCCAATCAAGCCAGCTTGGTTTAAACTTTAGATAGAGTGCTGGTCCAATGAATGCATTATTTTAAAATATAGTTAAAAAGTCAACACTTTGGGGGAGTACATGAAGTACCATTTGTTTCAATTATATTTTGCTGTGGAACAGCCACCAGGCTCTAAGCATAAGAGTTATATTATTTATTAGAAGAAATACTTGTGAAAAAAGCAAAGAATGGGCAGGTCTGGTTTAAATAGAAAAAAGCTACAACCTGAAAGTGAGTGAAATACTCTTCTCTGAGACCTGAACTCTGTTACTGAACAGGAAAATAAGTTGGCCCAGCCAAAATTGCTAACTTTGTGTGTTGGTTTTTGTAAGCATTGCAAAATGGCTCACATTTTGATTTTTGGCAAATGTTGAAAACATCTGTATTGGTTTGAAGCTGTTCTTCTGAGCACCATTACTTTTTTTTCCTCACTGGTGTGCTCGGTGTAATTTGTCTTCATGACCTTTTATCTTCTCATTTTTTTCCCTTCCTTGCCTCCAAAAATCCAGGAAGTCAGACTGAGAGATAATGCTTAGTTCCCAGTTATGCAGCAAGCTTCATTGTTAAGCGATTTGACTCTTGGACACCCTGGTCTAAGGACACTACACCACACAGGTGGCTCTCATTGGTAATGAAAAAAGGTCCTGGACCAGAAACCTGAATGGACATGACTCACATTCCCTGCCAAGTCATAGTAACAGAGCAGCAGAAGCAAATAGAATTGACACAAAGGGGAACCTGTAAAAAAATCTTGCAGATTGTGGATTCAGTTGTTTCCACAGATGCTGCAACTACCCTTTCTAACACTGCTCCCCCTGCCCGCCCGCCCTACCCTGTGGCTTGCTCCCCACTCTCAGTAGCCATGAGTGGTAGCCTTCTGCCTAATATCCTTGGCCTTTACCCACCCCAACACCTCTGCCATTAATCCCCATCCCTGCCAAATACCCTTACCTTTTCCTACCCCTCCTTGTCAATTACCCTTACCTCCCTTTGCTGCCTCCCTGCTAAATACTTTACCCTTCTTTATCCTTTCCCAATACCCTTCCCCTCTCAAAAAGAGCTCCCCTTTTCCCCTGCAGGATGGATGTTGAAGCAGGGGCCTGAGGAGGAAGGGGGATGTGCACCCCAATTCTGGCTGGGGCTGGTGAGGTTCTGCATACCCCAGCACTACCAGAGGCAGTTTGCTCCCCAGTGCTGCCGGGGCCTGCAGCCCTGGGCCAGGGTGACTTTGACTTCCTGAGTGCTGGCCAGGGCTTCACACATCCCAGTGCTGTTGTCCTTCTTCACTCTCCTCTGTGTATACTGGAATGCAGGGGGAAGCTGTCCCCACCTTTCCAGCACTGTCTGAGTGTTTCCCCCCCGCCTCAGCCTTGTTCTCTTCCAGTGAGGTCAGTGAGAGGATGCTGATACTGCCTGAGCCTCATTGAGCTGCTCCTGTGCACACTTTTAAGGCAGGCAAGTAAGTGGGACATACACACAGAATGAATTTTTGTTTTGGGAAGGTTCAAGTGCACATTCAAACTGAGGTCTCCTGGATTCTATTCTGAAAATCTAACTAGTACACTACACTGGCTTTTGTTGGGGGGAGGGTCTACTGTAGGACAGTAGCAAGCCACCAGGCCTGGGTGAATCATGCAAGTCATGTGGTATCAAGTCGCCCAGTGGTTACTTCTGGACCTGGTCCCAATAAATCCTCCTGCAAAGGGCTAAAACAGCCCTGGAAAGGGCCCTACCCCTTTCATCTGTGTTTTACTGACAGGACCTGATAGAGAGGCTACCATGAGCATAAACTAAATACTACATCAGGGGGTCTGAGACCCTCCCATGGTTCGACTCAAAAATTCAGTCAACAATATATCAGATGGAATTTCAAAACTCTATATAATCTTGCAATGAAATCAAAGTGCTCATGTGCTATAATTACTATTATTCCCCAACAAGATATACCATTCCCTAGAAGGTTCCTATGTTCTCATAAATATCTTAATAGGCATTCATAAATACAATAAATAACATTTCATAAATACAATACAATAGAAAATATCAATTCAACAGTTCCCAGTGTTGGATTGATATTTTCTATTGCTTTGGCCTCTGGGGCCCCTGGCAACCTTAGTAACATATAGTTTGTGTGCATGATGGTGCAGTAACATTTTTTATGTTGGCAAAAGTTTTATAAGTAATCAACAGCACTTCTACATGTCCCATAAACATTTAATTCTCTTACAAAATTCAGTGAATTTAGAACCATCTCTAGAGAACTGACTTTACGCTACAAGCATTTCTTCAATACCAAGAGAACTCAAGACACTGCTTAGTAGTATCTGACCCATGACAGCTCTGATTAACTGATTGGTATGATTAATTTAATAACTTCATTAAACAGACATATTTTAAATCAAATTCTAATTTAAGCTTCTCATTAATTTCCATATTAATGTGACTATTGTGATGTAACATGATGCTTCCTTATGTGTACAAGTGGTTTTCTCCCATTGTCATAATCTGCTATGACAGCTTTGAGAACACCATGTGCACATTAAGTTTGAGATCATATCCAATAGATCTGGCAATCTAATAGATCTAAGCAGAGTTACATTGATTTCTAAAGCCATTGATTTCCTTGGGCATAACTTAACATAACAGGTTCTCCATGCATCTGAAGACACAATTCACATGAGTTTACATAATATATTTTAAAGAGGACTCATATGAATCAGGCTTTTACCACACATGAAGGCCCTGGCATCATGGCAAAGAAAAGAGAGCCTGCTTCTCCACTATATAAAAGCCAGAGTTAATACATGACCCTGGCTAGCACGTAAGTCTTATCAATGTACATTGTTTTTACAAGATAATGGCAGTGCCGTGCCAGAAATTATGATAGTTCAATGATTTTTGATGATGCCAAAGATTCATTATTGGAAAAGGTAGAAGAAGAAGATTGTGTTTAATAAATGGGCAGTGAAGGGGAAGGTTGGTTGACTGATGAAATTCAACACATTTTGAAAGCTGCTGAGTAATAAATGATCCCATTCATGAGATTCTGAAAAGGATCAATCTACCACCATATTGCTGTTTAGATTATTCATTTCAGTTTGAATGTTGTGTGATTTCCCCCATGGTCATGCAATGAAATTGTTTGGGAGTTCAGTAAAGGCAAAAGGAAAGTGCTTATTCACACATTATGTAATTATGTAATTTATGATGGTAAGATATGGTGACCCATAACTAAGACAGCTTTTTAAAAGGACTATTCAAATTTTAGAGGATAGATTTTATCAATTGATATTAGTCATGATAAAAACCCCTGCAAATCCTTTTGCCATCTCACCAGCAGGAAGCCCCTCTTCCCCTCTGGTATGTCCCTGTTTTCAAGTTGCCCTCCCAATCAGAATGAAGAGGCAGGCACCAGCACTGGAATATAAAGGGTCATTTTATTGAATAATGACAACATAAATTTGCAACCATGGCAAGGGACTAACTAGCAGTACAGGTCAGGCCCTGGGGTCATTCTTGGACCTCTGCCCTGACCTGTTTTGGTAAGCCACCCTCTGCCCCGGATGTGAGCCATCCATCGTATGATGGGGCCCCAGCCTGGCCAGTTGATGTGGTTCTCCCTTAAAGCTGGGGGAGGACTGGCTTTTCCAGGGGTTTCCCACCCGGGTATCTGTCCTCGCTCACTGGGCCGCGAAGCAGCCAGCCACTCCTGACAGACCTCAATTCCCCACCAATGGGGATACGCCACAGGTGTTTGCTGCCTTGCTGCTTTCCCCCCTACTTCTAATCTGCCACTGCCAAGGCCAAGCCTCTGCTTAGTCCTTTACATCCCACAAGTGGCTTAGAGACACCCTGAGCCCTTGCTGCAGGTCCTCCAAGAATATCAGGACGCCAGGCCAGCACTGAGAAATAAATAATCCCATTCATGAGATTCTGAAAGGGATCAATCTACCACCATATTGCTATTTGGATTATTCATATCAGTTTGAATGTTGTGTGATTTCTCCCGCAGTCATGCAATGAAATTGTTTGGGAGTTCAGTAAAGGCAAAAGGAAAGTGCTTATTCACATATTATGTAATTAATTTATGTAATTTATGATGGTAAGATATGGTGACCCATAACTAAGATGGCTTTTTAAAAGAACTGTTCAAATTTTCAGAGGATAGATTTTATTAATTGATATTAGTCGTCATGATAACCACCACTACCACCCCCACCCCGCAAATCCTTTTGCCATCTCACCAGTAGGAAGCCTCTCTCCACCTCTGGCATGTTCCTGTTCTCAAGTTCTCTATGATATGCAGAAAACACAAAGGAGGAAATATCTCCATTTAAACTGGCTTTGGAGAAGGCAGCAGCAATGCAAGATACTCATGCGGTGCCTGCCTTTTGCAAAAGCGGTATTGGAAATGACACAAGACCCAGCCATTCCCTTGTGCAGTTTTCTCATCTCTAGACCCTTCACAGACATTCCACAGAGCACTTGGAGCACCTTCTGTGGAGCACAGGAAAAGAGGAACAAGCAAGAGAGAGACATATCGCTTCTTGCTTTCTTTGAAGCCTGGAAGAAGATTTAAATAGACCCTGCACCACCCTGATTGCTGTGTACATGCCCACGGTATTGGGCATATGGACAGGATCTTGCTTTTGCAAAAAACAAAAACATCATGAGCATTTCATATTGCTACTGCTTTCCTAAAACAAAAAACAAAATTAAAGAAGTCCTCCCCACTCCCGACTCCTGAGTCTTCTGCAGAGGCACAGCACATTGTAAAGGGTAAGGGTCTTGTTTTACCCCAGAAGACTTGGGTGAGGTTTAGATCAGTAAGACCCACAAAGCGAGATAACAAAGCCAAAATCTGTGGACCTTTGAACATAATAGCTGAATGGCCGTTTCACAGGCAGAGGCACTCTACCTCTGGGTGCATAATGCTGGGAACAAAGGACCTCTGTTGCCTTGAAATCCTGCTTGTGAGCTTCCTGGATAGGCCACTGTTGAAAAGAGAACTCTGAACTGGTCTAGCTCATCAAGGGTTTTATTACACATCTCTGTGTTCTAAGTAGCTCTTTCAAAAGTTTCATGAGCTGTCTTTGGCTGACAAAGAAGGATCATGCCATCCATTGCAACTCCTTTTGTTTTGTGTTTTTCCTCCAAATACACCTGAATAAATGTTGGAATCTGCTACAATTGGCAGGGCAAAGAATAAAACGAGGGGGAAATGTTAGCTAGAATAACTGAGAAATTTCAGAAATGTGAGGAAAATAGCAGATCTATTACTCAGTGGGAAAATATACTCCCCTCATACTATGTTTTATTTAGAAAGTTTGCAATTAAGCAGGGGAAACAACATTAACAATTAATGGGACACATTAAACTTGAATTCGTTTGATAGTGGGCTGCAATTTCCCCAGAGGTAATTGCAGAGTTGGAAAAATTAGGCTAAAATGAAGCTGATATTTCATGGCTAATAAAGCACCTACCACATTGCCATTATCAAAGGGCCTCTGCGATTCTTAAACTAATGTGTTACTGTCGTCCTCACTTTAGGTTTCCAAACTACCAAGGAAAACACATTGCCCTTTCTGCCCTATATAAAACATACATCTAAGAACTTTGCTGGTTTTGAGGCGCAATTCTCCTAAACTGCTGAAGAAAATAAAAATAAAATACATTGTTTTGTAAATGAATTCTCTCTAGAACAGGTCACAACTAACCTCCTGGAGACCAGGAAACAAATACTCTACCCCCAAAGAGCCCAACCAGGATCACTCTGGGCCTAAACAGTTCCATGTATGGAACTCTCATTTTTTTTCTTATTAATATCTGATGTTTTGGAGCCAATCTGAATCAAGAGTGCAGCTTGGGGGAGGGGGGCAAGACTTCCCACTACACTATTGTTCCTGATAGGAAATGGCCCCACGGAACTGCTATTTGCCTCACTGGAGTAAACCTACAGCTCATTATTCCTTTATGATGGCCCCAGGGGCAAATGGCAGCTCTGTAGGGTCACTTCAGGTCTGTGTAAAGGGAATCTAAGGTGGGGTCATGCTCGCTAGTGAAAAGAAAACTGTTTGGACACTTAATTAGTGTTGCCAGGTACAACCAGATACAATCTGGCAACTGGCAGGAGATGGGGGAGGCAGGGACTTCTGTTTTGCAGGAGGGATTGGCATCCCTAGTACAATGATACCACTTCTGATCAGTGGCGTAGCATGGGTGGCAAGAGGGGCAGTTGCCCTGGGTGCATAATTTTGGAGGGGCACTGCACCAAGGACAGCTTGCATTCTGTGGGAGGCTACCCGTGGCACCCTGACCATCTGCTGTGCCAATGGGTCTGTTGTTCTGCAGCTGGGGAGCACGCTGAGCCAGCGGTGGCGCAGGCAGCTCCCATGGAGGGCTGCCTAGAATTTTCTTTATTTAACCTATAAACTATAAACAATAACATAAAAACTATAAACAATAAACATAAAGGATAAGAAAAACACAACATTCTAAACAGAAGACACACTAACAATACATAAACAAGTAAAAAAAATAAAAACGAACCTAAAATTACACTACAAGTTGAGTTCAAATTATCTCAGCAACAAATATATATCATTTCTAGAGACCCATTTATTCTAAGTTAATCATAAGAACCCTCTTTTTTCTATTGTTCATGTTTCTTAATCCTTATTATCCATTTCATGTAAAAAGTCTATAAACGGTTTCCATTCAGTCAAGAAGTTAACTAATGTCCTTTCTCTAATCAATGCAGTAAGTTTTGCCATTGATACAAACTTCAAAAATGTTGTCCACCATTCCTCCACTGTAGGCGATGTTGGAGTTTTCCGCTTTTGTGCATAAAGTACTCTTGCTGCCGCAATAAAGTATAAAAACAAAGTTCCAAAGCTGTCCATTATTCCCAACATAAAAGTCTCTGGTTTCAACTGGATTTTAATGTTCAAAATCTTCTGAATCGATGATTGTATCTGTAACCAGAAACTCTTTGCTTTCTTACATGTCCACCACATATGAAAAAATGTCCCTTCTTGTTTAGCACATTTCCAACATACATTTGAGGCACCCTTATACATTCCAGCCAATTTTTCAGGAGTCATATACCAATGATAACAGCATCTTGTAAAAATTTTCTTTGATACTGGAGCTTAATGTAAATTTCAACCCTGTTGTCCACATATTTTCCCATTGCTCCATTAGTATGTCATGTCCACATTTTTTGCCCATTTAATCATACATCTAGGTAAGACATTCATTTTAATTCTAGCTATTCTTCCCAACAACGGTAATTGAATCTTATCTCATCTTAACATATCCCTTTTGATTTCATTCCAAGTCTTAATATAATTTTTTTGGAATAACATACAATTCATATTTGACAAAGTAATCCCCAAGTATTTTACCTTTTTCTCAATTTTGAACCCTGTTTTGCTCTCGAGTTTCATTTGGTCCTATATTTTCATAATTTTAGTTAACATTTTGGTCTTCTGCTTATTAACTTTAAAACCAGCCACTACACCAAATTCTTTCAACTTTGTCATTAAAGTTTCAATTCCCTTTAAAGGGTCCTCCAAAACCAACACCAAATCATCCGCAAAGGCTCTTAATTTGTAATTCTCCTATTTCACCTTTACACCTCAAATTCTCTCATCTTGTCTTATGTCCCTGCTCAGAACTTCAAGTACCAGTATAAATAATAAAGGTGACAATGGGCAACCTTGTCTTGTGCCTCTTTGTATTCCACATGGTTTGGTTAACTCTCCATTCATGTCTAGCCGTGCTGTCTGGGATGTAGAAATTGATTTAGTCCGTCGGTTTCGTTTTCTCAGCCATGTCGGACGCTCCTCTCCGCGGGTCCGGGAGGAAGCGCCCGAGCCCCCTGACCGGGCGGCTGATCTGCAAGGATTAGCCCCCAGGACTCCCAGTTAGGGAGGCAGGGTCCGGGACGCTGCGGGAAGAACCCCCCGAAATCTATGCGGGGGGGGAATTGCCCGTTTGTCCCTATGGAGGCCGGCAGACGTGCGCGGCGCCTTGAGTGCCGCCGGGCAACGAGAAACGGCAAATAAAAGAAACAGGCGGAAGCCTGCAAACAAGCGAATCCCTTCTGTTCTACAAGCGTTTGTGAAGGAGCGGTGGATCTGAAGAAGACTCGCTCTTCCCCTTCGGTGAGTTCCAGAATTTGGCTGGCGCCCCCCCCCCCTAAAATGGCTGCAAAGAAGCAAAGTCCCACTCTGGGTAAGTCAATCTCGGCTACCTTGCAGAAGGGAGAGTCGCTCGAAGAATTGGTGCGCAGGGCGGTGGTGGAAGCCATAAAACCCTTTGTTGACAAGCTGAACGAAACTGATCAAAGGGTGGGCTTAATTGAAAGCAAAGTGTAAACCATTAAGGAAGCAGCGGGGGGGCAGAGAAGTCTGCTCTGGAAAGTGCGTCACTTGTGAAGGCTACGAAAAAAGAGCTGAAGTTGGTGGAGAACCAGCTGATCGGGCTACAGGTGGAACGAACGCAGACAATTTTGCGCCTCCAAAACGTGAAAGAGGAGGAAAATGAGGATCTGTGGGGTTTGGTCTCGGAACTACTGGCGACACCCGCGAGGACAACTAAAGAAGAGGTCAAAAGCGCCATTTTGGAGGTCCGTTGGGCTTCTTCAAAATATGCAATAAAGCGACAGCTGCCTCGCGAGATCATCATTGACTTTTCATTTAAAAAGATTCGGGACACTATCCTATATAACTCATACAATGCGGATTTGGACTTTATGGGCAATAAAGTCAAGATTTTGAAGGACGTTCCATTTCTAGTCCGGAAAAGACGTTTTAAGTACAAAAAGTTTGTAGCTTTTCTGAGGGACCGCGGAATAAAGTACAAATGGTTACTTCTGGAAGGAATATGGTTTGGACATAAAGATCAAGCCTATAAGATATTATCAGAAGATCAACTAAGGGATTTTGAGGAGAAAAACCCGGAATTCCAGTGCACTAAGCAGGAAGAAAGGGAGAAGTCTGAGGGGGGGGGGAGGAGACGAGCACCGCAGTTGCGGCTGCTCAGAGAGAATTGCGTCCGGGACCCAGAAGGGGGAGGAAAGTTTAATTAGAATTTGGAATGTGTATTCTGTGTGATTAACCACTCCATCATTATCTTATTGAGCTTTTTTTTTTATTATGGCAGTATGAAGGGAAAACATTGAAGTGTAGTGTTGATTGTAGGTTATCCTCCCTTTTTTTTCCTATTCTCCCCACCCCTTTTCCTTTTCTCCATCTTTTCCCGTCCCTTGTGATAGTCTTGTGTAGTGTTTTGTATACTGAAAAATAAAAAAATTATTAAAAAAAAAAGAAATTGATTTAGTCCATTTTATAAAATTGTCTCCATATCTTCCAAGATCTTAAACAGGAATTTCCACTTTAAATTATCAAAGGCCTTCTCGGCATCTAGGAAGATCTACGCAGCTTGTCTTTCATTATGTTTTTCCAAGTATTCCAGAATATCCAATACTATTCTTACATTGTCTTTCAGGTGCCTCCTAGTTGAAAATCCACTTTGGTCTTCATGAATAATGTCCTGTAGAACACAGTTCATTATTCGTGTCTTCAAGTCTTCCAGCCAAGATCATTGCAAACAGCTTATAGTCATTGTTTAATAATGACATTGGCCTATAATTTCTTGTCAATGTCTGATCTTGTCTGTCTTTTGGTATAGGCAGTGCTTTTTTCCTGGGGGGACTCAGGGGGACGCGTATCCCTAAACATTTTGTGAATCTAAGGGAAGAAAGTAAAAATTTTAAAATGTTGGAATTCCCGCTAAACCAACTCCAAACGTATTGTGGATATTTATGTGATTTGTTAAGTTTTATGTAGCGTATGTTGGCAACAAAGATGTTTAGTTATATTTAAACTCACTAGGAGCGCTGTTCGTCTTACAAAAAATGGAGCGTCTTTGAGCATCGAACACGCCACCAAGATCGCTGGCATAATCGGTGATCGTTAGGATGCAGACAAATACAAACAAGTCTTCTCTAAGCCACTTGGAGCTCTGGTAGTTGGAATCTAGCACGGTGATTGGTCAGTCTTGTTGCTACCCCCAATGGCGGTGACCAATTTGTGTATTTGTGTACATTTTGTGCAAAGAGTGCAAAGAGTTTGTCTATACCAAAACTCTTTGGTTGTGCGCACGTGTCACTATAGAGGGGCTTGGTTGGCAATACTGATACCCATAATTCTCATCACGACAGTCTTCCACGACATCATTTCCTTTCACAGTGTTTCCTGAGTCTCAGATGGAAGTGAGTGTTTAATCTGTGATAAAATGGTGATTTTCTTGAGTCAAACTGAGAGTAGCCCTAAACATTTTTTTAGAAAAAAAGCACTGGGTATAAGTGTTATGTTGGCTTCCTTTCACAACTCCAGCATTTTACCTCCCTCTAAAATAGAGTTCATCGTCTTTTGTAAAGGCTAGAGAAGTTCATCCTCAAAACACTTATAGTAGCTACTTGGGAGTCCATCTGGTCCAGACGCTTTCCCCAACTTACTCTTTTTTATAGCGTCTCCCACTTCTCTTGCTGTTAAAAGTCCATTCATAATCTGTCTTTATTGTTCCGTGATCTTAGGTAACTTCTGTTTATTAGTATATTCATCTATTTTTCCATTGATATGTCGTAGCTCTTATACAGATTTGCATAATACTGATAAAATGCCTTTTGTGTATCTGCAGTATCTGTTAATACCTTACCTGCCTCTTGTATTTTCAATATCATTCTCTTTTCTCTCTCCTTTCTCTATTTATAAGCCAACCATTTTCCTGGCTTATTTGCATATTCAAATATTCTTTGTTTGGTGTAATTCAGTTTAATTTCCGTTTCTCTTGACATTAACATTGATAGTTGTTGTAAGATCTTGATATGTTGCAGTATATTCGTATTTCCAGGAGCTCTCTTTAGTTCTTCCCAGGGGTCATTTTGTAGAAAAAGAGCAGGAGGAACTCATTAACATAACTCATTAGCATATGCCACACCCCTTGACAGCACCAGAAGTGTGTCATTGGCATAACTGACTTGCATGTCACACACCCTGACATCACCTATCCTGGCTGTTTTGGACCTAATCTAGGCTATTCAGGGCCAAAATTGGGCCCAAAATGGCAAAAGGGGGATGAAAATGGCTGAAAAGGGGCCCAAAATGGTCAGGATCGGGCCGCAGCTGAGTGGGAGAGTGATCCACCACCTGTCAGAGGCCCGATCCGAACAGTTTTGACCCCAATCCAGGCCAAAACAGGCTCAAAATGGCTGAGAGTCAGGTGGGCTGGGCCACCTGTCATGTGACCTCTTTGGGGAACTGCCAGAACTGCGTTCCTGCACATTCCCCTCAAAATGAGTCCTGGTTCTTCCTCTTTGCTCTTTATCTCCTCCAGAATACGTTGCTTTTCCTCTTGATTCTTTGTCTTCAGTTGAGCATTATGTTGGATTAGATAACCTCTAATAAATGCCTTACTTGCATCCCAAACCATTCTCCTGTCTGTGCCTTTGTTTAAGTTTAATTCAAAAAAATATTTTAGTTTATTTTTACAGTCTTTAATAGTCCCGTCATTTTGTAACACAGCTTCATTTAATCTCCACATAAAGGTACCTCCTTTCCCTCTATAAGTCATTGATACAGGATTATGATCTGAGAAGATCTTGGGTAGGACCTCTATTTTAACCACCTTGGTGGCAATGTCCTTTGATTTCAAAATCATATCTATTCTTGAGAAATTCTTTCTGAAAAAAAGTATACTCCTTTGCATTACCATTTTTCTGTCTCTGCAAATCAATCAAACCCAAATTGTCCATTAAATCAAAGAAAGCTTTTGGTAGTTTACCCCGGATCATCTTAATATGTTTCTCAGAGCATCTATCTATATTTGGGTCAATCACTCCATTCCAGACTCCCATCAAACAACAATTTTCATACTTTAAATCTGTTAAACAATCCCCATTTTAAAAAATAAAATCCAGTTCTATTCTCATTTGGAGCATCGAGACCCGCCACCAACATTTTTGTCCCCTGTAAGTCGATTTCTACCACCACATATCTTCCATGCTCATCACTCAATATCAGTTTAGGCTTTAAGTTGTCAGACAGTGGCTTGCTAAAAGTTGCAATCCAGACTACCTCTTTCAATGAGACAAGAATCCATTGATTTCAAAAGATTTACTGAATATAAACAACCATTATAGTCCACTATCCAAGATACTAGGATCTTGGCTGATACACTAGTATTGTTACGAATGACAGGCAAAGGCTAAGGTACAGAATAGCAAATCCCTGCAGGCCCCATCCTCCCCCCATAGTTCTCAAAACAAGCGGCTCGGAGCTGAGAAAGTGAAAGTTTCCCAAGGCTGGAAGGGTTGTAGTCATAACATTCCTCTTCACTAAGATATCTTCTACTGAACTGCTTGCCACCTGCAAAAGAAGCACTTAAAACACTGACAGGATTAAAATGGAGTCTCTTTGGTTTGCACATATAAGAAACATAGTCAGAACATGACATTCTGCCCCCTCTAAAATGCTCTTCCCCCAGGCTTGAAAGGGTACAGAGTGTGAAACGCATTCAACAACTTAGGAGCATGAACATGAATAGACTCTACCCACTCATCATACCCAGAGTCAAAGTCCTTCCACCTGATGAGATAAAACAGCTTATTACGTTTGATTTTAGAGTCCAAAATTTGCTGTACTTCGTAATGGATCTGGTCATCAATTAAGGTTGGTATGGGAGGAGCACGGGTGTGCCATTGATTTGCTGGGGGAACCTTTTTTAATAAGCTGATGTGGAAAGTAGGATGCACATGACGTAGGTTCTTTGGTAAATCAAGTGCTACAGTCACTTTGTTGATTACTTGACGAACAGGGAAAGGTCCCAAAAACTTCAACGCCAATTTACGGCTGGTTTGTGCAACTTTCAAATTTTTCGTGGACAAATAGACGAGATCACAAGGATGCAGTTCCCATTCAGCCACACGATGGCGATCTGCGTATTTCTTATAATCCTGTTTAGCTTTGTCGAGATGTTTTTGAATAAGAGTCCATTGCTGAGCTGCCTCCCCCCACCATTCTGAAACGTCTTTGGAAGCTGTAGCAGGGGGAAGAGCTTCAAAAGGAAATGGTTTAAAGTGATAACCATAAACTATTTTGAAAGGTGTTTCTCCGGTAGAAGCATATACACTGTTGTTGTAAGAAAACTCTGCTAAAGGCAATAAATCAATCCAATTGTCTTGTTGGAAATTAATGTAGCAGCGGAGAAATTGTTCTAATATTTGATTAGTTTTTTCTGATTGCCCGTCGGTTTGTGGATGATGGGCGGAGCTTAAGCCTTGTTCAATGCCCATAAGTTGAAGCTCCCGCCAGAAGTTGGCAATGAATTGTCCGTCGTGGTCGGATATCACCTTTGATGGAAAAGAATGGAGTTTTACAATGTATTTCAGAAAGACGTCCGCCAACTTTTTTGCTGAAGGCATAGTGGTACAAGGAATGAAGTGGGCTTGTTTTGAAAACAGATCTACTACAACCAAAATGCAGGTGTCTCCTCCCTCCTGCTTTTAAGTTGGGGCATGCGCGATAGGGCATCTGCAAGGAAATTCGTTTTACCGGGTAGGAATTTGAGAGTGAAATTGAATTTTGAAAAGTATTCCACCCATCTCAACTGTTTGGCATTTAGTCTCCGAGGACTACGTAAAGCTTCCAAATTTTTGTGATCTGTCCAGACTTCAAAAGGATGGCGGGCCCCTTCTAACCAATGCCTCCAAGAGGAGAGCACCGCTTTTACAGCAAAAGCTTCCTTTTCCCAAACATTCCAATTTCTCTCTGGTTCCAAAAATTTTCGAGAGAGATAAGCGCAAGGTTTAAGAACATTGTCCTCCCCCCGCTGTAGAAGGACACCCCCAATCGCGGCATCACTGGCGTCCACCTGTACTATGAATGGATGATTTTCATTGGGGTGTTACAGCACTGGCTCGGAGATAAATTGCTGCTTTAGGAGATCAAAAGCTAACTGGCATTGTGGTGTCCACAAGAGTTTAGCGTTTGGTTTCTTTGCTTGTTCCCCTTTGTTTTTTGTTTTTAACAGTTCAGTGAGGGGAAGAGTTATTTGGGCAAAGTTTTGTATAAATTCTCTGTAGAAATTGGCAAACCCCAGAAAGGATTGCAGTTCTTTACAGTTGGTGGGGGTTTGCCACTCTTGTACGGCTTTTACTTTGCCTGGATCCATTTTTAGTCCATCTTTTGAAATGTAGTATCCTAAATAACTGAGTTCAGTTTTGTGGAATTCACATTTAGACAATTTGATGGGCAGTTTGTTGCACATTAGAGTAGTTAAAACTTTTTGTACTAGATTTACGTGTTCTTCCTCTGTTTCAGAGTAAATTAGAACATCATCTAGGTAAACAACTACTCCTTTATATAAAAAATCGTGCAAAACTTCATCGATCATGGACATGAAAACCAAAGGGGCCCCAGCCAGGCCAAAAGGCATAACTAAATATTCGTACTGTCCTAAGGGCGTATTGAACGCCGTTTTCCATTCATCCCCCTCCCTTATACGAACGTGGAAGTAAGCATCTTTTAAATCTAATTTTGTGAAGATCTTACCTTGTGCCACGACGTTGAGTAGATCTCTGATGAGAGGTATAGGATAGGCGTTTGTGGAGGAGACTGCACTGAGTCCTCTGAAGTCAGTACACAGACTGTTTGCTGGTCTGATAAATCCTCTTTGAAGATTAGTGTCAACGAATTTGCGGAGCTCCTCTCTTTCATTTGGGCTCATGGGATATAGTCTGCCTTTGGGTAAGGTGGCTCCTGGAATTTTTTCCACTGCACAATCTGTCCTCCTATGTGGAGGTAGGGTGTTAGCTTCTTCTTCTGTGAAGGCTTGCAAATAAGCCCTGTATTCTTTAGGTATTTGATTAATTTCTTCTTGGGTTAAGAGTGCTTGTTCCATGAGGGCGGGATTGTTACCCCAATTCTGGTTCCAACGATGATTTTTGCAGTTATCGTGTTTAAAGCTAATGCTTCCAGCTGACCAGTCTATGTCTGGGTTGTGGTCCCACAACCATCTACTCCCCAAAATCAGAGGATATTTAGCTGTAGAGCTAATTACAAATGACCTTGTTTCCCAGTGTTGACCCATGCCTGTGATTACAGGTATTGTTTCAGTGGTGACTGGGTTCATACTGGTACCATCCATTTGTTCAAAAATAACTGGAGTTTCGAGCTCTTTCATTGGGAGTACTAGTCCATTTACTAGAGCTGGCGCAATAATGTCTCTGGAGCAGCCGGAATCGATAAGGGCTTGTACACGAATATGAGTCTTTCTTTCAGGATTAACCAATGTAACAGGCATGAATAATATGGACCCTCTAGGTCTTTCCACTATGGGAGTCGACTGGGGCTTGATCTGCCGTTTGGGTCCCTTTACGACAGATCCATCTCGTTTCCCAAGTTGGGGCTTTCGGGTCCCTTTTCGCTGGTGAGGGCAGTTGGATCAAGGTCCATAATTTCTTCTAGCTCTAACCCTTTCTCGGGAGGATTTCTTCGGGTAGCCCCTCGTCCCCTTGCTGTTCATGGAGTTCGCGTTGGGCGGTATGGTGGGGGAGGGGTGGTAGAGATTGTTCGCCGTGGTGGGAACGGAGTTCTTTGCACAGGCCTGGATGGACATTGTGCCACGAAGTGACCACTTTGGCCACAATGTAGGCATAGTCCTTGTTGCCATCTAGCATCTCTCGCTCCTCTGGCTGCGTACCCTGCTCCCCTTCCCCCTCTTACAATTATTGAAGTCCGCCGGTGCCCTGTTGCTTGCTGTTGCTCTACGAGCCGTACTTCCTGCATGCGGTTTTCTACTTCACATGCCAATTGAATCCAACCCAAGAGTGTGGGGGGATTATCTTGCATAAGGGCTCGGTCCAGCAATCTGGGATTCATGCCTTGTTTAAACAAAATTATTTTGGTGGATTCCTCACACCTTGGACATTTAGCGGCTAGTTGTCGGAATTTAGTAACATAGTCTCTGGCCGACATACTGCCTTGGCTAATGGTTTGTAACTCTGTTCGGGCTCTGCTCTCCTCCAAAGGATCTTCATATTGGGCTCGGAGTGCTGCTACTAATCCCTGTAAGGATCCTAATTCTGGGGGCCCCAATTCATACAAAGCTACATACCATTCCGCCGCCTTTCCTTGCAACCGGGATCCCAGGTGTTCAATTTGGCTAGCTTCATCCTCAAATAAATGTCCCCAATGATTGAAGAATTGTAGTGCTTGCACGAGAAAAAATCCCAACTTCGTAGGATCCCCACTGAACGTAGCTTCTAGCTTTACCCATCCCATCGGTAACTCTTGAGGTCTGGCTACTGGTGCCGGAAGTGGGTAGTACGGTAAAGGCGCTGGTCCCGGTCTCGGCTGTAGCTCAGGTCTGCGTGGGATGGGTTGCATTGGAAGCGGTTGGGGTCTTGGTTGTGGGGGCCTCTGCGGTCTCAGAGGTGGAGGACCTTGTGGCCTTGGTGGTGGTCCTTGCGGTCTTGGACCCGGAGGACCTCGTGGAAGTGGAGGGGTCCTTGGGGTCGCAAAGGTGGAGGACCCTGCAGTACGGGCCCCGGCACTGGACCTCGTGGGAGAGGTTGAAGGGGCAGCTGTTCTTGTGGTTGAAGAGGTTGGAGAGGGGGTGGGAGACCCGGAGGAATCTCCCTCGGCTGCAGAGGTTGTTCTCCTGGGAGGATTGGCGATTCCTGCGGCTGGAGAGGAGGTTGATCTGGCTGACCTCCTCCTCCTTCGTCTCCCGGAGGACCTTCCGGAGGGGGTCTTACTGGCTCCTCTTCCTGGAGGTCCTGGAGTTGGTCAGGTGGTGGTATTACTGGTTCTTGCTGATCATCAGCTGGCAAGACCAGTTGCTCTTCCTGAAGGGGAACCGGATCTGGTACCGGATGCATTCCAGGTAAAATTCTTTGAAGAGCTGCCACTCCTCGACTAATCGAAACTCTGGTGTGCTCTTCTTGCTGGGGCTCCTCTCCTGAGCCTTTTACGTCCAACACTGACAACAAGTGGACCGCATGTGCTAAACTCTCTTCCATGCTACTGATTCTTTCTTCCAGTCTTTGCACATGTCTTGGAGTTGAGGTGTCAGCCTCCTCCTCTGGTGAATCCTGGGGTTGTTCGGTCGGAAATTGTGTAGTCTCTATATATTCCGCACAGGAAGCGGCAGCTCGGGGCCACGGCCGAATCTCTCCCATTCCTGTGGCCCCGGTACCTTCTCCTTCCTCCGATATACCTGCTAGGATTCCTTTCGCTAGCCCCGTTATTGCTGAAATTCCAGCATCCACTGCTAAAGTTCGGCTTTGTAACTGCTGCCAACTTTGATCACTCGACTCGCGTTGCCCCGTCCACGGGGTGACTTCTGCGTAGTCCCAACTCATCAGATCGCGACAGGAGGTTTCCCATACCTGGGTGCTTTCAGAACCTCTTAGGTCCCACTGCATTTGGTCAGATTCTCTATTCCAGTAATACCACAGTTGACTACTGGAGACTTCCACTGACGAACCGACCACTCGATTCCCATCCATTTGCGATCTGGAAAACACTGTACTCGCTCTCCTCTCCCTCGTCTCTCTTGGCCTCGAACCCCACTGCCTCGGTGTAGGTGGCGATATTAGGGGTTCCGCCACCACCCTTGGTCGAGCTCCCGCTCCGTCAGGCACGAGGGTATACACTGTGGTACGGCTTGACACCATTCCCCCCGGAACGGGTTGATTTGTAGGTTCCAGTCCTTCCGAGTTGGAGGCATAAGGATCAAACAAAGGGTCCCTGTTGGACGCGGCCTTGGTATCCATCTCCCCTGGCTTAGGCATTGGAACAGCGGTGATTCGTAACAAAATGTCAGACAGTGGCTTGCTAAAAGTTGCAATCCAGACTACCTCTTTCAATGAGACAAGAATCCATTGATTTCAAAAGATTTACTGAATATAAACAACCATTATAGTCCACTATCCAAGATATTAGGATCTTGGCTGATACACTAGTATTGTTACGAATGACAGGCAAAGGCTAAGGTACAGAATAGCAAATCCCTGCAGGCCCCATCCTCCCCCCATAGTTCTCAAAACAAGCGGCTCGGAGCTGAGAAAGTGAAAGTTTCCCAAGGCTGGAAGGGTTGTAGTCATAACATTCCTCTTCACTAAGATATCTTCTACTGAACTGCTTGCCACCTGCAAAAGAAGCACTTAAAACACTGACAGGATTAAAATGGAGTCTCTTTGGTTTGCACATATAAGAAACATAGTCAGAACATGACATAAGTGTGGTTTGATGTACAAAGCAATTCTGTTCTTCTTTTTGGTATCTGCTCCTATAAATTCTTCACCCAGTATTTTATGTCAGGAATTTTATATTTTTTTTCTATTATGGGTTTCTTGTGAACAAATCATGTTGTATTCTAGGTTCTTTAAGTAGTGCAAAATTTTCTTCTTATTTTGGGCTGAATTTGCCTCATTAATATTCCATGTTAATCTTTTGTAATCCATAATGCCATGAGATTTTTAAAATTAATAAAATGGGGGGGGGGGAAATCAGAGGTGTATATATGGAAAGGTAAAAAACAGAGTTAGATATGAGCTCCCATTTCCTTCTCTTCCTTGCTCTGCTCCAATTGTTGTCTTATTGATGCTTCAGTTGAACTTTTTGTCAGAATGTCATCCAAATTTCTATATTTTTCCAGAAAGTCTCTAGCTTTATGTACCGAGTTCAGCCTAAATCTTTGTCCTTGAAATGTAAAAATCACACCTTCTGGAGTATTCCATCAAAAAGCAATATTTTTCTATTTTAGCTTTTCCACCAGGAAGCTATAATCCTTGTGTTTTTGCAAAAATTGGATGGGATTTTCTTTCAAAATGATAATCTGGGCACAGCAATTGTTAATTTTGTGATATAATGCTATTGTAAAAATTGCTTCACTCTTCTTCTTACAAAGTGGACCAGTACATCCCTTGAGAGCTTCCTCATTTTAGCAAATTTAGAGTTAATTCTGTATATTCAATCAATTTCCATTTGCATTGCTTCCTGGTCCCAATCCAAAAACTTCACCAAGGCCACAGTCATTTTATCTATGATGTCTTCACCATCTTCTTCTAGGATGGATCTAAACCTCAAAGGAAATTCTTTTTCTTGCATTTCTAACAGTGCCAAGCAATCCAATTGTTTTTCGATCTGTATATCATGAGAATTTACTTTGTTCTCTATTATCCCAACTTTCTCATTGATTTGATTCATTTCTGCAGAGACTTGTTTCATAGAATGGCCCAATTTTTGAACTTGCTCTGTCATTTGATCTCTCAAAGCAACAATCCTTTTGTCTATTCATTTCTCAAGAGAGTCCATTTTGCCCCCCAAATTCGTCACCTACTCATCCATCTTATCAGCCACTTGCTGGAAATATTTCTGAAATTGTTCCATTTCTAGAAAATCTAGAGATCCAAGGTGAGTTTTTTTTTATAGTGGTCATACATTATAAATATTTCTGTAATTGCCAGAAGGTGCCCCAAGGTGGCAGTGAACATTTCAAATTCTCTAGCTAGGAAGACTTTCCCTTCACTATAGCAACAGTATCTCTTTCAAGTCCTGTTGCAATAGCAACCAAAAGAAAACATTCATAAAGTCCAGGTGTCTCTTATCTTTGATAGCCAAAACTACAGAAGTTTCCCAGCTTAACTTTTTGTTTTACTAAACAATGCTTTTAATTGCAAAGGTACTTTCCCCCCCAAAATGTCCAAATCTACATTAATAAATCATGAAGGAATGTTCAGTATTTAGATTTTTTTACTTTCCAGGTTTATAAATCTTCCAAGAAGTTGGAAAAAGAAAGATTTATTCAAACATCTTTTATAGTCTCCTGAAAAAAGGCTATTTCCCTTAAGGATATTATCTTATTGTCTTGGAGAAAATCTCTCTTTGTTTTAAATTAATTAGTCTCTTCTAACATCAAGAAGTGAGGAGCAGAAAGTTTAGTGTCCATTAATTGGCTCCAGTACAGCTATGAGTGAAGATAACTCTCCCCGATTCTGACTGCTAAGGCTGGGACCAATGCCAAAACCTCCATCTCAGCAATAAAGCCCCCTAAAAGCAATCTTAGGAATACAGATGGGATAAACTCATGATCTGTTTTTTGATCCAGGCAGGTAGCCATAGGAAAAATCTCCCACTACAGCAAATTAGCTGTGCTGTCTCTCAGCAAACTTGCTTGATGTCTGCCTTCTTTGACCTCCTCACTGGAAATATCCTGTGAAGGGCTGCCTGATGGGGGCGGAGAGGCAAGTGGCCCAAATCGTAGGAACACTCCTGCACCATGAGCAATGACATCACTTGACATCATTGCGCAGTCCTGGGAGTGCATGCGCACTTTGTGTACATGCATGTGGAGCCTAGGAATTGCCATGGGCACTCCAAACCCATGCTATGCCACTGCTTCTGGTGCAACCTGAAAGTGACATCATCACACTGGGGTGACACTTTAGCATTCAACCCAAACTATAATTTAACCATGGAGTTTGGGGCAATGGAAAAGCATCATCAAACACAAGGAACATCACTTCTGGATAATGCTTGAAGTAATATTATTACACCATGGATGTCTATTGCACTTCCTCATTTTGCCAAGGTATTTATTTCAACACCCCAGCTGAGTGGTGGTGGACAACAGGAAATGGGTCAGGAGAACCCCCACCTCTAGCAGGAAGCTGGCAACCCTAGAGCTCATACATGAAACCCCAGCATCTCATTTGCTTTGGGGCCTTATTTGTAGCTCTTTTCTTTTGTCTTCCCTTCAGGTTAGTCAAGGGAATGCAAAAATGAAAGAACCCCATGGAAATTATTTCTTTTCTGCACCAGTTTGAGGCACCCTGTGAATCCTGTTCAGTTTGGTAAACATCATGGAACCCAAACATGTAAAATATAACTGGAGGTTGAAATTTAGGTTTTCCTAAAGACTAAATATCTATCTTTGATCCCAAAGGAGGATAATAGCCCTCAAGAGCATAAGATAAAGTAAAACAGCTAAAAAATAGAGAACATGAGATGACAGGAAATTGCTGGGAACTTCAGACAAGAAATACAGGAAATGGAAACAAGGCTTTGTCAAGACAAATGGATATCAAATGGACACATGGATATCAATTGGAGTCCAGGGAATGGTCCTGAATCTCTCAAAATTTCTGTTACACAAAAATGACTACGTAAGGATATTCTTTGCTATCCACTCTTTTTATTGACTTCTTAGCTCCAAGAATGTCAAAAAATAGTCTCAGCTGGATATAAAATTGTACTGTATGCCAGGATTTGAGGAGTGAGGCTTAGAAACCAAATTCAGTCCATTAAACACATCCAGAAAGAAATTATGGAATTCAGTAAAATATCAGGCTGGTAAGTCACTTACACAAAATCTGAATGATTAAACATAGATCTGGCAGGAACTATGGTCAGCAATCTAAAAGGAACATGAAGTTTTATGTAATCTGAAATGATAAAATGCTTAGAAGTTAATATTTTTACCAACTTCAATCTGTAATATGGCATTAGAACTGCTTCATAACTTTAAAAAGATATGTTATATGAGGGGGGGATTATATGTAAGCCTGTACTGGAAAAAGGGTTTCGGGCCTAGGATCTGGGTTTGATTAATAGACTGCAGATACATAGACAGACCAGACTAGCAGACAGGACTAACAGATAACTGAGCTGTACCTAGAGTTGTATTAATTTGCATGTTTAGCAAAGGCTCATGGAGCATATGTTTAAAAAAGAGGTCACACAACCCATGACTAGGAGAGGTGGTGTAATACAGGACTAGGCTAGCTGAAAGGACTGAAGAGAGTGGGGAGTGTTGATGCTACTGCTCTTTGGAAGGCAAAGCTTGTTTCCAAGCTTTGGAGCTAAGAGGGTCATAGAACTGAAACTACTAGCTGGGAAGAGTTAAACCCTTCTCCCTGGAAGATCAGCAGTAGCAGGGAAGAGCTGAAGAAACAAGGACGAGCAAAGAGAAGGAATTGCTGGCAGTTGAACTCGTTGACTGCTTGAGACCAGCACCCTAGTACAGAGCTGCCCCACTTCGTTTTGCCAGGAGAAAAGGGGAACTGCTCCTAGGGCAACAAGCAAGCTCCAGGATTCATACAGCATCTTCACAAAAAGAGTCCTGCTGATGCAAGGCCTTCTGCATATTTGGGATGCTGTTCCAGGCATAGCCTCTCGCCAAACCTACAGAACTGTCTGTAAACTCTACCAAGTGAATTGTGAGTAGGACTCTGCTCTGGGGTCACTGGTTACCGATCCAGTATTGGTAACTTTGGGAATGTTTTCATAGTTGTGTTCTGTTATATTTAAATAAATTGGATTTATATTTTGAATTTGTAAACATATCTCTAGACATTGAACCTTGCCCTTGGGACTCTGGGGGTTACATATATTTGACCTCGTCTGACTAAATAGAAACAATAATAATGAACTGAATACCAGTAATTGATTCCATTGTTCAAGCATTATTGGTATACCAAAAACAAATTACAAATAAGAACTTACAAATAAGAACTGTTCAATTTTTATGGTAATCAGACTCGAGGATTAAATTCAAAACTCTTATGTGCACCTGCCTTCAAAGGCAAATTGGCAGCAATGCGGCTCTCCCAGCACGGCAGAATGCCGCTCAAGCTGGGAGCCGTCCTTTGCGGCCCCGCCCTGGAGGAAAGGAGACAGGCTCCCTTCCCAGGCATCCTGGGCTTAGCTGGGGGGCGGAGCCAAGAGCCTGATCCAGGCGGCTCCGCTCACTCCAGCTGCAGTCTCTTCGAGCGCTCGGTGAAACAAGAGCTCTTTGCTCTGCCCTCCTTTGAGTGGTGAAGCTGAAGGGAGGAATGTGTGCTGAACAAGCACGGCGGCAGTGGAGGCAGTTGGAAAGCGGCGATAGCAGTCAGCTCTTGGAGGCTGTTGGAGGCGGCTGGCACCTGCAGCTGCAGCGCACAATACAGGCCAGGGCTTCAGGGCCTTTTGGGGCTAGAGTAATTGAGCGGTTTAATTGAGCAGGCTGGTTGGGCACTGGGGTGGCGGGCAACTAGGCTGTATCAGAGGGACTTTGGCCCAACTTGGATGTGGTCGCTCCCCTTAATAGTTGTCTTGGAGAGAGTGGGTGGTGAGAGCCCTCTCCCCCCGCCTTACACATAAACCACTCTTCCTGCCATAAGCCTGTTTGTTTCCATTTAGCCTCCCCCCACCCCCGGCAAGAAGTAAAATAAAGTAACTTAAAAACAGAGCCTGTGTTCTTCACTTTGGCCTACTGGTAAAGCGGCACCTAAGCCTATATTCTTGTGGGCCATAAAAGAGGGTCTGGTGGCCTGTTTCTGCCTGACAGCCATTCTGGTAGCAGTCAGATTTGCTCAGGGCTGTGCTCGGTGCCATCTTGTGGTGGAGAATTACTGGTGGCCTGTCTCTGCCTGGCAGCCATTCTGTCGGCGGGCAGATTTGCTCAGGGGTGTGCTCGGCGCCATCTTGTGGTGGAGAATTACTGGTGGCCTGTCTCTGCCTGGCAGCCATTCTGTCGGCGGGCAGATTTGCTCAGGGGTGTGCTCGGCGCCATCTTGTGGTGGTGAATTACTGGTGGCCTGTCTCTGCCTGACAACCATTCTGTTGGCAGGCGGATTTGCTCAGGACTGTGCTCGGCACCATCTTGTGTGGCAGCTTGGTACTGCTCCTGGCAATTGCTACTTTTGCTGGGGCTTAGTGCTACCTGTCAAGGCTAGCGTCAACAGTTGGTTAAGGGGTAAAGCTGCGAGCCAGTCCAACACATTATTAACGGCTGCTGTGTCATCATTTGGGAATGTTTATGCCGCCCAGAAAAGGGGGTGGCCCATCAATGGGGCAGTGGCCTGTAAAAAGGCCAGTGCCGCGGAACCCTACTCGGGCTCTGTCTTCCTCAGACGAGGATGATGGCCTGTTCAGCCACGCAAGGGTGCTAAAACAATTACAAGGGCTGATTTTAATAAGGATTTTGCCTCTTGTCTTTCTGCCCTGGATGGAATATCAGGAGTGGTGGCAGGTGATGGAGGCGGCAGCCAGGACCATCCAACATTAACTGAGAGTGTGGCTGACATTGACCAGGAATGGTCAGCTGACAGTGGGCAAGTTGCCATAGCAGTGGAACAACCCATGCCTGACGGTAAGGATCCTTTGCCCAAGCGGAGTACCACTTGGCTCTGGGGCTCTTTGGGACAGGTAGCTGCTACCGGAGCTCCTGCATCTTCTGTTTTGGAGACATATCCCATGCTTGGTTGGCCTTCTGCAGGCCCAACTATTTGGCCTAGTTATGCCAGTGGCTCCTTGCACCTGCAGCAGGCGCAAGTACTGCCTGTATCGGGCTGTGCTACCATTTGGGATGGATAGGCCTTCCCTCTGTCTGTGACTGGGTGGCCTTTTGGTGATGGCAAGCAGATGGGCCTGGCCCCTTATGGACCCCAGGGATATGGCATGGTTCCTTATAGGACACTTCCCCCGGGAGATATGGCATTGCCTGCAAGGGGGGGGGGAGAATATACAAAGGGTTAGTACATGGATGTCTTTACCCTTCTCTTCAGGGAACAGGAGAAGAAGGATGTAGATGATCTGTACGATAGGGATAAGGAGAAGATCTGCTGCAGGCAGATTGACAGGAACTGGACTCATTGGTTGTCTGGGTTCCTGGTTTATGCAGGGGTATTGGCTAGGGCACAGCCAGGTAGGGCTCTCCCCCTTTTCCAATACATGAATATTATATACAGGGGGTACACGGACTTTGAGGGGACGGCTTGGTTGATACAGCTGTGGGTGCAGGTCATGGCCCTTGCCAAGTCCAACCTCAGGAATAGGAGCGAGAGTGATCATATGATTATTCTACCCTCTCAGGGTTCAGGTTCCCGCACTTCTGCGGGGCAGCAGGTTTAATTACGGCTGCTTTGTTGGGACTTCACGTCCGAGGAGCTTTGCAACAAGAAAGTGGGCAAGTATATGCATGACTGCCCTGCATGCATGGGAACCCACCCATAATCTGCCTGCCCCAAAGGAAGACAGGGTGGGAAATGCTTTGGGGGCAGTGGTGGCCAACAAGAGCCTGGAAAAGGGGCCCAGCCCAGTAAAGCTGAGGGTACTTGAACGGTTTCTTCAGGTCTCCTCAAGGCACAGGGATGCTGACTATTCATCCATTGTTTAGACGACTTTATGATGTCTGGGCCAGCTGGCTTGGGGCAGTGTGCCAGGCTTTTGGCAGGGTTCATGGAGTTTTCTGAGGAACTGGGGGTTCCTTTAACTCATGAGAAAACCAAGACACCATCTGTTGTCATAACGTTCTTGGGAATAGAACTAGACACAGTTCAACAGACCTTAAGGTTGCCCTTAGAGACGGTGGTAGATCTTGGGCTTGATTGGAGGGCTGCTTGAGTGGAGCCAAGATATCTCTCCTTGAGTTGCAGCAATTAGTTGGCCATTTAAACTTTGCCTGTAAGGCAGTTGTGCCTGGGAGGGCTTTCCTCAGGTGGCTGTGCGATGTTATGAGGGCCTTACGGTTGCCCCATCAGCGTTTAAGAATTAATAAGGGCACGCGGGATGACCTGTTGGTGGGGAAGGAATTCCTTGACACCTTTAATGGGGTGACTTTTTGGAGGGAGGAGCTTTTGCTAGAACTTCAAGTCACCCCTGATGCCTCCTGGTCTACAGGCTTTGGAGTCTTTTTAGGGGGCATTAAAACGCCAAGTGACCCCTGCGATGTTATGAGGGCCTTACGGTTGCCCCATCAGCGTTTAAGAATTAATAAGGGCGCACGGGATGACCTGTTGGTGGGGAAGGAATTCCTTGACACCTTTAATGGGGTGACTTTTTGGAGGGAGGAGCTTTTGCCGAACTTCAAGTCACCCCTGATGCCTCCTGGTCTACAGGCTTTGGAGTCTTTTTTAGGGGGCATTAAAACACCAAGTGACCTGAGGCAGCCCATCTCCCCGTCAGTGCTGAGGGGGCTGGTGACCGCGTGGGCGGAAGTCTGCTCATCCGTGTTTGAATGGAAGCTTTTTTACGCTGCTGCCTTAATGGCATTTTTTGGGGCCCTCTGAGTAAGTGAGCTGGTGGCCTCATTGCGTACAGACGCGTCTGGACGGGCCTTGAAGGCCCAGGACATTAAATTTGTGGGGGACAAAGTCTCCATTGGGATTAGAAGGTCCAAGACAGACCAGCGGCAGCAGGGGACCGCCTTGCTTTTGGGCCCCTGCTCTGAGCAGGAGCTGTGCCCTGTTAAGGCCCTCAGGGAATATGTCACGCTTCGTGGGGATGCCCAAGGGGTGTTATTCTGCCACGAAGATCAGGCCCCACTGACTAATATCATTTTTGGGCGGTGACAGAGAGGGCACTTATGAAAATTGGCTTGTCGGGGGTCATATTCGGAACCCACTCCTTCCGGATTGGAGCGGCCTCCACAGCAGCTGCTATGGGATACCCTCAGCAGGTGATTCAGAGAGTGGGTAGGTGGCGGTCAAGGGCGTTTCGGTCCTATGTCCGGCCCCTACATCAGTGCTAAATGGCAAACTCCTTGTTCTTTCCTCAGGTGCCGTGTGGGGCCAGGAGAGGAAAAGAATCCTGATTTGTGGCCACAGCATGGTGTTCTGGGCGGCCAATCAAGCCAAGAGAACACAGTTTGGATCCCAGTTGGGCCTGAGTGCTGTGGCCATGGTGGATTGGCAGGGCAGGCGTGGTCTCCGATGGCCCGGGCTGCTGCCTCTCCTGTTTAGGGGACGGAAAGGTCCTCCCCCATACATAGTGGTCATTAACCTGGGCGGTAATGACCTTGGGCTGGTACAGGGCAAGGCCCTGTCGATGCAGGTAGCTGAGGACCTTGAATACATAAGCAGCCGATGGCCGGGTGTGCTTATCGTATGGTCAGAGATGCTACAACGACGGGTATGGCGGGAGGCCTTTGACACCAGGGCATTAGAGAGGGCCCGACGCAAGGCTAACCACGCCATTAAGAGGTCTTTGGGGCAAGGCTTGGGTATTTATTGCCACACCCCAAGATTAGGGCCGAATTTGCCCACCTCTACAGAGGAGATGGTGTCCATCTGTCACCTGAGGGCAATGATATATTCCTAGATGACCTACGGCAAGGGTTTCGGGTGGCTCTAGGCCACCTGTGGGGCACAAGGGTCTAAGCAGAGGCTTGACCCATGCGGTGGCAGGAGATTTTGGGAATAGGGTGTGGGCCGGTGAGCCCCTGTGGCATTCCCGAAGGTTGGGGAACAGGGTCTGTCATTAGGGCGGTATGCTTGGGCGGCTACCGTCAGGGAGGGCAGACGCCTGAGTGGATCCCCGGGAACAAGGCCTAACCTCATGCTTGGGCGGCTGGGGCGCAACAGGTGCTTGAGTGGGGATCCTATGGCCTAGCTGGCCGGGTTGCAGCCATTCCTGAGATGGCCTACACCCGGGGCATTGGGGCTCGCCCAGACAGGCAAGGCGGTGGTCAGTGTGCTGACCCCAGGGCTTGACCTGTACCGCTTAGTTAGCTCTTGCCGTGCATTACCTTTATGGTCATTTTAATAAATGGCCCTTTATTCCAAACCTGTGTCTGTCTCTTCCTTCCGGCTGGGGTTGCAATGCGGCTCTCCCAGCACGGCAGAATGCCGCTCAAGCTGGGAGCCGTCCTTTGCGGCCCCGCCCTGGAGGAAAGGAGACAGGCTCCCTTCCCAGGCATCCTGGGCTTAGCTGGGGGGCGGAGCCAAGAGCCTGATCCAGGCGGCTCCGCTCTCTCCAGCTGCAGTCTCTTCGAGCGCTCGGCCCACCCACCTCACCCTGTTTTTAGTGCAGGAATAGCCGGCTGCTGGGTTCAGAGCCAGGTAGGAATTTTTCCCTCTTTTCCCTGATTGGCTTTTGGGAAGGGGGGGTTTTCGCCTACCTTGCACTAATTGCAGTGTTCTGAGTTATTGTTGGGTTGTGCTGTTTCGTTAGTAGTTGGCAGGAGATTTTGGGAATAGGGTGTGGGCCGGTGAGCCCCTGTGGCATTCCCCAAGGTTGGGGAACAGGGTCTGTCATTAGGGCGGTATGCTTGGGCGGCTACCGTCAGGGAGGGCAGACACCTGAGTGGATCCCCGGGAACAAGGCCTAACCTCATGCTTGGGCGGCTGGGGCGCAACAGGTGCTTGAGTGGGGATCTTATGGCCTAGCTGGCCGGGTTGCAGCCATTCCTGAGATGGCCTACACCCGGGGCATTGGGGCTCGCCCAGACAGGCAAGGCGGTGGTCAGTGTGCTGACCCCAGGGCTTGACCTGTACTGCTTAGTTAGCTCTTGCCGTGCATTACCTTTATGGTCATTTTAATAAACGGCCCTTTATTCCAAACCTGTGTCTGTCTCTTCCTTCCGGCTGGGGTTGCAAATTATTGAATGTTGGCAGCTATGTTAAGGCCATTATCATCCTGCTCCCATGATGGGCACAGTAAACATTCAGCTGGAGGTTGAATGGGATCTTCTATAGATATGCGAGGAACTAGTCAAGCAGTCTTTAAACTGTGTTTTGGGGGACTCTGAACTTCCTCATCAGGACTGCTCAAAGGGAAAATCATCAGTGCTGAACAAACTTACCAAAGAGATAGTTTGCCCATCATCACTGATCTTTTGCAGCTATAATATGGTGAATAAGTTCACATGGGGTATTGACCCAATGGACCTAGCCAGTGCTCCTCATGAACATAATGTGTGCCTAGGATCTTCATCAGAATTCAGGATTAAGGGCTCAGAGGTTGGTCAGTGCACAATGTAAAAATTGTACCCTGAAGGTAGACAATTCTAAAAATGCTGAAGTAAGCTACTTCCTAGATAAACCATTTACCATCCAATTCTATGCATGTAAATGTAACTGATTTGTGACTGCAGGGGCTTACTCTGAATCAACACATATGGTACAATCCAACCCAATTATACCCTTCTAAATCCATTGGCTTCAATGGGTTTATAAGGGAGTTACTCTGCTTAGGATGACACTGAAAAGGTTTAAGCATAGTCTCCAGCTTTAGTCTGCTGCCCCACTTGCTGCTTCGGATCAGCATAACATATAAACATAGGTGCTGATCCAAGACCCCAATGGACTATGATATACACACATTCCCATGCAACTGTCAGTGAAATGGGCTTTCTCATTTGATTTCAGTGAGGGATCTCTGCTTCACTGTAGGAATAAGTAAAGCACAGTCTTTACCCTGGATAGAGAGGAAGCACCTGGAATACTACAGCTGGCCCTGGAAATTCCCAGCTGTAGTAGAGATTGGCATAGTGAACTGCCTAGAGTGGTCATTATTCTGGATGAGCATAAGAACTAGTACAACCGCTGCTTAGGATAGCCTCATAAGAACAGCCACAGCGCTGAGGCGCTGGAGGGGGTGCCGGGGCCAGGGGTAGCGGTGCACGCCACAAAGCTGGCAGCAGCAGCATGCGGGTGGCTGACTGGGAGGGATGGGAAGCTGCCCACACACCGCCCCGGCAACCTGCCATGCCTGGCCCGCAGCTACTGCAGCCTCCCAGCTCTCCCGTGCTGCTGCAACCACCAACACACGCCCCCAGCTGGGAGCAGCAACCGTGGGTCAGGTGCTTCAGTGATGTTATTGCTGCCACGGCTGGTCATACCTGCTGGTCACTTTGCTAGCTGGGTGCTTCTCTAGAGCTCAGGGGTGGAGTGGACCTGCTACTTACTGGGTGCAGGAGGAGGCTGAACCCGCCATGTGCTGCACTTGCTGGACGCTTGTCTGGCACTTGGGGATGAGCGGGCCCACTGCTTCCTGGGCACAGGAGGCAGCTGAGCCAACCAGGTGCTTCTCTAGTACTTGGGTAGAAGCAGGGGGAGGTGGTATAGACAACACAGGAGTCTGGGCAGGCCTGCCAATGTGTCCCCCAGGGGGAGGGGTGGAGGCAGTGTAGGAAGGCCTGCTGGTGCTGCCGCCAGCTCCTGCAAGGTAGCTGCCAGCTGCTCCTCCCCCATGGGCAAAATACTGGACATTTATATGTCTGGTATTTTACCCCCCCCCCCTCGACAGCTTGATAAAAAAACGACTGTCTGAGGGAAAACCGGACACCTGGCAACCCTAGGTAAGATTAGCACAGCCAGCTGACCAAAGCAGCCATTTTTATTTCTGGCTGAAGGGGATATCTTCAGCCTCATAATAGCAGAACAGGCTGTACTCATCTGCAGGATCAGGAAGGGAGGTTATTCTATCTTACCCCTCCCCAACTCTTTGTACTACCCTTTTGTGCTGCATGTGAAGTTGGAAGTGAACTTTGTAACAGGATTCACATGCTTCAAGGACCAGCATTTCCTGTATAAGCTCACACTCCAGTTTATTAGATCCTCAAAGCAATTTATTCTGACTGTACTTTCTGGCTGCTGAAATCCTAATTCCTCAGTAGGATCAAGAGCTCTCTGCAACAGTTCATTCCTCCTTTAAAATGGTCTTCCCTGAGGAGGTCTGCAGGGCTTCTTCCTTCATGGCTTTCATAGGAAGTGCAAGATTATTCCTTTTCAGTGAACATTTTTTGCTAAAGTATTTTATTGTGAGAAATTTAATGGCTGCATTTGTCAGGTCTGAAACTTTTGTTTGTTTGACCACTGTATTCTAAAATAGTAGAGTGTAAAGTACTTTCAGTTTATGAAGCAGCGAGTTTATGAGAGTGTGTGTGAGTGCGTGCATGTGTGTTTAATGTATTAGAAAGGGAACTCTGATGGAAAACATCAAATAGAACTTGTGAGATATGTGTGCTGTCAGCAAATATCAGTGATGGGCAGGTAGAACAGAGGAGTTTCTGCAAAACTGAGTCAGGCCAAGAGTCAGGTGAAAGATGTGGAATAATGAATCAGGCTAAAAGCCAACGCCTAAAGGAACAAAGTGGTAGGGAAAATGCAGTGAAGAATGGGGTGGGTGGGATGAATGGCTACAGTGAAGTTTCAGACAGGGTCAAGGGACTGAAAGAGGTGTGTGCTTTTGAGAAGGAGGCAAGAGGAGGGGAGATAGGTTTCATAAATGCATAGGAAATAATCTGTCAAATCTTTGACAGTAGTTATGTCTTCTCAGAAATGGGAGTAGGTGATGAAGGTGGGGAGGGAAAGAATGAAGCAAGAACTTATGGAAAGTGTGTCCAGAACGTTAATTTCCTCCCTGCATCCTCCCACGGTCCTCTGTATGTATACTTACTGAGTGACACAAACAGAGTAAGCATGAAATTGTAGGCTCTGAAGGGTTAATTTACTCTAGTAAATTATAAACTATTATAATTGAAGTATTCAGATTGTGAGGCTCTGAATACTTCAATACTGTCTCTTTTAAACATCCTTAGATGAAAGGATCATGTGGGTTAGTGTTTTGTATGAAAAGGTACCCCATGGATGTACTCCTACTACAATTGCCATGGTTTCAGTGGCTCCAATAATAGAAATCACAGGGCAAGTACATCCATGGAGCATCGTTTCATACAACGCACTTCTCCATCCAATTAGGAAGGATTTCTTGGAGGCCATTATCATATGTGAACAAGTGTCAACAAGCAATCCAAATATCTGTGATCAAGATTAATGATTACATAGCAGGGGCTGGTGAGGGGAAAGCAGGGTTCTTAATCCTTGGCCGTCAGTTCCAATGAGCACAGTTGGTCAGGATAATTAGAGCTCAGTACTCTAATAATAAGAGTGAAAAGATTCCCAAGATTCTAGCAAGCTGTAGGGCACAGAGCTTTGATATGGATTGCTATATTAATCCCTCTCCATGCAAAGTACTCCAGAGGGGACTTCCGGTTTGGGATTTATGGAGGTCTGACGCAGCTCCAACTGCGGAGCTGACCGGACTGCCGTTTTAACCGGCCGGCGGGGGCAAAATAGCCCGCGGCCGACTGCTCTCAGGCGGAGAGCAGGCAAAGAACGCTCAAGACCTCAGGGCGCGTTGATCTCGGGCGAGGGGGGGCTCTACGCAACGGGCCCCCTCGCGACCCTTGAGGTCCCACCCTGTGACAGGTCGGCTACAATCTCTGCGGCAGTTTTGGGGCCAATTCGGCTGGCATAAGACCTACATACCCAAGCTTCGATTGGGGAAAGAAACGGAGAGGAGAAGTTTAAATCGAAACAGCGATTACAACCCGAGAAATGTGAATGAGAAGGTAAAGATCACTATCTTCTGTTACGGGACAGATTGATTAAAGCAGAGAGAAATAAAAGTAGATTTTCAAACTGCAACAGGCTAACGATAAAGAGGGGAAGACTCGGCAAGAGTTGTATTTGAAAAGAGACTCAGTTTAAAGAAGTTATTAAAGGAACTGGACTATTGTTTTGAATACTTGCGGTTATGGAGCTGTGAGAAAGAGATACCATCGCGAGACCTACTGTGGGAAGTTGGGAGACAGGAAGTGCGTAACAACAATAGAGTTGCTGGAGAGAAGCGGCCCTTGCTGGAGGGCAGGAAGAAGGGAATCGCCATCTTTGAAAGGGGAAGGGTCGCGGCCTCAGCGGAAAAGGAAGTAGGCCATTTTGGATTACAAAATCATAGAGGAACCATAGAGAAAAGACGCCCGACATTTTGGACGCTTCAAAATTTAGTTTTTGTAAGAAGACCGGGACATTTGAAATAAAAGGACATTAAGTTTTACGCCACGGAGCTAAGGAAGAGAGCGGACTCGTGGGAGCGAGCCAAAGCAAGCCCCACGATGTCTAAAAAAGAGTGGCAATTGGCAATAGAAAATCTGGATAAAAAACTTTTAGATGTGATTAAAGAACTTAAAGACACGAAATTGGAGCTGATTAAAGAGGTTAAAGAGGTTACGTAGACAGTAAAATCGGAGCTGTCAGAAGTGAAAAAAGGTATGGAAACAATACAAAGTGAACTACAAGGAACGCAGCAGAGAGTTAAAACAGTAGAAGGCGCGATGGAGAACTTAGCAGACACGCAACAGACAGAGATGAGACTGATGAGGGGGAGAATGTCAGTTGCAGAAACTAAAAATATGGAGAAGCAGTTACGTTTTCGTGGCTTGCCAGAAGTGGAAGGAAAGTCAGCGCAAGAACAGATGACTGAGGTGTTAGCTGAATACCTGGGGAAGGAGGAGGAGGAAGTTGTGGCTATCCTAGATGTGGCATATCGTGTGAATTCGAGAATTGCAACCCAGAGGAAATTACCAAGAGACGTAATTGTGCAGTTTACAACACGAAATATGAAAGAGAAGATTGTGACAAAACAGTTTCAAGACCCATTGGAGATTGATGGCAAGACGATTATCATAATGAAGGAACTACCCAGGTCAGTGTTACTAGATCGGAAAAAATATAAAGTGCTAATCCAGATGTTGAAGGACATGAAAATCAGGTACAGATGGGAGTTACCAGAAGGTGTGTCCTTTGAGTTTGGAGGGGCCAAAAAGCGCATCAGATCTGAGCGAGAGATGGAGCGATTTATAAGGGACAATGAAAAAGACTTACCAACAAGATTATGAGTATGGAGTTCAAAGTTTTATCTTGGAATGTAAATGGATTAAACTCACCGAATAAGAGAAAAAATATTTTCCACTGGCTATTAAAACAAAAATGTGACATTGTTTGTCTGCAAGAGACCCATATCAGAAAGCAGGATGTAAAATATTTGAAATCAGGAAAATTGGGCAAAGAATTTGTAGCGGCCTCCAACAAGAAAAAAAGAGGAGTGGTGTTGTACATAAAAGAGGAGCTACAGCCAAAATTTGTAATGAAAGATGTGGAAGCCAGATTTATTGCAGTGGAATGTATTTGGGACTTAAAGAGAGTGTTGGTAGTCAGAGTTTATGCACCTAACGGTGCAAAGGAAAGCTTCTTTGAGGATTTGAGGAAGCAACTAGATGATCTTTCATATGACCAGATAATTCTTGCCGGAGACTTCAATGGAGTGATGAACTTGGAATTAGATAAAAAGACAACAACTGCACAAAAGAAAAGAGGACTATTACCAAAGCTCTTTTTTGACTTGATACAACAGGAGACTCTAGAAGATGTATGGAGAAGAGAATATCCTAAAAGTAGACAATTTACTTTTTACTCTGCAAGGCACTGTACATTATCAAGAATCGATATGATCTGGGCCTCAAAAGACTTAGCGTTACGGACTAAGGAGGTAGAAATAATGCCGATGGTAGGCTCAGATCACAATCCAATCATGTGGAAATTAGGGAAAAGGAGAAAAAGGAAAGCATGGAGAATAAATGAGGATTTGCTACAGGAAGGAGAGAATATGGAGATGTTGAGAAGAGAGACAAAGTTCTTCATACAATACAACGTAAATAAAGAAGTACCAACTGACAAAGTTTGGGACGCTTATAAGGCGGTTATAAGGGGCATACTAATGGACTTAAATGGTAGAGCAAGAAAAAAGAAAGAGGAGAAAAGACAAGAGATTGAGGAGAAAATAAAAGCCAAAGAAATACAGTTAAAAAAGAGACCAGGGAAAAAGAAATTATATCAAGAAATTAAAATACTTCAAGAACAGTTAACAGCAATGAATAATAAGGAATTGGAGTGGAATCTTAAAAGACTGAATCAGAAAGCGTTCGAAGGTGCAAATAAACCTGGGAAATATTTGGCATGGCAACTGAAGAAGAGAAGGGAAAAGAAAACAATAAATAGAATTTGCGAAGATAATAAAATCTATTTGGAACAGACTACCATTAGTAGAGCCTTTTACAAATTCTATGCTAAGTTGTATAATAAGAAGGAGGTAAATAAAGAGTCAATAGCGTTATATTTGGAGAAAATGAAACTTCCAGTAATTTCGGAAGCTTGGAGAAATAAACTGAACAGTGAAGTAACAGATGAGGAATTAAACAAGGCAATACAATCTGCAAATCTAGGAAAGGCGCCAGGGCCAGATGGACTTACAGCGAAATTTTATAAGGTAATGGCCAACGAACTGGCACCATTCCTAAAAGAGGTGATCAATGGAGTTTTAAAGGACCAGCGGATTCCAGATACCTGGAATGAAGCGAATATATCATTGATCCCCAAAGAGGGCCAAGACTTGACTAATGTGAAAAATTACAGACCTATATCGTTACTTAACAATGATTATAAAATCTTTGCGAAGATACTGGCGGAGAGACTGAAGGGGTGGCTTTCGGAAGTTATTGAGGAGGAACAAGCGGGCTTCTTGCCAGATAGGCAAATCAGAGACAATTTAAGGACAGTGATTAATGCTATTGAATATTACGATAAGCGCTGTGACAAAGACGTTGGTTTCTTCTTTGTTGATGCTGAAAAGGCGTTTGATAATTTAAACTGGGACTTTATGTTTGCCACTATGGAAAAGCTACAATTGGGAGAAAGATTCATTAGAGCAATTAAGGAAATCTACAGAGACCAGACTGCAGCAATTGTGGTGAATGATGAAGTGACTAAGAAATTGATTATAAGTAAAGGAACAAGACAAGGTTGCCCGTTGTCTCCACTGCTGTTCATTTTGGTATTGGAGATCCTGATGATACAAATACGACAAGATGAAGAAATTCGAGGAATTAAAATAAAGGATTATTCATACAAGGTCAGAGCATTTGCGGATGACATAATGTTAATTGTAGAAGACCCATTGGAGAACATGCCAAAAGTGATAGATAAGATTAAGGAGTTTGGAGACTTGGCAGGTTTTTATATTAATAAAAAGAAGTCAAAGATATTATGCAAAAATATCACTAAGCAGAAACAACAATTGTTAACGGAAATAACGGATTGTGAAGTAACAAGCAAGGTGAAATATTTGGGAATTGAACTGACTGCTAAGAATATAGACTTATTTAAAAATAATTATGAAAAACTATGGACTCAGATAGAGAAAGATTTGATTAAATGGAACAGACTAAATCTGTCATGGTTGGGAAGGATTGCAGCAGTTAAGATGAATGTGTTACCAAGAGTAATGTTTTTGCTACAGACAATACCAATCATCAGTGACTCTAAGCAATTTGAAAAATGGCAGAGGAAAATATCAGACTTTGTATGGACAGGCAAGAGGCCTCGAGTGAAAATGAAAGTTTTGCAAGATGCAAAGGAAAGAGGCGGAATGCAACTGCCCAACCTAAGACTTTACCATGACGCAATTTGCTTGGTGTGGTTGAAGGAGTGGATGACGTTAAAGAATAAGAAATTACTAGCCTTAGAGGGATATAAAAAAATATTTGGATGGCATGCATACTTATGGCATGACAAAGTAAAGGCGAACTCGATGTTCCTGCATCACTATATACGGAGAAGTTTATATATAATCTGGAAGAAGTATAAAATCTATTTGGAAGAAGGAACCCCTTTGTGGGTAGTTCCATATGAGGTGATAGACTCAAGAGCTGTTGATAATGAGCAACAATGTTTAACTTACAAAGAGATAACTAGAATTGAAGCATCTAAACTTAGAATAAAGACTCAGGAGGAACTATCACCTTATTACGACTGGTTCCAGTACAGACAGATTAGAGATTTATATAACTCGGACTCTGTAAAGGGAGGTATACGAACAGAGAATTCGGAACTAGAGCAGACCCTTTTTAAAGAGGACAAGAAAAGAATATCTAAGGTATACCAAACACTGCTGAAATGGTATACTGAGGATGAAGTAGTTAAAGGACAAATGGTGAAATGGGCCATAAATTTCAACAAAGAAATAACAATGGAGGCATGGGAATACTTGTGGAAGACTACAATGAAGACAACGACATGCACTAGTATTAAAGAGAACATTTACAAAATGATTTACCGTTGGTACATGACACCAAAGAAGATTGCGCTAGGGAATTCGAACACTTCTAATAAATGCTGGAAATGCAGGAAGTATGAGGGCTCCCTCTACCATATGTGGTGGACGTGTGAGGTAGCTAGGCAGTACTGACTAATTAATAATATTTTCTTTTTGATTCCGTACAATGTACCAAACTGAATATGTTTCTTTGAAGCTGTATATGAGTCAAATTGATTGATATCATATATAGACTTATGATTGAAGGGGACTAATGTAAACAAATATAATTAAAATAGAAAGAAGAAGATAGAATGAATAACATATAGATTATAAGTTAAAATGGTTGATTTATATGAATGTATGGTTTACATAGTTTATGATATATAGAAATATTTGAAAGTGGAATAATGAAAAATGGGATAAATTGTTTATCCATTATGGAAAAAGGGATTCATAGAGAGGGTACAGAGTATTAAAAATAGTTAAAGAAGTATTGCTTAGAATAAAGGGAGAATATATATTTGTTAGATAGAGGAATATATAAAGAGTAAGGGAAAAGGGATAAAGGGTTGGAAAACTGTTGGAAGTCAACAAAATGGGGGGGGAAAGGGAGGGGGTTAGAAATTGGGAAATGGGAAAATGGATTGTAATGTGTAAACATTTGATCCTAACCCAATAAAAATTTTTTCAAAAAAAAAACAAAAACAAAAACAAAGTACTCCAGAGGATTTTGAACTAGATACAGTAGAATTTTTTTTTTTTTGGCTGCCTGACTAATTCCTCTTAGTTTCTATGGACCTGAAAAAGGAAACATTGCATGCAGCTAGCCTTGAGCAGCAAACAGAATTAGCCCACAAAACATAAACAGGTGGTAAACAAAAGCTGCCAGTCTTAAAATGAATACACTAAGGCATAAATACAGATTATATATATATACATACACATACACACACACACTCACACACACACACACACACACACACTGTATGCTGTATTTATCTGTGTGTGTGTGTGTGTGTGTGTGTGTGTGTGTGTGTGTGTGTGTGTGTGTGTGTGTGTGTGTGTTAGGCTGAGCTGATGTGGTTGGTTTTGGTTTTTACAAACATTTTCATCATTGTTTACATGCCCTCTTTCCATCAATTGGAGATAACTAAGAGAGGTAATAAAATGTTCTCCCTATTTAGGAAGCATTGCCTGGGATAGGATTAATTTACTCTCAGTGACATCACCACCAGTTCACTAGATGATTGTCTAAGAACACCCATGTGACCATTCCAGGAAACATTACCCTCAGTCTACTTCATCTTCAGGCAGCCAATTAAAGCAGCTCCTCATCATCATGCAGGTGGATGCCTAAGAAGTTATAGGCCCTCTCCTAATATAGCTACAATTCATAAGGCAGTGCAGGAATTATCCTCAATCTCAACAGTTTGCCTCCTGTTAAATACAGGTCATGTGGGCATGATATGCCAAGAATAAAGTTTTTTTAAAAGCCATGTAGCCACAAAACACTTATTTTGTAAGTCAATCAGGTTTTATGAACAAGAATTTAACAGATGTGGAAGCTGGGGGTGTTGGGGGAAAGTACAATTAAATAAGGCATTATGAAAACATGTGCGTGTGCTCAGATTTGAACAATTTGCTTGTCTTTGTCATTAATGATAACTGAGCCAGGCAGCAACTCACTATAATTTCTAATAGGACTCACTTTTTACAGACTTTAATTGGCTCGTCTTAACATGTTGTAACATATAATCCTTTATGGGTGCTATTTAATTTTTTATGCTTCAGTCTTCTTCCTCAATTTTTTGCAGTGGCATAGCATGGGGGGGGGGGGGGGCAGAGGGGCGGTTGCCCCAGGGGCAAAATTCATGGGAGCACAAGAGACTGTGTCGCACCCTTGGTGAGGCAGCTTGCACCACTGGTGTGCCGACAGGGCAGCTGGCTCATCTCTGCCTCCCTCCACCGCAGCCGCCCATGCTGCCGTAGCCAGCTTGGTGCCCAGTGAGCCGGCCACCCCATCAGTGTGCAGGCAGCACGGGCAGCCTCCCCACAGGCATGGCGCAGTCTTCACCCCCCTCCGCCACAGCCATCCATGCCACTGCAGCCAGCAGCAGAAGGCCAGCTCGGCACCCAGCTGCGCCATGCCCATTGAGAGGCTGCCTGTGTTGCCTGCACGCTGACAGGGCAGTCAGCTCGCTGGGTACCAAGCTGGCCTTCCTGCAGCAGCCAAGCCAGCTGCGGCGGTGCAGGCAGCCACGGTGGAGGGGGGCGGGGTACCCTGCATGATGATGTCACCGGAAGCGACATCATCACGTGGCCCCAGGAGCAAAATAAGTCCCCGATACTTGCTTTGCCCAGGGTGCACTCAACCCACAGTAAGCCCCTATATTCTACTTAATTGCACTTTTATTTATCTATATTCCATGAATGACAAGCTGAAATCTCTGATCTCTCACATAACCCATTCTGTGTAACAACCTAATCCATTCCACTCCCTTACACAGAGAATCACACTTGAAAGTTTTATAATGGGTTTTACACCAAGCCTCTCTCTGCCCTCAACTCCTCCCTTCAATTTCTCTCCCCTCTTCAGTTATTTTCCCTATAAAAATATGGAATATGATTTCTTCTTCACAGTATCTGAAGAAGGGACTCTGACTCATGAAAGCTTGTGCTGTAATAAATGTTGTTTGTCTTTCAGATGCCACTGGGACTCAAGAGATGTCATTGTGACTGCAAATTATTAATTGTGAAGTATTAATATTTTGTGCACTTAAAGAATGTGGCAGACAGGGAGGCAACAATGTGGACAGGGAGCAAACGGAGAAAGCAGTAAATTGTAATGTGTGCACTGAGAAAATTTTTGTTACAGTTTCGAAACTAAGGTTTCTGAATGAACGCTGTTCCATTATTGGTTTGCTTTGGGTAGCTACTACCAGTTCAGATCTTTTTTTTTTTAAATAATTTTTATTAGATTAGGCAATATACAATAATTGATTAATACATTAAACTTATCCAAATTAACCCTTCTGCATAGATATATACCCCACCCCCTCCCCACCCCCTTTTCTTTGTTGACTTCCAACAACACTCGAACCCCCCGTTTATTCATAGCTATTATTATTACACTATATTGCTATCATTTTTACCATGGTAAAGATCTTAATATGTTTTTCTTTCGTTAAAGTCTTTTTATATAAAATTTAAAATTCTCCAAAGACCACAATTGTCCTTTAACATCGCATTTCTTTTCCAAATATTTCTTAAGTTTCTTCCAGTCCTCCAAAAAAGTTTCTGGATCTTGCTCATTCAAATTTCTAGTTATTTTATCCATTTCGGCCATGTACAACAGCTTCCTTGTCCATTCTTCAACATTTGGTATTTCTTCTTTTTTCCAATATTGAGCATATAGAATTCTTGCTGCTACTAACATATAATATAACAATGCCTTATCCTTTCTATTAACCTCTTCTAAGTGTAAAGATAATAATAACAATTCAGGATTTTTAGCAACATTATATTGTAATATCAAAGACATTTCAGCGCATATTTTAGACCAGAAGTCTCTAGCCTTTTGGCAAGTCCCCCACATATGAAACAAAGAACCTTCATGCTCCTTACATTTCCAACATTTGTTTGATAACTGTTTGTTAGCTATGGCTAGTTTTTTGGTGTTAAATACCATCTATACAACATTTTATATCCATTCTCTTTAATACTAATACAAGTTGATATTTTTAGGGTATTTTTCCATAATTGTTCACATGCTTCCATGGTTATTTCTTTATTACAATTTATAGCCCACTTTACCATTTGAACCTTTACTGTTTCATCTTCTGTAAACCACTTCAATAACAACTTATACTTTTTAGATATTGCTTTATTATTATCTCCCAATAATAACTCTTCCAAGTCCGAATTTTTAATTCTAAAGCCTATCTTCCTTTTATCTGAGTCAAATAAGTCTTTAATTTGCCTGTATTGTAACCAGCCATATTTGAATGGCAAATCCTCATTTCGTCTAAGCTTCAACTCATCCTTTTCTAGTATTGTGAGGGTAAGCCCTTCCTTTCCCTGGTATTCCAAATTTGGGTTGATTACTTCAGCTGGTATAATCCAAAGTGGTTTCTTTTCTTCTATGAGTTTCTTGTATTTAAGCCAAGTTAGCAATACATTTCTTCTTAGGTAGTGGTGCTGAAACATTGCATCCATTTTATATTTTTCAGACCACATATATGCATGCCATCCAAATAATTTATTATATCCTTCCAACGTTAATAACTTATGATTGGTCAAGGACACCCATTCTTTTATCCACACCAAACATATCGCTTCATGATAAAGTCTTACGTCAGGTAACTGCATTCCTCCTCTTTCCTTTGCATCACATAAGACTTTCATTTTTACTCTTGGCTTCTTCCCTGCCCAAACAAACTCAGATATTTTCCTCTGCCATTTTTCAAACTGTTTTTTATCTTTCACAATTGGTATTGTTTGCATTAAAAACATCATTCTGGGCAATACATTCATTTTAATTGTAGCAATACGACCTAACCACGACAGATTTAGTTTATTCCATTTTATCGTATCTCTTTCAATTTGAGTCCAATTTATAAACTACATCTTTGTAGTTTATAAATTGTTTTCACAGCTTCTATAAATTCATTTCCTAAATCCATCTTCTCCATAGTCGCAAACATAAAATTCCAGTTCAAATTGTCAAAGGCCTTCTCTGCATCCACAAAGAAAAGGCCAACTTCCTTGTCTGGGCGTTTGTCATAATATTCAATGGCATTTATCACGATTCTCAGATTGTCTTTAATTGTCTATTTGGTAGGAATCCAGCCTGATCTTCTTCTATGAACTCCATTAATCATATTTTAAGTCTATCTGCTAATATTCTTGCCATTATTTTATAATCGTTGTTTATGAGCGATATAGGTCTATAATTTTTAACATCTGTCGGGTCTTGATTTTCTTTTGGGATCAGAGCGATACTTGCTTCATTCCACGTAGCTGGGAGGCCTTTTCCTTGAAACATATCATTCATTATATTTTTTAAAATCGGTACTAGGTCCTCCTTCATTACTTTAAAAAATTTAGCTGTGATCCCATCCGGTCCTGGTGCTTTCCCAATCTTAGCTGCTTCAATTGCTTGTTTGACTTCTTCTTCTGTTATTGGAGCGTTCACTTCTTGTTTCATCTCTTCTGGTATCCTTGGTAGATGGGCATTCATCAAAAACCCATCTATATCTTGTTGATTCACTGTTTTCTTTTGAAATAGTTTTGCATAATATTTAAAAAATGCACACTTGATTGAATGATGCTCTTTCAATTCCTTACCATCCTCTATTATTCTATTAATAATTTTCTTTTCCTTCTTTTTTTTCAGTTGCCAGGCTAGATACTTTCCTGGTTTATTTGCTCCTTCAAAAGTCTTCTGCTTTAATGTCTTTAGTTTCCATTCTAGCTCTTTATTACTAATAGCTGTTATTTGATCTTGTAGTATTTTAATTTCCTGTATAATCGATTTTTTCCCCTGGTCTTTTCTTTAATGGTTGTTCTTTTTTGTGAATTTTTTCTTGTATTTCTTGCCATTTCTCCTGTTTTCTTTTCTTGTCTTACTATTGAGTAGTGTTAGATTTCCTCTTATTACAGCTTTATATGCATCCCATACCATCTGTGTCGACACTTCATTATTGTTATTTGTCAAAAAAAAAATGCTTAGTTTCTTCTTTCAAATACTTCAGATTTTCCTGATTTTGTAATAAATCCTCATTTAATCTCCATTTAAATTTTCTCTGCCCCATTGTCCATTTCCATGACATTGGATTATGGTCTGCACTCACCCTCGGTAAAATTTCCACTTTTTTAGTCAATAAAGTCAAGTCCTTAGTCACCCAAATCATATCAATACGTGAAAATGATAAATGCCTTGTGGAGAAGTATGTAAATTCTGAACTTTTTGGATTTTCTTTTCTCCATACGTCTTCCAATTGTTCTTGCTGAACTAAGTCAAAAAAAAGTCTTTGGTAACTTTCCTGATTTTTTTACAGTTGTTTTGGATTTTTTATCTAGTTGCAAATCCACTACACCGTTGAAATCTCCAACCAATATCATCTGGTCAAATACATCCTGATCTAATTTGTTCAATAAGTCTTTAAAGAATTGGTCTTTTGCTCCATTTGGCGCATAGAGGGCTATTACCAACATTTTTTTTGCATTTACATTTACTTCTACAGCCACATATCTTCCCTCTTGATCCTGAAAAATTAATTTTGATTCTACAGTCTCATTTATGTAAATCACTAAATTGTTTATTTTTAAAATATTTTATATCTTTATCTTTGATACGTGTCTCTTGTAGGCATATTATATTGCAGTTCTGCTTTTTTAGCCAATGAAAAACTGTTTTTCTCTTTTGGGGTGAGTTTAGTCCATTTACATTCCACAATATTAATTTGTACTCCATATTGTTAGATTTTTGATAATTCAGGAAAGTCCTCTGCATGTTCCTGTACAAACTTTTCCATCTGCTCCTTTGATTTAATAACAATTCTCAGGGCTTTGTAGTAAAAGCTTAGTCCTTCTGGGATTTCCCATCTATATCTAATATCTTTATCTCTTAGTTTCTGGGTTAATTCCCTATATTTTTTTCTCTCTTGGAGAATCTGTTTTGGCACTTCTTTCATGATCTTGATTCTACTGCCCTCTTTTATTAAAGGATTTTCAAAATGCTTTTAAGAATCTCCTCCTTCATTCTCTTTGTCACTAGTTGGATGATTATATCTCTAGGTAACTTCCTCTGCTGTGCAAAAGCCGAGTTGATTCTGTATGCCAAGTCCATATTTGCTGTTATTTCTTCCTTTTCTTTCCCTAGAAATTCTGACAATATCTCTGTCATCTGTTCTTGTGTAGTTTGGGTCTCAGATTCCTGGATGCCATGAAATCTTAACTGCCTCTCTGTTGCCTTGCATTCCATCATTGCCACTCTTGTCTGAATCACTTGGTTTTCATGTTTCATTTCTGCTTTTATATCATTTGTCTTTTGTTCTACCTGTTCCACTTTCTTAGTTGTTGCTTGCAAGTCCTCCTTTACTCCCTCTATATTTTTTGCCAGTGCAGCTACATCAGCTTGAATAACATCTCTCATCTTTTTAAAATCCTTTGCCAGCATTTCTTGCATCTTCTGTAACAACTCTTTATGATTCTCTGCCACTTTTTCCCCCAATCCTTCAATCGTTGCTTCTACTGAGGCTTGCCATTCCTTGTCTGCTCCTTTTTTTCCTGCCATCGTGGGACTCGGTTTTGTGCCTCCCCACGTATCTGCCCTTCTTCTTAAATCTGTGGTGGATCGTTTAAAAGCTTAGGTTATCTTAATATTTGTTGCAAAAAAAATAAAATTAAAAAAGTCCTTTTAAAATCCAAAACGTCAGGCGTTTTTTCTCTGTGGTTTGTTTATAGTGCCTCTATGGTTTCTGGCTTAACTTTGTACCTTAGTTAAGATGGTGCACTTCCTTTTCCTGTTGTCTTTGTAGCCCCTCCAATAAGTGTTTGTTTTGCTTCCGAGTGACACCTTTCTCGCTGATCCTCTTCTCTTTCCCTTTGCTGTCCTTGCTAGGAATCCAGTTATCTGCTCTGTTGTTAACTTCCTGTCTCGCAATGTTTCTCTAGTCCCCCTCCGCTTTCTCATGCCAGTTATCTCAATTCTAACCGCAGTAAGTGTAAACAATATTTCTTTTCCAAGTTTTTAGTCCTTATTTAGTTCCCAATGTCTCCAATTTAACACTGCCTCTATTACTAATCGTTAGCTCTTTTAAAATCTGTCCATTAATTTATTTTCTCTTGGTCTTTTTGTTGCCAATCCATTTTAAATAATCCGATAATGATCTTTACCTTTGCTGATTCTGTGGGTTGTCTGTGTTGTTTCCTTTGCTTACTCTTTGGTAAAAGTTGTTACTGAAGCTTGGTTATGACGATCTTATGCCAATTTAATGACTCCTGAGGCACTACAGAGATAGTAGCTCTCCCTTCTTTGAGGGGACCTCAAGGTGATGGTGCGAGTCCTTTATTCAGAACCCCCCCCCCCTCACCGAGATGTACACTCTCTCGGGGATGCGTAGCATTCAAGCCCAACTTCTCCCTGAAGTTGGGATGGAAATGGGCGTTTGGGCACCCCGCTTTCCAACAAAAACAGTGTCTCGGACAGCCCCAGTTGGAGGCTGCTTCAGATCTCCATTAATCCAAGCTGGAAGAGAGAGCAGTTCAGATCTAATCTGTTTGATTTTATTTTCATTATCATGCATTTCAGCCCCATTGCACATGTAAGGTGAGTGCTGACTGCACATGCACAAATGCACACTGTTCTTTTTAAGCGGGATTGGTGAAATGAGGCTCTGGGGCAGCTTTTTTGCACTTAATGGCACTGAAATCAAACAGAATGGAGTCCTCCCTTTAAACTATTGACTCACCAAGTGTTCCTTCAAGTATGCTACCCACACACAACAAAAGAGCCCCAAAAAGATGAGTGTCAGTGGGTGTACACTATGGCAGGAAAGTGGTTGGCAAAGGGGTAGCGACATTGTGGTGGCAGCAGGGCAGCACCCAAACAGGAAAGCTCTCCAACCAGTGCAGAGCAGCAATGGCATTAAATAAAAATCCTGTTTTTACATATCCCTGTATCTGAAGCCAATAAGGAGTGAGGGGTCATGCTCGTAGAAGCTGATTGGCAGGGAAGCAATCCTATTGCCTGGGTAGTTAAAAAAAGACATACCTTCCCTCCACTGAGTTAAATTAAAGGAATGTTTCCAAAGCCAATAGGCAGGCAGGACTCAGCTAGTGGCAGTGCTCTCCCAAGTCCTAATTTTAGGAAGATGATGCCATTGCCAGCGTAGCACCAAAAAAAGATGAATCTTCCCCTCTCCCCTCCAAGGGAGTTAAATTGAAGGAGCATTTCTGAAGCTGATGGGCAGAGGGGAGGGGCTAGTGCTCCTCTCCTTTCAATAATCCAATTGGCAAGAATACAATGCCATTGTCTGGGAAGAACTGGACAAAAAATGCACTCATGTGCACCGTGCACATACCCCCTTCCCACCAATGGAGTTAATTGGTATAACACTAAAGGCTCAGTCTCTCCTCTTGGAATCTGATTGGTTAGTAGACTTGCTGTTCAGTAAAACAAGATGCTGTTACTGGCCCTGTGCTTGCCTGCCCGCACTGCCTCTGCACCGTAAGAACTAAAATGAAACACACAAACTTTTCAATGGGTGGGGGCGACTCATTAAGTTTCTTTTCTTGAATGGGGTTCACTGTTCCAGAAGCCACTTTAACAAAATGAAACAGCAAATTCCAGACATATTTCTGGCTCATTTGTTTCATTTTACACACCTCTAGTGATTGTTACTGTACATATGCAATGATAGCCTATTCTTGTTGTTTTTGTTAAGGCCAATACTCCACCAACTGAACATTTGGGAATTATTTGCATACAGGCTGAATTTTAAGATGTGCTGATTGCAACTGACAGGCTGAGAGCTGAACCAACAACTGCTCTAGCCTTCATAATTCAAGCAGAGCAGATATTACCCATCACAAATTGTACCATTGTGCTGTATGGGATGAGGGGGCTGTCAGGTGTCACTAACATGCAAAAAACCAAGATACAGCCACTGGACAGATTACCACTGAGTAAAAAAGAAATAAAAGGTTACAAGAAGGATTCCTTCTATGAGGATATCTGGAGCAGCAAGAGTCAAATCTGTAGTCTTTTCTATTCCAAAGATGGATGAGGTGGAGAGGGAGGGAGACTGCTTTAACAATCAGCATTCTTAAGACAAAGTTTTAAGTATATAATGTTTGTGATTATAGAATACTGATCACCAGGTAACTCTGAGCTTCCTGCTGATAGCAATGTTCTGAAGTCAAATTACTTAGGACCATCCATCATGAGAGTGTATAGGAAGATTGCCACTGTGCTACAGGGTCTGTAGCTCAGCAGAAGGAAACCACAAGCTGCAAAATCCTGCTTAGGCCTTCTTATAAAGCTGCATTTTATCCACAGCTACACTGCTGGAAAGCACTTGAAGCGGTTTCTCCATATTATTCAGAATGCTGTGCAGGAGGTGTTAAGAAACGATAATACTACTACACAATGTGCTCTTGTTCTCTACGGGTATTCAGAATTTTTAAAAAGTACTCATTCTTGAACAATTGCTCAAAGACAAACAAGGAGTCATTTTAACAGGACATACCAAGTTTTTTCTAAAAACTCAAAATCCATGGTGCCAGAAAAAATTTTTGCTAGCAAGGACAATACAAAAAACAATCACAATATGAGTCTCAAATACATTTTAATTTATTAAGGCCAATATCCTACTAAGCTGTATATGTATTCTAAACTGGCACATAACATAGTATTATAAGGAATTCAACCATTACAGGAATGTCTGTCTTTTAAACAGATATTAAATGACACAATATTCCAGGAGACTAGAGGATGCTCAGATTTTCTTAAAATTGTGTTAGTTGAACAAAAATTGAACTTAGGAAGACCCATCAATAAAAGGACCTATTCTGCTAGAAGTAAAAAAAGAGGGGAAATGTCATTCAAGTCTTAGCTACCTCCATAGGCCTGTTTGTTTGTTTGTTTGTTTGTTTGTTTGTTTGTTTGTTTGTTTGTTTGTTTGTTTGTTTGTTTGTTTGTTTGTTTGTTTGTTTGTTTGTTTGTTTGTTTGTTTGTTTGTTTGTTTGTTTGTTTGTTTAACAAGGTACCTCACCAAAGACTTCTGAGTAAATTTAGCACCATGGGATAAGAGGACAGGTTCTCTTATGGAATAAAATTTAGAAAAAAGACAGAAAGGGGGAAGTCATAACAGAGGTTTATAAAATCAATCATGAGGTTGAGAAAGTGGATGAAGTGAGCGTTTTCTTCCCCTCTCATATTATTAGAATATGGGGGCACCTAATGAAGTTGATGGGCACTGCCAATTGATGTAGTGTTAGCTATGAACCACAGATGGTTTTAAAGGGGCTTTTAAAAGCTTGAAAAGACAAATTCACCAAGGATAGGTTTATCAATGGCTACTAGAATCTTCTTAATGTAGACTTGAACAGTGCTTCATTGCCACTAGTGCTGATGAGCCAAAATAGGTGTGGAGCTCTTTAGCTAGAAACATTTCATCTCTGCAAAAAGCAGATCTCCCTTACAGCATTCATTCAGAGGGCACATAAACACAGGCAGAACTCCCTTAGCAAAGATGCACAGCCATTTTAAAAGGAGGCTGTTTACACGTTGTGATTCTTCCCACCTCTTCAAGACACAAAGAACTGTGCTACATATGTCGCAAATTGCAAATGCTATTTTAAAGAGAAAATCTGTACTGTGATGCCCTGTCTTGAAAGGTGGTTTGCCATGGATTAATTTTCCAGTGAGTAGGTTTTTTACCTTGGTGGGTCCTCCTGATCTTAAAAGGAAGGTTTAGGTCAGCTCTGAAATGGCACCATTCACTGAAAAATTAAACATGAATATTTGGCAGGGTTTTAATTATAACAACCATTTTTTTCATGACATATATGTATTTAACAAAAAAAAGAATCATTGCATGTCATAATATTGTCTACAGTTCTGGTTATTAAATAAATTACAGTGTTCATGGCTTTTGTCCCTTCCTTGTAATGATTTTTGTGCTGCATAAATTCACAAATTGCATTATAAGAGAACTTGGAGTGGGGGGAAGCTCTTAGAAAGTCTACAGTGAAGATCCTCCTGTGCAAATCATCAGACAAATACCTATTTTTGCTACTCTGCCAAATAAATATGGCATAAAATCAGTCTGTACCTCAGTCTGCAAGAGCAATTGGTGGCTAAGGATTATCAAAATCGATGGTTGTTGTGGGTTTTCCGGGCTGTATTGCCGTGGTCTTGGCATTGTAGTTCCTGACGTTTCGCCAGCAGCTGTGACTGGCATCTTCAGAGGTGTAGCACCAAAAGACAGAGATCTCTCAGTGTCACTGTGACACTGAGAGATCTCTGTCTTTTGGTGCTACACCTCTGAAGATGCCAGCCACAGCTGCTGGCGAAACGTCAGGAACTACAATGCCAAGACCACGGCAATACAGCCCGGAAAACCCACAACAACCATCGTTCTCCGGCCGTGAAAGCCTTCGACAATACATTATCAAAATCCTTTTTAAAAAGAGCTTGATTCTGAACAAAAGACAGCAGCCTCTTTTGCCAGGGAAATAAAGGGATCAAAGAGTTACTAGGTCCCCTTACCCTCCTAGTAAAAGGCTGGGTACCTGGCACTCACCTTCTCTGCGTCCCTTGTGCATGTGTGCTACCACACCTGCGTGCAAGGAGAGGCAGTAAGAGAGGGTAACTTCGGAATCTCCACCTGTGTATATGAGGATTGTCCCAGCTAGAGAACTCTTTTAATAACCAGACAGAGGTTTCATCAAAAGGGTTTTTAAAAATTAAAAATAATAAAGATCAGCATGACTGAAAAACACACAAAGCACATATTCAGAGCTAACTAGAAAGCAGTGATGAAAACTGGATAGAGTTTGAGGGATTTGGGTGATAGTTACCATCCAGAAGAGGGCATCTGGGAGAGAGAGAAAGTGTGTTGAGCAACCAGTGTATCAAGGTAGCTCAAATGGAAGTTCGAGAGTGGGTGCTGGATCCAAGAGCATGCACACAGCTAGGGTGGGGGTAGTCCAATTACACTGTGGACCATACCCAAGGGCAAGATTGCATTTTCTGCCCCAAAATAATAACTTAATGGTTGTTCCCAAGGTGGGACAAAGGATTGGGGAAACCATCTCCAGGGTGTGACAATGAACTGGCAAACTATCTCCGGGCTGGGACAATGAACTGGTAAGGTTTGATAATATCTTCCCGGGCGGAACTAAAGATCGTCGTCGTATTTCTGTGCAGCCCCACATTGGGACTGTGCAGGCGCAGGCCAGCCACAGAAAGACTTGCCTAGCTTTTAGAGATGTCAAAAGGGACGCTCGGAGAGGCCGCGCATGCGCGGTGGTGCCAAAACGCGGTCACCAGCTCGAGTGTCCCCGGCATTCCCTCAGTTCCTTTTTCGCCGCCGTCAAGAAAGGTTCTTCCTAGTGTTATCTGTTCGATCAGCATTCTTTTCAGCGAGTTCTCTCTGCTTCTTTTCGTGAGACATCTTTCCTTTTACCAACTTTTGGGAGATATCTGGCATTAAGATGCCTCAAACATCGCTGTTTTAAAAGTGCCAGCGATGCGGGACAAAGATAACCCAATCGGACGGCCATGACTTGTGTCTCATCTGTCTGGGTGAGGGTCATGTCGTGGAGCGTTGCACTACCTGCATGTCCTTCACTCCGAAGGCGAGGAGCAACAGGAAGGCCAGGTTGAGGTCTTTCCTGTGGGAGGCCAACCTTCTCGCCCCCAAGTCATCGGGGCGAGAAGCCCCATTCCTCGGCTCCTTCTCCGTCCCCATCGCGGAAGTCCTCGGATCTGACCCCATCCTCGGATCTGATGGAGCGGCCCGTTCCGAAGCCATCAACCCCCAAGCCCGCTTCTGGTGAGTCCTTGGTTCCAGGTAAGAAGCGATCTGCCTCCTGATCTTCGACCACTAGGGCTACTTCAGAGCCCCCACCAAAGAAGGCCAAGTCGAAGTCGAAGGGCAAGAAGTGGGCGCCGTCTGCGACCACCGTTGGCCGGGATCTTCCAAAATCCCCTGTGTCTGTTGTGGCTGGGGAAAGTATTGAGGAGTTCCTTCACACTCCATCCCTTCCTCGCACACCACCGCCTATGGTGCAAGACGACTACGTTCCCATGCCGGACCTGCCGGATCCATACGCACAGTTCGAGCGCTCCTTGCCTGCTCCGATTCCGTCCGACCCGTCGGTTCCACCTCTGCCCTGGTCCTCGGTTCCGCCCTCGGACCCTCATCGCTCCATTCTGGGACAGTGGCCATTGCCGATTCCACTTGCTCTACCGCCCTGGCAGTCGGTTCCGGGCGTAGGTAACGTGGCCACTTGGCAGGATTTTGTTTCCTGGCTACAGGCATCGGCGCCCCTTTTCCAGCAGTCGGTTCCGAGCACACCGGTTCCGACCCAGCCTGCCATGCCTGCCTATCCACCTCCCTTTTCATCTACCTCTCAGGGAGTGCCACAGCCTTCTGCCGCGTATGAAACCCGTCCATCGGTTCCGACCAGGCCGGCCACCACTGTTCCGGCGCCTGCTCCCCCGGAGTTTTCCGGTTCGGAAGACGAGGAAGGCCTTGCATCGCCTTCTGAATACTCCTCCGACCTGGCATCTGATCCATATCCGGACGAAATGGTAGGAGATGTCCGTTCCTCTTCCCCGAACGATGACTACTGGATGTTCGCGGAGCAGATGTCTTGCATGGCGGTGGCCCTTGAGCTGGATGTCTCGGCTACGACCAACAAGCCAAAGAGCAAGCTCTTGGAGGCCTTGTACTCTGATTCCCCGGCTTCGGTGGCTTTCCCCCCTGGTGGAAGACTTTGTGGACAATGCCCACGCGCTTTGGCAGACTCCTGCGTCGGTTCCTGCGACCGCACGGAAGGTGGACCGGTACTATCGGCTAAAGCGGGAAGACTGTCCCTTCCTGTTTACCCATCCAAAGCCGTCTTCCCTGGTTGCCGAGGAGGTCCATGCCCGGTTCCAACACAGCTTGTCCTCCGCACCTGCTGACCATGAGGGTAGGAAGCTTGACACCATCGGTCGGAAGCTCTACTCCTCAGCTTCCCTGGGGTTCCGCATTGCCAACTTCCAGGCAATCATGGGCTCCTACAACCTGTTCCTCTGGAAGCGTCTATCTTCCCATCTTGCAGACCTTCCAGAGGAGCGGCACCCCTTGGTCAAGGCTCTGCAGGCAGAGGCGATCATGCTGGCCAAGCGACAGATGACCGCAGGGAAGGATGCGGCTGACTCCTCGGCTCGGTCTATGGCATCTTTGGTGGTGCTGCGCTGTCACGCCTGGCTGAGGTCGACAGCCTTGCCTCTAGAGAAGCGGGCCAAGTTGGAGGATTTCCCCTTTGAGGGTGCCCTCCTCTTCTCGGAAAAGACTGATGAGTCTCTCTCCCAAATGCGGAAAAACCATCAGATGGCAAAGTCTCTGGGGGTCATCGCATCTCATCCTCCAAATGCTCCAAGGTACCGTTCCTGGTGGTTTCAACCTTACCAGACCCCGTACTAGCCATACCACCAGCGTCAGGGGCGATTCTCTTATGGTCAGCCCTATGGTCAGCGCTCCTACTCAGCCCCGCAGAGGCACGCATCAAGGTGCTCCGGCCGTTCCAGGGGGAAGCAGCAGCCTTCGTCACCCAAGGCCTTGACTTCTGGGCAGAAGTCTGTCTTCTGACTAGACCTGGACGCTCCCCAGTTGTTGCCGCCGAGCACTGTTCACTGTGCTCCCTTCCAGGATAGGCTTTGGCCTTTTCTGCCCATTTGGCAGCTGGTTACTACTGATTGTTGGGTCCTTACAATCATGGCTCGTGGTTACAAGTTATTGTTCACTGACACCCCTCCTCTTTCACACCCTCCCCGTTCCTCCCCCTGTTCTGATGATGTTCTGAAAAATAATGTTTTGGAGTTGCTGAATAAGGGTGCTATCGGTGTGGTTAACCTCTCTGAGTCTCCTCGGGGTTTTTACTCCAGGTATTTCCTTGTGGACAAGAAGGACGGGGGTTCCCAACCCATATTGGACCTTCGGGGTCTTAACACCTATCTCAGGGTCCAAAAATTTCAGATGCTGACCTTGGCTAAGGTCATAGAGCTCTTGGAAGTAGATGTCTGGCTAGCCATTATAGACCTGAAGGATGCCTACTTCCACATCCCCATCTACGAGGGGCATAGGAAGTACTTCCGCTTTCTCTGTGGGGGTGCTGCCTATGAGTACACGGTTCTGCCTTTCGGGCTGGCTTTGGCCCCCCATGTGTTCACAAAGTGTATGGCCGCTGTGGTGGCGTATCTGAGGTCCATGGGTTGTGTCATCTACCCCTACTTGGATGATTGGCTCCTGATGGGGCCCTCCACAGACTCCCTCCGAGGTCACCTCACCCTCACCTTGTCGTTACTTTCCAGGTTGGGGTTTATGGTGAATTATGCAAAATCTATTCTGTCTCCTGTCAAGACCATGTGCTTCATTGGCGTCCATTTTGACTCTCCCCTGGGGAGAGCGTTTTTGCCCCCTGATAGGCTCCGCAGGCTGGCTTCTCTAGCCCAACACTTCATTTCTAACCGTTTTCAAACGGCGCTCCTGATCCAGACCTTACTGGGCCTTATGGCCTCCTCTGTTGGTGTGGTCTTTTTTGCACGGTTATGCATGAGACCCCTGCAAAATTGGTTTGTTCGCAAATTCGACCCCTTGACCATGAGTCAACACCAACAGTTCTCCATACCAAGGGTGGTACTGCTGTCCTTGACCTAGTGGACGGTCTCAGACAGTTTGTCTGTGGGTTGTCCTTTTGGCACCTTCCTGGCAGACGTCACTGTCTCAACTGATGCTTCTACTCTGGGCTGGGGAGGACATTGTGGCACTTTGACGGCCCAAGACACTTGGTCCCGAACTGAGGCTAAGTTGCATATTAATGTGCTAGAGCTTAGAGCGATCCGTTACTCCCTTGCTTCTTTTGCAGATGCGCTCCGCAACAAAAGGGTTCAAGTCCTTTCGGACAAAACGACAGCCTGTTATTATATCAACAAGCAGGGAGGAACGATGTCACTCAAGCTCTGCGCAGAAGCCACGGCTCTCTGGACCTGGGCCATATCCAACAACGTCCTCCCACGGGCCATTCACATTGCTGGGGAACTCAACACCTCAGCAGACATGCTCAGCAGAGTGTTCCTACTACAACACGAATGGTCCCTCAACTGTGCCTATCTAAAGCCGGTGGCCTCGAGTCAACCTGTTTGCGATGGCCAAAAACAAGAAAGCACCCATGTTCTGTTCCCGGGCTGGGATAGACCCTCGCTCCTTGGGGGACGCCTTCCAAATTCCCTGGACCCCAGGGTTCTTTTACGCTTTCCCGCCCTTCCCGCTCCTGCACAAGGTTCTTTGCAGGGTCAGGGCCTTCAAGACCCACTGTATCCTGGTGGCCCCATGCTGGCCCCGTCAAGAGTGGTTTCCTCTGTTGCTCTCCCTCTCTCAGGGACGATGCCTGCCTCTGCCGCCTGTTCCGGACCTGCTAGTCAGGGACGGGATCCGGCACCACAATGTGGAAATCCTAAACCTGGCTGCCTGGCTCCTGCTCCCCCCGGAGTAGGCCTGTCTTCTGGGGTTCTGTGGGTCATCCTCAATGCCCGCAAACGGTCCACCAGGGTGTCCTATCATAGGAAGTGGTCACGGTTTTCCCTTTGGTTGGCCCCTAAAGGGGTCTCCCCCTTTACCTGTCCACTGCCCCTGGTACTGGATTACCTTTTGACTCTACATTTGCAAGGTCTCACCTTTAGCAGCATTAAGGTGCATATGGCTGCGATTTCTGCTTTTCATGAGCAGATTGATGGGAGGACTGTTTTTGCCCACTGGCTTTCTAAACAATTTCTGAAAGGTCTGTTTAAGACTTTCCCTCCTAGGGCTCCACCAGTTCCTCAGTGGAGCTTGTCCCTAGTCCTTTCCCAATTGATGCTCCAGCTCTTTGAGCCTCTGTCAACCTGCCCCTTGCCACTGCTCACACAGAAGGTGGCCTTTTTGGTGGTGGTTACATCCTCCAGACGGGTGGGGGAACTTACTGCCCTTTGCATTGACCCCCCATTTCTGCAGTTTTTCCCAGAAAAGGTTGTGCTCCACGCCAGCATGGAATTCTGACCAAAGGTGGTTTCGAAGTTTCATTTACAACAAAAGGTGGTTCTCCCCTCCTTTTTCCCAACACCCTCTTCCCCGGGGGAACAGTCACTACATACTTTGGATGTTAAACATGCTTTATTGTTTTATTTACATCGCACCAAATGTGTCAGGAAGTCTCCTGCACTGTTCGTGTGTTACTCTGGTTCTCGCAGAGGTCTTCCTGCTTCTGCCCAATCAATCTCTCGATGGATTGTGTCCACAATTAAACTGTGTTACCATCAGGCTGGAGTGCAGTGCCCTTTTTCGCTGACTGCCCATTCAACTAGAGCGCAAGCTGCTTCTGCTGCCTTCCTCCATGCAGTCCCTCTTCAGGACGTCTGCCAGGCTACAACTTGGTCTACACCAGACACCTTCATCAGACATTACTCTGTGGACATGAATGCATGATGTGAATCAGCTGTTGGCACGGTTGTCCTGCATTCCTTATTCCACTGAACACTCACACCCGCCCCCATTGGTGAGATGCTCGCTATTCTCCCAATGTTGGGCTGCACAGAAGTACGACAACGATAAACAGGGTTTCTTACCTGTAACTGTTGATCATTGAGTATCTTCTGTGCAGACACACATTCCCTCCCACCTGCCCCACTGTGAGTGCTGTTTTCTATATGTGTTTGGCTCTCCGGTGGCTCAGGTGAACTGAGGGAATGCCGGGGATGCTCAAGCTGGTGACCGCATTTTGGCGGGAACACCACCGCGCATGCGCGGCCTCGCCGAGCATCCCCTTTGACATCTCTAAAAGCTAGGCAAATCTTTCCGCGGCTGGCCTGCGCCTGCGCAGTCCCAATGTGTGTCTGCACAGAAGATACTCGACAATCAACAGTTACAGGTAAGAAACCCTGTTTTTATCAATGATGATTGACAATTCAGCTATCAGCTCACTGAGTTACCTGTGAATAGGAGAGTGGATAAGGGAAGATCGGTAGGGTGTGTTGCAGTAACTAAGTCAGGAACTCTGGGAAGACAATGTTCCATCTCCTGGCCGGGATCTGGTTTCCATATTTCAGTCTGCTTGAGTAATATGTTGTGTTTGAAACACATTTACAGAAGGGGCTTATGGCATAGCCATATTCATAAACCTTAATATCGAGAGGGCAATGCTGACCGCTAACAGAAGGTGCAGTTCTTATACCCTTAAAAATAGTAAAAATTCATCTGTCCATATTCCTATGAAGGAAAGAATAATAACTTACTCCAATAAGCAACTTGCATAGCTTTAAAGAACTATGACTTGAATCCCTAAAAGTTAGGATAAACGTTATGCTAAATATGAGATACTGTTGTATGTTTATAGATGTATGATGGATGAACTATGAACAGGGATCATTACCAGCCAGCACAATTCTACTCCCTCCATCTTCCATCCATACATTCATATCCCCAAATATGTTGCATGAATGGGGTTCCTCCCTTATTGAAAACAAAAAACTGTGTTTATTTATGTTGAGATTATAATGAATTGATGACACTGCATTTCCTTTTATTAGGGATTTTAAGATTTTCAGTCTTTCAAGAAAGAACATTAATTAGTTTAAAACATAGTTCTCTAAATAATTGTATTGATTTTGATTTGATTAAAATAGATGAATGAGTACTGTGCTTCGTAGATTGCCAAGAGGGTTTTTGCTATAGAGAAGCATGAGTGCATTGATCTGTTCTTAATTGATAAAAATTTCTTTTCTGCTAGAGGACCAAAAGTTAAATGACCCTGTTATTGAATGACTAAAAAATCCAGAGAATTAGAGAATTAGATGTCTGGAAAAATCAAACAATTAAAATATATTCGTCTAGTCCCTTTTCGGTCCTAAATCTGGAGCATGACACATAAGCAACTTCTTACAGATTAGATTAGAAGAGCAGGCTCGAGGATTAACGTTCCCCCACCCCACCCCCTGCCACCCCATCTTGGCATAAATCCTAAAAACACTGTCCTGGGAGTAAGCCCCACTGAATAAAATGGGACTTTCTTACAAGTAGACCTGTCTGGGATTGATCTGCTTGTCTCCTGTAAAATCCAGCTGGTGTCTACCATTTGCAAACCCCATTTTACACCCTTATAGTCTCTTAACTATGACATTTTATATGAGTGCCTATAGCCAGCTATTAATAATTGTTCTATTTTTGCTCTATGTCATACAAAAGAAATTCAGCTAGAAGATCATAAAAGTAGCTAATGCTTCTAAAATGTTTTTTATCTGGTATATACAGTGATCCTTTATTAATGGTTCTTAGAATGAGGGAACTGGGTGTTATAAATTCAATTGTTCCAACCTGAATCTAAGCATCCTTAGAGGGGTTTTGCCAGTCTAGTCTGCTTTGTATAGCTGAAGAGTCCTGAAACAAGTTTCTAACAGATCAAGATGTGACATTCTGTGTGTTGAAGAGCCAGTTCCTTCATGTTCTAGAAGCCACCTCTAATTTCCTCATAATCGGATTAGTCAGAAAAGTATATCCTTTACGGCAAAGCTGACTCTGCATGAAAAGACTTATCTCTAGTTAATTAAAGATCAGCTCTGCTTTTTAAAAAGATGATGAAAGGTGACTTCTTAGTGAGGAATTGATAAGAAAGGTGCAATAGGGGTGAGGAGTGAAGAAGGGGGCATCCTGTCAGCTAGCTGTGCTGGGAAATAACCTTTATTAGCAAATCAGAGACATTCCTACCTCACTATCGTTCACATGTGTCAGAACATCTGACAGTCTTTATAGTCTCAGATCCAATGCTGTTTTAAGATGAAAGCTACCTGGAGTGATCAGAGAGCATGTGAATCAGTCATCTACAGACAATTTACTTTCCCTGCTGTGCAATTTCCTCTTGCTTCATGCAAGCAATGTATTTTCCACACCTTACTCTAAACCTCTCTCAAAAGCAATACAACAACTTTGGCCTTGCGATTGGTTAAGGTTTAAACCTATAAGTATTGTTTGTTATACACCCATGATTAGCTTGGTATTAGGGGTTATATGTAATACATTCTTTTCTTTTGCTTTTTGCTTTCATACATTACTATTGTAAGCCTTTTCAGGTTGCCCTTCATTGAAGGTGTTCTCAATTTGTTTATTTTATGGCAGTTTGTCACCCTAGTTATGTTATGTGCCATTTGAACTCTGTTTAAGCACAGTTAGTGAAAATAAAAATAAATGTATGCAAATTTTACATGGAAATCTAATGACATGAAAATAAAGGCTTAAGGGATAAATTTGTAGAAGAGTAAAAGCAAACAAACAGGGGTTTCTGAGTTGAAAGAGTAAGGCTGTGAAAAACAGTAAATATCCCCACTAGTTATTCTATTCTATTCTATTCTATTCTATTCTATTCTATTCTATTCTATTCATGGTTTATTGGTTAATTGGTTTATAGTCCAAATTTCTCACTCAGAATCAGGGCAGATTACACAGTGTAAGTCAATGTAATAAATAGAATGAGGCATCTAATTAGGGTTGCCAGGTCCCTATACTCTTACAGTGGGAGGGGGGTCCTGGCACTTAACGTGAGGCTATTTCCTGTGCATGCACAAAGCTCATGTACACTTTCAGCACCAATGTGATGGCATCACTTCTGGGAAGTGATGTCATCGTGCTGGCAGCAGGTGTGCTCCCATGTTTTGCACGGGACCAATTCAGCCCAGTGGGGACAAAAATTGGCCCCTGCGAAATGTGGGAGCATGCCTGCTGCCAGGATCAATAATGTTACTTCCGGGAAGTGATGTTGTCATGGCTGCGCTTGCCTGGGTGCACAATAATAAAATTAAAAACAAGGGGCCTGAATGTCAGGCTGCACTAAGAGTTAGAGCAAGTTTTACATAGACTGTAATATATTCCAAATACAATTGATGAACATGTCAAATGACCTACACAAGACCATACAGGGGCCATACAAGACCCTAAGGGCCTTCCTCAGTGGTCATTAATACACACTTTTACGAAGAATCATAAAAACATATGCGTGTCATCAACCTGTAGCTAATATCACATTCAAAAATACTGGCAACTTCACACCAGATTATAACATCCGTGAAGTGCTTTGTGTGAGTGCAGTTACTATGTGAAGAAATGCATATCCTGCTCCATACATTTACATCACACTACATATTATATGAGATAACAACATTTGGTCAGAATTGATGTATACTAGTTTCAAGATGTATGGGTTTTTTTATGATTCTTTGTAAAAGACCCTTATAGCATCTACAGGATATTTTGGGTTGAGTTTGGGTTTTTCCCTCCCCCTTCTTTTCTCTTTGCTGTAGTAGTCCAAGTGTCAGACTAGGCTCTGAGAGACCCAGGTTTGAATCCCCACTCTGCCATGTATCCTGGATATAGCTAAAATTATAGGAGAACACTTACTGGATATGACTGAGAAAGGCATTCAAGATGCCTTTGCACATAGGAACAGGGCTAGCCTGGCCCCATAACTAGAAAGGCCACAAAGAGTCAAGAGGGCTAGAAGAAAACAACTTGGAGAAGGGCATGAAACAATGGAGTAACACAGTTGTATAGCCATGTGTAGAAGAGAAGAGCCATCTATCCCATATCAATCTATACAATGAACTAAGGCCCAGATGCAGAGGGTATCTGAGAACAGTAGAACTGTCTAACTTCACAGTAGTCAGAAATAGAATCCAAGGAAGAATGTATTGGTTGAGGGCCAAAAGATATTAATATGTATGAAGATCTTGTAATCACTAATTTTACACAGCCTTTGTTAAGATAAGAGGTAGCAAGAATGAACTATTTTTAGGAGTTTGAAGTTATAGCATAGTAGCTTAGCCAAGAATGTGTACCCCTTTAATGTGAGACAGACCCAGCTATTGTTAAGAGAAGGTTCTGAAACCCTATAAATATGACAAGCCAACTTGATATGGAGTTTCTTCCTAGAAGCGGCTCCTTGCCTGTGACCTTCTTATCTTTGGGTAAGATACTTTTTGAGACTCAGGTAATCGCTTTCCTTAATGGTCTTTGTAGCTGTTATAATAGATGGCTCAGATGGCATGATAAACTGTATGATTATTATCTGCATGTTACTAGTGATGTGCAATACATTGTTGCAGGACTGAACATGCTGTCACCCATCTTAGGAACAGGACAAGAAAAATAAAATTCCACAACAAATAGAACAGTAAGCTTGCCTCTTTCGAGTCAGTAGGCTTTTGTGTTTTTCTGCCTCTACTATCATGCAAGAAAACATCTTTTTTGCTTAACATGGTAAGGGTAAGATCTTTGCCACATCTATTCACTAAATAAATTTTTGCAGATCTGAAATGTTTTCTCTAAAACAAATAGTTCAGAATCTTCTCTTTCAATGAACATTTCCCATGGTGATTGAGATCATTTTTTTTATTTTGCACCTGAGAATAATGTGGCTTCAGGCAGCTGCTTTTACAGTTTCTCGTATCACTTACCTACACTGTACACCACTGTGTCACTTCCAAAATGCATGTGTTTGGCTGCTCCATTTTTATTTTATTACCCTTGGGATCATTTTAAAGCACTGACACAAAACAAAATCTTTCTTGCTTATGATTTAGTCCTTCATTTGCATTCCATTAGTTAGTCAAATTGAAGGATGTTTAGTGAGAGCAACTGGCTCTTAAATGTACATTGTTTTGCTTGCCCAGGCAGGGCATAGCATCGTATTGCAGAATGGAAACTCAGAGAATTTGTGGGGTTAGTCAGCCCAAAAGTGAAGCATTTAGTGAGCTCAAGGAGGGGAGACAGAAAAAAGAAATGAATAGATATGACTATGAGGGAGAATCCTATGAGAAAAGCTATTAAAACAAAGGGGAACTTCACAAGAATAGAGAAGTTTATTCACCATTCCTATTAATTTGGAACTAGAGATGGGCATGAACTGAAATACGAACCAAAGTTCATCACGAACTGGGCTGGTTTGTGGTTCGCAAACCAGCAGTTTGTCAGCACCCATTTCTGACGAAACTGGATGAACTTTAGGCTGGTTTGTTTGGTTCGTTTTCTGTTTGTCACTGCAGACAGCTTGGCACTGATAAATCAGTTGTCATGAGATCCCTGACAAGTAGCTGATTCGGGGGTTTAATGTCCCTTTCCCTGCTGCGCTGGCTGTTCTGCTTCCCATGTTTGCAGGAGTTTGCTTATTTCCTGCTGGCTTTAAAAGCCAGGAAAGGGCTAAATGGCTGGTTTTCCCTTCCTCCTTTGGGGTATGCACACACACACTCTCTTTTTTCCCCAAACACAAGAAAATGTTGCAACGTTGTAACATTGTAACATAGCAACATTGCAACATTACTGCATGCCTTTAAAAGCCAGGAAAGAATTAAACAGCTGCTTTCCCCTCCCTCCCAGGCATGTTTCAGGCTTTGTCAAAGGGAATAAAAACTAAACATTTTGCACAGCCCTTTGGAAACAAAGTGGCAGGGAAGCTAGCCAGGAGGAAAGTGTAGTAATGTTACAATGTTGCTATGTTACAATGTTACAACATTGAAACACTTTCTTGCTTTTGGGAAAAAAGAGTGTGTGTGCATACCCCAAAGGAAGAAGGGAAAACCAGTCATTTAGCCCTTTCCTGGCTTTTAAAACCAGCAGGAAATGGGCAAACTCCTGAAAACATAGAAAGCAGAACAGCAGGCAAGCAGCAGCAGGGAAAACGCCAAATCAGCTGCATGTCGGGGATCTCCCCAACAAGCAGCTGATCCATGCCTGCTGGGGTGAAATGCTCCTTTCTGTGCAACTGTGAAGCAGCAGGGAAAGGGGTATTTCAACCCCCAATCAGCTGCTTGTCAGGGGTCTCCCCGACAAGCAGCTAATCCAAGCCCCTGTGAAATGCCCCTTTCTGTGCCACTTCGCAGCAGTATGGAAAGAGGCATTTATACCCCACAAACTATGAACCAGGAACTCATTCAGGAACTAAAGCAAGTTCGTGAAAGTTCATGGTTTGTGGTTCATGAAATGGAACAAACCATGAAACAAATGGTCCATTTTTTTCCTGGTTCGTGCCCACCTCTATTTGGGACTGGGAATCACAAAGGAGAATTTCCCGGCAGATTGTGCCCTCAGGATTTTTTATCCAAATTGGGGAAAGTGGGAATGGATTTTTTTTGGTAGTTTTCATTATCATTTATGAGATTTTGTCATTCACATTTTATTGATTGAGTGTTAATATTGGTTCATAAATTTCATGAACGTAACAGCCACTGGGTCAGATGATCCTTCCATCTCATCCTTGCTACTTTCAGTCTCTGTAATGACTTTTTTAACATCCATAAGGCAGAGTAACAGTGCCATATGAAGCACACTGACACCCCTCATCAAAGTCAAATGGGCTTAGAAGAGTATAACTCTGCTTGGAACGGCTCTCAAAACTAATTAGATTTTGCTGATTGCCATTAAATCAAATAAACTTCTATTCAGGAACACATTGTTTGGGGCATGTTAAAATAAATATGAAATAGCATTGTAACAAATTGTTCCAAGTGCTTCAAGATAGTACTGTTTGAAAGGCCACAGCTCTGTACAGAAGGAAATGAAGCATGTCTCAAAGAGTAGCACAGATTGTTACAAGCATCCATGAGGGAGCTAGTGAATGACGATGACTACCCTGAATCTGACAAGGCTTCTCCTAGATCTGGTGCTGAATTTCCCAGGAGTCCTACTATTCATAGTCATGTGTACCAAAAAATCCCACAACATGGACCACTTGAGGCAACTTAGAGCAAAATCCAGGCTTTTGGAGTAGACTATAGTGGGAGGGATGGAGAATTTGGGGAAGAGCAAGGCCATTTACATGTAGGAGAACCAAAAATGAAATAAGAAAAAGTGAAATGATAAAGTGTTGATGAACAGCCGGTAAGTAAAATACTTTCACTGAGGGAAATCTCAAAGAAATTATGTTTTGAAGAATGTTCTTGTAGCATCTTGGGCTTTGGCCAAGGTTCTTCCAGCCAATATTGACCCAACCTGAGCCTGCCTAGCACAGAAGCAATCAAATTGATCTATTAAAATGTTAATTCAAAGGTAGATAAGCTATTTCTCCAGGGCTTCAAGGAGAGGTTGGTTGCCTTTCTCATGCTGTCTACTCAGTTGATGCCTTAGAGAGCCTGCCAGATCATAACAGATACTTGTCATGACTCTGCTTATTGCTATTAGAGGAGAAGAAATACTGACTGATTTTTTCTCCAGGGACACTATGTCATTTTTCAGTGGCTTCAGCTATGTTGCTTCATTAACCTTGCCCCAAATGGCCTTTAGCAGAGGGTTATTATATGCATAAAGAAGTTGCTTCTTTAACTCCATTTGGCATTTGTCTTGTCTCTGGTCTCCACTCTGCCTTAGCTACTAATCATCTTATGGTTTGTTGCAAAGATCATCTTGCCTAGAGTTTATATGAGCATCATTTAATAATGTGCATATCTCAACCACAATACCATCTTAGCTGGCCTAACAGACCCGCACTGCAGAAGCACAGTTACTTCACTTTTCTAGGGTAAGTAGTCATACTTTCAACCTTTCCCCATAATTGTTCAGGCATGTCAGCTAAATAAACAGGCAATACAGCTTGTCCTTTATGACATATATGAATGTTCAGAGACATCACTGGAGAGACAGCTAAATCCATACTATTAACTTTTATTGATTTTTGTATGAATTGTCTGGAGAATCTTTCACCTGTGCATGACTCAGCCTTTCTGCCCCAATATCTTAACCAGCCCAGTTTAGACTTTTCTGAAATTATGATGAACTTGGTTATATTGATTATACTGCTTTTTATTGCTGTAGGGATCCAGGCGTCCTCTACTGCTTGGTCTTCTCTGTCCTCCTCTGTGGTTCCAGCAGAGACTCCAGGGCCAGCAAAGGACTCAGATACAGAAAGGAAAGAGGGTTAACCAAACCTTGTTCCTCCTTTCTTCCCAAGTGTCTCCTCCACAGCCTGAAGAAGACCTGGATCTTCCTCCCTGGCCTACCATTCTACTCCTTACTTAAGCCAGGCTTATTCATGAGCTTGCCCAACAGCCTCCCCTGACCTTCCACACCCGTTTCCTGTCTTCTGGTAGCTCCTTAAAGGGAGCACTTGGTGAAGCATTGGAGCTATGCATTGCTTGCATCAGTGACGGTTAGGGCAGTCATAGGACCAAAGTTCAGTTCTGGGGTCATGATGACCACCTGCTGCACCCCAGGTAAGCCTAGCCCCAGATAATTGCTTTTTAAAAATAATTCTGTAAGTTGTCTTGAGTCTCAATGAGAAAGGCAGATGATAAATGATGTAATTAAATAAATGAACACAACTCACATCCATGAGGAATACCGTGTGGTAATACGTTATCTATGAGCCATTGTTTATAAAATCAGTCTAATCTATGCATCATCTAGAAACAGACTGAAGGATAGTCAGAGAACGTAAGTTATACGACACATTTTTCTCAAAGCATCATGAAACACTTAATCAAAGAAAACATTGACTACCAATGTGTACATGAGCTGAATGCTCTCTGTAGATATATGCACTTTATAGATTAACTGGATGTGGATGCAGTGATATACCTGTTGAATGACTATATACAAACTTGCATTAAAATACTTGAGGTTGCTGTGACATGGATCCACATGGTCAAATTGATTGGTTCAAGGTAGTCAGGCATCTCCTGTGCTAATGGAAGAAAGCAATGTTCACAGTTGAAGCAACCTGCTTCTCCAGCAAAAATGCCAAATCAAGTCTAGTTAATTACGTAAAGGCTCTCTCCCCTTGGGAATGGTTGGTGAATGCTGTTCAGGAAAACAAGCTACTGCCTTTCAAAACAAGCCCAGAGCTTACCTGCTGCTGGAAGGATACAACAAAACACACAAACTTTTTGGTGGGAGGGGTTTGTTACAATTTAGTTTAGTGGATTTGGTTCCGCGTTCCAGAATCTGCTTTAACAAGCTGAACCAGTGATTTTGGCTAACTTTTGTCAGCATTCTACAGGAAAAGGCACCCTTGGCAAATTCTGCCACTTTCATGTCTAAGGTCAGCCAGGAATCCAGGAATACCCCCAAGCTATAAACCTATTCCAGCCAGAACAAGCTATACATCTATTCCAGCATCACTTTTATCTCAGATCCGTAGCACTTCTGTCTTGCATGGATTGAGTTTCAGTTTCATCCAGTGTGTCCACTATCTTCATGGATTTGGGCAGATAGAAAAGATAGAAATGTGTGTGTGGAGAATCAGCCTTCACAAGGTCCTCTGACCCTGTGTGTGAGAGAAAGCTGCTCAGTCAACTGGATCTCTGTCTGCCCAGCTCCCCTTTCTCTACTTCCCTAATATCTATCTGCCTGAATAGCCACTGCTGCCTCATACCACATCAAAGGAAATCCTCAGCTGAGCAGTCTGATCTCAGGCTCCTTTACAGGTTTCACTCAGCCACTTCCCTGCTCTCCTCACCTTGGTGATCCTGGGGTTAGCACCTTTGCTTGTGTACTAGAGGGCTGAGAGATTTAACCCTCCATTTGAGTCTCTCTCTGGGTAATCATGATAGATTAATGCACATTGTAGGTCACAGAGTTCAAACTATAGCATTCAAAATAAAAGGAAATTTTATTAATGAAATGAAAAGCATAGCTATCTTATGGGGAAAATCCAAAGATAATAAAACCACATATTGATAAAAATGAATAAAACCCAAAAATGTGGCTGCATACATCACCAGGGAAAGATTTATGGTGGTCATAGTGGCTATTAAATCCTGAACTATTCCGAACATCAGAGACACACCACAGATGTGGAAGTCATGCAGAACTTTAATACAGATCACTGCAGTCAGCTTGGGAAGGAAAACAACTAGGCAGTAGAGTTGGTGGTATACTGACAGAATCCTAAATGTGTCTCATAATTCCAGCACCAAATAAAACACAGGGCACATTAAGGGAGACTGAATCACGGTAGTCTATGGTGATCTACCCACACCACTCTGTCTGTGTCAGTGTTATGTCAAGAAATTCAAAGCCTTTTGAAATCAGAGTTAGTTGGACTGAGGATGGTTGTCATCTGTTAACAGTGATCACCCCTTAGAGGGAAGAGCCATCTGAATTGTTTTTCTGGGGGATGCTCAAGAACAGGCTTGAATATATATCCTTCCCCTATACTATTTCTAGACTATGTGAAAAGATGCACCAGTGAAGTTGAGAGGATTAAGTTCTGAGTAATATGCTGAGAAATGGGAGTTGTTCTCTTCTTGTTTCTGCCATATTCTTGCATGTGAAACTTACCTGACATCATGTTAGGAGTTTTTTTTCCCCTAAATGAAAAATCAGTGCTTGCAGACTCGTGTTCTGTATCTGTAGCAGAGATTCTTCTACTGCTCTATAAAAACAGATTTTAGAGTGCCTGATGAAGGTTTCATGTCCCATAACCTGTGTCCATGCAAAGGATTAGTTAGCACTGGGATGTATAATACATACAGACCCATCGCTGATTCTATATAAAGAAAACTTATGAGCATTTTAAAAACTGCTTTTTTAAAGTCAGAAGAGAAGGACAGCAAGAATCCAAAGATATCAAAAGGCTGTTCACACAGGTATAGGAAGTAAATACTTATTCAAATGAAAGAATCAGTACCTTCCAAACTAATAAAACTTTTCATCAGGGCAAGGCCAATTGAAAAATCTCCTTTATACGCCCTAAAATAAGCAATGTCCAGCTTTATCCTGCAAGCAAAATGGCAACAGAATGACTCTTGTACTTCAAAGATATAATAGGGTAATGTTCAGCTTCCAAAACAGTAAAACTGTGATAAATTCTGCCCCTCCCTTTTTAGTAATTTCTTGTACCATTTACTCTCTTTCAAAGTATGTCTTTGAAGGCAATGATTTCCCCCTCTCCAGCACTCTAATTTATTATTCCTATTTTTTAAAAAGCATGCCAAAGAGGTACATGTTAATCTCCCCTTTAGTATGACCACCCTTCTTGCATGTGGCTACGATATTGTATAACTCAGAGCTAGCACAGACATCGTGCTAACAGAAATGTGGAATTTTTAAAACCATCTTAAAAGGCTTATGCATAGTAAAAACATTCTGTAAAATAATGCACAGCAGGAATTTGAAAGGCTACTTCTTTGGCAAGCATTGGAAATCATGAAGGAGGGCAGTTAAACCATTTTTGCCCTGTGCCAACAGGAACAATCAGCAAGGTTAATGCTTATTTTTCCTTTTATTGCTGCTACTCTTCAGCCATGAGATACTCAGCATCACAGCAGCCATGTAATTGCACAGGAGCTGAAATAAAAGAAATTCATTAGCCTGAAAGCATTTGACTCATATTGGGAACTTGCTGACCTCTTTTCATAGAAAACTAGAAATTAAGTAGATTTTTTTTTAAAAAAATCATGACTTAAGGTAATTTGAATTCTTGTAGCTGATATTCATGGTACAGCTACCATATGAAGATTACTAAAAAGCCATCTCTTTACTGGCAGCTCATTGCAGTAGCCATGAAAACCACTTACCTTCAGGGATATGAATTTAGAAATTAAAATCTGAATCGAACACACTGTGTTCTTTAAGAGTGTTGCCAATTCTAATGAAACTTCCTCCAAGCTTTAGACCTAACTGTGGCAGACCTAGTCATTTTTATGATGGCAACACAGTTCCTGCAATTGTATTCCATTTTCAGTTTTCAATTCATATGGGCAGTGAGGGGGACTCAAGCAGCCATTTATCTGACAGGTGTGCTAACCAATCAAATCACTTTATGTTTGCAATGTACGGTATTGTTCCAGACTGATCTTTCAGTCATATTGTTGGCTCTTTACTTTAGATTGTTGTTTTGTTAACTGAGCCAATCCAGCCATTGGATGTTAGCTTTGCTTGTATTTGAACAAGGTGGCTGGAGAACAGATCAATACAGAAGTGTTGGCATAGTTCCAGTCCTTTCCCTTGACACCTCTGGGAAACAGCCAAAACCAGTGCTTTGGGTGACAGCCGAAGAGCTAGGATTACATACCAGTTCTACCCAAAGAGCTACATACCAGTTCTCTTGAGCTCTGTTTGTACTCCCTCTCCATGATAGGTAGCCACCTGCTTTGCAGAGAGGATGCTGAGGCTTCCACCCTCCACCAGTAACAAAAGAAAATGAAAAAAAATAGGCTGAGGTGATAGAAAGGATCACATCTCTTTCTGTGAAAGGATCTTAATCATCATGTAAAAGCAGTCCTCTTAAGCCCAATTATGCATGAAGATGCTCTGGAAAGCAGGGCTTTTTTTAAAAAAAATTGCAGCCTACAGGTAAGGGAAGGCAAAACCTCTCCTTACTTGGCTGGGCAGAGTATTTAACTGTTTGAAGCATTTTTTCTGCTGTTCTGGTCTGCAAGTGAAAAATTTAGTTACCTCTAGAACTGAGGCATTTTGTCCTACCTGCATCCAAACTGTAAGCAGGGGTCCTCTAAGTGAGTGGTACAACCCCCCCCCCTCCCCCAAATTCCACCCCAATTGCTTGGGAGACAAAAAAGGAACAGATGGGAATATGTTTCCCATTACCAAATGACAACCCAACTGCCATTTAACATTACTGAATCCATCTTAAATGTAATAAGTGCTAGTTACTGTCTGTGAAATGCTTGCCAAAAAAGGTTAATTGCAGATGGCAGAAGCAAGAAACATTATGTAAAATAAGAAAATGGTCTCAGTTTTACAATTTCCTCCACTCCTTTTCCAGTCAACCTCATCTAAATCCCCTCATTACTACAGCCCCTGTCCCACGGCTACCGTCTATGCAGATACCACGATCTCCAGCATAGCCATTTGGTGGAACCCTCCTCCCTCCTTCCCTAGTAGAAAAGCCAGCTGGATCCACCCATTCATCAGAATGAGTGTGAAGGGAATGGTGGCTTGGGCTGTTTCTCTCTCTGATTGTGGGAGTTGTGCAGGGTGTTTATGCAGTCACATTCTGGACAGCAGATATTAGTTCAAAGTCAAGGATCCCAGCAGATAATCAACAGAGCGTAGTGATAAGGCTTGTCGTGGTATGGTGTTTGCCATGAAGCCACCAGAAACTATAGTATGAATAGCATATATTAGAGAATTATCCTGATGAACAGTGATTAACTGTGGAACAAACAATGAATTTTGGCAAGTGTTTACAAAAGTGTGCAATACTTTTGCCCTTTGGAACATAAAAAAGATTTTGGAATCAGCCTTTAATTTAAGTTTCACACTCGGGGGTGGGGGGGGGAGTTTGCATGATTTATTTTGGTTTTCCTCCAGGAGATTGGAAACAATTGGGTCTAATTATTTATTTATTTATATACGTCATTTATAGCCCACCGTTCTCACTGAGACTCAAGGTGGATTACGTGGTGACTAGAGTCAGTACATTCAATATCATGATATTTCAATATATGAGCAATCAGGCCATCTCTAAAAATACCACCATCACGTGGGTATTTTTAAAATGATCAGGCCACTGCTGGGCGGGAGAGAGTTCCTCCACCCAGCAGAGACCCATTTCATGCCAATTCGGTCCCGATATGGGCTGTTTTGGGTCCATTTGGTCCATTTTGGGCCCATTTAGGACCCTAAACAGCCAGAATCGTGCACAAAATGGCCAGGAATGGGCTGCTGCCAGGTGGGGGAGTGTTTCCCCGCCCACCAGCATCTCATTCCTGGCTGATTCAGGCCCGATCTGGGCCATTTCAGGCCCGTTTTGGCCATTTGGCCAGGATTGGTCCCAAAATGGTCATGATTGGGCCAATCCCAGCCATTTTTGGCCCATTTTGGTCATTTTGGGCCCAATTCTGGCTCAAATTGGCCAGGATTGGGCCCAAAATGGCCTGGATCGGGCCGCTGCCTGCTGGGGGAGTGCTCTCTTGTGTGGCAGCAACCCATTCCAGGCTGATTCAGGCCCAATCTGGGCCATTTTGGGTCCATTTTGGCCAAATACGGCCCAAATCTGGTGCTGCCAGGTGGGGGAGTGCTCCTCCATGCCGCAGAAGCTTGTTCATGGCTGATTCAGGCCTGATCTGGGCTGAATTTGGCCTGATCTGGGCTAAATTAGGCTCTTTGTAGAGCGCACTGGAGTGCTCCGGGGCGGCCATGGCCTGCGTGATGACTTCTGGGAAGTGACGTCATTGTGCAGTCCTGGGAGCACATGCACGCTGTGCATGTGCGCATGTACTGACAGGGACAGCACCTCCTCCTGGGAGTTGCCCCAGGTGAGAGTTCCCCCACCTCTTTCCCCAGAAAAAAAGGCCTGCATACAATGGGCATATACATGCAATTGGCAAGGTTTAAAGAGAAAGAATGAATGAAAAGAAAGGTTTAAAGATTTAACAGTGTTGAAACACAGCAGTTCCTCCGATACTATTTGCAGATCTCAAGTACTGGGTATGCCTGCCACAACCGAATTGGTCTCTGCAAGCCTTAGCCATGTTTCAAAGAGGAAACTTCTTAGCTGAATAAATATCTAGACATGTTCATAAAAAAAAGAATAAAGTTTACGCTAAGCATTTGGTTTTTATTTGTTGTTCTTTTCAATTGTATATGGCCACCAAGCAATTTGAAAGGCCAGGCACTACAACAGTACTGAATTGTTAATGAATGCATACTTATACTAATAAATACTTTAAGCACTTTCAATGAAAAATGGTTGCTTGGCATGCTGGAGTATGATGCATAAAGGCAATGAGATATTACTCCTTAGCTAGATAAAATAAATTACCACGAAACTAATATTCTCCAAAGGAGGCAAGGGGAAGTATTAGATAAGAGAAGTCAGGCTTGTTTCAGTGGCAACTCTCCATAACATAAATTTTAAAAAAGGACAAGGAACTGATAAAAAGAGGATCACATCGATCATTTAAATGTTTAAAACATTTTCTGGCTGTTAAGATTATCAACCTCAAATTGCAAACAAACCAAAAAAAAAAAGGGTATAGCTTTAAGCTGTTGTATTTCGTTCTTGTCAAAAAGATGTTTGCTGAATATGCTTTGAAATCTACTGCAGGTAGAATGCCACCAAATCCCGTAAGAAATCTATTTTCACAGATAAGAAGCTGAATGTGCTTCAAAGATTATTAATGAGGAGAGTGAAGAGAATCTTTTGGAATGACTTTAGGGGGCAGGTGGAGGAGATTGCAGCAAAAAAAGTGTTTAATATCCCACACGTTTGTGCCACCAGTCACTGTCAATATTGCTTAAGATATTCAGGCTTCCATTACAGCCCACGTTTAGAACAAGGTAGGCGATGCGGTGGTCTATAGGGTGAAGCCATACATTTGAACATTCTTCTGGCCCTCTCTCATTTTCATCTAGATACAATCAAATGTTTCCTCTCAGAGAAAAAAAATTCAAACTGTTGCAGTGGTTGGGTTTATTACATAATGCTATAATTATATCTGAGCATATGTACTCTTAAGATATGACTACTTTGAAGTGCCACTTACATTGATGGTGCTGTATTAAACAAACAGACAGACAAGTTAATAATGGCATGAATCCTATCTCTCTCCTCAGCAGAACTGGAAGCCTTTATCCAGCTTTAGTTCGAGGCTGGAGGAAGACTTTAAGCTCTGCTGAGTGGGGTGGTAGAACAGGTAAAGGTAGTTCCCTGTGCAAGCACTGAGTCATTACTGACCCATGGGGGGACATCACATCATGACGTTTTCTTGGCAGACTTTTTGTTATGGGGTGGTTTGCCATTGCCTTCCCCAGACATCTACACTTTATTCCCAGGAAACTGGGTACTCATTTTACCAACCTCGTAAGGATGGAAGGCTGAGTCAACCTTGAGCTGGCTACCTGAACCTGGCTTCTGGCAGGATCAAACTCAGGTCATGAGTAGAGATGGGCACGAACAGCAATACGAACTGAAAAAAGCCACAAACAGCCCGATCAGCTGTTCACGAACAAGCTGTTTGTGAGGCCCCATTCTAAACGAACAGGTAGTTGTTGCAAGCCTGGTTCATTGCTGTTCATTGCTGTTTGTCAAGCCAGACAATCTGGCACCTGCAATCAATTCCCTTGGCAACCGGAGGCAAGGACTGCCTGAACTCTGCCTGAACTCCTGCTGTTACCCTGGAAATCCCAATCTAAACCCAATTTAGCTTGATAGGCAGGTCTTCCTTTCAAGTGTGGAGTTCCAAATTTGTTACAAGGAAGCAAAGAGCAGGGGGAAGGGGGGCTCCCAGCTCTGATTTTGCAGACAGTGAGGGAGAGACAGTTGCTGTTGGCATTTTTAGAGAGAGACAGGGAGAGTGCATTGGAGCTTGAATTTTCTTTGTGTGTGGATCTACCTCTTTAAGTTCCAGGGCTGCTGCCAGGCTCTGGGCCAAACTATTATTTATTACTGGTACCTTTCCTGCTGCCTGCTTAGGTAAGGTTTCTGGGAGTGGTGTGGTAGGGATCTACCCCTTCAGGTTCCAGGGCTGCTGCCAGGCTCCAGGGGCAAGCTATTATTTATTATTGGTACATTTCCTGCTGCCTGCTCAGGCAGAGTTTCTGGGAGTGGTGTGGTAGGGATCTTGATGGCTGGAGGAGAGACTGCTGGCCCCCACAAACAAAGAACAATGAACATGTTTGTGACAGGATAATGTTCATCATTGTTCGTTGTTCATGGATGGCAACGAACAACAAACACCATGTGTGTTTGTTTTTTCTGTTCATGCCCATGTCTAGTCATGAGCAGAGCTTGGGCTGCAGTACTGCAGCTTACCATTCTGCGCCATGGGGCTCTTCTGTGTCATGGGGCTCTCAGGGTGGTAGAATACATGTCATTAATTTTTTTAAAAAATTGTTATCAGCTTTATTATGGAGCCTGAATACCCATGAGGAAGCTACTTTGAGTAGTAAAATATGCTCCCATCCCCCATACCACTACTTGGAGAACAGAAAACCCTCAAGAATTGACTACACCTGATTTAGACAAAAGCCAATAGCAATTCTGCTCTGACAACACTATTCCCATGCCTAATGTTCACGCCATGCTCAGGGACACCATAACTATCACCCCTGTTTCTCCAATCACCACTAATTTGGGGCATAATCCATTCAACTCACTGAGTCCAGAGCAAAGGTTAACCATGTGCTTAAACTTCTCCTGCTGAAATCAGCAGCACATACAATGGTTGGTTCATGTCTGTACTCTCCACATTACTAGCTTGCCATGGATGCGTTCATCTATGGATGAATAACATCAGGGCCGTATTAACCCATGGCCAGGCCCCTAGGCTTTCAGGTATTTCGGATCCCCTCCAGCACTTCAGGCTTTCACCTCACTACAGCTGAAAGCCTGACCCTGGTACGGTAGGTACTAGACCGCAGTACATAGTCCTATATCCTTTTTGAGGATCTTCTGAAGAATTCTATTCATATATAGTTATGAGAATATATATGGATAAATATGTATGCACACGTATTGCTACAGCGCAGAGTATAAAGTGCCTTTAACCATTGGATCCCTAGGGTGCAGGTAACAATGCCTCTGCAAAAAAAAGTGATGGGCCCTTAGTCCCTGCAGGGCCCCTAGGCTTCAGCCTAGTCAGCCTTATGAATAATACTGCCCTGAATAACATTTACTGTAAACCTGTTGTTTCATCTCCACAACTAGAGCATTAAGACTAGCCCTATGCTGAATCAGTATTTCAGTTAAAGTAAGAAAAACTAATAAAATCCTTTGATATAAAGCATTATACCTTGATATCTGAGTATACTGTGTTGCTACAAGAATTATCCAGAAATTCTAACTAAAAAGTATATATCAGGCAATAGCAGCAGATTATTAGAGGAAATTGCAGATGCAATAATCAAATTCTTCTGAATCTCTAAAATATAACATACAAAGTGCTGACACAGATCTTAAAAATACTCTTCTAGCTGCCAAGCACAGCAGCAACATATCACTTTTGGTATCTATTTCCAATTGGGCCATCAGTGCCGCAGTTTCTTGAAAGTCCCCTGAGCTCCACACCCAACACTAAACAAACCTACTTAACATTTCCTACACTTCTCTCTATAGCTGTTAGTACTGTGGATAAGGATACTATAAGCTGGTTGCAGGTAGAAAGCATGTTTTTGGCCTTGGCCTGGATGGTTCAATCTTGTCAAATCTCAGAAGCTAAGCAAGATCTGCCCTGGTTAGTACTTGGATGGGAGGTCACCATGGAAATCCAAGAGCCAGGAAATGGCAAACTACCTCTGAACTTCTCTTACCGTGGAAACACTAAGTCAGCTGTGACTTGAAGAACTCTATACATGCACACTGTTTTATCACTTTCAGTGGTAGGAAACCTCCTACAGGCTTGATTTGAAATGGGGATGGCTATTAAAAGCAGTACTGGAGAATTCTGGGGCAATACCCTTTTTTCTAAGGGTTTTGGCTTCATATAATTTTCTAACCTCTATAGCATGGCCCCTAGGAAAATACATGTCCTAAGGCATCCGACTTTTCAGCAGTCCTGGTAGTGGGTGAGAGTGGAAGCAAAGCTCTTCTTCTGCCATCCCCCCAAAATCCACTGCAGCAACTGTGAGGTATGTGGTACATAGGTGAGTGGCTAGATTCAGAAGGGAGCAGTTCTTATACAGTCTTTCTACAGCTTAGATTAAATTCAGCACTAGAGAAGAACTCACAACTCTTAATGAAGACAACCTTTATGACAAAACTTAGCCCTAAAATGGTATTCATAAAACAGTCCTTAGGTTACAACTAGACAATAAAACAACTTTTAAAAGATGTAACTGTTTAGTTAAAAGCCTGAGTAAAAAGAAAGTCTTGGGCCTGATGCCTAAAGGAAAGGAAAAGAAGCACCCGGCAAGCCTCAAGGGGGAGGGCATTCCCAGGAGCGGCGCCAGGGTTTTTGGCATGTGTGATGTCATCACAGACATGTGCACGACCTGGCCCGATTGCTGCAGCGGGCAGCTGGGATGGCGCATGGGTGGCCTCCCAGCTCTCCCACTGGGTTGCCCTGCGCCACCCCAGATGCCTGCCCATGGCTGCTGCGCCCAGCCAGGGGCATGTGCTGGCAGCGGCAGCATGGGGCGAGAGGGCTGGGAGGCTGCAGCTCCATGGCATGCGCTCCCGCCCCCAGCGCCTCCTCCGGCACCCTCTCTGGCGCCCGGCACCCCCTCTGGCACCCCGCGCCCTGAGGCAACCGATTACCTGGCCCTGATGGGCATGCCAGCCCTGGGCATTCCACACATGAAACACTACCACTAAAAATCCCCCATCTCTGGCTGTCGTGTGCCCCACCTCTGCAGATGGGGGCACAATGAGCAGTGCTTGGAAAGATGATTGTAACTGACAGTCTGGATGGCTTTTTCAAGCACCCAAGTCCCTAGAATTCCCCCAGAAACAAACTTCATCATTTATATTCATGAAAGGGCATACAGCAGTGCCTAACAAGCACTTTCCTTCCCTATAACTATATCTGGCTAATGATTGGGTGCAAAAATAAAAAATGCTCCATATAATCCACCTTCAATTTGCAAAACAAATTAGTTGCTCTTAGGTAGCCAGTTTTATCATGTGTATGTGCTTCTGGATCACCTGGAAATCCCTTTGAAATCTATGGAAATTATTGCCAAGCTTAGTTATGAGTTCAGGATAGCTGGGCCAAAGTACTTGCGTTAGGAACGAACTTGACTGTCTGATCCACCAACTTTCCACATCTCCTGGTTCCACCTCTTTTGAATTACTTCAGTCTCCACCTTCCTATCAGACACCTTGAATTTCATTTAACTCAAAAATTCATCAGTTAATGTGATTACAAATAGAAGACAGCTAATGAAAGGCATCACCACCAGTTTTCCACTTCTTATTCTCTGGGGCTACTGCAATTACGACTCCCAGTACAAAGACCATCTTGATATGTCAACTTGACTTGCTTAATTAATGTTTCTCAATGTTCTGTTCATGCACCATGCTTGCCAGAAATATATTCCTTTGTCATTACTTCAGACAAGTTAGAACAGGGATCACTCGAAGTATTGGGAAGAATGCTAGTCATATTTTGTGATTGAACTGCCTGATGCACATTTCCCTTCTACCATTTTCCCCTCAGTTGCTGCAGGGCAAACTGCTCTCCTGCAGGGAGCACATAGGTACCTCCTATTTCAAATTACCTCAGTCTCCACCTTCCTCTCAGACACCTTGATTAACTGCATGAATGGGGTATCAAAAATGTTACTGTCCTGGTCCAATCATTCCCAATAATAAAGCCATCTGTAAAGTGCCAACTCCTGTTACAATTCTAAAAATTTTCTTCAGTTATGCGATATTGCCATGTATCCAGCTGTGTAGTTCTTCCAATGGAATGGTATCTCCATTCGCGAAAGAGAGGCAAGCGTTTTTGCGGATTCCCCCTCCCACTGTAGACCCTTGTTTTGCCCTCGTGATATCTGAAGAAGTGAGATGTGGCTCATGAAAGCTCATACCTTACTATACATTTTGTTAATCTTATAGGTGCTACTGGAGTCTTGCTCTTTTCTACTGCTACAGAAAAACATGGCTACCCATCTTAATTGATTGCCCTCATAATGTTCCTGATGGCCCACGAATCCCAGAAAAAATAGGGTGGGTGGGTTCAGTGACCTGCAGCAAGAAGGGGAAGCTGGAAAGTCCCACTCCATTAAATCTGCATGTAGTTAGACACACACCATTAGCCATGGAGGGCTTCAGTTTGGGTTCCGGGAATGGGGCACAGGGATGAGAGGTTTAAGGCTTGTCCCCATACCACTGCCCCTAGCCCCAGGATGGCTATCTGCTCACTGGGGAAATGTACCATGTATGATCCCTATATTTTCATCAGCAGGGCAAATTGCAGTTGGAGGCAGATTGGAGAAGAGTTCCAAACAAAGAATCCAAATCCCCTTCCCATGCTGCTATTTACCAAGAGAAAGCACATTGATAATCCATTCATGGATCTTCCAGCATTTTGACTTGCTCAGCATTGTCTCAGATTTGCAAGACTTGGCATGGGCAACTTGAGTAGAGTACAGCTGTCTATGCCCTTGTAGGAAACATAAGTAAAATTAAGGATTTTTTCTCCAACATAAAGGGGGGAGGGTTCTGGCAAACAGACAGCATTTCCTTTTAGCAAAATACTCCTCCACTTCTTCTAATGGCTTGTCTCTTTCTAATAACTTCCCTTTCGACTGCCTGATTATGGCTTTTTTGAAGGACTCCAGTAGATTGTCCTGTAATAGAGTGGCATTTCTATTCATACCCATGGCCAATCATTCCCATTTCTGAATTAATCTTCTTTCTCTGCCCCTCTCCCCCATGCCCTGAGTCTCACAATGCCATTAGGGTCAGAATGGCCCTAATCATTCAAGCTGGCAATAAAACGTCATTAGACCCACAGACCTGAGTTAAAATGCCACTTTGCTGTCTCCTTCCCAGGCTATAAAGATTCCTTATGATTGAAAGTAGTTCATTTTGCTGCAGAGTTAGTTGCGTTGTCCTCCACAAGCTGCTTCCAAGGCTGAGATGATATTTCTCATCATGAAGAGTCTTTATAGCTGATGGCCACTGCCCATTACTCAAGGTAGCAGAGGCCTTTTATTGCCATAGCATCTGTCTCCATATGTTCATCCCTGCCCTCTGCTGGGTACAAGTATGTATCGCAACAGTCATCTATTGACAGAATTTGATTTTCTTTTGGAACTCAAGTGAGGCTCATTTACAGGTATGTTCTGCTCAGGTGCTGTTCTGGTTACATGAGTGGAAATCAAGGTGCTGACTGATGCTCTTGCCTGCTGTCAATCACACTAATGAGATCTTACGCTAGAGGACAAAGACAAGCTACATCGGCCAAACAGAAAACCAGTGGCATGAAGGCTGCGAGCCTAACAACACCTTCCTGAGAGTAAGCTCCATTTAGTAAAATGCAAATTACTTTCAAGAAGGCCAGCCTGCTTACTGTTGTTTTTAAAATGTGTATCTAGTCTAATTCTAATTCTAGATCTGAAGGTAAAGTTCTGTGCAGAACACACACATTATTGATAGTATATACACATTACTACAGAATATGGACAAAAGTCACAGCAACATTTGTTTTGTTTCTATATTTTTCATCAGATAATAGAAAGGCCATAGGCATCTCTTCCGCTCCTTCCATTTCCTCCTCCCTCATGGATAGATGAGGCTATGTAGGGTTGCCAGGTGTGGCTTGGAGAATTCCTGGAGGTTTGGGGTTGGAGGGTGTTGAGCTTGGGGAGGGGTGGCTCAGCAAGCATGTGATGTCATAAACTCCTCCCTCTAAAGCCATCATTTCCTTTAGAGAGAATCCTACCTGGCCCTACCTCGAGGTTGGCAGCCCAGCACATTGCCATTTTCTTTAAAAAGCATTACTTTCTAGAAAGACCACCCTACCTCTACTAGGTGTACAGACAGCCAGGAGCTGGGGTGTGTGTGTGTGGACCTGCATTTAAATGACTGCTGTGATGAATTGTAGCCTTTATAAGATTTCAGTGGTAGCATTTCTTCTTTGGAATGTCCTCCTCCTTGAGATTCACCTGGTGCTTTGCTTAACATGTAGCCTTCTAGGTGCCAGGCTTTAAACAAAGGGTTTTTAAAATCTTTTTTAGCTGTTTTATGGTCTGCCTCTGGTCTGAGCTCTGGTCTAAGCCCATTGTGTTTTTATTTTTCATTAAACATAACGATCAATCATCAACAGTGAAAGACTTCTTTATATCTAATGTTTTTTGTAAAGATTTTGTCAGAATTGGGAAGTAACTTGCTATGCTCTGGTCCATGGACAATAGTGCTTACTCCAAGGAAACTGCCTTCAGGATTGCAGCCTAAGCACTCCTTGCACCTCCCCTCAGTGGCCTCCCACTTTGGTCTCCAAGCTTCTGCAAAACACCCGCTTGCCACTGGCAGGGGGCCCGCCGAATCAACAGCCTAAGCACTCCCCCCCACGCCTCCCCTCAGTACCTTCCCACTCTGGCCTCGAGGTTGCTTGCCACCAAGAGGAGGGCTGAGATCATCGCAGCAGCCAGAGTCATCGGCAACACATCTGCACAAGAGTAAAAAGTGAATCATTGGCAACACAGCTTGCCTTTTATATATTAGATATTATAGGATAATCAGTGGTTTCTTATGCTATTTTTAGTGGCTTGTTTTGTTTTTATATTGATATGTTATGTTTTGTGATTTTATAGTACTGTTTTACTTGAAGTAGGACTTCAGAAAGGCAGCACATAAATTCCATGAATTTCCATGAACATATCTATTGGATAGACGGAGATGTTCTTCCAGGCATATGGTGGAGGCTAATTTTAGCCCATCATTGCCGAGCCTTCCACTGGTCTCCCTCTACAAGGGGTATGGAGAGTCCACTCCCTCTGGTTGCCCTGAAAGGGGCACAGCATTTTATCTGTTTTTATCTGTATTTTATCTGTTTTTATAATTGATTTTAAGCTATATTTTAATCAATGTTGTACCTCGCCCTGAGTCTGCTTGCGGGGAGGGCGGGTTTTAAATAAATAAATAAATAAATAATAGAAATAGAAATAGAAATAGAAATAGAAATAGAAATAAAAGAGAAATGATGTAAAAAAAACTTGAAATGAGTTGAAGAAAGCCTTGGTTAGGGTTATTGCAGCAAACTGTTTCTATGCACAGTGACATTGTTAGCCAAACTCAGAGTAGTACTGTAGGTATTCCTTGTCTTCTCTTTCAATTAATTCAGACTTTTTGTTTGTTGTAACTTCCAGGATGCAAAATAATTATTTTAATCTTAACATCCATGCTCAGAATGGGCCTTATATTTTGGAAAGAGTTTGTTGACCTTCCAAAGAAGAAGAAGAAATCTTATGTTAAATTGAGTCATGAGTAGATTCCATCTGAGGAAAAATGCAAATGTAAAAGAATGTAGATTACAATAATCTTGTTCTTACTATTTTTCCCATGAACACATTCAGATATCAGTCACAAAAATCTGGATGTGCATACCATTTCACAAGAGACATTGGTTTTGTTATTTCAAAGGCCACTGCGCTTTGAACAGGTAATCAGGTAACCTGCTTTGAACAGGTAATCAGCATAATATTTGTCATTCAGTTAAATTTTTCCTTATTAGAATTGTCAGGGGCATTCAGGTGCCTGCAAATTTCTGCAGTTTCTCATCTTCTAACATGAAAATATACCTTAAAATGTGTTATCAGACAGCATGACTATTTATTTATTTAAAACATTTGTATGCTGCCTTCCCACCCAAATAAGGTTCCTCAAGGCAGCATCCATAAAAACATTAAAATATTTAAAACACTATTTTACACAATTTAAATTTAAAACATTTAAAATAGTATAAAATAATTTAATAAAAAACACATACGAACACACAACATCCAAAAACAGGGAGGAAGGTCAATAACATTTATTGGGGGTATGCCAAATGCAACAAAAAAAGTCTTCACCCACTGGCAGAAGACAGAAATAGAGGCTTGATCAAACAGCAAACAGACAGAAGTTTATGGCATGATCCATCCAAGTTAAATGCCGCATATTGCACTGCAAGCACGTTAACCTGCCATTGAAAGCAAACAGACTTAATTTTGGATAGTTCCGCTCCCTTGATGCTTATATATGTAAATGTATTTCTGCAATCAAACAAGAGCACGTGATTCCCTAAAGTGCCCTCACTGCCACTACAAAAACATTTGCAGTGGCAACTCAGCATTTACACAAAGATATTCTTTGTGCTTTCTTCAGTCTCCCCTTATGCCTGCCATTACTCTTCCCCACACCACTACTTGTGTCAACTATTCCCCAAGGCTCCCTAAATGAGGATGATAAAACCTCAGGAGTTCCCTATCAAACAAAAAAGCCTTAAACAAGAGCAAAATTATTTATTCATACAGTTAAGGAGTGATCCTAAGCAGGTATACTTAGAAGTGCCATATTATTAAATGAGTCTTACTCCAAGGGAAGTGTCATTACAATTGCAGTCTAATTACTTAAAATATTGTACAAAAGTTAGAAACATCACACGCACATGCTCACGCACACTAAAACCTGATGAAAAGCCAGTTGTAATCATCAAACTGACCTAAAAGGAATGTATCAAGTCTCAAGTGCATTTGAAATGAGAGATGCAGCAACCCCCTAGCTCACATATAGGCCCTGCATGTTCTCTCTCTCCGTTTAGAAATATTATTTGTTTATATATTTATACCCTGCTTTTCTGCTCAACAGGACCCCAAATGGATTGCAATACCATTCCCCAAATGTAGTGGTTAAAGAGCAGCAGGGCTCTAATCTGGAGAACCAGGTTTGACTCCCCACTCCTCCACTTGAAGCCAGCTGGGTGACGTTGGGTCAGTCACAGCTTCTAGGAGCTCTCTCAGTCCCACCCACCTCACAGGGTGATTGTTGTTGTGGGGATAATAATAACACACTTTGTAAACCGCTCTGAGTAGGTGTTAAGTCAACCTGAAGGGCGGTATATAAATCAAATGTTGTTGTTTTTATAATGGCAATTGTTCTAAAACTACTTATGAAAATAAAATCAAAAGTTTTCTAAAAGATAAATCTCCAACTCCCTTTTAGTGATTATATGAACCAAGGGATAAAAAGAGGCTAAAGTGAATTTGACTGAGTAAATGTGCCACCTCAGTTATTGCAGGGGCAGTTCAAATTTTTTTGCTCGGGCAACCAACCACATTATTCCTTCCAATATGATAACAGAGCACTGATCTGTCCCAGCCAATCACCAAAGCCCCAGGGAGGACATGCAGAAAGCAACTTGTTTTTCTATTATTTATTTCTGGGCAATCAGCAGCATTTGTTCCTTCCAATCAGAAATATCAGCACAGAGCTGTGCCAGCCAATTACCATAGCCTTGGGTGGCTATGGAAGGCAAGGCACAGCTTGTTTTTCTGTTCTGATTTCCCGGGCAACCAGACGCATTCCTCCCTTCCAATCGAAATAGCACAAAGGAGCATTTTATGTGACTGAAGTAGGAAATTGCCACGAAAACATCACAGATTTCTGTAGGTTTCCAGGAAAGAAGATGTGGGGGAGGGGCAGTATAAGCAGTCGCACCTGTGGAATCCTCCTTCAATGCACTTGGACAGTCATGGAGCATGGTCACTGCAAGGTGAAATGACGGTGTCCGGGATCGCCATAACCTCATAGCCAACCACTTTTTTTAATAAAGACCAGAAAGACTTAATCATACAGTCTTTCTGGGCTCTTTCTTTCTCTGAGTAAAATGACAAACCTGTAACTTGGTGACACTTTCACCATTCTCCATCATATTCTAAGGTCCCCGCCTCCCATCCAAAATTCATGGTCTTGAACATAATAAGGGAAAAGTCTGTTATCACCGCTGCCTGTTAATTCCAGCATCCTTCCCTCACTGTTTGCACCCTTCCAAAAAGGATCATAGCCTGTCATGCTACTGAAGGTTGAGGTGAAATTCATGTATACAAAAAAATTGCTAAATTATGAGGGTGTTTGTTTTGTGGGGGAGACCCACGCATGCTGGCAAGTCTGCCACTGAGTGGTGAATAACAAGAATGACAAAACGAATGCCCTGGTTTTGCACAGAACATTGAGCATCAAGTATATTTCGCCTCATCACATGCAAGAAATGCACAAGGGAACTTTTTTCCTGCCCTTTTAAAGGGACTTTGACAACAGGGCACTACTATTAATTAATCATTTCATTACTACTATCACAGTACAAGAAGAAGAAAAAATTAAACATAAAGCAGAGTTTCTTTTCCAAATGTTGCTGGCTAGCACAAGCTGGTGGTGCTGGGATGCTCTCCTGCTTGGATGCCAGACCGCCAGTAATAGTTTGCTTGCTGTTTCCCACTAGAGGAGACAGCGACAACTGCACCACCACCACTCACCTACTTCAGGGTCCGTTAACACCAACCCCGTTGTTTGTGTTTGCTGGAAACTTGGTGAGTTCAGAGGGAGAGCTCTGTTCTGTGAGATTTTGGTGCCATTGAGTGCAAAAACAGCTGCCCCAGAGCCTCTAATTTTCTCCTCCTCCCCTTCCCCATTGAAAAGAATGGCCACAAAAACCATGAGCATGAAAGAAAACTAATGAATTTCGATTCCAACCCGGTAGTTCCCCACCAGAAAACCACCCAAATCACAAGAGATGTTTCACTCAGCAGTTATGGATTCGACAACAGAATGGTAATTTTCAAAATGCACACCACTAATTCCTGTTGCTGCTTTAGAGGTTGTAATTGGTAGTGCTTGTTTTTAGGAACTGGATTTTGACGGCCGCTTTGGTTTATATTAATGCTCTTTTAATTGTTACCATGATGTTACATTTTTATGCTTTTACATTTTGTGGGGCTTTTGTGGTATTAAGTTTTCTTTGGACCCTTCCTTGATTTATATTGTTAGTCCCTCCACCCAAAGGGCTGATTTTGTTCAGAAGAAAGGTGGGATATAAATTTAAAAAGCCTGGAGAAAAATGTCATGTCCCTTTGAATAAAGGGGAAGTTGTGAGGAAATAGGAAGTTGAAGCTTTTTATGGCAGAGAGGTAAATAACATCTCCTGGTAAATAACATCATATCCAGCCTCTACGAAAGGAACAGGACATTTTTCTCCAGGCCTGTTGTCAACACTAGACACAAGTGTTCTTAAATATATAAAATAGCAACTTTCAACACTGTGGACCAAAGGCTGTTTGCACCATCAGCCCCTACCTATCCTGATGTAACACTGGGATTAAGAGATACACACGAGAGCTATCACTGCTTCCCATGCTATGAATGAGAAAAAACACTGAATCTCTTTCCTCAGCTGCTAGATAACTTTGACCTCTTCAATTTCACCTTTACCATTTATTAACCACAGTGAGAGAGCTTGTTTCATTCTCTTCCCTTTTTGCTGATTTATAGCGCTCAGCAAATGGATGGACTGCCTTCAGTTGGGAGTGTATTTGTCTCAGACAGCACACATTATATCAGCTTTGACATGTAATGTATTTTATCAGGAAAAATCTCTCCCTAATGTGTGCAATGAATCTGATTCCAGCTTGATCCAATTTGGCCAAGTGATGCATGCAGTTGCAATTCAGCATCTGAAAGACTGATCACATGGGTAATTTGTCCCCTTGGAGCAGGCATGTGGTTAAGAGATATGTGCATTAAAAAAAAGCTAATGCATGGCTGCCAATGAATCTAGCTACAAGAACTTTCTTCTAGCCCACCACTGCCCTTTGATAATTATTAACAACACTTATAAATGTTTCCTATGAACAGATCAAGCATTGTGAATATAATGCAGGAAACTGGACATCCAGGGCAATTTGCGAATTCCTTCCTAGGGGTGCAGCTGCATGGGGGGAAAGAAGTAACTTCTGATAAAGCTCATGTAGTTAGTCTTTTCAGAAGCAGATGATATGAGTATGCCAGCTGAAAAAAGCCACTTGTTATTTGTAAGTGTACATTTTCACCCTACCCTTCCTCCAAAGGCAGTTCCCCTTAAGAAACAGGTTTGTAGCTTGGGGATGCTGCTGGTTGTTGGATAAACAGGTGGCAGTGACTGCCGGGGATGCCTTTCATTAGCTTCATGTATGATGATAAAATACGAAAGAGTCTGGTAGCACCTTTAAGACTAACCAACTTTATTGTAGCATAAGCTTTCGAGAACCACCGCTTTCTTTGTCAGATGCATCTGACGAAGAGAGCTGTGGTTCTCAAAAGCTTATGCTACAATAAAGTTGGTTAATCTTAAAGGTGCTACTGGACTCTTTAGTATTTTGCAACTACAGACTAACATGGCTAACTCCTCTGGATGTATGAGGATAGTGTTTGTCTTCCATGTTATGCATGCAGCCTCTTTGGAAATGAAAACTTTTTTGTTGAAAACCCTAAATGCAAGTTTTCATGGTGATTGGTGACAAATAAAGTGGTTGGTGACAAATTTCAAACACCTAATTGCTGATATTTCTAAAATGTAGTTGCTGACACTTAAGAATTCAAATACATTTTCACCTTGCCTAGTGTTGACGCCTAGGAATTTAGCCTTTTTCCAACTATATTTTCATACTTTCATGTTTTTATACTTATAAAGAAGACTTCCAAAACATAAACCACATTCATGTAGTCCTATTTTTCAGCACCCAGATGCAAATTTATATATTTATTCATCATCATCATCATATACCTTTATTGGCATAACCAAATATTCATTCAAAGGAATGGACTCTCTGAAATCTGTTCTCCCTCTTGGAATGTCAGCCTTAAAGGTCAGTGATAACACTTCATTATCAGTTTTGCCAATTTAATTCTTGGGGGAGGGAGTGGAGAGAAGATCCAGAAGGAGAAACAAACAGGAAAGTAGTGTGCTATCTGAATGTGGTCCCACTGACTTCATTGGAATTTACTATAAAGTAACTGAGTGGAGTATTGCTGGCTTAATTCCCTGCTGCTGCCCCTGTCCCCTTTCAGTAATTTGCTCCATTATTAAAAATACATACTTCCTTTTCATTAAAAACAGACTTCTATATGAGTGTTACTGATTAATTGTAACTCTCTACTGCAGCAATCCTATGCACAATACTAGAAAGTCAGCCCCACTGAATTTTGTGTGAAATATTTCTGAGTAAACATGCTGTGACGGACTGCACTTTTTAAAAGAAGTGTTGTGCAAACAGCTGAAGGATTGTGAAGGGTTAATTTTTCACAGAAACAGGGAGCTTTGAGTGACAGGCCACTCCAAGGAATCTGATTGTGTAGCATCAGCTGAACAGAAAAAGATTTCAGAACTAAATGCTGGGGAGAAGGGAGTCTGATTTCAGCCCCAACTGAGAGGAGTTGAGTACTGACAGTTTCGAGATTCAGCAGTTTAAGAGACAGGAGAACTGGGGGAAAGTTGGCAAGGAAACTTGGGAAGTAGGTGCAGACTCGGGCCAAAGAAAGGGGATAGATCTTCTAGTGAGAGGAGAATTTCTCTACCCAGTCAAACAGGGAGTTAGCTCTGAAGAGTGAAGAGATTCTTGGTCTGATGTGGTTAGAAACCGCTTTCGGAGACTTTAAGAGTCAGTTTAAAAACCTCAAGACAAGTACTGGCAATTCAAGAGAAGGGGTTTAGGTACTGGAAAGAGGGTACCAGAATTCTGGAAATCAAAAAGAGTAAGAGAATATTCAAAGTGTACTAGAGTGTTAGGGAAAACACTGGAACAAAAAACCTATGAACTCAAAGATTTAAGCAACTGTGAAGAGTTTAAGAAACTCTCATTAGTCTGAAACATTAGACCTTAATTCTGTGCATGTACTGATTTTCACTCAGAGATACCTATATTGGTGCCACTCTATCTGAGTAAGTCCCATAGGACTGAGTAGGGCTTTGTTTGAAGTAAATATGCATAGGATTGGACTGCATAAGAATAAAAAAAGAAGAGTAAATGAGGACACAGGTCAGTGTGGGACAGGATATAGCAGAGGTCTTACAAAAGGAAAAGCCACTCTGCATCAAGACACCTTACATTTATACCCAAGGGATAACATAGGACAACTGTAAGGAAATTTATACACTGCCACATCAGAGATAATCCACTCATTCTTTGAAAGAACTAGGAGTAAAAAAAATGTTCCTGTGTGAGTAGGTTGCTCATTAAATGCTAATTTTGGGATTTCTTGTAACTTTCTCTGAAGCATCTGGCACTGGCCGCTGGCCAAGACATAGTTTCAGACCAGATGGATTGCTGGTCTGATCCATTATGGTAATTACTCTGTTCCCGAAAGTAACATTTTCTCCCTTACGTTAAGATCATTTGGTGGTAAGAAAGACAAAAATATCACAGATGTTTTACTTGTACAAATGCAGAGTGATAGTAATTAACAGCAGACCTGTAGCAAAACTCCTCAGCATCAGTCACAGGAGCATACACTGTTGGACTTATTGAGCTTGCCATTCAGTCAGGCATGATGATGATGACTTTCACAATATCTCTATCACACCGTATACCCCAACTCTGAAGGATGTTTTACAAACAGGAAGGGAAAAACAGAGCTGGGAAATGGAAAGCAAAAGGCCATGGACTGGGAAGAGCAGAGACCAGCTGTTAAATTTGTTTCCCAGTTCATTCAGCATTAATTTTATTTCTTCACAGTTTTCAAGTGTTAAAGTTAAGTGAGCAGACTGCAAATGTGCTTTTTTTCTCTAAGGAGATAATATGAAACATTTTCAGGATTTTATTGCTGCTATTCTCTAGAGGTGCTAAAATAAAGGACCCTTAAGGGATTTCCCCAAAGTTAATGAAAATTGAGATGACAGGCTATTGACTTAATTCAGCATCCTTATTTTAGGTATCTCTCACCTAAATGGCTCTCCTTTTATCTTGTAACATATAGGAGTCCTGCTGGTGTATTGGTATGAATTAACAACTAGGGCAGCCAGATGCATATTGTGTAGAAAAAAGGAATATTGGAGAATGCAGTTTTTCTCACCTCTACATAATGGGGTGGATCCTCCAAGGAGTCTTCCTCTAGCCCAAGGAGCCTTCCTCCAATTTAAGTGACTCTTCCTCCTATGGAAGGCTGCAAACTTTTTTCAGTGGAATAGTAGAATAAAGAAGGCCCCTGATGCAACTATTAATTCCCAGGGCATTTCTGATTGTCACACTGCTGTTGAAGGACAAAAAGAAAAAATTTTATGTCAGTAACCTTACCCGTAATTGATGCTACTCATGTTTTACTTAAATTGTATGTAGCTGAGGTAGTTCCAGTTATGAACAAGATCTGCTATGCAATAAACAGGTGCATAATGGAAAAGTTCACTGTGCAAGAATTCAAGCATAGCTGTGCTAGAACATACCATTGGTCCATCTGCTCCATCAACTTGTTTCACACAATGACTGATCATACGCCCCTAGAATGCCTACAAGCAGGCATAGACTCCAAAACTTCTGTCTGTTACTGCCCCCTAACACTGATAATCATAGAATGATTGCATCTGAACATTTCTTCATTGTTGCAATTAATGGATCTGTCCTCCTTGATTTGGTAAACTTCTTTTAAAGTGAACTAAACTGAACCAACTAAACTGGTAGTCATCACTAACTTATGTCACAGTGATTTCCACAATTACTCTTTGATGGGGAAAGCGTTCCATTTTGTCTGCAGTGAGTGTACTCCTCATCACCTTCATTGAGTGGCTGCAAGTTCTAGCACCTTCTCTATTTTATAACAACAACAACAATATTCAATTTATATACTGCCATTCAGGACAACTTAATGCCCACTCAGAGCAGTTTACAAAATATGTTATTATCCCCACAACAATAATCTTGTGAGGAGAGTGGGGCTGAAAGAGCTCCGAGAGGGCTGTGACTGAGCCAAGGTCACCCAGCTGGCTTCAAGTGGAGGAGTGGGGAATCAAACCTGGTTCTCCAGATTAGAGTCCCACTGCTCTTAACCAGTACACCAAACTGGCATAATTGTATAAGCCTCTTTTATGTCCCTTCCTCACAATCATCTCTCTAAGTTGAAAAGCGCAAGGATACTGTACTCTAAGAGTATTTTTAGCAGTTTGCTTCAGAGAATTTTGTCATCCAAGCAAGAAGTTACAGCAATGGAGTGTAATTAGAGAATACAAAGCAGTATGTTCTCTAGCAAAATTTATTCATAAGTACTTAGCAAACTGATACAGCATAGTCTGTTCAAATTGTTTGCTAGATGGCAAATTATCCCATAACAACTCATAGCACAGAAATCATTTTGTGTATATCGGAAATTTATGTATACAATTAAAAGTAGGGAAGTCCAAGACCTGTCAATGGCAGGAAGGAACCTGTAGACCTTTGCACACCTGTGCCAGTGTACCATTCACTAGATCACTCTATTATGAAATTCCATTGAAATGTTTTGGCACAGTATAGCAATTACTTTTATTTTGGATCTGAGTGTGTGTTGTGTTTCCAGAATTTAACATAGGAATCCACATCCTACTGACTTGAACCATTAGTCAGTGTAGCCCATTACATTCATAGGGTCGCCATAAGTCACAAGAGATTCAACAGCATGTAACAAACACATTATCTATCCCAACTAGCTTTATCTCTCCAAGATCCTGAAATCCCCTTCAGACTAATGCACCAAGAACCAAACCCAGGTGCTTATATATTCAAGCACATTCTGTTCCTCTGAGCTATGCACCCTCTTCTATGAATTGTAAAATAATATTAAACTGTACCCTTCCTATTCACTCAGTGTATGATGTTTATATTATGATGCTTAAAGAGCAGAATTGTAAAGGTAGGCTGGAGATTTCAGGAAAGGAATTCAGCAACAAACCCAGTTGTGTTGCGGGGGGGGGGGGGATCTTGAATAAAAATTATGGGAGATTCAATCACCATAAAAAGTAATTTAGTGCTCCAGTAATCAGAGTGTGTCCCATTATTTCATCTTCTCAACTTGTTGACTTGCTTTTCCACCTTGGGGTACATTCTGCTCTCTCAGTTCACTTCCTGCGTCTGATGAAGAAAGCTGTTGCCATTGAAAGTCTTTGGCACAATGAAACACTTTGAAATGGTTTATACATGCATGCTGATCTGTCAATGACTTCAACATCAAGTGGTGAGTTGCATCTGTGATGAACCATCACAGATCAAAATACCACAGATTATTTTCAGCATCTGACTTGACCTAAAATACAATACTTTTTAGTGCAATGTGTGAATCAGCCTTTCATTTCTAAGGTGTTACAGAATATTTCAGCTCAATCCTTAACACTCTTTCTTGGAAGTGAGTCTAAGTCAGTAACTTTATTAAAAGTATCAAAGTAGCTCAGTTCAATTTATTAAGTGTACACTGAGAGCAGCAGAGGAAAAGCTAGCTCTACTCAGGGAAGAGACCCATGAATCTTTATAGAGCTCTTTGAGGAAACTGCAGGCAAATTATCTAAACATTGTTGCAGTGAAGGCACACATAGTTCACTTTACTTTGACCACATACAAGAAGAACACTTCCTCATTCCAGTCAGCAAGAATACTTTGTCATTCCTGTCAGCAATATTATTTTCCCATTTACACTCTTCAATCAAGTGGTCAGACAGCATACTTTCTCATTAATAGAAAATGGCTGCTGTCAGGTTATACTTTCTCAGAAGTAAGTCAGTTAAATTTATATCTGAGTAAATATGTTTAAGATCAGAAAGGTTTTTGTTACTGTTTTTCCTTCCCGTCTTTGTTGCACACGCTAGTGTGGCTGATCTCTTCAAATCAAATTTGCTGTGATTGGTCATGAAATAGTTGGCAGATAAGCAAATAACAAGAAATACCTCCCACAGAAGCAAGGCTGCCAGTTGATATTAAGGGTAAAAGAGAAATAGAATTTATAGGAAACTTTCTGAAAAGAAGTGAGCGAACCAATTTTGCTTGAAACATGCTTTTCTTCTGAACCTACAAATTAGGTGGCTATACAAAGGGAAGCAGCCATTTTGAATGTGTATAATTGCTTGTATCTGTGTCACTGATTATTCTGACAGCAACACATTTGCTGTGAGTCTGAACAGATGCAATCTGCTCCATAGGCACATAGAAATTCCCAGAGGAAAACTGCAGTATGTGTGGCCTATTCACTCTAAAGAATGGGGAAGGCAGTGTACTTAGGAGTGTTAAAATATATGCAGTGTTGACTTTGTGCTGCATCAGTGTGAAAAAACTGAAAACATGAATAGAGCCTTAACAATACTATTAATCATTGCTTGTGGGAGATATCAAAACAAATAGAATGGATTCAGATGATCTCCCACATCAAAAGCTCAGTTGGAATATATTCCCATAGTGCAGGTGAGTATTAGCTATGAATATAGCAGCATTTCCAAGCACTGGTTTCTGTGATTGTAGCACCATATTTTTCAGCTACTGTGTTCACAAGAATTGTTTCTGGACAGCTATATCTGTATCTATGAATATGCCATTACATTATATTAAAGAATGAATTTTTCATTTCTTTTGCTTTTCTAGTGTAAAGTTGTAAGCATTTTTATCATGCCTATTTTCTTCCCTATTTTTCCTGTTTCATTGTTTTTTTCATGGAATTTTTACAGAATTTTTATTTTCCTTCATTTGTATATTGCACACTATTTTTACAACACTTATTTATCTGTTATATAGCATTTATATGCAGAAATAGGCATCAATTTTACTGTCAAATATCATTTTTTGTTAAGAAAAAGACAGCTACAATTCCATCTCAAGCACCAACAAGCCTTAAAAGAAACTCCTGGCTTTAAACCATTACGGCCTTAGATGAACATTACCCATAATCTTCCCAAATGTTAGCATGGAATTCCTGTTGCTGTCAGAGTTTTGAGTTAAATTGGGTTTTGAATTCTCATTTCTAAATAACAAAAATTTTGATAAACCTCCTGTCTCTCTGATAATACTGCCATCCAGCCAGGGTTAAGCCCCTTGGGCTGGGGGCAGCCATTTGCCTCCCTGGCAGGATGAAGCCAGAGGAGACCTGCCCTGTTACTGGGCTTAGCTGGTGGGGGCGGAGTTTGGAGGCAGCATGCTGTCGCTCCGCCCTGCACAGCTCAGTCTTGCCTCGTGCTTGGTGAAAGCAACACCTATCGTTGCTTCCCCAGCACGAGGCCCTAGGGAGACATTTGAGGCCTGGTTTGTATTGGGTGGCCGGCTCGGCTGGTCGCTGGGTGCCGATTCGGCCCCCTTTGCCCCATCGACTCGGCCGTTCGTTCATTACTGCCCTTCTAGGGGCAGCCTGGTTTGGGGGAGGGTGGTATCTGCGCCCCCCCTCTTTTTCTCCCGGTCGTGGGTGGCCCCAGCCCAATAGTGTGGGCCCGTTTTGTGCGGGAGGTTGGAGGTTGGCGGCTGGGCGCTGCGGCGGCGGCGGCAGCGTGCGCCCCGCGACGTTTTGAGCGCCGTTTGGTTTTCTGGGCGCCGTTGGTCGGCGCGCGGCTGCCAGAGGACGCCTGCATCAGCGGGCGGCTTTCCCTCGTTCCGGCCGCCGCGGCGGCGATAGCGACGCCGCTTTGCGCCGCACCGCCTCTGGTGGCTTTGGGGTGCCTGGCGAGCGCGTTTTTGCTGCAGCCAGTGTGGTAGGAGCGTCGTTCTCCTTAACGCTCCCCTCGGCGGCTGCGAGCCGCGGTCCGGCGGCATTGGTTCTCTGGCCTGCCGGCCTCCTGGGGCCACACCGTATTCCCCCTGCTTGAGCGGCCAGTGGAAGTTGCCCTGGCCTGTTGCGCTTTCGCGCCCACGCCATTCTCATAATTCGATTCCGCCCTGGCAGCCATTAGGTGGGGGGGGAGCGGCCATTTTGTGGGTGGCCTGGCCCTGCCTTAGGCAGCATCGTCAGCCATTTTGAGTAGAGTTTACTTGGGCTGGGGTGGTGGCCATTTTGTTTGTGCCTCACCGCCAGCCTAAGTGAATCTTGCAGACCTTTCTGCGGGGGTTTTTAAGTTTCACCAGAGTTGGGATTGACAGGTTTGGTTACGTGGTTGGACTGCATATCCCTAGTGCTAACGGGTTGGGGCTGCTAGTCGAGGGTTTACAAAGCCACACTGTTATTCACCATGGCCCCTAAGAAGGGTGTTGGCGGTTCTAAAGGAAAGCAGCCCGCCCCGCGCCCTCCCAGGAGGCCGGTAGTGGCCTTGTCATCTGATGAGGAGGAGGATGGCGTGCTGCGTCGTGACATTATGGCACGAATTGCTACGATTTAGCAAGCCAGAGCCCCACCCACTGGGGGTTCTGGTAGGTCATCTAAGAGACCAGTGCGGGCGGCTTCCCGGCCCGCTTCTATGGCTGATATTCTTTCTCATTTATCAGCACTAGAAGGAACATCGGCAGGTGGTACGGCGCTTCCTTCGACGTCGGGCGGTCGTGCCAGCGAGGAGGGAGCGATCGAGTCGGCAGCAGCTGAAATTGAGGCAGGCTGGCCAGCAGAGGTGGGTCAGCTGGCATTGGTGGTGCAGCCCCCGGAAATGGAGGGTAAGTGCGCTTGGCACCAGCAGGCTGTTTCTTGGCCGTGGGCCCTTGGGTCCCAGGCGCCTCCTCATACGGACTGCTCACAAGGTGGGGCCTCTATGAGCGCATTTGCAGGGGGTGTTTCTTCCGACTGGGCCCAGTTGTCCCAACCCCCTGCACCCAATCAGAGGCCGGGGTTTTCAGGCTGGCCTTCGGCTGCCACCCAGTCTCCTGGTAGTATGGGCCCGGGATACTCTCAGGGCAGTTACTGGGGAAGCCCCTGGTCCAACTATGGGTCAGTACCCTACCGGGTCTTCCCTGTAGGTGACACGGCCATGCCACTGGGGGATCATCTCACCCCTGCCACACGGGAGAAGATTTTGCGTGGAGATTACGTTGACGTCTTTACCCTTCTCTTCAGGGAACTGGAGAAGAAGGATAAAGAGGACCTGGAGGACAGGGATAAGGAGCGCCTTAAGCGCCGAAGGATCGACAGGACCTGGGCCAATTGGCTTCCAGGCTTCTTTATCTATGCAGGTGTGATTGCACGGGTACAGCCATGGAGGGCGGCCCCGCTCATTCAGTATATGGACATCATATACAGAGCACACACTGACTTCGGCGGGGCAGCATGGCTGCAATACGACGAAGAATTTAGAATGCGGGCCGCCCTCAACCCTTCATTGCCATGGGACCAGGTACACCACCATCTCTGGATCCAGCTCATGACCCCAACAAAATTTGGTCCGGGGGACAGGTCTGATAGTGGCCACGTTGTTCAGCGATCTGGCGCCAGTCAGGTTGCCCCACTTGCTAGTTCTGGCCCCCGCGCGTTCGCGGGGCAGTCGGTTCAGCCCCGGCTGCTCTGTTTTGAATTTACCTCGCGGGGGTCATGCAGCAGGAAGAACTGCCGCTATGGCCACGAATGCCCCATCTGCCGAGGGCCTCACGCCATTAATGCGTGTAGAAGACAGAAACCCTTCAGTAAAAGGGGGGGCGGCTTTGGAGGGCAGCAGGGCCCTGGTAAAGGGCCCCAGCCCAATAAGGGTGAGGGCACTTGACGCCATGTTGGCTGCTTATCCCAGAAGGGCAGATGCCCAGTTTTTGTTAGAGGGGTTTTTATTTGGTTTTCGCATTCCCTTTCAGGGTCCTCGCTCTCCCTTTATGTCTGCCAACTTACGTTCTCTGGCAGGCATGGAGGACGTAGTCAGGGAGAAAATTGCTAAGGAATGTAAGGAGGGACGGGTTTTAGGCCCTTTCCCTGCCCCTCCCGTGCCCAATTTAAGGGTTTCCCCCCTGGGTGTGGTCCCTAAAAAGGCTCCTGGTGAATTTCGCCTAATTCATCACCTGTCTTACCCCAGGGGTGGGTCTGTGAACGACGCGATACCGGAGCACTTGTGCTCTGTGCGTTACACATCATTTGACCAAGCCGTTAAGGTGGTCAGGCGTTGTGGCCGGGGAGCCGAGATGGCGAAATGCGACATTAAGTCGGCATTCCGTCTTCTCCCCGTGCATCCGGAGGATTTTGAACTCCTCGGGTTTGCCTTTGAGGGTCAATTTTATATGGACTGGGCTCTTCCCATGGGGTGCTCTATCTCTTGTGCTGTATTTGAGCGCTTTAGCACCTTTTTGGAGTGGGCACTGCGTCATAGGCAGCGCTGCCGTGACTCCGCCCACTATTTGGATGACTTTATCCTGGTTGGGCCCCCTGGGACGGGTCAGTGCGCGCGCCTTTTGGCTGACTTCGTCAGCCTAACTGGGGAGCTAGGCGTTCCACTGGCGCATGAAAAAACAGAGGGCCCAGCTACGGTCCTGACCTTCTTAGGCATCGAGTTAGATACAGTGCAGCAGTCTTCCAGGCTTCCAGTCGAGAAGCTGTTGGATTTGAAGGAGCGACTGCGCACCATGCTGGTGAAACGCAAAGTTTCCTTATTAGAGCTCCAGCAAGTAGTGGGCCACCTTAACTTTGTCTGTAAGGCGGTGGCCCCCGGCAGAGCCTTTCTGCGGCGCCTTTGTGATGCCATGGGGACCCTCCGGCTCCCTCATCACAAGATACGCCTGTCTGATGGCATGCGGGAGGACCTAGGGGTCTGGCTCAGGTTTTTGCTGGGATTCAATGGGGTGTCCTTTTGGAGGCAAGAGCTCCTGTTAGAAGGGGAGCTGCAAGTGTCTTCGGACGCTTCAGGGTCCATAGGTCTGGGGATTTATTTCAGGCGGCACTGGTGTGCCGCCAGATGGCCTGAGGATTGGGTTCAAGAAGGGCGGTGTAGGGATTTAACTTATCTCGAGTTCTTCCCAATCTTGGTGGCGGTCTACCTGTGGGGGGAGGAGCTTGCCAACCACTCCGTGCACTTTTGGTGCGATAATATGGCAGTGGTGCACGTGGTCAACTCCCTTTCGTCTAAATCGCCACGGGTCATGACATTGGTCCGCGCCTTTACCTTGAGGTGCTTGCACCTTAATGTGTTGTTTTCAGCCAGGCACATACCTGGTGTTAGCAATGAGGTGGCAGACGCCCTGTCTCGTCTGCAGATGGACCGGTTTCGACAGCTTGCCCCCGAGGCCGATTTGGAGCCAGCTCTGGTGCCACCGGAGCTGTGGACGATTGGCAAGTGGAAGCCTCCAGGGCCATCCAGTTAGCTATTGCCCCTAGCACCGGGAGGGCTTACGACAGGGCGGTAAGGAATTTTGACACGTTTCGGCAAGCCACAGGGCTACGCCGGGTTTGGCCCATTCCAGTCGAGCACTTGGCGCAATTTTGCGTGGCTCAGAGAGGTAAGGGGCACAGCGTGAAATATATTCGCAGCCAGATCGCGGCTCTGGCTTTTGCTGCGAAGGCCCGTGGGTTTACGGATACTACAGGTGATTTCCGCATCAGGAAGATGCTGGAAGGATGGTTGAGGGAGTCTGCCACTCCCAGGGATGATAGGCAACCCATCTCTCCAGGCATCCTTCGGGGATTGCAGGCTGTATGGGCGCAGGTTTGCAGCTCTCCTTTCAAGGAGCGGCTTTTTCACGCTGCATCGTTGGTAGCTTTCTTTGGCGCTCTTAGAGTTAGTGAGCTGGTCCAACAGTCCCTTACGGACAACTCTGGCCGTGCCCTCACTGCAGGGGATGTAAAATTCAAGGGTGACCAGCTTGTCCTTAGAATTAGAAGATCCAAAACGGACCAACATCAAAAAGGGGTTGACCTGGCCCTCGGCCGGTGTTCCATCGCCGAATTGTGCCCCATAGCAGCTGTGAGGTGCTATTTGGAAGTGCGGGGTGAACATGCGGGGATTCTCTTTCACCACAGCGATGGTGCCCCGTTAACTAAGTACCAATTTTGGACGGTCACAGGTAGGGCCCTCCATAAGTTGGGTCTGGATGGGGTCAAATTTGGGACCCATTCATTTCGGATTGGGGCGGCATCCACTGCCGCTGCAATGGGTTTCTCAGGGCCTGACATCCAGAGGGTAGGAAGATGGCGGTCCGGGGCTTATACGTCCTACATCAGGCCGCTTGGGCGTGGTAAATCGTGTTGAATTGTGTTTTTGCAGGCGCTGTGGGTCGTCAGGAGAGGGTCCGGATCCTCATCTGCGGCCACAGTATGATCTTCTGGGCGGCGCATCAAGCGAAAAAGTCCTGGATCGGGTCCCAGCTCGGACTCAGCCGGCGGGCTACCATCGAGTGGCAGGGCAGAAGAGGCCTCCGTTGGGCAGGGCTGCTGCCACTCTTGTTTGAGGGGAGGTCCGCCCCTCCTCCTCATATTCTGGTGGTTCACCTAGGTAGCAACGACCTCGGGTTGATGAAAGGGGTAGCCCTCTCTTGGCAGGCACGGGACGACTTCCTGGAGATCAGGAGGAGATGGCCTGGTGTTCTGATTTTTTGGTCAGCCATGCTTCCACGCCGGGTTTGGCGGGAAGCGTTGGATCACAGGGCCATTGAGAGGGCTCGGCGGATGACTAATAGAGCCCTCTTCAAAATACTGACGGAGGGGTTGGGGATTTACTTGCCCCATCCACAGATTCGGGCCGAGTCTGTTGCCCTCTACAGAGGGGATGGGGTGCACCTCTCTTACAGAGGCAACAGCATTTTCTTGGATGACCTACGGCAAGGGCTCAGGTTGGCTTTAAGCCATTTGTGGGGCACTGAGGCCTAAGCAGAGGCTTGGCCTCTGCGGTGGCAGGATTTAGTTAGGGATTTATCTGTGGCGGGCCGGTGAGCACCCTTGGCACCTCCCCATTGGTGGGGAACAGGGGTCTTTCAGGAGTAGCAGGCTGCCGTTCGGCCCAGCTGCGAGGTCAGACGCCCTTGGGTGGGGAACCCCTGGACAAGCCGGTCTCCCCCCACTGCCGTTCGGCCGGGTGGGGGAGCTCTCCAGGGGTGATACACTCAGCCTGGCCAGGACGGGTTGCAGCCATTAATGGATGGATCGCACCCGGTGGCAGCGGGTGCTCGCCCAGACAGGTCAGGGCGGGGTCCCAGTGAATGACCCCAGGGCCTGACCTGTACCGCTAGTTAGGCTCCTTGCCGTATTTTCTTGTTGCTGTTTCATTTAATAAAGCGGCCCATTTTATCCAAACCTTTGTGTCTGACTCTCATTCCAACTAGGGGGGCAATACTGCCATCCAGCCAGGGTTAAACCCCTTGGGCTGGGGGCAGCCATTTGCCTCCCTGGCAGGATGAAGCCAGAGGAGAACTGCCCTGTTACTGGGCTTAGCTGGTGGGGGCGGAGTTTGGAGGCAGCATGCTGTCGCTCCGCCCTGCACAGCTCAGTCTTGCCTCGTGCTTGGCCCACCCTCCTCACCCTACTTCAGTGCGGGATTAGCCGGTCGCTAATTATGGGGCCAGGTAGGAATTTTTTGGTCTCACTGCCCTGATTGGCCTTGGGTCGTGAGTTTTTTCGCCTACCTCGCACTGGGTAGCAGGTGTTGTGTGGTAATTTGGGGTGGACCTATTTGCTGCCATGGGGTGCAGGATTTAGTTAGGGATTTATCTGTGGCGGGCCGGTGAGCACCCTTGGCACCTCCCCATTGGTGGGGAACAGGGGTCTTTCAGGAGTAGCAGGCTGCCGTTCGGCCCAGCTGCGAGGTCAGACGCCCTTGGGTGGGGAACCCCTGGACAAGCCGGTCTCCCCCCGCTGCCGTTCGGCCGGGTGGGGGAGCTCTCCAGGGGTGATACACTCAGCCTGGCCAGGACGGGTTGCAGCCATTAATGGATGGATCGCACCCGGTGGCAGCGGGTGCTCGCCCAGACAGGTCAGGGCGGGGTCCCAGTGAATGACCCCAGGGCCTGACCTGTACCGCTAGTTAGGCTCCTTGCCGTATTTTCTTGTTGCTGTTTCATTTAATAAAGCGGCCCATTTTATCCAAACCTTTGTGTCTGACTCTCATTCCAACTAGGGGGGCAAATGCTACTGTGAATTTTTATACCATTTTTGTCTGTTGTGTATATTTTTCTCTCTAACCTACTTTGCAATGTACATCTTATCTTTCTTCGCGTCTCCTTCTGTACCTTAGCATCTCTTGTCTCTGTCTTTCAGCTTCTGTATGGGTAAAACAATTTGGGAAGGTTGGTGGCTATCTACAGGTACAAGACCAAGTTCACTTGGGTTCAATTCAGATTGGATTCACAATTATTTTGGTCCCTACCCACTCCCTGTCCTTTTGTGTAAGTCCCATCACTTCTTTTTGTCTCACTATGGCCTCTTCCACATAGTGAACTTTACATCGGGCTTTCTGTATATTCCATCCATGAGGATTGGATCCACTTTATTCATTGGTTCTGGACCCATACTGCTTCAATTCTACACTCTGAGGGAGTTAAACCAAAGTAGTGTCTGTTTTTTATTTGTGCACTAGAAAAATGCCCCCTTTCTGCTGCAGGCTTTGAGGACTCGTCAGTTTCCTTAGCTGATTGCTGAGGAAACTTACAAAGGTTTTTCGTCTTCTTTTTTAATGGTACCAACTTTGCAAGGTTGCCATTTCATGGGCCAAGTTGTTTCCCACTCACTCAATTTGTAGAAATTCTCCTGGAACTCTGCACACTCTCTGCTGCCTGTTGTTTAACCAATGTTTAATACATTACAGGACCCATCCTCTCATACTATGATGGCTAAGCTAACCCAGGAGTCTTTTGTGAGGCATCTTAGCAAAAGCATTTCATTTCTCCTTCTTTTGCTGCTAGCTGTAGAATTTCTTTTTCCCTCCATCCATCCAATTATCATCCAGTTTCTAATCTGCCCTTCCTGGACAAAGTGATAGAGAGAGCAGTAGTGGGCCAACTCCAGGTCTTCTTGGATAATTCTTGTGCTCTGGACCCTTTTCAGTTTGGTTTCAAGCCAGGCCATGAGACAGAAACAGCCTGACTGTCATCAGTTGATGACCTCCATGTGAATGTAGACAAAGGTCATGTTTCTTTGTTGCTCCTGCTAGATTTCTCTGCAGCCTTTGATACAGTAGATCACGTCTTGCTGCTGAGGCATTTGGAGGTATCAGGGGTTTAAATTGTTTAAATTGTTCCTCAAGGATCAAGCTTAAAGCGTTGTTGTTGATCACCTGCCTTCAATGTGGGAATTATCTTGCAGTATTCCACAGAACACAGTCTTATCCTCAGTGTTATTCAACCTCTATGTAAAGCATTTAGGAGAAAACATACATAACTTAGGAAGTGGATGTCATCAATATGCTGATTTCACCTGGCTCTATATCTCTTTAACCAAATTCCCTGCTGATGCAGAAGAGGGTTTGAGCCACTGCCTGACTGCTGTGGTTAAATGCCTGAAAGTGAACAAACTGAAACTGAAATCAGACAAGACAGTGATGCTGGTTGGGAAGGCTGGAGTCTTAAATACCATACTTTCCACTTTTGATGTGGTGCAGCTGATCCTAGCTGACTTGGTTAAGAGCCTAGGAGTTTCATTGGACACAGTATTACTGCTGGAGAAGCAAGTTAATGGAGGCATTAAAAATGCTTTTTTCCAGATTAGCCTATTCCACAAGTTGGCCTTCTACCTTGAAACTGACTATCTGGTACCTAGATCCATGCCACAGTAACATCAAGACTAGACTACTGTAATGTACTCTACATAGGTCTTTCCACAAAGTCAATTTGGAGACTCTAGTTCATGCAGAATGCCACAGCTCAGTTATTATCGGGAGCTAGGTGGAGCGTGCACATTACTCCCATTCTGCAGCCACTACACTGGCTACCCATCAGTTAGTGGGCTCACTTCAAGGTATTGTTTAATAGTTATCGCATACAAAGACCTTCATGACCTTGATGCATCATATCTGCAGGACCACTCTCTCCCTATGCTCTGCCACAGCAGTTTCACTCATTCAGTCAAGGCCTTCTGCAGGTAACCACCCCCCACCCCCGCAAGTGGGAGAAATCAAAAATAGCCTGAACACGTATATCCTCTGTTATGGCCCACATCCTATGTAATGGGCAACCTTATGAGGTCAGGAAGTATCCTACAGCCCTAGCTTTCTACAAATTCTGCAAAGCTGAGTTGTTCATAAGGGCTTTTTTTGCAAAGGTAGTAGGACTGATTCAGAATGAAATGATTCAGAAAGATGCTTTGGTAAAGGGATAGGAATTGTGAACTATGTTCTCTCTGTTGCTGTGAGTATTCTTTTACTGTCTAATTTATGCATCATTTAACATGTTGTGTTTAAATGCTTATGCTTTGTTTGAGGTTTGTTTCAGTTCTGCTTCGGATTTCTGCAATCCAGAGGCCCTATTGCACTGTTTATTGAATGCCCCATCCTGTTTGAGCCAAGCTACAAGTGACAAATGACACTTGCCTGGCAAGTGAACAGACTCACGTGTATTCCTCCCTGTTCACTTGCCATTCACTTGCGCTCCACTTGATCAAGTTAAGTGCAAGTGAATGGCAAGTAAACACGGAGGAATACACGTGAGTCTGTTCACTTGCCATGCAAGTGTCATTCGTCATGTGTAGCTTGGCTCTTTTTAAAAAAAAATTTTTTTTTTATTGGATTAGAAATCACTATAATATCCATTACAATCAATTTCCTTTAAATATTCCCGTTCTAACCCCCTCCCTTCCCCCCCTTTTGTTGACTTCCAACAGTTTTCCAACCCCTTATCCGTTTTTCCCCCTACTCATTTCAAACTTATTTTATTCTATTAAACATATACTTTCACTCTCTTCTAAGCTTCTCTATTATAACACAGTGCTATCTCTATTCCCTTTCCCACTTAACTTATCAACTAAATATTACATTCCTGACATATATTCTTTAATAATAACAATCATTTGTCTAATTTTTGTACTCTATATTCTATCGTATTCATTCTTGTCTCGTCAATATGGGACAAACAATTTGTCCCTTATTCTACATAACTTTAAGTACTTCTATAAGCATTGTATACATTCACTATAAGTCAATCAATTTAACTTGTACTCTATATGTTGCTCTTTACTTCCTTCTGTCTTATATTCATTCTATTTTAGTTATATAATTTCTCCATTATACAATTATCTGCCAGAAATAAAATTAGTTAGTTTCTATCCTTATAATTCTTATAATAACACCTCTATTACTTAATACTATATATAGTAGTCAAATAAAATATTTGCTTAGAATTTCTCATTTAACTCTCCTCCCCTCGGTAAAGTCACTTCCCTCTTCTTTTGTTGTATTTCAGTAATTTTCAAACTGCCACAGTTCTCCTCCCACCTCCCATTTTTTCACCAAATATTGCTTCAACTTTTCCCAATCCATGTTGAACTGTCCTGGATCAAGGTCTCTCAGTTTCCTTGTCATTTTGTCCATTTCTGCCATGTACAGCAATTTGTAAATCCAGTCCTCGATAGTTGGCACTTCTTGTACTTTCCACTTTTGCACATACAAAAGTCTAGCCACTGCTGTCATGTAAAATAACAATGTCCTGTATTGTGCTGGAATATCCTCCATTCCCAAGTTCAGTAGCAGGAGTTCTGGGTTCTTATTAACTTGAAATTGTAAAATCTCACTTATCACTCTTATTATTTCCCCCCAGTACTGCCTAGCTACCTCACAGGTCCACCACATGTGGTACAAAGATCCTTCATGCTTTTTACATTTCCAGCATTTATTAGACATGTTCAAATTCCCTAACGCAATTTTCTTTGGTGTCAAATACCAACGATAAATCATTTTGTAGATGTTCTCTTTAATATTAGTGCATGTCGTGATCTTCAATGTATTTTTCCACAAGTATTCCCAAGCCTCCATTGTTATTTCTTTATTAAAGTTTATAGCCCACTTCACCATTTGCACTTTAACTGTCTCATCTTCTGTGTACCATTTTAACAACACTTTATAAGTCTTAGAGATTTCCTTTTTATCCTCTTGTAGAATTACCTCCTCTAATTCCGAGTTCTCCATTCTTACCCCTCCTTTCACACAGTCCGAGTTATAAAGATCTCTAATCTGTCTATATTGAAACCAATCGTAACTTGGAGACAACTCATCTTGCGTCTTTATTCTTAGTTTAGAAAATTCTATTCGTGTTATCTCCTTATACGTTAAACACTGTTGTTCATTATCAACAGTTCTCGGATCTATTACTTCATAAGGAACCACCCAGGAGGGAATTCCTTCCTGTAGGTAATCTCTATACTTCTTCCAAATTGTGAAGAGGCTTCTCCGAATGTAATGGTGTAAAAACATAGAGTCTGCTTTTACTTTGTCATACCACAGATATGCATGCCATCCAAATATTTTTTTATATCCCTCTAAGGCCAGTAATTTGCGGTTTTTCAGCGTCATCCAGTCTTTCAACCACACCAAACAAATTGCATCATAGTAAAGTCTTAGATTGGGCAGTTGCATTCCACCTCTCTCTTTTGCATCCTGTAATACTTTCATTTTCACTCGAGGCTTCTTGCCTGCCCAAACAAAGTCCGATATTTTCCTCTGCCATTTTTCAAACTGCTTAGAGTCCCGAATAATTGGTATTGTTTGTAGCAAAAACATCACTCTTGGCAGCACATTCATCTTAACTACTGCAATTCTTCCCAACCATGACAAATTCAGTCTATTCCATTTAATCAAATCTTGCTCTATCTGAGTCCACAGTTTCTCATAATTATTCTTGAATAGATCTATATTCTTTGCAGTCAGTTCAATTCCCAAATATTTCACCTTACTTGTTACTTCACAGTCTGTTATTTCCGTTAGTAACTGTTGTTTTTGTTTGGTCATATTTTTACATAATATCTTTGACTTCTTTTTATTTACATAGAATCCTGCCAGATCTCCAAATTCCTTAATTTTCTCTATTACCTTTGGCATGTTCTCAATTGGATCTTCCACAATTAGCATTATGTCATCCGCAAATGCTCTGACCTTGTAGGAAAAGTCTTTTATTTTTATTCCACGGATTGCATTATCTTCTCGAATCTGTATCATCAATATTTCCAAGACCAAAATAAACAACAGTGGAGACAACGGGCAACCTTGTCTTGTACCTTTACCTATAGTCAGTTTCTTAGTCACCTCGTCATTCACCACAATTGCTGCACTCTGGTCTCTGTAGATTTCTTTCACTGCTCTTATGAATCTTTCCCCCATTTGTAGCTGTTCCATAGTGGCAAACATAAAATCCCAGTTCAAATTATCAAATGCTTTTTCAGCGTCCACAAAGAAGAAACCAACCTCCTTATCGCAATGCTTATCATAGTATTCAATAGCATTTATAACTGTCCTTAAATTGTCTTTGATTTGTCTGTTTGGTAAAAAACCAGCTTGTTCCTCCTCAATAACTTCGGATAGCCATCCCTTTACTCTTTCCGCCAGTATCTTCGCAAAAATTTTATAATCATTATTGAGTAACGAAATAGGTCTGTAATTTTTAACATTAGTCAAATCTTGTCCTTCTTTGGGGATCAGTGATATGTTAGCTTCACTCCAAGTATCTGGAATCCTTTGATCCCTCAAAACACCATTGATCACTTCTTTTAGGAATGGCACCAGTTCATTGACCATTACCTTGTAAAATTTGGCTGTAAGTCCATCAGGTCCTGGCGCCTTTCCTAGATTTGTTGACTGTATTGCCTTCCTTATCTCTTCCTCCGTTACTTCACTATTCAGTTTATCTCTCCATCCTTCCGAAATTACTGGGAGCTTCATTTTCCCCAAATATGTCGCTATTGAGTCTTTATTCACTTCTTTTTTGTTATACAGTTTAGCATAAAATTTATAAAAGGCTCTACTAATAGCCGTCTGTTCCAGATGTACTTTATTATCCTCACATATTTTATTTATTGTCTTCTTCTCCTTTCTCTTCTTCAATTGCCACACCAAATATTTCCCAGGTTTATTTGCACCTTCAAACGACTTTTGGTTCATTCTCTTAAGATTCCATTCCAGTTCTTTATTATTCATTGCCGTCAACTGCTTTTGAAGGATTTTAATATCCTGGTGTATTTTCTTTTTCCCTGGTCTTTTCTTTAGTTGTATTTCTTTGGCTTTTATATTCTCCATAATCTCCAGTCTCTTCTCCTCTCTTTTTTTCCTGGCTCTTCCATTTAAGTCCATTAGTATACCTCTAATTACTGCCTTATAGGTATCCCATACCTTATTGGTTGGTACTTCTCTATTCATGTTGTGTTGTATGAAGAACTTAGTTTCCCTTCTCAACATCTCCATATTTTCTCCCTCTTGTAACAAGTCCTCATTTATTCTCCATCCTTTCCTTTTAGTTCTTTTTCCAAACTTCCACATAATTGGATTATGATCTGAGCCTACCATGGGCATTATTTCTACATCCTTAGTCCAGAGCGCTAAGTCTTTTGAGGCCCAGATCATATCAATTCGTGATAACGTAGAATGTCTCGCAGAGTAAAACGTATATTGTCTGCCTTTGGGATTCTGTCTTCTCCATACATCTTCCAAAGTTTCCTGTTGCATTAATACAAAAAAAGTCTTTGGAAGTAATCCTCTTTTCTTTTGTACAGTTGCTGATTTTTTGTCCTGTTCCAAATTTGTAACTCCATTGAAGTCTCCTGCAAGAATTATCTGGTCGTAAGAAAGTTCATCTAATTGCTTCCTCAAGTCCTCAAAGAAGCTTTCTTTTGCTCCATTAGGTGCATAAATTCCAATCACCAAGACTTTCTTTAAATTCCATGTACATTCCACTGCTAAAAATCTGGCTTCCACATCTCTCATCACTAATTTTGGCTGTAGCTCCTCTTTTATATACAATACCACTCCCCTTTTTTTCTTTTTTGAGGCCGCTACAAAATCATTGCCCAATTTATTCAGTTTAAGATATTTTACATCCTGCTTTCTAATATGAGTCTCTTGCAAACACACAATATCACATTTTTGTTTTAATAGCCAGTGGAAAATACTTTTTCTCTTATTCGGTGAATTGAGTCCATTTACATTCCAAGATAAAACTTTACACTCCATATTCATAACCTTGTTGTTGGTAAGTCCTTTTCATTGTCCCTCAAAAACTTTTCCATTTCTAGTTCAGATCTGATGCGCTTTTTCACTCCTCCAAATTCAAAGGACATTCCTTCCGGTAATTCCCATCTGTACCTTATTTTCATGTCCTTCAGAATCTGGACTAAGGCTTTGTATTTTTTCCGATCTAGCAACACCAATCTGGGTAACTCTTTCATAATGATAACCGTCTTGCCATCAACCTCCAATGGTTCTTGAAATTGTTTACTCACAATCATTTCTCTTATATTTCTAGTCGTAAATTGCACAATCACGTCTCTTGGTAATTTCCTCTGGGTCGCAAATCTTGAATTTATTCGATACACCACATCTAGGATAGCCACAGTTTCCTCCTCCTCCTTTCCCAGGTATTCAGCTAACACCTCGGTAATCTGTTCTTGGGCTGTCTTTCCTTCTACCTCCGGCAAGCCGCGAAACCTCAGCTGCTTCTCCATATGCTTGCTCTCCGCAACTGCCATTCTTCCCCTCATCACCCTCATCTCTGTTCGTTGCGTGTCTGCAAGGTTCTCCACTGCATTTTCCACTACGTTGACTCTTTGCTGTGTCGCCTGCAGGTCATTTTGTATTGTTTCCATTCCCTTCTTCACTTCTGCCAGTTCATTCTTTACTGTCTCTTTGACCTCTTTCACCAGCTCAGGTTTCATATCCTTGAGTTCTTTAATCGCTTCTGAAAGTTTTTTGTCCAAGTTCTCTATAGCCGTTTGCCACACTTTTTTCGACATCGTGGGGCTTGCTTTACCTCGCTCCCACGAGTCCGCTCGCTTCCTTAACTCCGTGGCACTTGGCTTAGTGTCCTTTTATTTTGAATGTCCCGGTCTTTTTGCAAAAAAGTCGTTTAAAGAGTCCAAAATGTCGGGCGTCTTTTCTCTATGGTTCCTCTATGATTTTTGTAATCCAATATGGCTTACTTCCTCTTCCGCTGAAGCCACAGCTCTTCCCCTTTCAAAGATGGTGGTTCCCTTCTTCCTGTCATCCGGCAAGGGCCGCTTCTCTCCAGCAACTCTATCACTGTTACGTACTTCCTGTTTCCCGACTTCCCACAGCAGTTCTCGCGATGGTAAAGCTTTCTCACAGCCTGATATCTCCTTGTGACCACAGGTATGGAAAACAATAGTCCAATTTCTTTAATAACTCCGTTTAACTTAGTCCTTTTTCTAATATAGTTCTTGCCGGATCCTCCCCTCCTTATAATCAATCTGTTGCAGTTTAAAAGTCTACTTTAGTGCTTCATTGCTTTAAGTAATCTGTCCCGTTTCAAGGGATAGTGATCTTTACCTTCTCCAACACTTTTCGCAGGTTGTAATCGCTGTTTCAATCTCAAATTCCCATCAGCTCTTCTTGCCCCTGTTGAAGCTTGGGCATGTAGGTCTTATGCCAACCGCATTGGCTCCAGGACTGCCGCAGAGATTTTAGCCGACCTGTCTTCGGGTGGGACCTCAAGGGACGGGAGAGAGTCCGTTGCGCAGGACCCCCCCTTGCCCGAGATCGACGCGCCCTGAGGTTCTTAAGCGTTCTATGCCTGTTCTCTGCCTGAGAACAGTTGGCCGCGAGCTTATTTTTCCCCGCCGGCCGTTAAAACGGCAGCCCGGTCAGCTCAGCACTTAGAGCTGCGTTAGACCTCCATGGATCCCAAACCGGAAGTCTCGTGTAGCTTGGCTCTTTGATTGCATTTGACTTACACTATGTAATTCCTGCTTGAATGACAGTGAGAAAAGCAAACTATAAATAATGTAAACAAATAAATTGTTTAACATTTGTTCAAACGACAGCTCCATTTCAAAGTTCTGCAATTTCCTAGTCCTATTACGTTGCTTATGAGATGTCTCATCCTATTGATTGCATTGATTTACATTGTGCAATATGCCTTGAGTCTCAGTGAGAAAGATGGACTATAAATAACATACATAAATAAATGCAAAATATGTATGAAATTACATTGTATACTTTGCTATCAATCAGGAAATTGCTTGCTACAAGTCTGACATTTTACGCAGACCATAATGCATGATTGTTCATTTCTTATTCTTATTCTTTTAAAACAAAAAGACAATAAATAATACATAAACAGAATATATATCAGCATGTTTAAGCTACAAAATATTACTCCTCTCCATCTCCTTACTTACTTATACTCAGGATACCTACAGAACCATCTCCCTCCCTGTGTTCCTCCAAGGCAGCTTCACTCATCTGAATAGGGTCCCCTGCACATGGGTGAAATCAACAGCAGCCTGTGGTGGTGCCTACCCTGTGGAACAGCCTGCCTGAGGAGGTCAGGAAAACCCCCATCCTCTTTCTGAAAACTGCAAAATCGAATTATTCTAAAAGGCTTTTTCCTCAGATAGGAGGGCTGTATTGTAGGGAGGGGATCTCAGATGATCCGCTAATGAGTTAGGGACCATAGACTTCACCACTATGTTGCCTTACATACTATCTATTGCTTTAAAATGTGCTTCATGTTGTCTAATGTCAGTCCTAGAATTGCTTATGTTCTGTTTCAGCATTTCTTCAACTCTGTATTGGATTCTTGCTAATGCTATGTCTTTTAAAACTTGTATTTATTTGCCCTATGGCATTGTTTATGGAAATATACACGATATTGACTACTAATCTCACACTGTGTAATCCGCCTTGAGTCTCAGTGAGAAAGGTGAACTATAAATGGCATAAATAAAAATGACATAAATGACATAAATATTTTATACTCAACATTTTATATTCAATATTATACTGAACATTTTAAAATATTAATATTCTAATTGGACTGCTTCCACAATAACTATTCTTAGTTTTTCTTAATTTCCAGCTACATAGTCAAAAAAGTCTTTCCATTTTTCCTGAAATCTTAAGATTGTTCATTTCTGTACTTGCTGTTCCTCTACTCCTTTCTCTTTAGAAATAGTGTGTGTCCCCCTACCCAAAGGAAGGAAGAAGAACATCCTTAATAGGTTCAGTGCTATGTAGAGAAGCACGTTACCATATAAGTTGCTAACTTTTACCCCAGTGTCATCTTCCAGGGTGCTATATGTATGGTGTTGCTACAAACTAAATATAGTCTGGCTACAAATATGTATTATTATAACAACAACATTTATCCCACTTAACCAAAAGAGGGAGAAATTGACATGTGGGTTTTTTGAAACTACAAATAAAAAACTTTGAAAGTAATAAGAGATTCAGGGGAGAAAGCTAGTTGGAAAAGATGTTTGGGCTCAAGGCCGGCACTTCAATTGAGCCGGAGCTGGTCCCTGCCTTGGGTGCTAAACTCTGAAGGAGGCGCTGTGCTGGCCCCCCCAGTGACCGGCATTCCCTGCAGTGTGTGTGCTCCTGTGCGCTCGCGCAGCAATTCTCCTCCTCTCTTGGCATAAGGCATTTCTTCTGGAGTGCAGAAGGGCAGCCCTGTCTTCCTGCTCAGTCAGCACTTCAAGTTCAGCCCCTTCAGCGGGGACATTTCTCTCTCTGCCCTTTTCCCCCTCCTCCTTTCTCTTTCTCTCTCAATTTAAGCCTTTGGCGAAGCTTTTGCGATCAAGAGACACTCTAACTGGCTGGGGAGCCCTTGCTCTCTCCTTTCATTCTTGCTTCCCCCCCACCTCGCCATGTACTAAAAGGAATGACAGGAGGAGGAGGATTGCCCATTGGAAATAATAGGAGAGGCTTGAAGGCCCATTGAAGATAATGGGAGCCAGGGATGCCAATTTATTTGCCTGGGCTCCATTGAAATGCATCACAACACAAAAAAAGTTGCAAAGAAAATATGGAATGGATTTTCCATAAAGGTCTCTGGGACCAGATGGAATACTCTGTGAGTGGAATGACAGCCCCCAGAGTGCAATGACAGTCCCTAGCTATAGAGTTTGTGCTCCAGGACCAGAAGGTTTCAGAGTGGAATGACAGTCCTTGGAATAGGCTCATTGCTCTGGGACTGGAAGAATAGCCCCCAAAGTGCAGTGCAATGACAGCCCCTGGGAGTAGAAGAAGCATTCTGGGACTGGAATGACAGGCACCAGATTAGAATGACAGACCCTGGGAGGAGCAGAAGTGTTCTGGGACTGGAATGACAACTCCCAGAGTGCAAGGACAGCCCCTCAGAGAAGAATCTGTGCTCTGGGAAGAAATGACAGGTTGCCCAGTGGAATGACAGCCCCTGGTAGTAGAGAAGCATTCTTGGAGTGAAATTACAGGTACCACCATGGAATGACACCCCCTGGGAGTAGCACCTATAAGACTAACAAAATTTGTGGTAGGGTATGAGCTTTCATGAGCCACAGCTCACTTCTTCACTATTGGACTCTTGCTCTTTTTTTGTGTTGTAATGCATTTCAATAGAGCCCATGCAAATAAATTGGCAATCCTGGGTCCCATTTTCTCCAAGGGCCTTCAAGCCTCTCCCATTATTTCCAGTGGGCAATCCTGTCATTCCTTTTAGTACATCCCTTTCCCCCTCCCCGGCTGGCATCAATTCTACTTCTCACCTTTCCTCAGGCTTTTTGGGGGGACTGCTTTTGGTGGAAAGAGTGGCTGGTTGTGTGTACACCATCACAGAGTAAGGAGGAAGTGAGGTGAGACACACACAATTCCCTTTCAGTCCCTGTGCGACAGGTAGGAGAAAATCACTGTTGTTGGGTTTAAAGTTGTTTTAAATTCTATTACTTTCCTCCCCCCTTCTCCCTTTCGTTCTCCCTCCCCCTTGCTATTCTCCGATCTCAATGCTGCTCCCCCTTCACTCCAGCAGAGCAGCGCCCCGCACTGCGCCTCCCTCTTTATCACCTTCCTTCTCTCATTCCCTAGTTTACATATATCACCCCACCTTTACCCTCTCCCCAATAGTTTATTTCAATATTTATACACCACATGCTTAGCTGTCAGCTGCCATTCACTTCAAACCTAAAGGGGGGGGGGGAGAAGGATGAGCATGGAGGGTAGTTCCCAAAAGGGATCTCTGACAAAGGTGATCAATATTTTAAGGCTTGGAGAGGGTTGGAGAAAAAGAGAAGGCTTCAGCTCAGTCTCCCCCTTCCAAACATCTCTCTCCTCCAAGCAGGTCCTGTAAGAGAAGCCCTCCTTCTACTGCCAAGAGTCTCTGGGTTCAGAGAGAGGTGGGAAGAAAGAGAGAGGGAAACTTTTTTACACACACACACACACACAAAAGGAGGTGTGCTCAAAACTTCAATGCAAGTCTCTTTCTGCTCACAAAATAGATTTTTGGCTCACAATAAGAAAGACAAAGACTGTTGTTATTTTATTCTCATCTTTATTTAAAAAATTACAATTTAAAATTTAAATTAAGAAATAAAAATTAAATTAAAAATGTAAAAAGTTTCAAGTTTTGTGCTTTTCATTTTTCCTACATTTCTTCTGTTTTTTAAAATTGGTTAGCGGGCGGGTGGCACAAGTAGGTATCTCACCTCAGGCACCAGAAACCCTGGCGTGGGTCCTGTTTGGGCTCTATTACATTTTTCTCTTGTCCTTCTTTCCAAGCATTCAGGGTGGCTTAAGTGGTCCTCTCCTCCTCAGTTTGTTATCACAGCCACACTAGAGATAGGTTAGAATGAGTTGCTCAAGGTCAATGTGACATAATAGCAGCGTTGTCAGATACAGGCAAGTTCACTACAGGTAGGATGACATTATTCATTGAAGCATCCAGAAAGATATATAAGAAGTATCTCCAGACCATAGCTGTAAATTGTAGAGGTGACCATTTAATTTAGGATACAAATTATACTCTCTGCTTCCCAGCATAGACATTTTATTTTAGAAGTGTTTTTACACAAGGTGGTTTGTATCCTATCTGTATCTTACATTTAAATTATATTTTGATGACAAATGGTTGTAAGCCTGAGAAAAACATCAAAGGAGAACAGTAGCCATCTTGTATATCGATTGATCATTTTGTCATGTTGTGAAAGATAGTTGTTACCTGGTTTGCAGATGAATTTTACTGGCTGGCAGTGCTCAGTTGAGTTCTATTTTATATAGGATTGTCTCAGTGTTGGTCAACTATGTATGTAAGGCAGGAAGAGGAAGAGGTATGTGAATAGTATGCTCATCTGAATATTGTGCTTGAGTAACGTGAATGGCTGTATAAAAGAGAGAAGGAAGTAGAAATGGATGCAGAGAAACTATTGAACATACAGAACTACATCCATGACTTCACAGTTCACACCCCTTTATACTTCTTAATCAGGGACAGATCTTTTTCAGTTTTGGCACTTCTGTGGAATTCCCTTCCCCTTGAGGTTTCTCTGGTGCCCATCCTAGTATCTTTTGGCCAAACCATTTATTTATTACCTAGGTTAATTAAAAAGCTGGTCTTTAAAAAAAAATTTTTTTACAGTCTACTTCTAGCCTGAACAATGTTTTATGAGAATCATTTTAGACTGCTAAATGTTTTGTACTGTTTTTATGCCTTGGCTATTTTTAAAAATTGTTAATTTCTAATTGGTTTTTAAGCTGTTTTTATACTTTTATCATATTTTACTTTGTAAACTGCTTCAAGCAGGTTTCCTGGAGATGTGGCATAAAACTCTTCTAATTATACAAACAGGCATGTAAGTGTCAGCCCAGGTCTCCGGATTCCCTTTGCCAGTGTTCTGGAGGGGGCGTATAGCATTGCTATTTCTACTATGCAGTTTTATATAATGCAACATTATGGTTCTTAGCAGTTTGAAAAGAAAGCATTGAGGGTTAAACCCATAGCAGCCAGGCAATGGTATAAATGCATTGTTTGGTGAATAAATGAAAGCATTCAGTCATAGGTCTCATTAACAAAGGGAGAAGGAAATTATGAAGCCGAAGAAAAGCTCCGTTTAGCGATGAGGTTTGAAATGAGATGGAGAGTCAATGAGGCAGAGAGATAAAGTCAGGCTGTTACAAATGCAAGGAGATGTAAAGGAGAAATAAGAATGGGACAATTCTGTCCCATGTGGGGAAGTGAGCCTCAGAAAGTCATGAGGGAGGGCAAAAGGCAGCTTGCTGAGTTGAGCTGAGCCAAGCATAGAGGGGGCTGCTCCGTAATTATTGCTCACATCAGCAGAACACAGCACCTGATAAGCAGCTAATTTTTAATAGATGTTTTTCAAACAAAAATAATTTCAATTTTTTTTCATTCAAAATGCTGAATTCTATGAAATACTCTGTTTCTGAAACTTTAATTTATGTATATCCTGCTCAAAGCTGTTACGAGTAGGGTTGCCAAATGGCTGGGAGAAAAATGTCCTGCCCATTTAATAGAGGTTTAATATGTGGAAATGGGCGGTTGAAGTTGTTCATGGCATAGAGGTTAACAATATCTGATCAAGCCCCCATTGAAAGGACAGGAGATTTTCTCCAGGGAAGCTGGCAACCCTAGTAAAATACATCAAAACACAAACCATATTTCTTTGTCACATTCCTACATGACCAAGGAAGATCAGAGTCAGTTTGGCAGTATTGCCAGCTGGCCTCCACCATGGGCAGCATAAGGAGGAAAGGGAAGAAAGCCCTTGTCACAGCTAGAGATGGGCACAGGAAAAAAACACGAACATGATGTTCATTGTTCATTGCCATCCAAGAACAGGGAGTCATGAACAACCACAAACATGGCCCTGTTCATGAACATATTCGTGGCTGGCCGTTCGTGGGGGCCAGCAGGCTCTCCTCCAGCCATCATCCAAGTCAAGATTCCTACTGCACCACTCCCAGAAACCTGGCCTGAGCAGGCACCAGGAAAGGTACCAATAATAAATAATAGCTTGGCCCCAGAGCCTGGCAGCAGCCCTGGAACTTGAAGGGGTAGATCCTTCTGCTGATGGTCCCTGGCCCCAGGGAGGTCCATCTGGCCTCTACCAGAGCCAGGGCCTTTTTGGTCCTGGCTCTGACCTGGTGGAACTCTCTGTCTGAGGAAACTAAGGGATTTGTTATCTTTCCGCCAGGCCTGCAAGACGGAGATGTTCCACCAGGCCTTTGGTGGGAGCTAGGCTGTCCTCTCACCAGCCATACCACTGAAGACCGTCCACAACCCATGCAGGAGCTCATAAGTGTGGCGCAGGGCATTATGTAAGAGCCAAGCTCTGCGCCTAAAATGCTGTATTTTAATATTTATATCCGCCAATTTTATTGTATATGGAATTTTATTGTATATGGAATAGTGTTTTAATGTTTATTTATAATGTTTTTATTGTTTTTAGACTGTGTGTTGCAAGTTGTATGCTGTTACACCGCCCTGAGCCCATCTGACAGGGAGGGCGGTCTAGAAATGCAATAAATAATAACAATAATAATAATAGATCCCTATCCCACCACACAAAGAAAATTCAAGCTCCAATGCACTCTCTCTATCAAAATGACAATAGCAACGACCACCTGTTCGTTTAGAATGGGGCCTCACGAACAGCTTGTTCGCAAACAGCAGATTGGGCTGTTTGTGGCCTTTTTTTGTCCGTATTGCTGTTCGTGCCCATCTCTAGTCACAGCAGATCACTACACAAGTTGATGGGAGGGGGGGAGAGTGAGAAAATCAATGTCGTGTTCCTTCCAGTGATAAAATCCACTGAGATTGGTAAGAAGGCAGTGTCACATATAAATCTATGTTATTAATCACCTTGTCATATTACAGTATAAAACTGATCTGCTGCTATCATGATCTTAGTTTGATATAAACAATAGCCAATGTTGTCAACAAAAACTGCTGTTTAATAGGATTCTAGAATTGGAGTCATTATATCTGTGAGTACTGGCAAGGTTGTACCAGTTAACATGGGATTTTTTTTACACTTCTGTGATTTTTGGGTCAAAAAACAGTTGCTTCACATTTTATGACCTATGAAGCAAACTGCTGGTAACAGGAAAAAATAACAAGAAATTTTGTAATACAGCGCAATATATAGGTCTGTAAGAAATGGATCATTTTTACTTCATTCCCTATTCTTTAGAAGAAACCTTTGTATAAAGACAACCAAACTTTATTTATAACTTATAATGCCCATAATTTAAAGCAAGAACTTGGGCAGAGGCAACAGGAAGAAAAGGAATTGGGAAGCTAGCTAAAGAAGACCGAATATTTGCCCCTCTGTTTCTACAGGCAATTTAAATCCTGGGCTTGGCTAGAAGCACAATTTGAAGTGCAAGAGCCAAATGGCCTGTGGCTCACGCCCTACATGCATTGCGCTGGTAGAACCATCACCAAGCAACAGAAGGAGAGTGCTAGACCCGTCACAGGTGGCGGACTGGAAATTAAGATCCTGGGGCAAGTGGGGTTTGTTTGTTTATGTTATTTACTGTCTGCCTTTCTCACTGAGACTCAAAGCAGATTATACAGTGTAAGTCAATGCATCCAACAGCAATGCATCCAACAGCATTCAATAAATAATGCAATAGGATATACAAATGCAAAATTTGCAGAGATTTGAAAACAAGCAGAAAACTAATACAAAGCTGAAGCAATGTGGAAACAGAGCACAAGCAATTCTCAATATGTCATATTAATCAACTCTGAAACTACCCAGTGGGATCATGTTTTCAGCAACAGACAGTAAATTGCAGAATGCGGCTCTCCCAGCAGCAGCAGAATGCAGCTTAAGCTGGGAGCCGTCCTTTGCGGCCCCGCCCTGGAGGAAAGGAGACAGGCTCCCTTCCCAGACATCCTGGGCTTAGCTGGGGGGCGGAGCCAAGAGCCTGATCCAGGCGGCTCCGCTCTCTCCAGCTGCAGTCTCTTCGAGCGCTCAGTGAAGCAAGAGCTCTTTGCTCTGCCTTCCTTTGAGTGGTGAAGCTGAAGGGAGGAATGTGTGCTGAACAAGCATTGATGGCGGCAGTGGAGGCAGTTGGAAAGCGGCGATAGCAGTCAGCTCTTGGAGGCTGTTGGAGGCAGCTGGCACCTGCAGCTGCAGCGCACAATACAGGCCAGGGCTTCAGGGCCTTTTGGGGCTAGAGTAATTAAGCGGTTTAATTGAGCAGGCTGGTTGGGCACTGGGGTGGCGGGCAGCTAGGCTGTATCAGAGGGACTTTGGCCCAACTTGGGTGTGGTCACTCCCCTTAATAGTTGTCTTGGAGAGAGTGGGTGGTGAGAGCCCTCTCCCCACCCCCACTTACACATAAACCACTCTTCCTGCCATAAGCCTGTTTGTTTCCATTTAGCCTCCCCCCACCCCGGGCAAGAAGCAATATAAAGTAACTTAAAAACAGAGCCTGTGTTCTTCACTTTGGCTTACTGGTAAAGCGGCACCTAAGCCTATATTCTTGTGGGCCATAAAAGAGGGTCTGGTGGCCTGTCTCTGCCTGACAGCCATTCTGTTGGCAGGCAGATTTGCTCAGGGCTGTGCTCGGCGCCATCTTGTGGTGGAGAATTACTGGTGGCCTGTTTCTGCCTGACAGCCATTCTGTTGGCAGGCAGATTTGCTCAGGGCTGTGCTCGGCGCCATCTTGTGGTGGAGAATTACTGGTGGCCTGTCTCTGCCTGGCAGCCATTCTGTTGGCAGGCAGATTTTCTCAGGGCCATGCTCGGTGCCATCTTATGTGGCAGCTTGGTACTGCTCCTTGCAATTGTTACTTTTGCAGGGGCTTAGTGCTACCTGTCAGGGCTAGCGTTAACAGTTGGTTAAGGGGTAAAGCTGCGAGCCAGTCCAACACATTATTAACGGCTGCTGTGTCATCATTTGGGAATGTTTATGCTGCCCAGAAATGGGGGTGTCCCATCAATGGGGAAGTGGCCTGTAAAAAGGCCAGTGCAGCGGAACCCTACTCGGGCTCTGTCTCCCTCAGACGAAGATGATGGCCCAAGCAGGCAGAAACTTGTGGAGTGCATTGTTGCTCTTGAGAGGGCTGGGAGTGGTACAGCATCAGCTGTTGCACCTGTTCAGCCACACACGGGTGCTAAAAGAATGACCAGGACTGATTTTAATAAGGATCTTGCCTCTTGTCTTTCTGCCCTGGATGGAGTATCAGGAGTGGTGGCAAGTGATGGAGGCAGCAGCCAGGACCATCCAACATTAACTGAGAGTGTGGCTGACATTGACCAGGAATGGTCAGCTGACAGTGGGCAAGTTGCCATAGCAGTGGAACAACCCATGCCTGACGGTAAGGATCCTTTGCCCAAGCGGAGTGCCACTTGGCCCTGGGTCTCTTTGGGACAGGTAGCTGCTACCGGCGCTCCTGCATTTTCTGTTTTGGAGACACATCCCATGCTTGGTTGGCCTTCTGCAGGCCTAACTATTTGGCCTAGTTATGCCAGTGGCTCCTTGCACCTGCAGCAGGCGCAAGTACTGCCTGTATCGGGCTGTGCTACCAGTTGGGATGGATAGGCCTTCCCTCTGTCTGTGACTGGGTGGCCTTTTGGTTATGGCAAGCAGATGGGCCTAGCCCCTTATGGACCCCAGGGATATGGCATGGTTCCTTATAGGACTCTTCCCCCAGGAGATATGGCATTGCCTGCGGGGGCGGGGAAAATATACAAAGGGTTAGTACATGGATGACTTTACCCTTCTCTTCAGGCCTCCCCCACACATTGTGGTCATTCACCTGGGGGGTAATGACCTTGGGCTGGTACAGGGCATGGCCCTGTCGATGCAGGTAGCTGAGGACCTTGAATACATAAGCAGCCGATGGCCGAGTGTGCTTATAGTATGGTCAGAGATGCTACGACGACGGGTTTGGCGGGAGGCCTTTGACACCAGGGCAATAGAGAGGGTCTGACATAAGGCTAACCACGCCATTAAGAGGTCTTTGGGGCAAGGCTTGGGTATTTATTTGCCACACCCCAAGATTAGGGCCGAATTTGCCCGCCTCTATAGAGGCAACGGTGTCCACCTGGCACCTGAGGGCAATGATATTTTCCTAGATGACCTGCGGCAAGGGCTTTGGGTGGCTCTAGGCCACCGGTGGGGCGCGAGGGTCTAAGCAGAGGCTTGACCCTTGCGGTGGCAGGAGATTTTGGGAATAGGGTGCGGGCTGGTGAGCACCCTGTGGCACTTCCCCGTGAGTGGGGACAGGGCTGCCATTAAGGGCGGTATGCATGCTTGCGGCGACCGTACGCTGGCAGAAACCTGCTGGGATCCTCAATACAAGGCCTCCCCTCATGCTGTGCAGCTGGGTGTGTAACAGGTGCTTCAATGGGGATCCATGGCCTGGCAGCCCGGGTTGCAGCCATTCAAAGGATGGCCTACACCCGGGGGCGTGGGGCTCGCCCAGACAGGTCAAGGCGGAGGTCCAGAGTTGATCCCAGGGCTTGACCTGTACCGCTTAGTTAGCTCTTGCCGTGCATTACCTTTATGGACATTTAATAAACGGCCCTTTATTCCAAGTCTGTGTCTGTCTCTTCCTTCCGGCTGGGGTTGCAATGCGGCTCTCCCAGCAGCAGCAGAATGCAGCTTAAGCTGGGAGCCGTCCTTTGCGGCCCCGCCCTGGAGGAAAGGAGACAGGCTCCCTTCCCAGACATCCTGGGCTTAGCCGGGGGGCGGAGCCAAGAGCCTGATTCAGGCGGCTCCTCTCTTCCCAGCTGCAGTCTCTTTGAGTGCTCGGCCCACCCACCTCACCCTGTTTTTAGTGCAGGAATAGGCGGCTGCTGGGTCCAGAGCCAGGTAGGAATTTTTCCCTCTTTTCCCTGATTGGCCTTTGGGAAGGGAGGGTTTTTGCCTACCTTGCACTAATGGCAGTGTTCTGAGTTATTGTTGGGTTGTGCTGTTTAGTTAGTAGTTGGCAGGAGATTTTGGGAATAGGGTGCGGGCTGGTGAGCACCCTGTGGCACTTCCCCGTGAGTGGGGACAGGGCTTCCATTAAGGGCGGTATGCATGCTTGCGGCGACCGTACGCTGGCAGAAACCTGCTGGGATCCTCAATACAAGGCCTCCCCTCATGCTGTGCGGCTGGGTGTGTAACAGGTGCTTCAATGGGGATCCATGGCCTGGCAGCCCGGGTTGCAGCCATTCAAAGGATGGCCTACACCCGGGGGCGTGGGGCTCGCCCAGACAGGTCAAGGCGGAGGTCCGGAGTTGACCCCAGGGCTTGACCTGTACCGCTTAGTTAGCTCTTGCCGTGCATTACCTTTATGGTCATTTAATAAACGGCCCTTTATTCCAAGTCTGTGTCTGTCTCTTCCTTCCGGCTGGGGTTGCAATAGTTTATAGGCCCTACTCTTTTATCAATCTTTGAAACATTTTCTTACTGCACAGCCCTATTACCTGTGTAAGAAAGCTGTCCTGAATAATTGTTTCACACAGTTTGTGGAAAGCCAGGAGAGTGGGAGCTTTCCTGACCTCTTCCAGCAGGTCATTCCATAAGATGGGGCCATCACAGAGAATGCTCATGTATAAGGAGCTGTTGAGTTCATCCATTTACAAAGTAGTATCTGCAGAAGTCCCTGTTCAGATGAGTCAAGTTGTCATGGCAAAACATAGGGAGATAGGCAATCCTATAGATATGAGGAACCAAGGTCATGAAGGGCTTTGTATATGAGAGCTAAAACCTCGACTTGAGCCTGGTCACTGATAGGCAGGCAATGGAGTGACTGCAAAATGGGAGTGATACGCGTGCTCTTTCTAATTCCTGCAAAATTTTGCACCAACTGAAGTCTCCAAGGTGACTTTGAAGGGGAGACCTATGTAGAGTTGCCATGTTCCCACTAAGAGTAGGAGACCTCCCGTCTGCCACGGGCCCTTCCTTTCATCTCTGAACTAGGAGAAAAATGGGGTGGGGTGATTGCTGGCATTGTGATATACTGGTGACACTTCCAGCATGAAACCATGAGTCTGGGCCAAATGCTAGTGTTTCACTGTTGACATTACGTCACTTCCAGTCACACAGGCAGTGACCAGCTTTTCAGCAGTGATGTCATCACATAGCTGGCAAGGCCCTTCCCAACAATGAGTCTTCACCGGTTGCTAGCCTTATGCTAGCAAGGGATGAGAGATAATTAATAATAAACAACTAGGATCTTCTTCAAGGCAGCCCAATCCAGATAGATCTTCAATAATCTAATCTGTAAGGGAAAAAAAGAATTAATTAGTAAACCCGCTTAGCTAAAAATTGACTAGCTTTCTACTTTACCCCTATCCAACATAAATTCTCTCCTGGTAGAGAAAACTACTAATTCTTGTGAGCTTTGGTACTGATACATTTTATACAGCTTGTCACTTGTTCAAATCTACACATAGTGAAAAACACCAGTCATATTTTACATTTCTGAGACCGTTATCAGTAAATGAAATCTATGCCAGGAAACTGGATCTCTCTCACTTTTTAGCACAGATTACTTGAAACTGCTATATTTAAAACAAACCATAACAAAAGGGGGAGCAACAGATATGCATTTTTATAAATATATTATATTCTTATCAAACAATCCCCAGTGTGATGTCTCTTTCTGTATCACTATTGTGATGGACTGCTAAGATTAATTAATGAAACAAACCCAACACAGTGGTTATGCTGTACAGCTCTACTTCCTCTTAAGCCTCAATAAACCAAATCACTATCTTTTAAGCTATTCGTTTTGCCCCAATGCTAAGGCACATGAATATGAGAGACAAGTTTCTGAAGCCAATACCAAGTCAGCATAATTTCCTAATTCTGCTGCAGAAAGCACTAGCTGATGCTTTTCGTATTGCTGATTCATCTTTTGGGATAAGCTCCTGTAGTTAATCCTTTAGATGCTGGACTTATGTTTGTATTTTTTGCTGAAGCTTTAAAAGACTTTGGGCCAAGCATTCAGCTGGTGTATTCAGGCAGAGCTCCAAAACACCACCAGTTCATAGCCACTGAGAATCTGGCTTGTGATTTCTGAATAATGGGTGAATGCAGAACAGGCTAGTAGTGTGTGTTAAAAACAATAACTTTACAGTAAAGGAATTCTTGTTAGTCAAAAGAAAAATGTCTGCAACTTTTTGCAAGATATAGTTATTGCTGGTCATAGTGATGTGATAAAACTTGGGGGATGCTTGGAGAGAATTAATGAGGTTGGGAAGGGATGCAGTAAGATTTTGTATATATTCATATTTCTTTTAGAGTTGCTATGTTCTTTAATAATTCTATTTTCTTTATTATAATGTTTGTTTGTTTCAGGTATACCATGCCTTTCTCTGCAATGGGAACCCAAAGTGGCTTACATTCTACTCTCCTCCATTTTATCCTCACAACCCTGTGAGGTAGGTTAGGCTTTTTCATTATTCTGTTCTTTATTCCTTTCTGTTTACTTCCATGGGAAGCACATTTCCAGCTATAATATTTTGTATTTTCCGTCCAACTGGTGTGAAAATTGCATGGATTGGATACCTCAGCCATGAAATATCAGGTAGAAGGAAGAAAGCATACCAGTTTTATAGGCAATTAAATGCACACTACATTTCTGGTATTAGATTATTTCAACAACAAACTAGGATGAAATTCTCAGATACTAAAGCCCTCACCCAAGGGATAATCACTATCAAATTCCACATCATTGTGAGGGAAGGCACCATGTTATGGGTATGTAAACTCATTTTGCTGAGAAAGCACTGAGAAGGTGCTGGAGGCATTTGACAACCCTCAAACTAAAGTGTTTCCCACAGGCATAGAGGCTTGCATTTCACACCCCTAAAAACTAGTCTATTTATTTGTTTGTTTCATATGTTACCTTCCTGGGCATGGTGACTGAAAGTGTGGTGGCTGGACAACTTCAAGCTTTCCTGGATGAAGCATCAAGCCTGCTGATAAGTACCCGTTTGTGCTGATTCATGTGGGAATGAACGACACAGCTGCAAATACTGTTGCAAGAATTAAAGAGGATTATGAAGCTCTTGGAAAGCAGTTGAAGACATTGGGGGCTCAGGTGGTATTCTCTTCTATCCTTCCAGTCACAGGAAGAGGAACACGCAGGGAGCGGACCATACTTGAGGTGAATCGTTGGCTGAGTTGGTGGTGCCAGCAGGAGCGCTTTGGGTTCTGGAACCATGGGATAGGTTTTCTTAGAGAAGGCCTTCTAGCACATGATGGGCTTCACCTCTCAAGGGCAGGGAAGAAAATGTTTGGAATGAACCTGGAGAACTTCATCAGGGGAGCTTTAAACTGATGCCGCAAGGGGAAGTGGATAATCGACATGGTGATTTCAATGATGAAGTGAAAACAGTGGGGACCCACCTGGGTAGGAAAGGTCAAACAAAGGTACAAGGCTACAAGTGTCTATATACCAATGCCCAAAGTATGGGCAATAAGAAAGAAGAGCTTGAGCTTCTATTGCAAACAGAGGGCTACGATATAGTAGGAATTACTGAGACTTGGTGGGATGATTCCCATGACTGGAATGTGCTAGTGGATGGGTATGAGGTATTCAAGAAAAACCGGAAGGGTAGAAGAGGAGGTGGAGTGGCGTTGTATGTGAGGAGAGGGCTTGATTGTCAAGAAGTTATGGAGAATGGGGCGGACAGCCCAGTGGAAAGCATATGGGTAGAAATAAGGGGAGGAAGGACAAAGGGTATTATTGTTGGAGTCTGCTACAGACCACCTGACCAGCGAGAAGAAACTGATGCTGCCCTCTTTGAACAGATTGGTGGAGTATCCAGACATCAGAACCTTGTAATTATGGGTGACTTCAACTTCCCTGATGTGTGCTGGGAGACAGGCTCAGCAAAGCGTCATGAATCACGCAATTTCCTGACCTGCCTGGCTGATAACTTCCTTTTTCAAAAGGTGGAGGAAGCTACAAGGAGCTCGGCCATACTAGACTTGATATTAACCAACAGGGAAGAATTGGTAGATCAGATGAAGGTGGTGGGGACCTTAGGGGGAAGTGACCATGTCCTCCTTGAATTCCAGTTGCTGTGGGGGGCCAAGGAAGTTCATAGCCAGACTCATAGGTTAGATTTTCGTAGGGCCAACTTCGATGAACTCAGAGGCTTGATGAGAGTCATTCTGTGGGGGAGTGTGCTGGAAGGGAAAGGAGTGAGTGAAGGGTGGGCCCTTCTCAAACACGAGCTTTTGCAAGCTCAAGCCCTCACTATCCCAGCAAGACAGAAACATGGTAAGGGCTCCAAGAAACCGATGTGGATGTACAGAGAGCTCCAGAATAAGCTAAGGGAGAAAAAAAGAAATGGTCAGGCAATGGAGAGAAGGACAGACCTCTAAAGAGGAGTATATGAGGGTTACTAGGTACTGCAGATCAGCCATAAGAGAGGCCAAAGCTCAGTATGAGCTGGGTCTGGCCAGGAGGGCTCGCTACAATAAGAAAAACTTCTACAGATATGTGAGAAGCAAACGCAAGGTAAAAGAGGCAATCGGACCACTGTTAGGAGTAGATGGAGAAACTCTGATGCAGGACAGAGAAAAAGCAGACAGGCTTAATGACTTTTTTGCCTCTGTTTTCTCCCTGAAGAACTCAGGCACATCTAGAGATAGTAGAAAATGTGGCAGGACACCTGAGTGGCTAATTGACATTGACAGAGAGGTAGTGGAGAGGCATCTGGCTGCACTGGATGAATACAAATCCCCTGGGCCAGATGGGGTGCACCCAAGAGTGCTGAAAGAACTTTCTAGAGAACTTGCAGAAGCCCTGTCCATCATCTTCAAGGCCTCCTGGAGGACTGGGGATGTGCCACAAGATTGGAGAAGAGTGAATGTTATCCCAATCTTTAAGAAAGGGAAGAAGGATGACCCGGGAAACTACAGGCCGGTCAGTCTGACTTCTGTTGCTGGGAAGATAATTAGAACAGATTTTAAAGGGATCAATCTGTAAGCATCTGAAGGACCACTCAGTGATCCGGGGAAGTCAGCATGGTTTTGTTCCTAACAGATCTTGCCAGACGAACCTGGTTTCCTTCTTTGATCGAGTGACCAGCTTACCGGATCGGGGGAACTCTGTTGACGTGATTTATCTGGATTTCAGTAAAGCTTTTGATAAGGTCCCCCATGACATTCTGATGGGCAAACTGGAAGACTGTGGAGTGGACTATAGGACAGTTCGGTGGATAGTGAACTGGTTAGAGGACCGCACTCAAAGAGTGGTGGTCAATGGCATTTCATCAGATTGGAGGGAGGTGTCCAGTGGGGTGCCGCAGGGCTCAGTTTTGGGCCCGGTACTTTTCAATATTTTTATCAATGATCTGGATGAAGGAGTGGAAGGGCTGCTCATTAAATTTGCTGATGATACCAAATTGGGAGGAGTAGCAAACACCCAAGAAGACAGAATTAAAATTCAACAAGACCTGAATACTCTGGAGAAGTGGGCAGCTGTGAATAGGATGCAATTCAACAAAGACAAGTGCACAGTATTACATCTGGGCCACAAAAATGGGAAGCACAAATACTGGATGGGGGATACACTTCTGGGCAGTAGTATATGTGAAAGGGATCTTGGGGTAAGAGTGGACTGTAAACTAAGTATGAGCAGTCAGTGGGATTCAGTGGCAAAAAAGGCTAATTCAGTCTTGGGTTGTATCAAAGGGGCCATAGCGTCGAAATCGCAGGAGGTCATTGCCCCTCTCTATACTGCCTTGGTCAGGCCACACCTGGAGTATTGTGTGCAGTTCGGGAGGCCTCACTTTAAAAAGGATGTGGCCAAAATCGAGAGGGTGCAGAGGAGAGCGACAAGAATGATCAGGGGTCTGGAGACTGAGCCCTATGAGGTAAGGCTGAGGGCCTTGGGAATGTTTAGTTTGGAGAAGAGGAGGTTGAGGGGGGACATGATTGCTCTCTTTAAATATTTGAAAGGCTGTCATTTGGAGGAGGGCAAGGAGCTGTTCCAGTTGGCAGCAGAGGGTAGGACCCGAAGCAATGGGCTTAAATTACATGCACAAAGGCACTGGCTGGATATTAGGAAAAACTTTTTCATGGTCAGAGTAGTTCAAAAGTGGAATCAGCTGCCTAGGGAGGTGGTGAACTCCCCCTCACTGGCAGTTTTCAAGAAGAGGCTGGATGGATACTTGTCAGAAATGCTTTAGGCTGATCCTGCACTGGGCAGGGGGTTGGACTAGATGGTCTGTATGGCCCCTTCCAACTCTATGATTCTATAATTCTATGATTCCTTGATTTAGGTCCTTTCCAATCTGGTTTTAGGCCTGGTTATGGAACTGAAACAACCTTGGTTGTCCTGGTGGGTGATCTGCACTGGTAGATGGACAGAACGAGTGAGACTATGTTGATTCTCCTGGACCTCTCAGTGGTTTTCAATGCCATCAGTCATGGTATTCTTCTGGATCACCTAACTGGGCTGGGATTGGGAGGCACCATTTTGTGGTGGTTCTGGTCCTACCTGGAGGACAGGTGATTTTGGGGCACACCTGCTCAGCCCCTTGACCTTCAGCCTATGGGGTACCACAAGGTTCCATTTTGTCTCCCACCATTTTTAATATTTACATGAAACTGCTAGGTGAGGTCATCCAGAGATTTGGGCTGGGTCGTCACCAATATGAATATGTCACTCAGCTCTATCTCACACTCCCAGCAGATCCCAGGAAGACTGTAGGTAGGCTAATAAATTAAAGCTTAATCCCAACAAGGCAGACTGCTACTGGTGAGCAGGTCTGACCCAGGATATAAGGTACCACCCATTCTGGACAGGGTTGCACTCCTCTTAGGTTTGCCAACCTTCAGGAGACAGTTCTCCTGGAGAAAATGGCTGCCTTGAAAGCTGGATTCTACGGTATTATACCCAGCTGAAGACCCTCCCCTCTTCAAACCTGCCATTCTCAGGCTCCACCTCCTAAATCTCCAGGAATTTCCCTGCTTGGAGCTGGCAGCCCTCACTTCCTTTGAGGGAAAAGGTCCATAATTTGGGAGTGATCTTGACCCTCGACCTTCTACTGGATAAGCAGCTGGCACCTGCAGCCAGGGATGCCTTTTATCAGCTTCAACTTGTTAGCCAGCTAAGGCCTTTCCTAGACAGGAATTATGTGGCTACTGTCTTACATAGTCTGGTTCCACCGGATAATTTACTATAATGTACTGTATGTAGGGCTGCCTTTGAAACGTGTTCAGAAATTTCAATTGGTGAAGAATGCTGCAGCCAGGATGCTGACTGGAGTGGGTTAGAGGGAACAAATTACCCTAGTCTTAGCTCATCTACATTGGCTTTCAGTTTATTTCCAGACGCTGGTGGTGACATTTCAAACCCAATATGGTTTGGGACCAACATACCTGAAGGACCACCTACTCCCTGATGAACACACCCAACCACTGTAGGCATCTTTGGAGGCCCTGCTTCATGTGTCCCTGCCTTTTGAGATTAGGGAAGTGGAAATCTGGGAGATGGCCTTTTCAGTATTGGCACCAAGACCCCGGAACTCTCTCCCAAGATAGATTTGCCTGTCACCTTCTGTTGCCGTCTTGCACCAGTGAGTGAAAACTTTTTTATTTCACTTGGCATTCCCTCAGTAACCTCACTTGACATTCCCTCCTCCTTCCCCAATGTTTTAACTGTTGTTTTTATTTTATTTTTTGCATTTGTTTAAAGCCTTAGTTTTAAGTTTTTTTAATGATGTATCTGTGTACTGATTTTAATGCTTCTTAAAATGGGATTTTAATTTGTTAGTCACTTTGGTAGCCCTATGAAGACAGAAAGGCAGGGTAAAATATTGTAAATAAATACATAATAAATAAATAAATAAATAATATAATGTAAATAATAGTTGTAAGAGGCTTACTATTTGTTTGGGGGTTTTTTCAGTGTCTGCTTATGATAATCATACATCTGCTTCTAAATAAATAAATACTCCTGTCTTCTGCAAGATCCAAAAAACATCTCCCAACAATATAATAACCGGGGCTTTTTTTCTGGAGGGACTCACTGGTACTGAGTACCAGCACCTTTTTAAAGGGCTTTCCCAGGTCCTGATCCTCATGTGCTGCCCTGCCCCACTCAGCCAGGAACAGCCTCAGGAACAATCTAGTGGGGATTTGTAGAAGGAGGGGAAAATTCATGCAGCTTTATATGTAAATACTGACAATTTTTAAACCAAAAAAGTCCTGGTAAATGGTAATAACTGTTGGATGCAAAGTGACCTATAAGCACATCTTCTTTGGTAGCAAGGTTGATAATATACCTGTCTGTCTGTCATCTACGTTATTAGTTGACTCACTTTCCTCTGTTCCTGCCACTATTCCTAGTTGAACCATGTCAGTTAATGTCAACCCAAACAAGCCATTGGGACTCCCATGATTGGAGCACCCGGCAGTGTAATTAGGAGGCATGCAGGGGTATGATTTTGACTGGGACTGCGGCATGAATTTGAGGGAAAGCTTAAGCCTTCTCTCCATACCATTTTCCTAACCTGAAGTGCTCCTGGATGCTGATATTTGCCCAGCTGAAGAACATAAAACTATAGGTATGGGTATAGGTCATTCAACTCATTTTCAAGATGTTCCTGCATAATCCTATTCTGGGTTCTGTTTCTTCTACACACTAAAATGCGATGGAATGTCTGGAACTGGCTTTAGGAGGGTGGGAAGAGAAGACTGTATAGCTACACACTGTCATCTTCAACTATTTATAATTGGCAGTCTGGTCTTTACGCAATTAGTATAGGAAAGTAGGAAGATATTTTACCTGTGCCCAGAGTACACCTGATAAATGAAGTACTGCAAGCTGATCTCCAGTCAGTCCAGAGCTACAAAACTTTGAGCAGTTTTTTTAAAAAAATATGTTTGTGAGGGCTACTAAAACATTTTGACAGTACTTCCCAACTGATACTGTATTGGAGAACATGGACATTATCATTTTCCTCTCACTTACAGACAGGAAGTGCAGGAAGACTCATTAACTGTATGGGTGGAATTTGCATTGATTCACTGATACCTGACAGGTATCCTTAAGCAGCAGGTAAGGCAGGACAAGCAGTGAATGCAGTACAGGCTTTGGCAAGAACTGTATTCACTACACAAAAGTATTTGCCAAGTAATTGTCCTCCCACAGCTTAATTACCATCTCCTGGCTCTACAAAGGACTTTGGTCTGTATGCAGCGGGAGAAAGAGTTTTGTAGTCTGCAGGGAAGGCACTTTTTTGCTTCAATTGTGGCACCTCAGCAAGCAACCTTCCATTTAGCATGTGAAAGTTGCTACAATCAAGCAGCGAGGCAGGGAAAGTGCTCTTTGGCCCCACACTGGAACCAGAAATTGTCTTCCTCTGGCTTCTAATGGGACAGGTCTCCAACTGTTCCATGATTGCCAAAGACAATAAGAGTAGTGGGCTGCTTGGAGTAGTTGCAACCTTTATTTCTCCCCACCATTCCCCTTTTAGTGTAGCATTCAAAATGTAGACAGTTTTCCTCAAAGAAACTTCCCATGATTAAACAAAGTTTCCTTTTTTATTTTCCATCTTCAGTTCTCTCTAAAACACCATCTTTTGTGTCTAAGCCTTCATGCATTGTTACAGATAACAATTCTCTTATACAATTATATGAATGAAATTCATAAAGTGTCTCTTTTCATTAGGAGACTGTGGCTCCTGTAAGCCAGCCCAGCTGGAACTGCAGGGCTGTAGTAGCTGCTGTCCAATCCCATGATGACTTCAGAACTCCCCTCTCTGAGTCCTGAAGACAAAGAGCTGTCTTGACTCACAATGAATGCATCAAGACACAGCCATCCTTCAAGATACTTGACTTCAGATCTGAAAGCAGAGTTTGTTCCTTCTCCTTTTGGGACTAGACATCAGTTTTCCAATCACATGATCAAATTCAATGGAAGAACACACTGGAGGATCTATGAAGTAGAAATGAAAGCAGCAAAGAAACATAATTTCTCGGCAACCATTGCATCAGCTAGTTCATGACCGTCCCAATATCCAGACACCTTCTAACCCCTACATCTGAACCTTTACAGACCCAAGAACAGACAATTAGTTGCGAGGCCTTTGCTAAGTTTTTCGCTGATATAATAGCACAAATATGCTCTGGTCTAGATGCTAGCTGCAATGCAAACAAGATAGGAGAAATGCTTAATACACCATCTGGCCTACATTTGGGCTGCTTTGAATCAATTACAGTGACAGACCTTAACAGGATCCTGGCATCTATGAAAGCCACTACTTCTGCCCTCGATCCTTGCCCATCTTGGCTGTTAAAATCAAGTAAAGATCACATAAGTGAACCACTGAGATCTATTGTAAATTAATCGCTAACTTGGGGCTCCTTCCCCCGGCCACTCAAACAAGCAGTTATCCGTACACTAATTAAGAAACCATTCCTAGACAAAACGGATGTGGCCAATTATTTCCCAGTCTCCAATCTGCCCTTTATAAGTAAAGTGATTGAGAGAGCAGTAGCTGACCAACTTCAGATCTTCTTGGAAAACTCTAGAGCTCTAGACTCTTTCCAGTCTGGATTCAGATCAGGGCATGGACAGAGACAGCACTAGTAGCATTAGTGGATGATCTCCGTCTGAATATAAAGGTCATGCCTCCTTATTGCTCCTCTTGGATCTGTCTGCAGCCTTTGACACAGTAGACCATGCCACCCTGTTGAGGCATTTAGGAACAGAAGTGGGCATAAAAGGATGTGCGCTGGACTGGTTTAAATAGTTTTTCAGGAAATGGACTCAAAGGGTTGCCATTGGAGATCAGCTATCTCCAGAATGGGAACTATTTTGTGGGGTTCCGCAGGGTGCGATCTTATCTCCCATGTTATTCAACCTCTACGTAAAACATTTAGGAGAACTCATTCACAGCTATGGGGTGGGATGTCATCAATATGCAGATGACACCCAACTCTATATCTTGCTATCTAGGTCCCTACAGGAAGCAGTAGAAATCTTAGATCACTGCCTGACAGCCGTGGTGAAATGGATGAAAAATAACAAATTGAAATTGAACCCAGACAAGACTCAAGTGGCTTTCCGCAAACAATGATAAACCGAATTATTCAAAAAGGCTTTTTAATTAGATAGGAGGGAAGTATTGTATGGAGGGGGTCTCAGATGCTTCACTACTGAGTTAGGGACCATAGACGTCCCCACTATGTTGCCTTTCATATTATCTGTTGCTTTGAATATGTATTCCTATATACTACCTGTGCTTCATGTTATCTAATGTCAGTCCTAGAATTGATTGTGTTCTGTTTCAGCAATTCTTCAGCTCTGTATTGGATCCTTGCTAATGCTATGTCTTTGTAAAATCCTATGACGTTGTTTATGGAAATGTCCTTGACACTGTTTGGAAATGTCCTTGATAGTGTATGGAAATGTCCTTGATACTGATTGTACTTATCTCACACTGTGCAATCTTCCCTGATTCTCAGTGAGAAAGATGGACTATAAATTACATAAATAAATAAACTGCAATCAAAATAGACAACTGGTAGCCCCTGGACCAGACGGTTTCCCCTCCAAGTTCTACAAAAAATACAATACATTGTTGTTAAACCCTCTCAGAGATGCCTGCAATGCAGTAATGGAGACAGGACACATCCCTCCATCATGGACTAGTGCTAATATTATAGTAATTCCAAAACAAGGTAAAGACACAACAAACCCTGCTTTGTATAGGCCCATCTCCCTATTGAATCATGATTATAAAATTTTCACCACAATCTTAACTAAAAGAATAAACACCTTTATCACACAATATATCCATGTAGACCAATCTGGGTTTATTCTGAGCCGAGATATAACAGAAAATATCTTTAAAACATTGAACCTCATATCTCACTGCAATTCAAACAAAATAAAAGCAGCTTTCCTATCCCTGGATGTTGAAAAGGCCTTCGACTCACTAGAACCAATAGGATTTGCAGAAAAATAGCCGCGAGCTGAAAGCTACGTTCATCAGCACTCCGCAAGTCTGTGTTTTAAACTCTTTTATTTGGGATATCAGTGAGTTTTAACAATATTATTTTGGCATGCCAGCATATCCGCTTGGGCAGGGCAAGAGAAATTGCTAGTCCTGCTCTACTTTTGGAGGCTATTTGAGTGATTTATAGTTGGCTCAGCTTTGTTGTGAACAGCAAGGAGGCAGCTGCCAGATAAGACGCTCCTAACTGAGTGTAAATTCTCTCCTGTCTGAAGGACTGTGGACGAAAGAGAGATAAGGTCAGACACCTCTGCATTATGATATAAGGAAGCTTATTGCAAATAGTGAAATAAAGCTTACTCTAATTGTAAACAGCTGGCTGGCTACTTGGAAATACCTGCGGGGAAGCGACCACGTGACCTGGAAGACCCAACTCCAGTTCCAGCTCAGAAACAAACGAAAATAGGGGAGTACTTTTCGTCAAAAGACTCCACTCTATTTGCTATACCAGTCTCTAACCGTTTTGACCCCTTAGCTGATGATGCCAGTACTGCTAATATGCCAGGTGAGGCGAAGGAGAGGGGAGAGCTTACCACTCACCTGTTGCAGGGGTCATGTAATGAGGCAGATGCAAACAATTCTGAAAACACTTGCCGACCTAACTGAGCTAACAGCCAAAACAGTGGCACTCATTCTTGATAAACTAGAGAAGATTGGAAAACAGCCTGATTTTCTATTGCTGAGGTTTCCTGGGCTGAACAAGGAGACCAAGGGCCACTCTGGTGCAAATGAAATTCCTTATGGCAGGATACTACAATCTGCCCCCTCTGCTACTGTAAGAAAGAGTGATGAGCCCCAAACTGTTCAATTACAATTACAGCAGATAGCTCAGCACTTAGTTCTACAACCAACTAAGATTTGTCTTTCGGTCTGCCGGTATAGAGGGATGACCCCAAGGTGGGACTCTGTGAGGAAGGTCACAGACCACCTGAGGAATGAACTCAGTGGAAATTGCTGGTCAATTGACCTCTCCTCGGTAGAAGTCCTTAATAACATGGCTCAAACACAAAGAGTCATTCTTTCCTTCAAGAGCTCTAGACTTCCACTGAAGCTTCTATCTCAAAAATATGGCTTAAGGCAAAAGGGGATCTTTCCGACAAGAGTATTTGTGAATACAGTTGTATCCCCCCTGATTAAGGACCAGCCTAACCTGAAAAACTGCTCACATATTGAGAACCAGTGTGAAAACCTGACAACAGAACCCAGACAACAAGACCTAACAACCTGTGAAGATTCTACAGAGCAAGAGCCGAGACTTGTCACCAGTGTTCCCATTTATAAGAAGGGTTGCCATCTTAACCCCTCTAACTTCAGACCAATCAGCCTTCTATCCGTTATTGGGAAACTATACGCTAAATTCTTGCAAATTAAGCTCAGCACTTGGATGTCATCTAGTAAAATATTAGGCCCAGAAGAGGTGGGGTTTTGCCAGGGGAAGTCAGCTTTGGATAATTGTTTAGTCCTTGCTCATTTGATTAATAAATACACTCGCAGGAAAAGATCTAAACTGTATATTGCCTTTCTGGACCTTAAGGGAGCCTTTGACTCTGTCTCAAGAGAACTTCTCTGGGCAAAGCTCGAGGGGATGTCACTAGATAAGAGGTTATTATCTCTTATCAAAAGACTTTACTCAGCAACGTCTTGCCAGGTCAGATGTTCTTCCCTTGGGAGACTCTCACCCAGGATTCTTATTAAGAAGGGGGTTAAGCAGGGGTGCATTTTAGCCCCCCATTTGTTTAATCTTTTTTAAAATGATCTTGCCCCTTTTTTGTCACTGGTTGATGGTCACAGTCCTAGACTTGGCTCCGTTTCTATCCCTTTGTTATTATATGCAGATGATGCGGTTCTTCTGTCTTCTTCCCGTGTTGGATTGAATCGTTTATTGAACCGTTGCCTTGAATACTGTGTGACCAACAGACTGGAGTTAAACTATGAAAAATCTAAGGTGTTGGTTCTCCCCAATTCCCGGAAACTGCATAACTGGATTGTCAATGGTAATAGACTTGAACAAGTTAAGCACTTTAAATACCTGGGTGTCTATTTCCAATCTAATGCTACGTGGTCCTTCCACCTTAGGATGGCTATCAATACAGCCAAAGTTAATACTGCAGCAATATCCCACTTTTATTTTTCTGATCAAGGTAACCAATATGTGCCTGCTGCTCTTAAAGCCTTCAATGCTAAAGTTGGAGCTCAGTTATTATACGGGCCCCTGCTCTGGATTGATGCTATTGACAATTCAGTTGAACGTGTTCAATCTAACTTTCTGCATAAGATCATGGGGGTTCCTATGTGTGTTCCATATGCTGCCTTATGCTTAGAGTGCGGTCAACATTTGTTGGCCACCAAGGCATGGCTTCACACTATTAAATATTGGTTGAAACTCCATTTTAATTCTGATCCCCCCAGTTATACATACCATTTATTATCGGAATTTGCCAACTCTAGTTGGTCAGCGTGTGTTGAAGGTAAAATAAGTTCCTTGAACTTATCTATAGAATCTTTATCATTGCTGAGTCTGAGGCCTTCTCAAAAATAAAATACAGTCTTTTGGGATTAGAGTTACAAACTCTCTATAATTCTGCTAATAGAACTTGTTCTCCCCTAAACTTGGGGATTTTCCCTAATGTAAGTTTCCCAGCTGTATACCTTTACCAACTCCTGGCTCCCAATTTACGTAGAGACTTTTCTCTGGCCAGATTTAATGTTCTTCCTTCAGCATTTTATCTGGCAGATTTCATGGGATTCCTTATTATAGCAGGTGTTGTCCTTGCTTGTGTCAGAACTGTGGCTAGATAATGTCCTTACTCCAGAGCACCTTCTGCAATCAGACAACAGTCCATTGTTTCCAAAAGGCTTTTACTGGAAAAATAGTTCATTATAGTCCACTAGCCTGAATGCAATATTCAGGATGGTACATATGCATTGTTACCAATGACTAGCAAAGCATGAGGTACAAAGTAACAGATCACAGAAGGCCCAACCTCCCCCCATAGTTCTCAAAACATCCCCTTTGAAGTCAGGATAGCGAAAGTTCCCAAGGCCGGTTCTTGGTGGAACGTCGGTAGCCAAAACAATCCTCTTCTGTGAGATAGCTGCCTGGGAACCTTGGCACCTGTGGAGAAAGCACTTAAACACTGAAAGGATTAAAGATGGAGTCGGTTAAGCGAAGCAGCACAATACAGCATTCTGAACCTGACAGCTTGATGGACTGTGTTAAAACTGTTTCCCATGTTCTTCTCCAGTGCCCTTTTTATCTGGCGCCACGCCGGGATCTTCTACATCCTATATTAGCCCAACTTCCAGAGTTTTCTGATGATTTTAAAGTTCAGTTCCTGCTTGACAACCCAGATGGGGAAATAACTGAAATAGTAGCTAAGTTTCTCTACAGTGCCATGGCTATACACCATGACAAGTAATATTCTGTACTGGTTTTGCTGCACTGTTGCCCTGCTCCTATCTGTATTTTAATCTCATTTTGTATGGAGTCTCTGTATTTAAAAATTTTATATTTTATATATGCCAATAAAGGCTTGCTTGACTGACTGACTGACTGACTAGAACCAATATATTTACAATCGATACTTCAACATATGGGTTTTGGAAATAATTTCCTCACAACAATTAAATCAATCTATTCGTATTCCTTAGCCAATATTAAAGTGAATGGGCGTTTATTGGAAGCCTTTGAGATAAAAAGAGGTACCAGGCAAGGATGCCCTTTGTCACCTACTTTGTTTGCTATTGCTATCGAACCATTAGCAGCAATTAGGGATCATCAGAGTATAAATGGTATCAATATTGGATCAAACTCATATAAGATTAGTCTGTTCGCTGATGATATGTTAATATATCTCACTAACCCACAATCGTCTCTCGAGCACTTACAGCAACTTCTAGCAAAATTCGAAAATAATGCTGGCCTAAAAATTAATACTTCAAAATCTCATATTCTTCCAATTAGAGAAAAAAACATGCAAGCAATTATCTAGGAAACACAAATATCAAATAGCTGAGCGACAAATTAAATACTTAGGAGTTTATATCACGCCTAATACATCTTCACTTATCATTCTAAACCATATGAAAACAATGGAACAAATTAAATCAATTTTAAAAGACTGGGCCAGTATGCACCTATCATGGTATGATAGATTCCATCTAGTGAAATCATTTGCCTGTCCTAAAATACTCTATATCCTGAGAACCATTCCAATTGATATTCCGCGTAAGTTACTACAACAATGGCAAGGAGTACTAAACAAATTTCTTTGGGAGAACAAGAAACCGAGGATAGCATTTGATATACTCTGCCAAAAAAATAAGAATGGTGGTCTTAATTAGACATGGGCATGATCCCCCCAAAAATACCAATCAAACTGTTCGTGGATCCATGCTGGTGACGACCCCAGATCACCGATTCACTCCGATCAAGTCCCGTTTCCAATCTGGGATCTGGGATCTGGGATTGGAGGGGTGCCCCCCCCACACACACACTTAGAGCAGATGGGGGGGAAAGTTTTTAACCCTGCGATGAGCCACCTCCCCTCAGGGAGGGGACGTTTTCTCTCTCACACACACACACACGCACTTAGAGCAGAGGGGGGGAGTTTTTAACCCGTCCCTGCCTCTCCAAAGAGAGAGAGAGAGAGAGAGAGAGACACCCCGTCAACAAGTTTCAGCCAGCTTTTAAAAAAAAGCAGGGATAGAATCCTCCATCCCACCCGATTTTAAAAGCAAGCAGCCAGTCTTCCAAAAGCATATTTTAAACAGGAAGAAAGTAAAACCAGGATCCACACGGATCCTCGTGGATCCTATGGTTTTTTAAATAGGAAAAACACAAATGAAACATGCAAAGTGCTTGCAAAAAGCAGGCACTGGGCTGAGAAGCCAGGAGGAGAGAGATATCTCTTTTCAGTTAACTCTTTTAGCATTGAACGAACTCAGGAGAAGAGCGCAAAACAGCTTGATAGCTGCTCTCAAAGCAAGGGGTTTTTGAAAGAGTTAACACTGAGAAGCGATCTCTTCTTAACTCTTTCAATGGCACTGAATGAACTCAGGATGAGAGAAAGCCAGGGTTTTTGTTTTCTCTCTCTCTTAACCCCTTCCTCTCCCAATCACTTTGCTTATATTTTTCTCAGGAAGCCACCTTTTCACTCAACTGTTTGCTTTTCCTCACTAGGGGAAATATTATCAAGTTTCAAACAGAGCTCAGGCATTCCCCTGCCTCCGTTGCCAGGGGAACAGATTGTTGGCACCTGAATGTCTAGCTTCTCGGTCCTATCACGATCGCCCCGGAGTCCCAACTGCTGGATCGTTTGCCGTGGAAGACAATGATCCACCAGGTCACGATCGGGAGATTGCCATTATCTTGGGGGAGGATGGTTGATCATAATCCAGATCATGCCCATCTCTAGTCTTAATTACCCAGATCTTTTTCTTTACCATACTGCGGCCAGACTAGTTAATTTACTACAATTGTTGCACCACCCAGAACCTCCAATCTGGGCAAATATATTCAAACCACTCCTAAAACAATTTACAATTAGCAATGTAATCTGGAATAGACCAAAGGACCGTCCCAAAACAATCCAACATAACATATATTTAACCTCTCTGCTGAAAATATGGGACAAGAACAGGAAAAATCTAGTACCAAAGATATCAAGGTATTCTACCTTCACATACCAGCACCTTCAATGCTGGTCTCCACTAGGACTAGACAAATCCTTCAATGAGTTCTGGAGTAGAGTAGAGCTATCTAGATTCGTAGATATCTCATCTCGTAGAGGTTTATTGGAAAAATCAGAAACAGAGTCCTTAATGAATAAAAAAAATCACTGGTTTAGATACCTTCAATTACAGAATCTAGCTGACCACATTGACCTGAATAGATTACTTGACACCTCCAAATCAGAATTTGAGAATCTAATAGATTCAGCTTCGAATTATAGCAAGCGAATGATATCTAAAACATATAATATAATACTATCTACCCAGACAACTAGAACATGGAAGTATCAGGACCAATGGTTTCAAGATCGCCAAATTGAAAAATCCACTGATAGATGGAATCGAATATGGTCGTCCAACATTAATACTTCAAAATCTATTGTTACCAAAATACAAATTTATAAATTAATTAACAGATGCTATATAACACCAAAGAAACTTTCCCAGATTTCTTCCACAACTCCACCTAATTGCTGGAAAAATTGTGGGGAGGAAGGGAACTTTGCCCTTTGTTGGTGGAGATGTAAACATATTGAATCATTTTGGAAAGCAGTGCTAAAGGAAATTCAGAAAATAACAGGATATGAAATCCCCCTGATGCCAGAAATTATTCTATTGGACCAATGGGACAAATACCAAGCCCAAATTTCAACAATAAGAAGAGACCTAATAGCCACCCTACTAGTAGCCACAAAGAGCGCAATAGCTACCTTTTGGAAATCTAAGTCTACACCCTCAATTGATAACTGGCACTAAAAAATCTGGGACCATTATATATCAGAAAAGTTATATGATAAAATTTACCAAGTAGAAAATTTTCCAAGAACAACCAACTTTATTGAGAAATGGTTTCCTTTCTTTGAATACCTCGAAAATAATAGTTCCTTACCTGGTCTTAAACTCTTTCATACATATGCAAATATATAAGTAATCGGTCAATTTAATATGTTAGAATTTACAAGTACTTTCTCCTTATATTTGTTCAGATAGATGCTCAGATATAACCCTCTAAACTGCTTTAAAATGCACTCAGTTGTTACTTATTATGACATGTTATATGTTTATTAATTTTGATGTATGTATTTATTAACGGATTTTAGTATTAACTTCTTGTATGACTGTAAATTCATGATTGTATATAGTTTAATAGTTTATTCTTATAATTTTTTAAATAAAGATATATTGATTAAAAAAATAGACAACTGGTGACCGGGTATTAAAAAGTAGGTTTTTCCTCTACTGCAACTGCTGGCTGACCATTCCTTTGTTATATTGTTGTTGAGTCACCAATATTGTTATATTGGTGACTCAGAATGGTTGGCTGATGTTTCCTCATTGGTCTTAATTGTTAGGATATAATCCCTTGATAAGTTTGTTTGGTATTCATGAGAATTCAGAGAAGGTGATCCCTCTAAGATGAGGGGAGGGGGCAGGGAGTGTGTGCAACCGAGGTCCAGGTTTGGAGGCAGTGAGCTATCCCAGGTTCAGACACAGCAGAAGCAAGCCATTCTGAGCCTGGGTAAGGAGGAAGCAAGCCACCCCAGGTCCCAACATGGCAGCAGTGAGCCACTCTGAAGCCAGTTGCGGCAACAAGCCACTTTGAGGCTGGGCACAGCTTCAGTGAGCCACTCTGAGGCCAGATGAGGAGGCAGCAAGCTATCCCAGGCCTGGCCTCAGAGTGACAGGGGGACTTATGCAAAATCTTGCCAGGAATTTTTGTCCTGGCTCTCTGCATGCATAATTTTGTAATGGTGGACTTGGACGGTGAGCTGTGATTACCACTTAGATGCTGAGGTCCAAGTGGACCTCATATAAGGTCCAAGTGGACCTTATAACTATGCAATATAAAGTCATCTGGTCATGCCTGGGCCACCACAAGTATTTTTAGTCAGATAGCAGTTGTGTCCCCACTGGGGTCTTAATTCCCACAACCATGGCACACAGGGAGAAGGGTCTTATGCCTTCCCCCTGTGCCATTTTATTGACCTGAAATTATCCTGGGATGCTATTTGCCCCAGCAGTATAAAAATAAGACCCAACGGAGTTAATAGTGTCCCCAAGGCCATTTCCAGTTAGGAAAATGGCACAGAGGAGGGGGTGTGTGCCCTATCCCCATGTGCTGTATTGGGCCTCTGCACACCTGAAAATTGAGTTCCCAGAAGGGAATTTGCAACTCCTTTCTGACCCAAAGTCCTCTTGATGGACCTAGACAAGATCCAAGGACTTTGTAATATGTTGTTAGGCCTTGCATTATTAGTGAGTTGACAATATGAGCGCCAATATGGCGTTGTGCTTAAAGTGTTGGACTAGGTTCTAGGAGATCCTGTTCAAATCCCAGCTCTGTCATGGAAGCTCACTGGGTGACCTTGAGCCAGTCTCATCCTAACATATCTCAAAGGTATTTAGGAGGATAAAATAGAGGAGGAGAGAACTATATTGTAAAGCGGTTTTGGGTCTCAATTAGGAAGAATTGTGAGGTACAAATATCTAAATAAATCAATATTTGTTTGTTTTCATGTAAGATCATTTTTGTTTGGGGAAATGTGCACTTGAAGTGCACATTTATGGAGATATGCAGCAAAAAGTCTTTATACACAAAATAGATAAAAAGGAATGCCATATGGCACATATATAGCATGAAAGATATGACAAAGGCTGAGAAGAACACAACACAATGTTACCTGAATTGGTCTTCTTGCAAGTAAATAGACTGGTGGAATTAGCAAGCAAGGAAGATAGCTATGCGACAGGCCGGTAACCATGGGATCTTGTTCACCAATAATTTACGGAGTTCTTTTCCAAGGATACATGCATGAAGCCGGTGCTCTTAATTAAAGGATAATTTTTATTCAAGGGGCAAATGCATACACACAAGATTGTAAGCAAACACACAAGAGGCCTAAGAAAAGCAGTGGTGAAGGTGGAATAGATCTGAGGGATTACAAAGTGATAATTACCTATCGGGAGAGCAGGGAAGTCCATGGAGGGAGAGCTTCAAACACCAGCGTTCTCGGCCAAGAGAGCAAAAGGCTTAGGGCAAACCTCAGGGGAACAGCACTTCGGATCCAATAAGTGTGCACAATTTCAGTGAGGCCTGGGCACTACTTTTATAGGGTAAAACATGCCCTGAGGTGGGGGATCCCACCTAGCAGTTAGGACAAAGACTCCAACAGCCAGTTCCTGGGGTTAACAAAAGGTTTGATTACCTTGATTGGTAGCTGCCGGGGCATGTGAAAGAGAATGCAAAAAAATTTTTAGCGCTGCACAAAGGGGAAGTTTGTTAATGAAATACACCGGAGCTAAGCTGATGAATTTAGTTGGGGGATGTACCTGCTCAGGAACGAAGTATAAATACTTATGAATGTCATTTGATCCGCTCCTCAATCACGGGCAGGAGATCTCATCACAGGAGGAGGGAAAGGAATGTGCTAAGTGCTATGTGCTAAGGTCTGCAAGACCTTTGTTGCACTGGATTCCTTAGGGGCTGGGGAGACTGCAAAACTAATCACCAAGAATCTCTCCACATTCCTATGCGGCATTCTATTCATGCCTGGGTCTCCTAGCAAGGACTCAGCAACTGTTAGCTGGCAGTCCTCTGGCTGCAATAGAAGCTGCCATTTTAAATCCAGAGGTCTGGTGCCATTTAATATAACAAGCAGCCATGTTAAAATGGCTATTAAAGATGGTGGAAGCTGGGCTGACTGCTTACAGTTGAGGCCTGTGTTGTATCATTGTATCATAACTTGTTGTCTGCCTTTTTCCTTTGCTGGCCCAGCAAACAATATACTGATGTGCAATCAAGTTTCCTGCACTCAGGTTCACATTTACCCACATACATCTGGGTACAAGAAATACATACATACCCCATTACATATGATAAATTCTCTTGGAACCTCTAGAATGAGATATCATGATCACTACAATGGTCTAACTAAAGAATGTGTGGATTTCAGCTTTCATTTGCTGCCACTCTGATGTAAGCCAGTTTGGTGTAGTGGTTAAGAGTACAGGACTCTAATCTGGAGAACCGGGTTTGATTCCTCACTTCTCCACTTGAAGCCAGCTGGGTGACCTTGGGTCAGTCACAGCTTCTAGCTGTCTCGACCCCACCCACCTCACAGGGTGTTTTGTTGTGGGGATAATTATGGCATAGTCTGTAAACAACTCTGAGTGGGTGTTAAGTCATCCTGAAGGGCGGTATATAAATTGAATGTTGTTGTTTTTGTTCTTGTTATTAAATACTGGCAAAGGCAAGCCCAACACTGTACAAATTTCCAGCAATAGGGGAACCACACAATATTTTAAATTGGAAAAGCACTCAACATATTCAGCTGCAGATTCAGAGTATCTCTTCCTCAGTATTCCCTGAAAATGCCATATATGCTTTGAGGTTGTAAATTGAGACAGCATCAAACAAGCATTCTTTACTGATTTTGCTTCCAATCCTACATGAAACCATGAACAGTACAGGACACTATAAAATAAAATAAAAAGAACGGATCATTTGAAGAAGTTTTAAAATTAATTATTCAAAGGCAAGAGGGGGCATCATTTTGCTCCCTATTGTCTTGATTTTGAATTGATTGCTTGAGCAGAAGTTATTTGAAAGTGGGAAGAATAGGAGGGAGTAGGTTCTCCATTCACATTTTGTTTTATGGTTGAGACATTTAGAATGTGCAAGTGTTTAAACTAAGCCATTTTATTTTATGCCCACCTGCTGTTTAGACATACTCTAGAAGCTACATAATCACTAAAATAAAGTCTCCATAGAGAACTCTGTGTGAAGCCAATGGACTGAGTTTATTAGTCACCTTCTTCAACTCACACCCACTGGCACATGTGGCTACTGTGAAGATCTGCTGCAATGCCCTAATGGCTTTCTTGCAAAGCCAGAGTGAGCAGTAGCTGCAATCACACAAAGAGGGTGTCGTTAGCATTTTCAAAATGTTAACCAATCTAGTTTTTGGCAGAAAAAATTTTTGAGTCCCTAGGGGGTTTCTTCAGTGTTTCAGGCAGTCCTGTAAAGCAACATTTATCTGTTACAAAATATCCAGATAATCAACACAAATAGCTATCCATAAAAGTCTATGGGTGTGAGGCAGACTAAGTTACAAAAGAATATGAGAAGAGCCGTGCTATGTCAGACAAGTGGTCCACCATTCTAGACCAGCGTCCTGTTTTCCACACTGACAGGCCATCCAAATGCTTTGGAAGGCTCATAGCATAGATAAAGGCCAAAGTCAGTCGGTCCAGTTGTTAGCAGTCAGACCCCCTCTTCATGCTGAGAGGGTTATTGATGGAATAGCATAAACCCCTTCCTCATATGCCATAAGTCCAAGGCACTGCCTAGCCCAAGGTAGAGTGTACGCCAATTGGGCGGGAGCCTGGAAAATTACCAGAACATGAGTCAGAGGGGGTTGACTGACTGATGGCCTCTTCATGCCCTGGAGAGACTCAGAGAGAGGTTTTCTAGGAAAGGTTTCCTAGGAAAACCCTTGTCTAATCCCATCAACGCCCTGCTATACTTCCCCCTCACCCACCTATCCTAATCAAAGCTATTCAACAAACCTGGTAGCTTCCCCATCTGGTAATTGCCAGGTCATCAAACAATATTTTCACCTATAGTCCACCCTAGACTGTCATTTCAAGCCTCTCCCAACTTATTGTTCTGCCTCCAGGCAAACCATTAAGCCATTGTTTTTGGAGCAAGATGTCATCTTGTCCCAGGGAACATTTTGCTGTATAATTGGGCTTCCCAGCCAAGTGCTGTGTGTGTGTGTATTCTGAGACCTATCTACACAGACACCGCAAATTCATTTGGGCCTTATTTTCCCTCTCCTTTTCTCCATAAATCAGTGGTCATTTTGCAGCCTCCATGGACCTCTGCTCTTCAAGAGTGGTAATTATCATCTTCCCTGAACTGCTTTCTCTCCCTTTCCTCACTTATTTCCTCTGAGTTAGCCTTGTATGTGTGTGGTGTGTATTTATGTTATTGTCCTTTTTATTTCTCTTTTAATTTTTTTTTTAAAAAAACTTTCTGGTTGAACATCTACCTGATTTATTTGAGAGTTCTCTAGAGGAATAATCCCTGTAAACATTGGTGGAGATTCCGATTTATCCCTCTGGTTTGTCTCCTTTATTGCTAACTCCTCCAACTAATTAATTTTGGTAACACAATCCTATGCACATTTAAAGGTAAAGGAGTCCCCTGTGCAAGCACCAAGTCATTACTGACCCATGGGGGGACGTTGCATCATGACCTTTTCTTGGCAGACTTTTTGTTACGGGGTGGTTTTCCATTGCCTTCCCGAGTCATCTATACTTTACCCCTTGCGATTAAATAGAAACTGATTTCTGAAGATTATCAACAACAACAACAACAACTGCAACAATAACATTCAATTTATAAACCACCCTTCAGGACAACTTAACAGTCATTCAGAGTGGTTTACAAAGTATGTTATTATTATCCTCACAACAATCATCCCTGTGAAGTGGGTGGGGCTGACAGAGCTCTGAGAAGCTGCAACTTTCCCAAATTCACCCAGCTGGCTTCAAGTGGAGGAGTGGAGAATCAAACCTGGCTCTCCAGATTAGAGCCCTACTGCTCTTAACCACTACACCAAACTGGGTTTTGCAGTTTTCCCACAGACGTCATTGAAAATTTGTTTGTGTATTACTAGAGATTGTTTGCATTCTTTAATGATTGTATCAGATGCCTCTACAATACTGCATTTTTTATTTTTTAACTTTCATTTATACCCGATCTTACTCCCCAGTGGAGAGCCAGGTAGCTTATATAATTCTTCTCTCCTCCATTTTATCCTCACAACAACCCTGTGAGGTAGTCTGAGAGTGTGTGATTGGCCCAAGGTCAAGCATCCATGGCAGAGTGAGGGTTCAAAACTGTTCCTCCCAGATCCTATTCCAACACTCTAAGTAATACACTACACATTTCTCACATTTTTCTGCTGCCATCACCTAACAGCATCCCCTTATTTTGACACATTATTTTAAAAAATGAACTAACATGACAACAGCAACGCTTTTCTGCTTGAAGACAAAGATTTGTTAAGTGTATGAAAGCTCCCCCTGCCCCTCATCCCCATTACCTGTATCACCACCGATACTAATGTTCTTAACATTACATGTATATCCATATTTCTGTTGGCCCAATTTAAATCATGACAATTTTGTATATGCAGATGATATTGGTATATTTTTAAAACTCTTTTGGCTTTACAGTAGCTGTAGTGAGTTAAATTGTGTGTGTTTTGCTTCCATTATTAAGATGCTAATCTAATATGCATGATATCCTTGGGCTTGTGCTGTATCAGTTTACATTGTACTTGACACATTAGTTAATTCCATTATCATAAATATTTGGGCTTCCCAGAGCACTTTTCACCATTGAATAGTAATTTATTTTTACAAAGAATGACAAGTGTCGTTATCTCTTCTTCAGGTCTTAATTCTCATATATTAACTATGCAATCTCCCTCTTGGATACCCACCTTAATGTGGTGAGGGACTTTGAGTGTATCAGAGAAGCTGAGAGCCACACTGTCAGGAGGGCAGGCTTGGTCAAGAGTCTAAACTCCTGGAAAAGTCCCTCAAGGTGGAATGGTCAAAGTTGAATCACCAAACTAACATTCACCCCCCTTTCATGCAAAACCAGTAGCTGACTGTGGTACAGATCATGAGTTGCTAATATCAAAAATTAGAATAAAGCTTAAAAGAAACACTAAAAGAATCATAGTGCTGAAATATAATCTAAATAATATTCTTGAAAAATTTAAAGACGTATGATATTCCCTCTTCCTTAGACAGCAGAAATGGCACCAGAGGCATTTTTAAAATTCAAAAATAACTAACTAGTTTATTTATTTTAGAATAAAATATATCTCTGAGGTATAATCAGAACATGCACAGATTTCAGTTCTTATGCTTACCAAAGATAAAGACCATATGCTTGGATTTTAAATCTAAAGGGAAGCTTTCCACGTGAGGAATTGCCACGCTCCAGACCAGGAAGTAGCATTTCAGACCTTTTCAGGAAAAGAGTCTGACAGTACAGTCCTAAAAACACTCTGCTGGGTGTAAGACCCGTTGAATAGACCTGAATAGGATTCTGAGTAAACGTACTTAGGATGATTCTCTGATACTTGTACCTAGTGATGGGTGTTGTCGATTACCAACTGATATTTTGTCCATTGGTCACAAACAGGGAGCTGATTTTTCAAAGGTCAATTCAACTGTTCTTTGACCTACTTGAGGCTGTTAGGCAAGCTGTTTCACAATATTCCTTCCTAACCATTCAGTACAGCTCAGTTGGCGTTTTGCACATGCTAGTTCTCACACAGCCTGATTGAGTTCTATTACTGCCCCCTATATTTGCTGTGTAACTCCTCTACACAGCTGCCAATTGTTTAAATAGATCATTAAATCAGATACAAATTGTATACATCAGTCATAAATAAATAATATGTTTTAATAAAATCCTCCCCTTCAATGCTTGTCTAAGTAGTCCCTAAGTGATGCTTATTGCTGCCAGTCAGTTTGAATCAGTAGCATTTTTGCACATGTACATTTTTGCAAAACCCTGATACAAACCTGTTTGATAGATGTCCATGGCTGTTCAGCAGAAAATGAAAGGTTAGGTGATTGGCTCACATCTAACTGTCTCCTTTGAACATGGTAAGTTCAACTGAACTCATTCATGGTGAAATACATTGTATCTGCCATAAGCTGTTCATTCTTCTCAAGTTCTGACTGGAGAAGGCAAAAGGAACAATCTCAGGCCATTCAATAGTGTCAGAACTCCTTGGCTTTGTAGTACTGAAGTCTGATCAGTAACCTACAACTGACTCTGTTATTTTCTTTCTATTTTCTGCTGCTGTACTTTGCTAGTTTCCTCTTTTCCAGGTCAGATCTTAACAGACTTTGGCCAGCATCCTGTGCACTTGTAGGCTGATTGTAGCAGGTCAGCTCCCTGTTTTAAAATAGCAACCACAAAGTAACTTCTCTGTCATTAGTGCACTTGCATTACAATTTCTTCTCATTATCTGTAGTCCACAGAAAGGGAAACTGGAGCTGACAGGCAAAATGGGCCAATTCTAGCAAAGTGGCAGAGATGGAAATAGAATCCAAAAGCAATTATCCTCACTTCAGTATTGCATGTCTACCTGTATTTTTGTTGTGCATCCCTGTCTTGCTGCAGCTACTTCTGTGGCTACTGCTACTATTATTACTATTACAGCAGCAGCAGCAGCATTTTAAATGTGCAGTGTTGTAAATGGTGTCTATCACTGTATTTTTACTTTCGTTTCCTATCTTTAAAATGAGACTAATAGAGTGATGTAATCACAGGTATATCTGTATGAAATATTCACATTCTCTCATTCATTGTAGCTTTGTGGTATGTAAAAAAGCTGTTACTGACCTCACTGTCGAGCAATTTTTAATGTAAAACATTAATATTCATAAATCATATAGACTAATGAAACAATAAGGAGCCCATGAAACAAGGCACTATTTGAAAGGTTCAATCTATCATTAGAGATGGAGAGTTATCATCTGCTGCTCATTTCCATAATCATAAAAATGGACTTAGTGAAGCCCTACCTGATGCTTATTTATTTATTAAAGCATTTATCAGCCCACTTTTGTCTCAGAGCCAAACTACATGAGACGAAATACACACGTACAACACATAAACGCACCTACATGTGTTTCCCCATTGCTTTCCTGTTCATTCGCACACTGTGGTCACACTGCACTCCATCTGCACTTGATCCCATGCTCAGACTGGCATGTGTATCTGCCCAATATCTCCCAGATGAGAAATGGTATCCCATGATGTACCTTCTCTTCACGCATGCTCAAACCTTCCTCTAGCTTTTCTGAGAGGGAGATTTGTTTACTCAATTGAACATATCGGGGGGGGGGGGAACCGGGTTTCCGGGGGGGGGGCTAAAAATGGGGGCTCCACTCCTCTGCTGAGATATTGCAGATTGGCCTGCTAGGAAGGAGGGCATCAGTGCAAAGGGGGGTGGGGAAACTCCACTTCAGGAGCTGCAGCAGTGTTCTTGCTGACAGCCAGAATCAACTCTTTCCCACCTGTTTGTCCCCAGCCACCTCTGATCTCCATTATTCCCCTGGGGGAAACTATGAGAGCTATCCCCATAGTTTTTGCAAAATAAATGTACAAAATTTTCAGGGGACCAACGGCTAACTGTCTTCTAAAAATATTTCAAGTTGCAGGGAGATTGGACCTTGGGGAGCCATTTTATGGCCCCTCAAAGAAGGTGCCCTCAGCCACCCCATTTCTTCCTATTGCATTGAAAAAACGGACAGCAACTGGAGAATCACATAGATCATACCTTTCCCAGGGTCCAATCTCCATGAAATTTGGGGGGTCTTTAGAGGACAGTTAGGAGTAGGTCCCATGAAAATTCTGTGGAATTTGCTTGCAAAATGCCACCCCAGCCCCCTAGAGAGCTCCCCTAGTTTTCTCCATAGGGAATAATGGAGATGGGAGGTGACTGGGGGCACCTTCTTTGGGGGCCCATAAAATGCCCCCCCCAAAGTCCAATCTTCATGAAATTTTGGGCATCTTTAGAGAACAGCTGGTAGTAGATCCCCAGCAAATGTGGTAAAATTTGGTCCTAAAATGTCCCTCTAGACCCCTGGAAAGCCCTGAATCACATTTCCCATTGGAAACAATGGCCAATTTTTACCCAATTTGCTTTGTATTGCCAAGCTGAACTGGAGAATGAGTACCCCTCACCCCGACATTTTCAGGTTCATGTATCGGGCATGTTTCTAAACATTTGCTCAGATGCTTAATCGTGTTGCCATGATCTTTCTTCCCACATCCTCCTTATCCCGACAGAAGACTTTGCATGGAGAGGAGGAGGAGGAAGTTAAGAGGGGAGGAGGGTGCAGGAAGGAGGAGTAGGGAGGTGGCGGCATCAACTCGAAAATGGGAGAATTTAAAACATGCCAGATTAAAAGCAAAACTGTGTGGGAGTAAGCAGGATCTAAGGGCATAAAGAGGGGAGAGGGAAGCGGAAGCCTCCCAAAATCGACGCTCTGCAATGGCGACTCGCTGATTTTGACCATGGACACTTGCAACCGCGAGTCAACTATACCAGTTACCCAACACATGCACAGAGTAGAGCTACAGGACATGTGTTCACTCAGGGTAAAATGGACATGGGCAGGTAGGAACAGGCATGATTCTAGACACTCATGTAGCCTCATGTAATTCGTCTCATCTAGTTCAGCTCTCAGACAACTAGAACTCAAGGCAGATGTTCCTATAAAAGGATAATGTTTCAGTAGGAGATGATAAACCTTCTTGATTCTAATCTAGAAATCATTTAGACTTCTCAGTTATTTTTCTGAGTATCTGCCTGATATCCAGTCTGTGTTAACCAGGACCCCAAATTATTTTTAGTTTGGATTTAGCCCTCTGTCCCCCAAAATGGCTGGGTAAAACATAAAATCAACATGGGTCATCTGTCCATTTCATAGCTATGTCAAAATGGTAAATCAGTGTAGATCTGTTCTGGGTATTTGTGGATCTAAACAGAAATACTAGTGAAAGCATTAACCAAGATGCCTCCAGTTATCTTCTGATAATTCCAAGAGGCAGAAGTATACATTCAGTAAAAATACCAGCTAATTAAGATGCTGGCTATATTGGTACATGTCCTTTAAAACCAAATTAGCCTAGCAACAGTAAATGACAACTATTATATGTTAATTAGAACAACACTGAGATTAACATTTGCTTTAGCAAAAGGGAAATATGGAAATTTACATTTGAGTGTTACTATTTTGTCCAGGAACTAGAAAACTGGAGACTGTAAGGCAGCAAATGAAGCAGCAGCATAATACAGAAGGATATAAGCAAAAATAGTTGCTGGGGAGAGTAGTCAGGAACTTCAGCTGGATCTTACCCAGGTGCAATCAGGACAGGAGTGCATGTGTGGGAGCACTCAGTACAAATGAGACCACTGATGAGCAATGACCGTGTTCAAGCCAGAGCTACCCAGAGATTCATGTACTTCTACACAGATTAGGCAAGCTTCCTCATGCCCTGCTGGTCTCACTGTGTATATTGAGTTTTCCAGCATCGGTCACCTGATGTAGAAAACCCTTAGTGAAGGTTGGTGGAGCTCTTCTAGGACATTATAGAAACAGGGGGGAGAGCCCTCCTCTTACTGCTTCTCATGGCATGTACCTTAATTATCTAGTATTAAAGAACATGTTGTCCAGAGAGGAACACATGGGCTGTCATAAGCTGAGGCTTTATATTGGACTGAGGAAAAGCCTTTTTATCCAAAATGTTTTGCTCTCCAGAACAGACTCTGCAGTGTGAATTCAAAAATATAGCATTTAAAAGGACACCCAATATGTGTTTTTCCCTTTCAAAATGCACGAGAATGGTGAATATGAAAGGATCAAGTTCTCACTGTGATTATCCATGGATTCTGTGTATAGCTAATTCATATATCAAGTTATATACATGTATTTAGAAATCCATTTCAAAGTACAAAAGTTATCCTATAAGGCAAACTTCAGTCAAACAGTGAGACTGATCTGTCAATAGTCTCAGCCCTTTATCTGAAGAAAGGACCTCTGACCTGAAAGCTTACACTCTGAAAATCTTGGTCTCTAAGGTGGACTAAAATCCTGCTGTTCTCCTGCAGACCAATACAGCTACCCGTCTAACTACCCTTTGTCATTGCAGAGTTCCCTTTATATATAAGAACATAAGAACATAAGAGAAGCCATGTTGGATCAGGCCAATGGCCCATCCAGTCCAACACTCTGTGTCACATAGTGGCCAAAAAAACAGGTCTCATCAGGTCTGCCAGTGGGGAAGGGACACTAAAAGCAGATTCCCCCCCCCCAACACCAAGAATACAGAGCATCACTGCTGTAGACAGTGAGTTCCATCTATACCTTGTGGCTAATAGCCACTGATGGACCTCTGCTCCATATGTTTATCCAATCGCCTCTTGAAGCTGTCTATGCTTGAAGCTGCCACCACCTCCTGAGGCAGTGAATTCCATGTGTTAATCACTCTTTGGGTGAAGTACTTCCTTTTATCCATTCTAACCCGACTGCTCAGCAATTTCATTGAGTGCTCACGAGTTTTTGCATTGTGAGAAAGGGAGAAAAATACTTCTTTCTCTACCTTCTCTATCCCATGCATAATCTTGTAAACCTCTATCATGTCACCCTTCAGTCGTCATTTCTCCAGGCTAAAGAGCCCCAAGCACTTTAACCTTTCTTTGTAGGGGAAGTGTTCCATCCCTTTAATCATTCTAGTTGCCCTTTCCTGCACTTTTTCCAGTGCTATATCTTTTTTGAAGTGTGGTGACCAGAATTGTACACATTATTCCAAATGAGGCCATACCATTGATTTATACAGGGGCATTATGATACTAGCTAATTTGTTTTCAATTTCCTTCCTAATAATCCCCAGGATAGCGTTGGCCTTTTCTTATTGCCGTTGCACACTTGATCAACGTTTTCAGGGGGTTATCTACCACGACTCCAAGATCTCTCTCTTGGTCAGTCTCTGCCAGTTTGGACCCCATCATTGTGTATTTTATATTTGGGAATTTTGGCTCCAATGTGCATTACTTTGCACTTGGCTACATTGAACCTCATTTGCCACGTTGATGCCCACTCGCCCAGCCTCGACAGATCCCTTTGGAGTGCTTCACAGTCCTCCCTGGTTCTCACAACCCTGAACAATTTAGTGTCATCTGCAAACTTAGCCACTTCACATCTTACTCCCAACTCTAAATAATTAATGAACAAGTTAAAAAGCACCAGACCCAATACTGAGCCCTGCGGTACCACATGGGCACAAACAGCATTACAAATGGAAAAAAAACACGAACAGCCTGTCCATCTGTTCGCAAACAAGCCATTCATGAGGCTCCATTCTAAATGAACAAGTGGTTGTTGCAAGCCTCGTTCGTTGCCTTCGTCAGCCGTTCATCAAGCCAGACAGTCTGGGGCCTTTCAAACAATTCCCCTGGCAATGGCAGGAACTGAACTCTGTCTGAACGCCTTCTGGCTTTCCTTCTGGCTTTAACCCTTCAAAGTACTTCCAGCAGAGAGTCCCGTTTTTGCCACTGTGAAGAGAAAATGATAACAAATGGGGAGACCCATGCATCATGCCTTTCCCGAGGTGCAATCTCTCTGAAACTTGGGGGGTCTTTGGAGGACAGTGAGGACTATGTCCCCTGCAAGTTTGGTGGGTATTGGACACTGGGAAGGTCAGTTTGTAACCCCTCAAAGTAGCTTCCGCCATAGAGTACCATTTTTGCCACTGTGAAGAGAAAATGACAGCAAAGGGAAGGACCCATGGATCATGACTTTCCTGGGGTGCAATCTCTGTGAAACTTGGGGGGGGGGGTCTTTGGGGGACAGTGAGGACTATGTCTCCTGCAAATTTGGTGGGTATTGGACATTGGGAAGGTCAGTTTGTGGGGTGTTTAAAGGGCCCTGCCCCTTGCATGTGGCAGGAAAGGGCCCTTTAAACTATCAGCTGGCAGGCGGCAGGGGGGAATTCCCTCTGCCACCTGCAAGCTGATAGATTAAAGGAATCTTTAAGTGGCCACGAACAGCAAACAGCGAACATGTTTGTGAACAGAGTCATGTTTGGTACTGTTCGTTATTCATTTTTCGTCGATGGCAACAAACAACAAACAGCTTGTTTGGGGTTTTTTTACGTTCATGCCCATGTCTAGTCCTCCACTGTGAATATTGCCCATTTATACTCACTCTCTGTTTCCTATTCATTAGCCAGTTTTTGATCCACGAGAGAACTTGTCCTTTTACCCCATGACTATTGAGCTTACTTAGCAGCCTTTGACGAGGAACTTTATGAAAAGATTTCTGGAAGTCCAGGTAGACAACATCTATTGATTCCGCCTTGTCCACATGTTTGTTCACTCCCTCAAACAACAGGTTTGTAAGTCAAGATCTTCCCTTACAGAACCCATGCTGAGTCTTCCTCAATAGCTTTTGTTCATCAATGTGCCTACCAATTCTCTCTTTAATAATAGTTTCCACCAACTTACCTGGTATTGACATTAGACTGACTGGCCATATTTATGTATATACAGTATATCTATAACAGCTGCTGTACATTACAAACATTTCTGTAAGTAGCTATGTTATGCTGAAGTAAACACAGTACATTTATAATGTCATTCAAAGCAAAGTTATGCCTTCAATGGACTTAGAATAGTGTTAATTGTTCTTAAGATGAGACCTGCTAGAGAGACATGGCAGAGAATGCAGAGTATTGTCCAGACAGTGTTTAAAAATCTATCCTTTCTCAACACCATCGTTAGGCAGAAAAGCAACTGTAGCCTCCAAAATGTACTGGCACTAAAATCCAGCATTTTTTCAAAGGCAGACTTCTTGCTATTTAAGTGAGAAATTATTTTCTCAAAATCAGAATGCATCATTAACCAAAGGAAATAATTTCTCTCTCACTTCAGGAACCCAGCACATGGAAGGCAGCCAGAAAGCAATCCGTCTGTCATTGAGATTCCAAAACAAAGCTCATCTCTGCCTGTAATCATGACTTTTCCTCCACACAAGTTGAAGTGATGCCCCATATTCTTAGGGTGTCTAACAAATTGCATATGTTTGCCATCATCAAACTTTGCTCTTTACTTCCATATGCTGGAATCTTTGATTTGTGACCAAATTCATTACCAAGGGTGGAATTTAATCTGGAATTTGGCACAGAGAAATTGTTTCTAGTGACATTATTTAATGACCCAGTGTTGATGGACATTTCTGATTTGTTGTCTGTTGGAAAGATGGCACAACAGACTGTTACTGTGACATACGGACTTTTAACAGTGACTGATAATCATGCAAATAAAAATTGCATTTATTACCATAACAACTACTCTATGCTCTGGCTCCAAAAACAGAACACGCGCTGGAAGGTATTCCAATATTGACAAAAATTATACCAAGGGTGCCCAACTCAAATCACTTATAGGGTCACTTTTACATTTTTCTTAACTTGATGGGGCTTTGCTGCTATGATAATGGCAGAAAAGCATTTATATAGCCATTTTATTTAACTCAGTAGTTTTTTAAAAAATACATTCTCTTTTGCCTTCCTCCTTCTCTCTGTGCCATCACAACACTGTCTCCCTTTCTGGAGACAACCACCAGTCACCTAAACCAGTGGTACTCACTCTGCAGCCACATTTACAATTACCCTCAACCAAAGAGCTGCATGACTAATGTATACCCTTTGCACCACCCCAAACATTCATACAATAATATAAGATATAATTATTAAATATATAAGTATAATCTTTGTATTGCCAGAACACTTCTGAACATGTAGGATGGTTTCTTCCTTCCACTGCTGAAACTTAGCCAGCTCTTCTGTACCTGGAGTGATGGGAAGGACTTCCCTTTGTCTTCTCACTTTCTTCTCAACATGAGGCACAGTAGCTCAGGGGAGAAAGTGAGATTGCCAAAACATCTGGAGGAAAGCAAGCTGGTCATGGAGCTAGGGGAGTAAAACCGCCGCCACCGTACTGTGACCAGCTTGCTCTTCTCCCAGGAGCTGCCCAGGTTCTGGGATGAGAATTCAGAAGCTGTGGACAGGGGTGAGGGGTTACTGGAGATTATTGCTCTTTATTTCCATTCCTGTCTTGAAGCCTGCAGCTCAAGAAGGCTTACAGTCTTTCTATCTTCCATTCCCTGTGTTGGTGGCTGTTTCAAAGCAGAAAGTGAAAATCACCTGCCAACCTCAAGCCTTACTTACCAATGGCCTTACTTTCCTAAAATGTGAGGCAGACGCCACATTGGGGAACTGTGCCCAGAAGAGTCACCTATGGCTCCTGAGCCACTGAGTGAATATTACTGATTTAAACCCTCTCAGGCAGCAGTTCAACAGGAGGGGTTGCTACTGCAATGGCTATATAGCTATTCCTACCAATGGGTGGTGCTATTGCACAGCTGAGTATTTGAGTGAGTTCTAGTTATTGTTCTGTGTTAGTTGACTGTTTAATAACTGTTTTTTAAGATCTGAAAGCAGTGCTGGAGACCACTTGGAAATCTTCAGTTAAAGTTTGTTCCTCTGAAATGAAATCTGCAGTTACTTCATTGTACTTCCTGATCTCAGTAGTGTGTCTTTGCTCAAATGAAAACTCAAGCATGCTTGACTTCTCCAGAAACATTCTTATTTAACCTTAAACAATAAAATTCATTCCCAAAGATCTCCATGCCGGGAAAAGATTCACAGGCTTAATTAGTGCATCTCTGGCTGCTGCAGGGTTGCCAGCCCTCAGTGGGGATAGAGATACCCTGCCCCCAGTTCCCATTTCCTGCTGCCACTTAGGGCCAAGCTACAAGAGACACAGGTTGGACACTTGTCAGCTTCCCTCAAGTTTTGATGGGAAATGTAGGCATACTGGTCTTGCAGCTGTAATGGAGAGCCAAGCTGTAAAACCAGGACGCCTACATTTCCCATCAAAACTTGCGGTAAGCTGACAAGTGTCCAACCTGTGTAAGGCGTCACTTGTAGCATGGCTCTTAGAACTGTAGTAGGAGAAAAATAAACAATGGCCATCAAGATGACAGCCTGACGATACTTCCAGGAAACTCTGGAAGTGACATCATGGTAAAACCATGGAGTTCCGGGTAATTCCTAGAGAGATGTAACATCACTCCTGTGTTTTACCAGAAGTGATGTCACACCATCACTGATTGCCACCTCATATATCACCCTCCCCACCCCAGTCACCCACTGATTGCCAAGGTGCACCTAACAACCCTAGGCTGCTATTAAGGACAGGGCAGTAAAGCTAGTTTAATGTCTTATCAAGCCTTGATGTTGCCAACCTTTTGAATGCATATTCTGCATATTGAAAGGAATGTTTTGAGAAAATGGAACCTAACTTTTTTAGTTCTCGGTCTCTGGCTGAGGTTCAACTACCCACAAAGCCACAAAGCTTACTGAGTGACTTTGAGCCATCACTGTCTTTCAGTTTAATCTGCCTTACAGAATTGGTGTGAGAATAAAATGGAAGACAGAAGAATGCTCATAACTTCCACACATTTTTCTCCAACATCATCTACCTGAATTTAGAGATGTGGAGAACGCCTAATAAAGGGGACACCTACTAGGACCTTTGAGAAACTTGTCTTGGAGAAGGGGGGAATATGTCATGAAAGGCCACCTCCTCCCACACTAACTTGAGATCTTTCAAGAAAGGCCTGGATAAAAATAGAATAGTTTCATGAGCAGCTTCAGCTCTTTGTGCTCTCTTTTGTCTATATGTTATTTTGCTCGCTCACTGTGCCCTCTGTCATTTCCATGTCTCCAGATCTGAATCTGTCCTTTTCACTCCCCTCATGGATGAAGTGGAATGTCCTTGATGCTTGAAACAATGTTAACCGTAGTTTAAAAGGGAATTGGCAAGGAACAGAAGACAGTCACATACAGAGCTCAAAACAAGCTACTTTTACTCAAATACAACCTTTAGAATACTGAAAAAGACTCAGTGTTTGCCTTGAGATGTATTTTTTTAAAGCTCTGCTTACCCATTTGCATTCTGCCCAGATTGTGAGGACACATGGCACAGTGAATGTATGCAGTATGAAAAGAATAAAGAAAAATATATATTCATATTTTCAAGCATAGTGTATTTATTATTATTAATAATAATTAATTAATTAATTAACACTCTGCTTTTTATTTTCACAAACACAAGGCAGCTAACAAAACATCAAAAGTTACAAGGACATAACATTGTAAGCATCCAACAACTTTTTAAAAAATGCACAAATACAAATAAATGGCAATACATACAGTTAAAAACATAGCCCAGAAACAAATTGTCCCACACAAAATATCCTCTGGAGCAGGAAAGGACAAACTTACATGAATTCCTGAGTGTGGTAAGTTAATGCACCCACCACACTTACTCCACTAGGCATGGACCTATAAGGACCTATAAGGACAATGCCATCTGTTGCTAAATGAACAGACTTAGGTGAGGCTGTCTGAGGAATTCACCTGGTGCACTGGAGTCTATTGGGAGATGTGGTTCAAGAGGCATGAGGATCCAAGGCCACAAAAGGATTTAAAATTAATAACCAGCACTTTCAGTTGGGCCTGGAAGCAAATGGGCAACCAATGCACTTCACACTGCACTGGTGTTGCATGTTCCAAGGGCATGACAGCAGAAAAGAGGCTTGGAGAGGCATTCTGCATCAATTGAAACTTCTGCGACATCTTCAAAGATAGCCCCACATAAGCATACATTACAGTAGTCAAGTCTGGAGTTACAACAGGGTGAATAATAACAACAACATTCGATTTATATACTGCCCTTCAGGACAACTTAATGCCCACTCAGTGGTTTACAAAGTATGCCATTATTATCCCCACAACAAAACACCCTGTGAGGTGGGTGGGGCTGAGAGAGATTAGCCCAAGGTCACCTAGCTGGCTTCAAGTGGAGGAGTGGGGAATCAAACCCGGCTTTCCAGATTAGAGTCCTGTGCTCTTAACCACTACACCAAACTGGCTCTCAGTATGGCTAGATATAAATAGGGGACAGATTATGAGCCAGGTATAACTGAAAGAAGGTACTCCTAGCAACAACACCAACCTGCTTATTCATCAAAAAGTGTAAACCACAGCTTTGCTCCCAAATGCCTTGAGGTCTTTGTCCTATGGGTGGTTTTATATGGCTCTATTTTACCCCCAAACTTTCCAACTTCTATGCGGAACTACTTGGGAGAGGCTGTCCAGAGGTTTGGGATATAGTGTCATCAATGCAGTGATGCCTCCCAGCTCCGCTTCTCATTTTCATCTAAACCAGTGGACATCCTGAACAGGTTCTGAGTCAATAATAAGCTCAACAGGGTCTAATAAACTGAAGCACCTCCCAGACAAGATGGTAAACCTACCAGTGGGTGATTTACAGTGAAGTCCTATGCAGAGTTACTCCAGTCTAATCCCCAGGACTGGCACCACCATTGAGGCGGTGAGGCAGGCGCCACGGACATTGGTGTGCCAGAGTGGGCTCCGGAGGGGGTGCCGGGGCGGAGGCATGTGCCACAGAGCTGGTGTGCCTGGCCTGCAGCTGCTGCAGCTGCTGCAGCTGGCCAGCCCCGCGCAGCTGCTTCAGCCGCTGCCACCACACGCCCCCGGCCAGGCGCAGCAGCCGTGGGCCAGGCACGGCAGGCCTCTGGGGTGGCATGCAGAGTGCGGGCAGTCTCCGTCCAATGGAGGCAGCTTTGCTGCATGATGACATCATTACGCGGTGATGTCATCACACAGTCCAGGGGGGCGTGCATGCACTATGTGCACATGCATGTAGGGGCAGCCACGGGTGCCAGAAACCCTGGCGCCACTCCTGATAATCCCATTGATTTTGAAGGACTTGGACAAAAGTAACTACATAGGATTGTGCTGTTTGCATACCACAAAAGTGGTATTCAAGCTGTTCTTGACATTTCATTCTGTCTTCAAGATCAGGTTCACCATTTGGGAGTACACCTATACTCAGCACTGTTTGTGGATGATCAAGTAGTATGGATATGGTTGCCATTCACCTGCTGGGGGCAGGGAATACCCCACTCCCATCCACCACTCACCACCACCACCACTCACCTGGCCGGTGGACAGGAAAGGCAGGGGAACAAGCCTCCAGGACAGACTCCCAGGGGCAGCACAACAACATTGCACTGCCCTGGGAGCACTCTCATGCTTTGGGGCCCAAATCAGCACAGTGCAAAGTGCATGGGCCCAAGAGCACATGTGTGCTTTGCGCACACATGAAGATTTAGGTGAGTGCTGGGTCTCTCCACTTTCTGCTGGAGAATAAGGGGAACTGGCAACCCTAAATATGGAGCACTTTATTCCAGCTTCAGCTGGCATCCCAGCTATATGCAGCTATATTCAGCCATTTTTTCCAGGGAAACTGATCTCTGTTGTAATTCCAGGAGATCTCCAGCCCCCACCTGGAGGTAGGCAACACTACCAGGGCCAGGCCTAACAGCAACTGCAGTGGGGATTGGGACAATTGCCATGGCATCAGGCGCTGCTTCTTCTGACTCTATCAGCAGCTGGTGTGAGGAGGCAGGGCCCAAGACAACCACAATGGGCTGAGGGCTGGCCCCCAATATCTAGCTAGCCAGTGATTATAGAGTTCCCATATGCCTGTACCCTCCTGACTGGAGGTGGGGGGAATCCGGAACTTACCTGGAATAGACTCCTCGTGCACCAGAGGGCAACTGGGAACCCTAAGAGAATGACACCAGAAGTATGGCAGACTCTGATACTCACCGCACAAGAGAAGCCATTGTGCCAGAGGCACAACTGCACAAAGCAACAGCCTGATTGCTTCTGTGCTGTGCGCGTCCCACTGCACTGCTGTTGGGTTGGGCCAGGGGCACAAGTGCACAAAGCAACAAAGCTGCGCGGCGCAGAAGCAATCAGGCTGTGCTTATTGCTTCTTGAGCTTGGTGGGTCAATCAAACTGTGCTTATTGCTTCGTGCGCTTGGTGGGTATTGGACATTGGGATGGTCAGTTTGTAGCCTCTGCCAATTAGAGAGCTCCTATTCTGGCCCATCCAGCCAGGAAAAGGTCCAACCCCTCAAAGTAGCTGCCAGCAGACACTCCCATTTTTGCCACTGTGAAGAGAAAACGTCAAGAAAGGGAGGGTCCCATGGATCATGCCTTTCCCGGAGTTCAATCTCTCTGAAACTTGGGAGGTCTTTAGAGGACAGAGAGGACTATGTCCCCTGCAAATTTGGTGGGTATTGGACATTGGGAAGGTCAGTTTATAGCCCCTCAAAGTAGCTTCCAGCAGACACTCCAGTTTTTGCCACTGAGAAGAGAAAATGACCGGAAAGGGGGGAACCCATGGATCATGCCTTTCCCAGGGTTCAATATAGCAGGCTAATTTTTAAGTTGATAATTTTGTATGGCCTGCGAATGATGTTATAAATATCCCAATTGGTCCTTGGCAGAAAAAAGGTTCCCCACCCCTGATGTAGAGATACCAAAGGAACAACACTGCTCCCCCAGGATTAAAGTAGAGAAACCACAAGGCAGGTGGTGAGCTTGTGGGAGAGGCGTGGAGAAGGTCATTTTGAGTGCTTTAAGAACAAGCCTGCCTGACTGGAATTAGGACAGAATGAAGGAGCTGTGAGGTGGGAACAGTGTCCTGTGGCCTTTGTCAGAAGGATGAAGGGGTGCTGTGAAGTGCATCTGCCCTTTTATCTTGATGTTATGGTTTTGTTACAATTTATATTGTGCTTTGGCAGAGTAGACTTTTTGGCAGAGTAGCAGGATATAAAATAGCTTAAATGTGTTTAAAAAGCAAATTGTTACCACATTTACCTGTACTTTAGTAATATCTAAACTTGCCTACCACAATGTTGCATATGGGGCCGACTTGAAAAGACTCTGGAAACTTCAACTGGATCAGAATACAGTGACTAAGATTTAACTGGAATCTGCCATATCAAGCATGTGATTCCTGGAGCTGGATCCAGCAACCAGTCTGCATAAGGCATTGGTGGATGCAGATCACTCATTTGCCCTCCCCCCTCCCCATCTTTTCCACCCCCAAAACAGTTCCCCAATCTGCAAGACCCAAATGAACTAATCACCATGTGGGTCCCGAGACTGCCCTGAGGAGAAGTGAGTACAATCATTCACTCATCATACCTCTTCCATCAACAGCGTTGTGCTAACATAGAAAGAATAGAAGACAATTCCATCCCCTTCCCCTTCTCAGTGCAGCCTTGGACCAACATCACTATTGAGCCATGTGTTCGCCATAACTGGAAAGGCCTGCTGGGGGCTCTAGAACAAGGAAAAGATATGTGATCCTTGTGCCCCTACTCCTGAAGAACTTCATTGATTCCCAGATTGTTTCCAGGCACAACTGAAAATGTTGGTTATTGCCTTTAAAGATCTAAATGGTCTGAAATCAAAATACCTGACAGTGCAGTCTCCAAGCACTGTTATGCCCTTCTAAATCTATTGAAGTCAGTGGGTTTAAAAGGGTGTAACTTCGGGAATGTACTACGAGGGACTAATTTCTCCATATGAATCTACATAGGAACTAAAATCATTTTCTAAGGCCTGGTTTCAGTTTTGTCAGATGTTTCCTATAGGAACAGAGCTGGGAGGTATAGATTAGAAAGACCAATGGGAAAGGCTAATGTTAAAGGGCTGGATCATCATGAGACTTAAATTTCATTAAAGGTTCCATACCTTTTCTCCCATAATTTGAGCACTGCTTTAAAAAATGTGCTTTCAGTGAGACAGATAACCAGAGGTATTCTGAGCATTTTATAGTCTTAATTATGTTTTCACAGATTATAACATCTATTTTGTTTTGAAAGGCATAGAATCTATTTGTTTATTGGTAATTTTCTTTTTAAAAACATTAAATTTATGCCTTGGTGGTTAGTCACAGTTTTGGAAAGCATATTTATTAATTCAGCTTGTCTTTACCCACCAAGTGGTATTTCCTTTCACCTTTTTGGTCTCTGAGATTATGACAGATACCTCCTACTAATTCTTCTTCCTTCAGGAATACATTTTATTGATTGCACGTGGGTTGCCTTGATTCCCAGTAGGATAAATGAACTGCTTTGAGACATTATAGGACATTAATTAAGTTGTATGGGGATGACGAAAATTTGACTTTCCCACATTTTATATAAAATCTAAGAAAGAATGTGTTTATTTGTTCTTTTATTAAGACTTTAAGATTTTTCTGTTCTCAAAGACTTCTGATGGATAGAGATGGGCAGAAAACAAACCACGGAACATAATTCCGTTCGGAATGGCTGGTTCATTTTTAAAGAAATGCATTCCAAGCAGCCACATTTTTAAGGAACAAACGAACTTTCCTACCATTCCGTTTTCCTGGTTTTAGCAGCAACACACATTCATTCCATCACCCAGGCAACGGTGGCAGTCTTCAGGTTGCCCCAAATCTGAGGCCTCCATGTTTGATTGGCAGCTGTCCTTGGCAAGTAGAGAGCTCCCATGTCTGGCCAATCCAGCCAGGGAAAGGGGGGGAGGGTTAGGATCTCTAAGGCAACTGAGGAGATGGGTCTTCAGCAGCCATGGTAACACCAATCTCTTCCTCCAAAACCATGTTAGGCACCTTTTTCTCCCAACCAGAGTGCTCCTGTGTTGTTCTAATCTTGGTTTTTTCAATAAATACAGAAAGACATGTGACCCGGTTTCATTTTTATCCTGAGTGGGTTGTAGAGAGTTTGCTGGCAGCCTGGCTGGCTGTTTTGCTAGGAGAGGATCTGTGGCCATTTCTTGCTTCTTGGGAAGGCACTAAAAATCCTCTTTTCTTTTCTTTTCTCTTCTCTTTCTTTTCTTACTGGGGACTGGGGGAGGTTCTTGGAAAAGGGTGTTTTTTCCCCTTTCTTCCCCCACCCCATTCCAATTCTAGCTTTTCACTCCGCCCCCCCCCCCCCCAGCCTAGTCCTAGGCCTTTGAGTGGGACTGGGTTCTTGCTTTTCTAAGTGAGTTTTATTTGCTTTTTCTCTGTTTCTCCCACTCTGCTTTTTTGAGCTTCAATCTTCTGGTTTGGTTTCTGGGGGTTTATGGCCCCCCTTCCCCAAGGAGCCCTTCTTTTATTTGCTTTTCTTTCTTTCTCTGCTTTTTGGAGGGTCTGTCTTCTGTTTTGTGTGCCCCCCCTCCAAGGAGCCTCACTTTTCTGTAGGCTGGCTCCCTGTGTGTGTGCACTTGTGTGCACTTGTGTAGTGTAGTGTAGTGCAGTTTTCCTCTTTTCTCCACACTCCTCCAGTGTTCTTTACTTTTATTTGGAGTGCCTCTACAGCCTGCGCCACTGACTGGGTGGTGTTTTGGGGGGCTTGCGCCTCTGGTGAGCTAACTCACACCCGCATGGGGCTGTTTGCTCTCTGTGTGGACTTGTGTGGTGCAGTGAAGTCTGCCCTCTTTTCTGCACACTCCTCCAGTGTCCTTCACTTTTAATTGGAGTGCCTCTCCAGCCAGTGCCACTGGGCTCATGCCTCTGGTGTGCAGATTCACATCTGCACAAGGTTGCTCAAACATCTCTGCTGCGCACATCATCAGTGCATGCACTGTTTCATTTTATTTTGAGCACCTTTCCAGTTGGGGACAGTGTCTGAGTGGAATTGGTTTTGGGGGTTGCCCGCTGACTCACAACTGCACAGGTATCTTTTCTGTCTGCAGGCTCCCACTTGCACGCTTCTGTTGTGCAGCTCGCTTTTGCTGTATGCACGCACACCATCAGTGTACACACTGTTTCATTTTATTTTGAGCCCCTTTCCAACTGGGGACAGTATCTGAGTGGAGTTGGTTTGGGGGGCTGCCTGCTGACTCACAACTGCACGGGTAGCTTTCCTGTCTGCAAGCTCCCCACTTGCATACTTCTTGAGTGCAGCTCGTTTCTGCTGTTCACACGCACACCGCACACACACTGTTTCATTTTATTTTGAGCCCCTTTCCAGCTGGTGACAGTGTCTGGGTGGAGTTGGTTTGGGGGGCTGCCTGCTGACTCACAACTGCATGGGTAGCTTTCCTGTCTGCAGGCTCCCCACTTGCACGCTTCTTAAGCTCGCCTTTGCGTGCACGCACCCATATGGCTGTGAAGGCAGGCACAGGGGATGATGCCACGCAGCAGCCAGACCCCCTGCCCCAAGTTGGGAGGTGGCTGGCCGCCTCCCAACACCTGCTTGCAAGGAGGGGGCAGCTGCCTTCATGACCCACACACGAGGTGTGCCGTCGCCCATAGGGCCATGCAGGTGGGCACAGGGGGTGCCGCCAGATGGCGGCAGAACCCCAAAGAACTGGTTCAGGAATAGGGCGCAGTTCAGAAGTTCGTGGTTCATGTTTTGGCAAAATGAATGAACCTCGAACCAAGTGGTTCGTTTTTTTTTCTGTTCCATGCCCATCTCTACTGATGGATAATGACATTATAAGGAAAAAATATAAATATTGTTTCAAAAACAAATTTATTGTAGATTATTTAAATGCCTCTGGACGAACTATATAACCAGATTGCAAAATAATTAAGCACAAGGAAGGCCTGTATCATTTGACTGCTGCTGAAACTTCCTAGACTCTGAATGCATACTAGGATCGTGCTACCAAATGGCTTATCATCCAGGAATGGCTGTGGCTCACCAGCAAAACATATGCCATATGCAGAAATTCCCAAATTCGTTCCCAGCATGCAAGTATTGTTCTGCCTTAGACACTGGAGAGATGCTGACCATCAAAGCAGACAACATTGAGCTAGACAGATAGTAAAAGGTATCGTTGTATGCCTGTGTGGAAATACTTGGCAAGAATAGTATTTCTGCAACCTTTGTCTTCATCAATATTAGGAAAGTCGCTTGTATTTGAACTCTTAGTTCTTTGACATTTGCCACAAATAAAGATACAGTACTCTTCTGGTTTTCTGCAAGACCATAATTGAGGTGTAAGAACTCCCTTTCAGAATGTTCTTCGGAGCTGAAGGAATATCATTCATTCATGTTTTCCCTTTAAGCACCAAGTTCCAACCCCCATTAACATGGTGTACAATTGGCTGATCTTGCGAAAAACATCACTAACAGTGTAATCCTAAACAGAGTTACTGTCGTCTAACTTGATTGATGTCAATGACTAGAGTAATTATGTTTAGGACTACACTGTATGTCACTGTAATTTTAAAACTATAGATTTACCAATATAAAATATAAAAAATACTATCATCATGACTAAACAATGCATGGCTGAATAAATATATGGTTGCTTTGCATTGGAAGACAGTGGGCTTAGAAGGGTGTATCTCTGTTTAAGAATAGATCGTACTGTTAATCATTTACCTTTTCCTTAACATTCTCCATGTTTCGTACTTCAGTTTAAATCTCTCCAGTCACTATGATGTAGGTACATCAGTATCCTTCACCATTAAAACAATAGTACATGCCAAAAAATTCCATAGCTACTGTAGCTCAAGTTCTACTATTGGACACAGAGCAGCACCTGGCTCCTCCTCTACTTAGCTCTCAGGTCATTAAGTACTTCATATCCTGTTACTGTTAGCAACAGTAACAGGAATTACAAATGGGGAAGAAGACTTCTAATCCACCATTCTCTAATCGCTGTGTTTTAGGAAGGCCAAAAACATAGCAAAGTTTGAGTTTAGAGGGTTCAGTTCACTAACTTTGCTGTAGTTCAACTTCCCTAAATTCAGCAAAGAGCACAAAACACTGGGTCATTGATTTTATTGTGTAATGTGTGGACATGGATGTGATATGCAATTTTCCAATGTGTTTTGGGTAACCCCATGTAAAAATTAGGGGTGAGCACCAAAAAAAAAAATCTGGCTGATCCAGATCTGGGTTTCATGTTTTAAAAAAATTCCAGGATTCCTGAAATCAGGGTCAGATTCTCTGATCCAGGTTAGAGAATCCAGGATTTAATCAGCCACTATTCCCTATAGGGGGAAATGTCCAAGGGGCTGGGTGGACAATTTTTAAGCACTATCCACCAAATTGGAAGGGAACTTACTCCTTACTGTCCCCTAAAGACCTCCAAATTTTAGAAGAATTGGACCCTGGGGTCCAATTCTATTGGCCCTTGAACTAGCTGCCCCCAGCCACTCTCCATTGTTTCCTAAGGAGAAAACATTTCCAAGCATTTTAAACTTTGCAACTGCCTCCTCCCTGCCCTGATTTGGGATTCTCTGGTTCAACATTAACTCCCTTGCAAGCTTATTGTCAAACCAGAGAATCCTTCACAGGCATTCATACTGAGCACAAAAAGCCAGTTATGTTGCATGATTAGGAAGGAATACATTCAAGACACCTTTCAAACACCAATGAACAGATCAACAACCTATCAATCCAATAGCTGAACAATCAGATCCCTCTTTGTAACAGGAAAACAAGATAGTTGAACCAGGAGGTGTTCAAGCAACCCAAATTTCAGATATTTTTTCATTCATTATTTTATCTTAATTATTTCAAGAGATATTGGGCTGTATATGGAAGAAATGGAAAGGCAAGAAAAAAGGGTGGCGGAGATTTTCCTGGAGAGGATATTAAAAAGAAAATTTCTTATATATGACTAGCTTGATGCCTGTGGTTTGCTACAGTATTTAACTACTTTAAATCCAGTTATAATACTTATGGGTATGTAACATTTTTTGGTTTGTGAGGGTTTTTTAAAGTTGGTTTTGTAGTATAATAACATAGTACCCGATCTTCACAAAGGTGTTTGAATAAAGCGAAGCATGTTGAGGCTGAAAACTGATGAAGTGAATTTCAAAATGTAACATTGATTGAAGAGATTTTAAAAGGAAAATATTACAGTGCAATAAATAAAGTGAAAACTACATACAATTTTTTTTTCTACTGGAGGACCTCTTTGTAGACCTCATTGGTGGTTTTCCCCTCAGGGGCTAGGATCACCAGGCTGCTGGGTGAGCTCACTCTGCAGCAGGCCATGTAAAACTGCTGATGTGAGAAGCAGTCCTCCCTCAAGTAATTCCTGCCACCTTCAGTACCTACCCCTGGGACTTGTGGATCATTATAGCAATGTAGACCTTGAAGGGGAACTGCAGTCTCTTGAACTCAAAGAGATTATCTGATGGTATGAATGGTATGCATGGTATGAACACCGACTCCCTCCTCCTGAGCACTGCCAGTGAACAATGTGGCTTTGATGATGTTCCTGTGGAGGCTTTCACTTGTAGTCTGGTGCCATTGCAAAGTTTGGGTGGGCTGAGGTTCTGGAGCAGCATCACTGGAGCCCCCACTTTGGGGAGAAGCTTGTGGGCTGGGAAACCAGGAGGGTTGAGAATGTTGAGGAACTCCACAGGATAGTGGGCCACGTCATCCATTTGTACCACTGAGTCCACAGATCTGTACTACGTTTTGAGTGTTTCATTAATGATGGCAGCCTTGTCGATCTGGGGGGTCAGAATGGCATGCTTGCAGTCCATGGACTTCTCTGTGATACTGATGATATCAGGGTATATCATGGTCTGCTAGGGTCATCATTACTGTGCCCAGGCCTGCAGGGATGGTCACCTTTCCCTTGGACTTGGGATACTCTCCATCCCCTATTTTTAGTAGGAGTTCAGAGAATTCCCCAGTGGACACCTCGCCTCTCAAGTGGACCCTCATGTTCTTTCTTAGTGAGAGTTTCCTGATGAGGGGCCACAGATATGATGCCTTGATAGAAGGCTTCTTGGCAGCAGTAAGAGGTGATGGCTGCGAGAGGTATGAGGTGGAGTTGGATTGAGGGAGGGATGATGTGGTGGGCACTTTGGCAGGTTCATGTGAGAGGTTCACATTGAAATGGCCCCTAGAAAGTTCGTGCAGCATGAACATTTAAAAACTCAGTTGCCATACTGACTTTTATATAAAATCCCTATTTGGGAGTCTTGTACTGCCTTTCTTTAACTGTCTGCAATTTCCTTTATCTGATTTTTACCTCAGAACACAGAGTTCCACAGCTGACCAATCGGGGTGTGGGGGGGGGGGTGCAAGCAGCCAGGAGCCTGCCATCCTTACAAGAAAGCCAGGCCTTCAGGGAGATTGGCAACCCTAGAGGCGAAGACTGGAAGGTGTAGTTTTATCTCAGGACACATTCAATCACTCCTAACAGCAACTGCATACTGTTTAGAATGTTGAGGCGATGACCAATCAGGCTGCATATGCAAATGACCTTAGGGAAGAGTGGCCGAGTTGGCAGTTTGGGCTGGGTGTTGATGAATCAGTCAGGACACTTGTCTTTATGTATATAGATGACAGAACATGTTTTCTTCAGCATTTTAGTATATGAAATGCTGTTGTTGCCATTTGCTTTAAGTTAAACCATATATTTCACAACAAAGAAATGGCATAGCCAACATTATTGAATGCCTCAAGGACTCCTGCTTCTTCTAGTTATTTCAGTTCGTATTTGTTCTTGTCTACAAATGTGTTTAGTTGTACTTAACAATCTACATGAAGGCAGACCTCTGGTGATTGCTCCCTTAATTAAAAACTACACTGCTGGTGACAGCTTCTTACAAATGGGCGGGGGGGGGGGGGAGAGACTACACAAACACACACACACACTGTTGCACATAGTCTTTTGATTTCTGAAAGAACATCAGATTAAGAATTGCTTACATAAATGCTCTTTCACAACTCACACTCTGTAAGAAAGGATTAGAAGAATTCAAAGACCTTTGAACCAAAGCTTAAAGGAAAACAGAACTATATAAAGACTTTTTTTTCATTTTATATGTTTTCATATAGTCTATCAAACATAACTCCCCATTTCTGTGAAACAATAAGGAGTTCCAGGGGCATTGGCTACAAGGCCTGACTCTAGTGAAGAGAAAACACAGGAGACTTATAGTTTTTCTGTGATATTTTTGTAATATTTTATAGATATATACACTATATACACAGGAGAACAAGCAGGCATATAGACAGAGTATTTGCTTAAAGGCAGATTAAATCAAACAGTTTCCATTTGGAGCCTTGCATACGCATAACATTCAGAGTCCTTTTAAAAAAAATTAATCATAAACATTCATACTTATAAATAAAGGCAAGAGATCCAATGAAAGCAGAAAATAATCAATTATACTAAGCACATTATGCCCCCCTCAGTGAAAACCCATGTGGATGAATGTCTATTTACTATTCCTAAATTCCTCAGAATAAAAAATTGAGCCAAATGTAAGCAGGCAACATTTATTACAAAGTCTTTTGTAATAAGAAGTGCCAATTTTTGTCCCCTGCGAAGCATGGGAGGATGCCTGCCACTGAGGAAGTGATATCGTCAGGCCCACCAGGAGCGTGCCCACTGCACGCTTGCCTGGGAGGTTCCTTGCCTCCCAGGACCATCCCCCATGCCTTTTACCCCCACTAGCTAGGTAAGTGGTGGCGGGAGGTGGAGGCTGGAGGTAGCTGGGTGGATCCCATTCCACCAGGAGAATGGGATCCTTAAGTGAGACAATCACCTTCCAAATAAATTTGGCTCTGGCCTATCATAGAAAGCGAGAGAGAGCACTTTGATTCCAGCACAGTGTTTATTTAAAATGCCTCTCTAAGAAGCAAGAAGCCTTCAAGTTTTTTTTCCATTGGACACAAAGTTCCAGCAATATTCATCTTCTCACTGCCAAGCTATACATTTTTAAAGTGCTGCCAATGACACATGCTCCATAGTGTCAAATTTGCTTCAGAGAACAAATAAACACTGAGAACTATAATGTATACTTCTAGATCCAAGCCGTTGAAATTTTTTAAATCAGAAATGGGAAGAAAGAATCTGTGGAAAAGGTGAACACGATTCAGTTTCCAAGCCACAAAATGATATCTTCACAGAGCAGTCCAACATAGCTTATAAACTAAAATACATGACAATGGAGTGTGAACACATTGGTGCAGTAGGTCTCATGTGGCCTGAAACAGAATGACATGCTTACGTTCCGGAGCCCTAAACTCCATCTTGGTGATGTAAGAGTCTACACGAGACATCTTACACGAGAATGCTGAAGTGTAAAGAGACACAACGTTAACCGGGAAGCATCAATTTCACCTCTTTATAGAGCTGGCAAAGATTGCTCCTACGGGGGTTTGTTAATTTCCTCTTCGCCTCCCCAAAGGCTCTGTCAATTTCACCTCCTCTTCAGGAAGCAAGGAGGAAATTAAACCCTCTGCAGAGCAATCTTTTCAGGCTCTGTAGAAAGATGAAATTAACAGAGCCTTCAGCTCTGTCTTTTTAAATTATGCTTCCCGGTTAGCATTGCATCTCCCTACACTTGAGTGTTCTTCTGTAAGAGTCTCCCTACACGTTACTAAGTACCTAGGGATGATTAAGTGAACCTTGTTTCACTTGTCCCCCCTCCAAATTTCCATACATTCAATCACACAGTCACACTTCAATTTGTTCTGCATCACATGTTTGATCAGTTCCTCCTCAACTACTAAAAGTATCCCAGTTTCTCCCCACATCCATTCATTGAAATGCAGATCTTGACACTTTCTCATACTTCAAAGAAAAGCACATTGGCAGTTCAAAGGAGCCTATAATATTTGTTCTCACAGGTCCAGAGGAGTTAGTCTTGGTAGTCTGTAGTTGCAAAATAGTAAAGAGTCCAGTAGCACCTTTAAGACTAACCAACTTTATTGTAGCATAAGCTTTTGAGAACCACAACTCATGCATCTGACTAAGAGAAGTGTGGTTCTTGAAAGCTTGTGCTACAATAAACTTGGTTAGTCTTGAAAGTGCTACTGGACTCTTTACTGTTCTCACAGGGAAAACAGAACTGAATTGGCGCTTTGCCCTATGGAATCACTTGCAGATGCAGTCACACAAAGGGAGCTCCTGTGAAATCGGCATTCACGTGCATTGAGCAAGAATAGCTTGCATGTGAATTGAGGACTAGATATACAATCCTGCACTTGAGCATCCCTAGGTACTTAATAATGTGTAGAGAGAGTCTAAGATTTCTTGTGTAGAGAGACTCTAATTCCAGTGAGGGCAGCCCCAACTCCAATATATGAGAGGCCAAAAGCCAAATAACCAAATAGATGCCCAAGGTCTCTTTGCACACTCATCCTTCATGCTGCACAGAAAGCTGTTTTGAAAACAGAGGTTTTTGAGCAAATTGTAATATAGTATGGTGGCAGAATAGAATCTACAATCTGAACAAAAATGTTCAAAATCTCACTTGGGCCAAAAGTTCCTGGGAGAGTAAAAGTTGCTCTTTGGATCCCTGTCAGAGTTTTCATTGATTCTGTGTTAGGAAAGCTGTGCATCCTCTCTTGTCTCTTAGTTAGGTCTTTAGGAATTTTGGAGACTCACAAGATTTATGCTGGAAAAAAAGAGGTGAATCCTTTCATCTGAACAATGACTGAAATGGAGCTTCAGCAACCAGGTGTTGTGTGATATGAGAGCAGAGATAGAAAATAATAAGCCAAGAAAATGGCTTTCATCTCGCCCCCATCCCCTTCTACAACACTGCACAGTTTGCTGTTCCTTTTGACTAATTAAGCCATTGCATACCTGTTCTCTCTCTGTATTTCAAATGAATTTTGGCAAGGCAGACATGATTTGTAGCTCCTAAATGACTAAGGTGTATTTTATGTGGAGGGAAAAGGGATAATCAGTTCATTTGTTCTAACTCAACCCTTATATTATGTTCCTCCAGGCTTTTAAAAACTGAATTGGCTTACCATAAGTGTGAAGAATTATTTTTTATAATTATAAACTGTCCTTATTAAATCATTTGCTTTTTACAGAACAAAGAGCTTGATTTAACATAATTTGTTTTTGTCATTAATATTTATTCCCAAATAAAACTCTGAAAACAGAAGGCATTCTGACACTGAAATATGTTGATTTTGAAGTTTTGGGAATGAAAAATGATCTTTTAAGAAAAATTATAATAGCAAAGCAGCTTTCTTTATTTAAAGATACATATTAGTTCAACATTTCATACATCTGAGTGTACGCGTCTGAGTGTAAATTTATAAAATGGCAATTAGATTATACAAGCAGGGGTTCTCAAAGAATTGTGGAGTTCATTTCATTTTCTGCTCTCCCTCTTTCCCTTTTCTGAAAGCCCTCACAGCCTCTCCCCATTTCCTGATTCCTTTTCTCCTTCACACACACCAACCAGCCTATCCTCTTCTGCCTCCCTGTCTTCAGCTTTTCTTCCTTCCCTCTCCCAGGCAACCTCTCCCTGGAAAAAGTCTGACCCAATAGCACAGTGCTAGCCTGACAACTGGACTGGGCTGAGTTGCATGCTGCCAGCCAGGCTTGACCTAGCCGCATAGAAAATGATAACCCTTGTATCATTTTCCCCACTCTATTTCTCTCTTCGTGGCATTTCCCACATCCTCACCTTTTCCTGTTTCTTTCTCTCCTCCCTACACTCAAAACTAGAGAGTGAATCCTCACTTCCCACAGTCACCACCACCAGTCTCTATGGTTACCCCTCAACTTGAGACTAAGAGACAAATCTCAAAGCCCTACCAGGTGGTAAACTACAGAAGTCAGCCCTACAAGTAGACCACATTGCAGACTGAATGATCATTCATTTTCATTCATTCATGTATTCGAATTTTTGTCTGCTCTCCCCATGACAGGCTCAGAGCGGAGTAACAACTAGGTTAAAGCACATTAAAACATCCATAAAACACATAAAATCATACAATGATAAAACTCAGCTCATACAATAAAACTCAAGAAGGTGGTCCACAAAATATGCCCTGCCCCATTAACATTTAAGGGGCAGAAGGTGGAGAGAGCAGAAAGTCTGATGGAAAGCTTGGAGGAGGTCACAATACCTCCCCATGCCCCAGACAGGAGGCTTGCAGGAAGGCACCCAACACCCCAGCCTCAACCATATGCCTGGTGGAACAACTCTGTCTTACAGGCCCAAAGAAAGGTTAATATATCTGCTTGGTCCCAAGTTTCCACAGACAGAGTGTTCCGCCAGGCCCGTGCCAGGATTGAAAAGGCCCTGGGCTCTGGTCGAGGCCAGGCAAGCCTCCCGGGGGGAGGGGGGAGATCACCAGCAGATTTTTTCCCCAACTGATCGAAGCAACTTCTGGGGCATATATGGTTAGAGGCAGTCCCATAGATATGCTGGTCCCAGTCCGCTAAGGGCCTTATAGGGCCTTATCTTTTTCTTTTTTTAAAAAAAATATTTTTTTATTGAATGGGTCATTATAAAAATATAAAAATATACACAGTTAACTTTCCATCATATTGTAATACCCCCCACCCTTTCCCCCCCTTTTCCGTTGACTTCCGACAGTTTTCCATTCCCTTTATTACCTCTTAAATAAAACCTTAACCAAACTAAACTATATATAAAATAATAATACCTATCTAATGATAAATTCCATTATCTAATATTCCATATCTTTTAGTACTATCTATCAATAATATCCAATAACCTACAATATAATATGTCCCCTATATTAATAGTCCCCTATATTGATAGAATACTACATTCTAAGAATGGGTCGTATTAATATATTTTATACCATTGCATATCCTTAAATAGCACTATTACATATATCTATCATATCTATAATGTTCAAAATTATTAATATCCTTTATATTGTTATCCAATTCATAACGTTATAACCTAGTAAATTATAACATATTATACCTACATATATCAATAAAATGGTATATTATCACAGACTAGATTTTTTACCTCTAATATAATATAATGATTACTACCTCTATAATAATTCAAAGTAACAGAACACTATCCTCCCCTCAGAAAGTATTCAAAGACCACACCTTCCCTTTAATGTCCCACTTTTTTTCTATATAATTCTTAAATTTCTCCCAACTTGTTACATACTGTTCCATATCTTCCTCTCGAAGTTTCCTCGTTAGTTTATCCATTTCAGCCAAGCTCAATGTTTTTAAAATCCAATCTTCCACCGATGGTATCTCTTTTGTCTTCCACAGCTGTGCATAAATTATCCTAGCTGCCGTAGTCATATAAAATACCATTATCCTGTCCATTTTGTCAAAGTCTTCTAGGTTCATACATAACAGTAACAATTCTGGTTTTCGAACAACTTTTTTCTTCAATATATCTGACATAGCGTCTACTATTTCTCCCCAGAAATGCTTAGCTTTTTCACACGTCCACCACATATGATAAAAAGAACCCTCATGCTTTCCACATTTCCAACATTTATCTAACATCTGACTATTTCCATTGGCTAGCTTTTTTGGCATGAGATACCATCTATAAATCATTTTATACACATTTTCTCTTATCGTGGTACATGTTGATATCTTTATAGTATTTTCCCACAATTTCTCCCAAGCTTCCATCAATATATCTTTATTACAATTTATTGCCCACTTTACCATTTGAACTTTAACTATCTCATCTTCTGTAAACCATTTCAACAAAATCTTACACACTTTAGATATCAATTCCCCCCCCCCCTTGCAGTAGACATTGTTCCAATTCTGAATTTTCCACTCTAAACCCTACTTTGCGGGGCAAGCTCAAAGGCAGGGTCCTAGCACAGGAAAGAATTACACAACAGCTTTGTTGGATAAAAACAGGCCACAACTTTATTGGTTACAGAAAGGAAAAAAGGAGCGTTGGCAGCGTAGGGCACGGATCCCTGCATCGGGTGACCCGCCTGTCAGCCGATGATCCTCTCACTCCCTCAGCGCGCCTGCTGAAGGAGGACACCCCGGGATGATGCTTGTGGGTTCCACACCGGGCGGAAGCCTCTGGGTGGTTCCCCCATCACCTGAAGCAGGCATGCCCTGGCAGCCCCCCGAGCTGGGCCTGCCACTGCCATGCCTGGTCTAAGATCCCTTATGGGGATCCCCATCTATGGGAAATAGTGCCAGCAGGCCCTGATTTCCCCCAAAGGGATCGGTGCCCAATGCCCAATTGCCACTGGAGCCATGAAATGGCTCCCCGCCAAAGCTCCTAATCCTTTAACCAACACAACAGACAGTCCCGGATGTCCTGTAACCATATGTCCTGACCCCAGCTGGACAGGTGCACTCCATCCGGGCGATACAAGGCTGAAATCCTGAAGGAAATGTCAGGGTGATCTATTACTAGTCCCCCATTATCCCGAACAAATTGACCCACCTTTTTGGACAGCCTCCTGTGGGCCAAGTCCACCTTAGAGTTATCCCGGGCTCCCCTCCAATTGCATCGCTCAAACAGAGCAGACCAAACTAGCGAGATATTCACATAACAATCCCTCAACAAACCCAAGTCCCGTAAAATGTCCTGTAACAATTCCAACTTGGTTCTTCTAGGCAGGTTGTTTTCCCCTACCTGCAAGATAACCACGTCTGGTGGTCCCACACACTCCGCCAGATGTCGAAAACAAGGCATCAGCGAACTCCAGGTCATTCCCCTCGAACCTGAAGGAAATGTCAGGGTGATCTATTACTAGTCCCCCATTGTCCCGAACAAATTGACCCACCTTTTTGGACAGCCTCCTGCGGGCCAAGTCCACCTTAGAGTTATCCCGGGCTCCCCTCCAATTGCATCGCTCAAACAGAGCAGACCAAACTAGCGTCATATTCACATAACAATCCCTCAACAAACCCAAGTCCCGTAAAATGTCCTGTAACAATTCCAACTTGGTTCTTCTAGGCAGGTTGTTTTCCCCTACCTGCAAGATAACCACGTCTGGTGGTCCCACACACTCCGCCAGATGTCGAAAACAAGGCATCAGCGAACTCCAGGTCATTCCCCTCGAACCTGAAGGAAATGTCAGGGTGATCTATTACTAGTCCCCCATTATCCCGAACAAATTGACCCACCTTTTTGGACAGCCTCCTGCGGGCCAAGTCCACCTTAGAGTTATCCCGGGCTCCCCTCCAATTGCATCGCTCAAACAGAGCAGACCAAACTAGCATCATATTCACATAACAATCCCTCAACAAACCCAAGTCCCGTAAAATGTCCTGTAACAATTCCAACTTGGTTCTTCTAGGCAGGTCGTTTCCCCCTAGCTGCAAGATAACCGCGTCTGGTGGTCCCACACACTCCGCCAGATGTCGAAAACAAGGCATCAGCGAACTCCAGGTCATTCCCCTCGAACCGATCCACTTTATGTTGACAAATTGCTCCAGGCCTAGATCACGTCCCCATCCAGATGCCATGGCATAATGGGCCGCCCAGAAGATGATGCTGTGACCCACGATCCACACCCGCTTGCGATGACCTGAAGGAACTAAACAGAATACACTTTAAGTAACAGCTCTGGCCTGAGATATGTCTTGTAACACCCGGACCGCCACCGGCCGATGGCCCTTACATGACTAGGAGGCAAGCCCATATCGGAGGCTTCAGTGGCGGCCCCAATCCTAAAAGAGTGGGCTCCAAAATCCCGGGCTGGGAAACCAGCCCTGTCCTAGGCCATGCGCAAGACACTAACAAACTGGAAATGGGAAAGGGGGGAGCCATCCTTGTGAATGAAAAGGAAGCCCCCACCCTTGGGGCGGATACCCATGTAGGCCTTGAGAGCCCTTAAGGGACACGGGCCTGAATCGGACCTTCCCAGGGAAATCTGGGTTCCTTTTCCCCGCTGATCCGTCTTAGAATAACGGAGACATATAAGAACTCCGCTGCTCAGCAAGGAGACATCCTTAAACTGAAGGGCCCAACCCACTGCCTCGTGACATGACCCAGAAACCAGCTCCCCCACCCTGAACGCGGCAAAAAAGGCTAATGTGAACACTGCCTCAAACAACAGTTCTTCGTACAAAGAAATACAGATGCCCCCCAGTTGCTGAACAATCCCTTTAAGAATCGCATAAGTGATGGGTCGGCGGGTATCCGGGGGAGGGGGAGTCAAATGCTGCCACCCTTCGACTGCCCTGCGAGCAGCATAGCTCATGCAGGGATCAGGCAGGCCACGCGCCTTACTGAAAAAAGAAATGGCGGCTAGGTGGCATTTCATGGTTCTGGGGGCGAGACCCCTCTCCTGAAGGTGGGCCAGATAACAAAGCACCATGGCCTCCGATGTAGGAAGCCTACCTGACCTGCTCCATTTAACAGAAAGGACTAAAAACCCTGTGAGGGCCCGTTGGTATGCTTTCAATGAAGATGGAGCGACAGATGCTAATACTCCCTGCACTATGGAACGTTCCCAAGGTTCCAGAGGTCCTCCGGAAATGGATCCGGGTCCCGACGTGCTTCCGGTGCCAAGGCAAAGAACCACTCTGTCTGGAAGCGAGATAATGCGTCTGCGATGCCGTTATCTGTACCTGCTATGTGCTTCACAGAAAAACAGGTGTTACTTTCTAGGCACACCAGGACAAACCTGCGCACCAGACGCATGACCCGCTCAGAGCGCGAGGATTGCTTATTCAATACCTTGACAACGGCTAAGTTGTCACACCAGAACACCACCCTCTTATCCCGGAATTGCTCTACCCAGATGATGACTGCTACCAGAATAGGGAAAAGCTCCAGGAATGTAAGATCACGGAGCACGTCCGAGCCCTCCCACTGGGCAGGCCAGGGCTGGGCACACCAGTGGCCATTGAGGTACACTCCAAAACCCCCACTGCCAGTGGCATCAGAATGAACCTGCAGGGCCGGAGATGTGGTCCACGAGTCCTGCCAGAAAGACACCCCATTGTATCGGGACAAGAAATCTAGCCAGACTAAAAGGTCCTCTCTCATGCCCTTAGAGACCCTGATGTGGTGCCAGGGGGAAGAAACTCCGCACATGGCACAGGCCAGACAGGCACAGAAGGGGCGACCCGGGGAAACCACTCTACATGCATAATTGAGGTGGCCCAACAAGGACTGAAGGCCCTTCAGCATGGTTTTGGGCTGCCCCAACATGTCCCGTATGAGCTCCTGCAATTTTGAGATCTTATCCTGGGGGAGCCTGGAGCATCCTGCCACTGAATCCAGCTCGATCCCCAAATAGGTGAGCCAGGAGGCCGGACCCTCGGTTTTTTCCTCCGCCAAAGGGACCCCTAGCTCTGCCGCAAAAGCCCTCAAACTTAAAACCCAGCAAACAGAAATCATCTGGGTGCACTGGTAGCAACCGGAATGCAGACTGAATGTCGCATTTTGCCATAAGGGCTCCGGTTCCACAGGACCTAACCAAACGCACCGCCTGATTGAAGGATGCGTACCGTACAGAGCAAAGTTCAGATGGAATGGCATCGTTGACATCTGGGGTGAGAAAGATGGTGAATAAGGCGGTATTCACCTGGAGCTTTCTTGGGTACCACCCCCAAAGGAGACACCCTGAGGTTAGAAAAAGGGGGTGCCGAAAAGGGGCCAGCGATCCGTCCCACCTTGAGCTCTTTTTCCAGCTTTTTGGCAACCACCTCTGGCATATCTCTGGCGGATTTTAAGTTGCCAGAAGTAGTAGGCACCCAGGGACCAATAAAAGGGATGCAGAAACCAACAGTGAAACCTGCCCATAAGTATTCTACCACCGACGTATTGGGGTAGATATCTAATAGTGGGCGCAGTGCTTCCTTCCGGATGGGAGATGGAGCAATGGCCAGACCCCAAGAATCCCCCTTACTTGCTGCTGGAAGGGAGCTGGGAGGCAGCGGTGTTGGAGCCGGCAGGACCTCCCTCCTTACGGGCACCTGCATTGGAGGGCCGGCCCCCCCGAAAGGGCTGATTGGATCCCCCCCGCAGGCACGAGGAACGAGGATGAGACCCATAGCACTGCTCACACAGGTGTTCAAATTTGCAGCGAGTGTGCTGACATTTGCCCATGTTATATTTCCAACAGACGGCCCACCTGTCCCTTCTAGTGCCCCACCGCCCCTGGCGAAAAGAGTCAGCTCTCCCCCGCATGCTGGGCCCAACCAACTACAACAACCATTTTTGGCTGATCAAGTCCCATCTTCGCCAGGCATTATGCGAAGCCCTCTTCCAAAAAGCCTCATCGTAATCTATCGCTGCTGTATCCCCCGCCAGGGCCCTGGCCCGCAATACATTGGAAACGTGACTGGACAAATGCCACCCCCTTTCTGGGTATGCCAGCTGTACCACCCCCATGAGTACCATGAAGCCCTCCAACCAGTAGGCAAAGGTCCTGTCCACATCTCCTTTCTTGTCCTTACCTTTGCGTTTTTTGTAAGGAGGGCGGGAAAGACCCTCCTCCGCCTCTGGACGTATAAGGGAAAAAACGTCCACATAATAACCGTCCAAAATGCGCCTCCGAATTTTGTGAGATAGATGAGCCCCTGGGGGGTCCTCATCATCCCCGCGGGGTGCATCCCCTCTATGTTCTGTTCCTCTCCCCATACCACCCCAGGGCCAGGCGTTCGAGACGCCACACTGGAGCACCGATGGGCCACCCAAGGCGGGATTCTGGGAACATGAGAAGCCACCCCCCAGTAATCCCCTTCCGAGACCCTATCCCCTTCCTCTGAGGATGACTCACTTGAGGAAGAAGGTGTCTCCAAGTCATCCCGGCACTTAGATGCCCTTTGAGTCCTCCTCCTCTTTCTCTTCCGTTTAACTGCTGTGCGTTTCCTCGTGTCTGGGCTGGAGGGCTCATCAGTGGATGGTGAAGGGGCTTGCCGACCACTCTTGAACGGCCTTCCCCGCGATGGACTTGGGCTGGCGTCTCGATCTGGCGTGCTCTCAACTTCGGAGGCCGATGGCCCCTCCCCCTCCGAAGAGCTGGGAGCCTCCATCCTAGACACCCTGTGCTGCAACTGCTGGAGAGCCTCAGAAATGCCCCGTAAAGCAGAGCCCTTATGTGCAGAGCCATGAGGCCGATGGAGCCTGACAGGAGCAGGATCCCGCCCCTTCCGCGTAGCAGCCAACCGTCAGCCAGCCCCTGCCCTAGGCTTGGTTGAACCTGCCGCCACGGTTGACACCCTTGAATGCCTCAGGACTCCTGAGGCAAGCCTGGTCGCCAGCCTGTTCCTGCCAGCAGATGGGCTCTCATGCCTAATGGCTGCCCTAGTCCCGCCAGCCGAAGGGCTGACCTGCCTGGCTGACTTGGCTACTCTAGATGTGGGAGTCCTGCCTCCACTGGGGCCACCACGTCCCTGTACACCCTCGTCTGCACTCTGATCCCCGAGAAGAGCGGGGGGAGGTGTCGGCTTATGGCCCTTAGCAGCAATTCCCCCCCGCTGGGGTTGGCCCTTATGTTGGGCCTTGGTTCCGTCTGCGGGCTTACCCTTGCCCTTAAGGGCTGTCACCACCCTCTTATTTGGCATGTTGCCAGCTGCCAGAAGCCCAGCCGTATGACCAGCTGTAAGGAACGTGCCCCAACAGAATGATTCCTTGTGCCCCTACTGGACAATGCTCTGGGGCGGGCCACCTAAGAAAAGAAGGCACAATAGGCACAGATGCCACTCACAATGGTCACCGCTGACAATCATGTACCCAAGACCACACTCCCAGCCCCGTAGGGGCGATGCCCTGGACTAGGCCCGGTCCGCTGCCGGGCTTCCCGTAGCAAGGCAAGGCCCTGGGCCTGCAGCCTGCAGGCAGAGGAGGGCAAGGCCCTGGAACCTGCGCCCTATCAGGCCGTCGGTGGGAAAAGCCCTGGGCCCGCTTCTGGGGGCGAAGATGGTCCACGCCCCGGAATTCGTGACCTTATCCCGCGGCCAGACCCGCCCCCTCCCTGCAATGCTGTCCTCCCAATTGGGAAAAAACGTCGGCGCCCTCCAGGCAAGCACAGGGGGCGACGCCTACCTCCTGCGCCACCGCAGCCCCCAGACCAGGGTTCTTTCCTTCCCCACTCCAGCCCATTTTGGGCTGCTGCTGCGGGGCGCGGGGAGAACGGCCGGCCGACGCATTCCCAACAGCCGGGAGTCCGGAGCTGCGAAGCGGTCTGAGTGCCCCGTTGGCAGTTCCAGAGCCAACTGAGTGGGACATGCACTGGCCCCGGCTTAAATAAGATGCGGGAGGACCTGAGGGAAAACCTCTTCCCCCAGGTCCAGCAACGGCCCGCAATTGAATTCCCATGCCAGCCACTGATTGGCTGGGCTGGGAATTGCCTCTGTGTGGCTTGCATTAGAGCCGCGCGTGGCAGAGCCGGGGCAGGGAAGGAGCCGCTCCTGCTCGTCTTCCCCTGCCTGCCAGCCCCGCAAACGCCGTGCCCCGGTAAGAGCGGGGCCGGGGGCTTCCTCCAATCAGTGTCATACAAATCCTTTATCTGCATATATTAAAACCACCCATATCGAAATGGCAATTCATCATTATTTTTAATATTGTATAAATTCTGATCCACTCTAAGATTGTTCTGATATGTCATCCACTCCGCTCCTTCATAGTCAGTTTTTGGATTCACAACCTCTGCAGGTACAATCCCACATTGGTGTTCTTTCATTCAAATATCGCTTGTATTTAGTCCATACTGCAAATAGACTCCGCCTCACAAAGTGATGCAAAAACATCGCATCAGCCTTATTCTTTCCATACCATAAATATGCATGCCATCCAAAGGTTTTATTGTACCCTTCCAATATCAATAATTTATGATTTTCTAACAACATCCAATCCCTCACCCAAACTAAGCATATGGCTTCATGATATAGTTTCAAATTTGGTAGTTGGAGTCCTCCTCTTTCCTTTGCATCATATAACACCTTCATCTTCACTCTAGGCTTTTTTCCTGCCCACACAAATGTTAAAAATTTTCTTTGCCATTTTTCAAATTGCTTATTATCTATCACAATTGGAATTGTCTGCATTAAAAACATTATTCTTGGTAACACATTCATCTTAATTGCAGCAATACGACCCAACCACGATAGATTTAACTTATTCCACACCATCATGTCTCTGTCTATTTGGTGCCAAAGCTTATCATAATTGTTTTTAAATAGATCAATATTTTTTGCAGTCAACTCAATACCTAAATATCTTATTTTATTAACCACTTCACAATCCGTTATCTTCATTAACTCTTGTTGTTCTTGCTTAGACATATTCTTACAAAGCAGTTTAGATTTCTTTCTATTTATATAAAATCCTGCCAGATCTCCAGACTCTTTTATCTTCTCCATTAACCTTGGCATATTTTGTAGAGGGTCCTCCACTATCACCATCACATCGTCTGCAAAGGCCCTCACCTTGTATGTATATCCTTTAATCTTCAAACCTTTAATTTCATCGTCTTCTCATATTTGTCTAAGTAAAATTTCCAACACCATCACGAATAACAGTGGAGAGAGTGGACATCCTTATCTTGTTTCCTTTCTTATGTCCAGCTTTTTTGTTATTTCTCAGTTGACAACTATGGCTGCAGATTGATTCTTATATATCGCCTTAACTGCTTGAATAAACATCTTACCCATCTGTACTTTTTCCATCATTGCAAACATAAAATCCCAGTTCAAATTGTCAAACGCTTTTTCAGCATCCACAAAGAAGAAACCAACTTGTTTTCCTGGATTTTTATCATAATATTCTATCGCATTCAATACCGTCCTCAGGTTGTCTTTTATCAGCCTATCTGGTAGAAAGCCTGCCTGCTCCTCCCCTACAAACTCCACCAGCCAGGCCTTCAGCCTTTCAGCCAATATTTTCGCAAAAATCTTGTAGTCATTGTTTGTTAAAGATATTGGTCTATAATTTTTTACATTGGTTAAATCTTGTGTTTCTTTTGGTATTAATGTAATATTAGCTTCATTCCACATTTCCGGCAGATCATCACCTTTTAAGATTGCATTCATCACTTTTTGCAGCAACTCTTTCAAATCTTCTGCCATTACTTCATAAAATTTAGCTGTAAGGCCATCTGGTCCTGGCGCCTTTCCCATCTTTGTAGTTTGTATCGCTTCCACAATTTCTAACGTTGTTATTTCAGTTTCTAACGTTGTTATTTCAATTTCTAACGTTGTAATTTATCTCTCAATTTCTTGGGCACCGTTGGTAAAATCAACTTTTGAAAATAATCCTCTATTTAATTCTTATCAATTAGTTTCTTCTGATACAACTTTTCATAATATTTTTTAAAAGCCCTCTCTGTTGAATTTTGATCAAACCGTTCTTTCCCGTCTTCCACGATCTTACTAATTATTTGTTTCTCTCTTTTCTTCTTTAACTGCCACGCTAAATATTTCCCTGGTTTGTTAGCTCCTTCAAATGATTTTTGTCTCAGCCTTTTCAACTCCCATTCCACCTCCTTATTTTCCATTGCTCTTATTTGTTCCTGCAATATTTTAATTTCCTGTTGTATTTTCTTTTTACCCGGTCTTTTCTTTCATTGCTGCTCTTCAAATTTGATTTTTTCTTGAATTTCTTTCAACCTCGACTCTTTGTTTTTCTTATCTTTGGCATTTAAGTCCATAAGAACTCCCTGAATCACAGCTTTATATGCATCCCATACTTTATAAATTACCACTCCTTGATCCACATTGTACTGTATAAAACTTTTAGTCTCTTTCTTAAGAACATCCACATTAACATGACTACTTAACAAATCCTCATTTATTCTCCAACTCCTTTTTTTCCCTTTCGTTCCAAATTTGCAGAACACAGGATTATGGTCTGAACTAATTTTTGGCAAGATATCCGTTTCTTTTGTACATACAGCAAGCTCTTTTGATACCCAAATCATGTCAATTCTTGAAAAAGATTGATGTCTTGCTGAAAAAAAAGTATATTGCTTAGCACCCGGATTCTGTTTCCTCCATACATCCTCTAAACCTTCCTGTCTTTGAAATTCAAAAAAGGATTTTGGGAGCTTACCTCCTTTGTTTCTTATCAACTTCGTTGCTTTATCAATTTGTGGATCTACCACTCCGTTAAAATCCCCCATCACAATCACTTGATCATATGTCATCTGTCCAAGTCGATCCTTAATTTCATCAAAAAATTGTTCTTTCGCCCCGTTTGGCGCATATATTCCCACAATCAGGGCTTTTTTGGCATTACAATCAAATTCCACAGCCAAATATCTCCCCTCCTTATCATTAAAAATCAATTTCGGTTGCAATTCTTCTTTAATATATAACACAATCTCTCTTTTCTTTTGCTTAGTTATTGCCATAAATTGCTTCCCTAATTTTTTTATTTTGTAAATATTTTACATCCTGTTCTCTTATATGGGTTTCTTGTAGACAAATCACATTACATTTTTGTTTGGCCAACCAATGAAATATTGCTTTTCTCTTTGAAGGTGAATTAAGTCCATTTACATTCCATGATACTAATTTGTATTCCATAATTACAGTCTAGTTGATTTTGGTAAGTCCTTTTCAAATTCTGTCAAAAACACATCCATTGCATGTCTTGATTTGATGACTCGCCTCACAGATTGAAACTCAAAGCTCAACCCTTCTGGAATTTCCCATCTGTATCTTATGTTCATTGTTTTTAATTTTTGAGTCAGGTCTCTGTATTTTTTTCGGTCTTGCAAGACCGAACTCGGTAACTCCTTCATAATTCGAACACGCTTCCCTTCAAGTACCAATGGGGATTCATAATGCTTTCTGATAATCTCCTCCCTCATTCTCTTGGTGGTTATCTGGACAATAACATCTCTTGGCAAGTTTTTTTGCTCTGCATACATGGAATTAACTCGGTAGGCAATGTCTAGGTGGGCAGCCACTTCTTCCTGCTCTTTACTTAAAAATTCCGCAATTATTTCAGTGACTTGTTTCAATGCAGATCCCGCCATTACCTCTGGAATACCTCGAAAACGAAGCTGTTTCTTCACAGTTCTGCATTCCATTACAACAACTCTATCACTCACTCCCGCTGCCTCTGCTCTTATACTCTCCATTTTCTCCTCCACCTCTTGCACTTTTTGTTTTGTAGATTGGAGTTCTGTTCTTATTTCATCAATACTCTTTGCCAATTCTGCAACCTCTGATTTTATTGCCTCTTTAATCTCTTTAACTAAATTCAATTGCGAGTCTTTCACTTGCTTCTGTAATTCCTGGACCATTTCTTGTGTTTTTTGTATAGTCTCATTTGTTTCCTTATTGCCTTCTGTTATTTTTTTGTCTAAACTTTCAATCACTGCCTGCCACTCTTTGTCCTTTTCCCCCGCCATTGGACTTGCCTTGGGACCCCATGAATCGACTCTCTTTCTCAGCTCTGTCTTTTCTATTTTATTTTACTTAATTAGTTAAGTCCAATAATATAAATGGGAAAGAGAAAAAATAATTTAATCTTTTGCAAACCTTCAAAATATTGGGCCTTTTTTCTCAATGGTACTCTCTATGGTTGCCCTCAATTTTTCCCTTGTCCAAAATGGCATACTCCGCTTCTTCTTTAAAATATCAGGTACACTTTCTCTCTACTGAAGCCTTCTGAAGCCTTCTGCCCTTTCCACACTCAAAATGGCTAACTTCCACTTCCTCTTCTGGTCTCTTGTCCTGCTTTGTTTTTCTTCCTCTGTTCCTGCCGTCTTCCTGCCCTTCTAGCCACCACTCACTTGTATTACAGGCAATTACAGGCAGTTCACTTCTCACGATGTTTCAGCCTCTTCCCTGACTCTCCCTCTTGCGTTGTTATCTCCCAAACCACAGGTGTGCAAAACAAAAGTTCTTTTTGCTCTTTTTAAGCTCTTTAAGTCATTAAAATCACTTTCTTCACTCCCCGCCACTTTTTAATGCCTTTTGCTTTAGGAATTTGTCTCTTTACTTTAAAACGTTTCAGTCTTTGAACAGAGATTAAGTCCGTTAGGGGAGATAGTGCTCTTTACTCTCTCTCACTCTCATAGGGTTGTACTCACTGCCTCTTTGGCTCCCTTCTGGTTAAAATCTGTTTCTGAAGCTTGGGTACGAAGATCCTATGCCAATTAAATGACTCCAAAGGTTGCTGCAGAGATATTAGCCGCCTCTCTGGGAGGGGATCTTCAAAGCAGATGGAGAATCCTTGATTCAGAACCCCCCCCTGCCGAGATCACACCCTCTTAGGGCTATCGAGCATCCTTGCCCAATTTCTACCTGAAATTGGGGGGCTGTGGGTGATCAAAGCACCCCACTAGCCCAAAAACAGCAACCTGGATGGCTCAGCTCCCTGAGACACTTCAGATCTCCATGATCCCCAGGTGGAAGTCCCTTATAGGGCCTTATCTTGAAGGACATTGTATTCCCCACTTTCAATGGAGCTTGACTGACCCTTGCAGACTCAGTTTAGAGCCTAGGGTTATACTGGATCCAGCACTACTATTAGAAAAAACAAGTTAAGGCAGCTGCAAAAAGCGCTTTCTATAACTTCATCAAGCCTGGAAGATGGTTTCTTACCTCGACATGGCCGACATGGCCACCTGGATCTATGCTATGGTAATGTCAAGACTTGACTATTGTAATGCACTATTCATAGGTATCCCATCTAAGTTAACTAGGAGACTCCAATTGGTGCAAAATGCTGTGGCTCGACTGTTATCAGGAGTGAACAGGAGCATGAACATCACTCCCATCCTGCAGTCACTCCATTGACTACTATCAGTTACCGTGCTCAGTTCAAGGTATTGGTTACCACATACAAAGCTGTTCACGGCCTTGGTCCAGCATACCTTCAGGACCACCTCCCTCCTTATGTTCCGCCATGGCAGTTTCTCTCATCTGTACAGGGTCTCCTGCAAGTGCCACCCTACACATGGGCGAAATCAACTGCAACCTGTACATGGTGGTCACAGGGTGGATCTTTGTTAATTCAATCAAATTTGGAATGGGGAAGCATCAAAGTTTTTTCTACAAGCCTGCTCTTGTCCAATCACCTCAAAAGTTTGGATAAGAATTTTAGGGCTCTAGGACCAGAGATTAAATATTATCCACCCTGGCTTCTCTGATTAAATAGCAAAAGGAAACAAGGTTTCAGTTTCCTTCAGTTAGCCCACAGACAATCATTAAACTGCCTCTGCCTTCCTCAAATGCAACATTAGGGTTTTTATTGCCCACCTCTGTAGTTTAAGGGTATAAACTCTTTCTGTATGGATTGTGTAGGGCTAAGAACAAAAGTTGCTAGACAATGTATGTTAATAACTTTCTTTAAGTCAAAACCTCTAATATTCATAACAATGCAACAAAAGTTGTATAACTAAATACATAGGTTTAACAAAGAATAAAAACAAAGGTTTTCTTACAATTTAGTCAAGAAACTGGTTGTTGCTTGACACAACTTCAGGAGTCCAACTTTTCTGGTCCACCAAGTGCCAAGTCTTTTGATACAGTCCTCTTCATTAAAGGAAACAAAACTCAAACTGGCTGGGAATTACCCAAGGAGACCAAAAACACTACCAGGTGTTAATCCAAGTACACTATATTAATTAATTAAAGGGCAAGTGCTAATTGGTGTAACCAAACAGTGAAACTCTGTTAATATCAATATACAATGATTACAAGAGTATAATATACTCTTGGAAGGAGGGCAAACACAGCTCAGCCATTCCCCTGGCTCCGTTGCCCTGGGAATAGATTACTGGTGTCTGATTGTCTGCATCCCTGATCAGATACCGATGGCCCGAATCAAGCCCCGATGAAGCCCCCCACCCCGAACGCAAGTGCTAATTGGCTAATTAGTGTAACCAAACAGTGAAACTCTGTTAATATCAATATACAATGATTACAAGAGTATAATATACTCTTGGAAGGAGGGCAAACACAGCTCAGCCATTCCCCTGGCTCCGTTGCCCCGGGAATAGATTACTGGCGCCTGATTGTCTGCATCCCTGATCAGATCCTGATGGCCCAAATCAAGCCCCTATGAAGCCCCCCCCCCGAACACTGGATTGGTCACCGTGGATGGCACCGATCCACTGGGTCCCGATTGCGCGAATGCCATTATCGTGGGTATTTTTCTATCGTAATGCTGATCGTGCCCATCTCTAACCATAACTTCTAGCATTATGGGTGAGGGAAAACCCTATCCAGAATTTCCATGCCATGCATAATTGTACAATTTATAATTTTTATAGATCATGTCCTCAGCTAAACCATCCTTTCTCTAAACTAAAAAAACAAATTCTATATTCTTTCATTATAGGGAAGGTGCTCTAAACTTTTGATCATTCGGTTCCCATTTTCTGCAGTTTCTAGTACTACAGTATTCTTTTTGAGATACAGCAACTTGAACAGTATACAGTATTCCAAATGAGTCTACACCATCTATACAAGTGCATTATGATACTGGCTGTTTTGTTTTCAGTCCCTTTCCTAATAATCCCTAGCACAGACTTTGCCTTTTCTTTGACGCTCTGTTTTTCTTTTTTTCAGACCATGAGCTTGCAGACAGGGACTTGTTTGTTTTATTTCTCTACAGTGCAACTAGTATATTTTAGCCTCATATACATATATATACATATGTATATGTCCCTTACCTGTCAACCCGTGATGTAACTACAGTGATCAAAGCAACGGTCATCTCTAGGCTAGATTACTGTAACTTGCTCTATGCGGGGCTGCCCTTGAACTTAACTTGGAGATTACAGCTGGTACAAAATGCAGCGGCGCATGTTATTATGAGAGTGCCAAATAAGGTGCATATAACACCAATCTTACATGAGATACATTGCTTGCCAGTGGAGTACTGGATCAGATTCAAGGCTCTGGTATTAACCTATAAGGCCCTGTGTGGACTGGGACCAGCGTATCTACGGGACCATCTCTCCTCATATATTCCCCAGAGGACACTCCAATCAGGGGACAAACAGCTGTTGGTGGTCCCTGACCCCAAGGAGGCCTGCCAAGCTTCAACTAGAGCCAGGGCCTTTTCGGTCCTGGCTCCCACCTGGTGGAACACTCTGTCTGCTGAGATCAGGGCCTGGCAGGACTTACTATCCTTCCGCTGGGCCTGCAAGACAGAGTTGTTCCACCAGGCATATGGCTGAGGCTGGACCTCCACTGGCCTGAAAAAAGGGGTGTATAAAATCTTAACCCTCCCTGTGAAGGCTGTCCACCATCCTGTTTTAAATGTGTATTAATACACTGCTGTTTTAATGATGTTTTAATGCAGATGAATTTTTATTGTATTTTAATATGTTGTTATCCGCCCTGAGCCCGCTTGCAGGGAGGACGGAATAGAAATTTGCAATAAATAAATAAATATCAACATATTTTGTGTTGTCTTCCTGGCCCTGTATTATTTGCAGCCACCAACAATCCTTCCTCCCAGAGTCCTGTGTTGTATGTAGAGAGCTTGGGGGAACAGAAAAAAAATTTCCCTACTGTCATGTTAGGCTTTTGTGGGAGGCACAAGCAACGTCCCATAAGGGAAAAAAACCCATCTTCCTTCCACTCCAGAGTTACACAAGCCCTCTTTCCTTCATGACACACCTACTTTCCAACCCCTTTGAACACAATCTACTTGAGAATTAATTCACTTTCTAGTTCTTCATATAAACTGCATCTTTCTGTTAACTTAAGAGTTCAGGGAAACAATATCACTTTCCAGTGTGGGCAAGGCTTTTAATTAATTGCATTTTTATCTTAATTTCAGTCTTAGCAGGAATGCTGAAGTGGCTGCAGGTTAATTATATTATATGTCCCCCCCACCCTCTTTACTGCTCCCTCATTAGTTTCTTGAGAATAATGAGGTGTAACTCCTCCAACCTTGTTTAGATTCTAGCAAAGCTAACATCCCTCAAAACTTTTTTTTACAGAAGATATAAGAAAATTCTTGATATTCATGGATTTAGTCAATCTTCCTAAAGGTCTGATTGATACCGACTGTTTTGATGTATAGAAAAGCATGAAGTAAAATGTATGGGTAGGTTTCATTTAACTACACATAACGGTGCAGTATACAATATACAGTGCAATCCTAAGAAGAGTTACTCCAATCTAAACACATTGATTTCACTGATAATCTGCTAATGCAAACTGAAATGCAAATCTGTTTGCATCCTGCTGTATCTAGTTTAGCCCTGAATGTTTACTTGACAAGGCTGCTGCTAACTGAAACTCCTTCATATGCATAGCCGTTAAATGTACATGTAAAATACATACACAACATTTTGTGGAATTTAAATGTGACTAACTTCCAGATGAGTTTATATAAAAATCCAAAATCTCTCTCTACAAAAAGCAATAATAATATTGAATCTAGGAGTTTCTCTACATAAACATTTAAGAAACCGACTACAAAACTCAAGCTTAATATCCATAACCTCCGGTTGTTAACTGAACCCCATACAGAGGCATCCAAGACTCCTTGCCAACAGTAGGCTAGTCTGCTGCTCCACCCCCACCCCACATTTGTAGATCCTGACAATTAAAGGAGGAGGAAACAGGACCATGTATGGTACCCTGTGGGATTAAAATGTACAGGCAGAAGCTGAGATAGGATACAATGGATTCAACAAAAATAATACAGAGTTTTGGTACATCTTCCTACAGTTTCAGATACTAATATGAAACCACCTATTTCAATCCATATTCTGCTAAATACTACCAAAATTATTATTTAATATGAATTACACATTTTGCAGTTGAAATAATTTATCTTTGATTGCAAAACAATCTATTGCTGCCATTGGCAATTCAAATCCAAGTATCATCCAATTTATTTTTATCATTTTTTCCCCAATCAGGCTTTTTGTTCACAGCATAGACGTATAATTTATCTGTTATCCTTATTTGACTGATTTTTTTCTTCCCTTTGCCTGGCTCTGCTGTTTCAGGTTGCAGAGCAATTCAGTGCATTGCCAGTGTCTTTCCAATCTGTCGCTTCATTTTGATTTCTGCAAATGAAAAAGAACAAAACCTGGCATATCTCTGAGGAGATGCTTACCCTGGAGTACATTTGCCCACTCGCTCCGTCACGGAGACTCAGGAAAACTTTGTATGTTGTAGAAAGAAAGCCATAAAGGCATTCTTCTCCCTTCACTGAACCATAGTCTGCCAAAAAGGCAGACTTGAGAGCAGAGAGAGGGGCATATGCCAATCCAATTGCACAAGGGTCTGTCAGCCTGGAGGATTCTAACATGTGAGCAGAGGCCCTCTAAAGGAGTACAGAGAGTCTGTACATGTTATTTGCACTGTCAAACAGGTAACAGACATTAGGAATTGGAAATGCATCCATGCAGTAAACAGGATTTTACAAAATGGGTACAATTGGGATTAATGATATGAAACTTCATCTAGATGTTATCAATGAGCCATTTTACTTGCAAATTATCCCCAATGCAATCATGCATATTATAGATCAGCTCTCTCTTCCAGCGTTGGCTGAGCACCAAAAGCATACACTGCAGACCTAAAACTGAATAAAACATGCATAGTTAAGTACGTGTGTGCGGCAAGCCAGACTGGAAATAAATTAATCCCAGCCAAAAAGGGGTTGCCCTAACTTCCTGGTTGGGTTTATCAGATATCTGGCAGTAGATCAAACCAGTCTTAGGTGACTGTTGAACTTTCTTAATTCTTTAAGTGTGGGATGGAAGGGGAGAAGTGTTTGTTTTGCATGATGATATTTTCCACAGCATGAATTTGTGGCTGCCACTCCTTAGAATCAGCAATGGCATGAAGTCACTTCTGGGAAAACCTGGAAGTGACATCAGACCTCCTTAGGAATTGCTGGAAAGTCTGTATTCTTAGAGAGGACTGACATCACTTTCAGGTTTTCCATAGAAGTGGTTTCAGTCCTCCCTAGGAATCACCAAAAATGCTATGATTTTACCATAGAGTTTCAAGCAATTCCTAGAGAGGTATGACACTTCCAAGTTTTTTGAGAAAGTGACATCACACCATCACCAACAGTGATTATTTTTTATTTATCCTGCCAGCCACTGGAGCTGTTCCTGTTGGCAGCAGGGGATAGGACTAGAAAAAATAGGCTTAAACTACAGGAGGAAAGGTACTGGTTGGACTATAGGAAAAACTTCTTCAGGTTAAGACTAGTTCAGCAGTGGAATTGGCTGCCTAGGGATGTGGTGGACTCCCCCTCATTCGCAGTCTTCAAGGAATGCCCGGACAATTACTTGTTGGGGATGCTTTAGGCTGTTCCTGAATTGGGCAAGGGGTCGGACTACATCATCTGTAACGCTGCTTCCAGCTCCATGGTTCTATGATTCTCCCACTGCCAGTAGACACATGGCAACTCTATCCTCCCCTCATGTTGCCTCCCAGTATTCAGAGGTTTGCTGCCTCTGTTTATGGAGATTCCCTTAGTTACCATGCCCTTGATCGGTCCAAGATACAGGAAAGAAAAAGGAGAGAGCCAACAAGAAGGGTGCAGTCTGCTACCTCAGAGGGAGATCCATCTGCAAGGTCAGCTTAGGCTGTGCAGCCTTCAGCATCCATGTTTGGATTTCACGGTAAGCTGAGCTCTGCTTCCTACCATCCTAAAAATACCATGTTATTTTAAAGATGAACTGAGTTACAAGCACAACTGACACTTAAAATGTTGCCTGTGGCTCCAGTACTTTAAAGTATGTAAAATACAGTCTACTTTGACAGGGTCAATCCAAAGAGCAGCCTTCACTTTCCACGATGGCACATGGCAACAACAATATTTTTAAATGGGGGCAAGAAATCAATTTTATAAAGGTTTCTAATCCCCTCCACACACACAAACTGGGGACCCTTGAGATGAGAGTGCTATGAAAGACCTAGATGCATTGTCATTAGTTCTCATTAAAATAAATAATAAGGGAGACAAGTCCTGTAATTGGGGATTTACGATCCTTAGAAGAGGCTCAGTAAATAAACCCAACAGATTACCCCAATATTATTGAATGCTGCCATTTAGATTCTCTTTTGGCAGATCTAATAGGGATATATATCCATTTTATTGAAAGCAGTGGAATGACTAGCATCTAAATCAGAGACAGCACAGATCTGAGCGGGCTAATAAATATCTATCTTCCTGTGCAATGGCAGTAATGCATGCAAGATTTGGAAAGATTTATGCTCAGGTTCAAGGATTATAATATTCCTCCTGAATTAACTAATTTCTGCAATCACTGTAGTGTGAGTGATACACATAGATTTGTAGCCTGCCTGAAGTGCCAATTACCTTCCAATTTCTCCAGAAAATTTATTTGATAATATAACATACTATGGCAGTTTTTACACATCAGCAAAGATGGGAATGGATGTACATTCCATTGTGTTTAGAAACAAATTTTATAAATAAAATAAAACACAGGGGAGGCATCTCCTGGGTTTCTGCAAGCGTACAACAATTGTTTTTCTTTACTTTTTCTCCCAACCCAATAATGCTTACTAGGCTAGTAGATATTTCTTGAATATTATGAGTGGAAATGCACTGTGTACATGTTTCAAGAATTCAGTCTCTGTGTACAGAGAAGAGAGCTAATAATTTTAATTAGTATGCATTTTGCAGTTATACACGCCATGTGGTAAATGTGTACTTTAGGAGACAATCTGAAGGTTGAAATAGATAAGATGGTGGGAGACCTGTAACCAGATGTCTTACAAAAATTATTCCTTTATGTTTTCCCAAATAATATTTGAATGATTGCTTCCATGGGGCTTAAACCTTCTTCAAGTGCTACAGCCCTGTTGCAGGCAAGTGCTAAGTGGGGGAGGAGAGTGGGGAAGGGGTATGGCAACAAAAACACACGAACACAGTGCTGGAGGTAAAGAGGCCACAACTTTATTGAGATTGCAGCTCAGGGAGCAAAGGCATGCATAGGGCACTGATCTGAGCATCGGCTGACCCACCTGCCAAGCCGATGACGCACATGCCCCCTCAGAGCCCTGCTGGGGGGGGCATGGAATGACAGCCATTGGGATGCCATGTGGGTATACACCCCTGTATGAATCATCCCCTGCCACCTGGGAGTGAGGTGGACTGACAGCCCCCAAATGGACATGCACCGGCCATTCCTCACTCCCCAGACCCCTTATGGGCCTGAGGGCCCTGTTCCCCCCAGATCAGTGTCCAATGCCCAATCCGTCACAAGAGCCACAAAATGGCTCACCGCCAACACTCCTAGAGCTGCAAAACCAAACCTCCGCAGGCCTCTCAGAATCCTACGACCAAACATCCAGACCACAGCATCACCAGGCGAGGACCATCGTCATTCCATGATTGTGGCCATCCGACAGCCTCTGACCCATGCATCCTGCTCCTTCGAGGCTGGGCACCATGACCCGCTCAAGACAATCGTCCAAAGGAGGCTCATTCTGAGCCAGGGCCCCCAGAGGAGCCCTCCACACTGGTCCCGAAGAATTGCAGGATGCCCACACAGCCACTGCTAGGATCCACTGTGCTGGCACACTCCTCCAGGTCCTGGTCAACTCACCACCACTGGTCCTGGCAGCCTCCGTCCCCTTCCAGTAAGGCTGCACCAGAACTAGCTCCGCACCTGCAGCAGCTAAAAAAAAGACAGAATCAGAGGGGAGCTTGGGCTCCATCAAAGTAGTTTGGCGCCTTTGGCTACACGACTCCAACCATCAGGCCATCCTGCCAGAGACCACCTCCCCCAAGCAATGGGGGGAGGGCGGACCTGGCCCATAGAAAAGACATGCACCCCAGGGGGGGCTCCTGGATGAAACTCCATGCCCATCCATGGTGACCCCTTCTCTATGCCCAGATGAAGGCAAAAACCCTCAGAACCCCAAAGCCAATCAGCGCCTGTAGGAAAATTCCTTCCTGACCCCAAATAGGCAATCAGCGTTACCCTGGGCACTAGAGAAGGGGCCACCTGACCTAACCCAACACTTCTTGCCCAGAGGCCAGCTAAAGGCAGTGGAGGCCAGTCAATCCCACGCTGGACTTACCTCATACCATGCAAAGTAGTAGCCAGGAGGGTGACCACTGAAGCTAGGCCCCCCAGGACATACACCCAGGAGTGATCCATGCTCCAACCCACGAGAGAGGGAGGGGGCACCCCCTGCCATACCATGTCCAGGGCTGGACCACAGGACCCCCAAGGGGAAACCCACCAAGTGATACCCCAATGTTGGAGGGGCAAGGCTCCATGTTCCCCAGACCAGAACATATTCCCCTCCTCCTGGCCATGCCTGTGAGTGAGGTCTGACCTGGGGGGGGGGAATCCCCTGCCGTTTAAACCAGTCCCCCACCCTTCATGTCATGGGGGGGTCGCACCCACAGAAGACCCAAACATGAAATGCTCAGCCATGGACATCAGCCAGCAGGCTGGCCCGCCATGATTAACCGGGCCCTGACCTGGGCCAAGGCCAAGAGAGCCCGCTGGGGAGGGGGAAACGACCCACCGAGAACCCCCTAATCCCTTCTGGAATCACATCTCCCACCAGTCCCTGGCCCTGCTCAAGTACCAGTACCAGGTAACCCCTATAGATGTTGGGGGAAAGTCAGGCCAGGCTGCGGCTATGGACATCAGCTGAGAAAGACCAGAAACTAGAAGTCACAACCGAGAGGGGCCCACGAGGTGGAAGAAGGAACCAAACCAGGATCTCCCTTGAACTCATGAGGAGGTCACAAATTGTCGCAGTTCACTGGAACCAGGTCTAGGCTTTTACTCTGTCCAGGGGGTGCTTGAAGGACAATTCCTTTTGGGTCCATAGTGCAAACACCAACATACTGCACTAAAACAACTAGTTACGTGACAACAAAGATGAACCTGTGCATAGGGTGCCTGACCCACTCAGGCATGAAGATTGACCTTGGAGGACCTAACATTTCACCAGATACCCCCCATACCCCAGACAACTTGGGATCATCAGCAGCCCATCTTTTATATCAAGACAGATTCAGTATAGAACAGCATTGAACAGAAGGTTACCAAGTGACTAGCTTTGGCAACTGCTATCTCCCTAGAATGATCTAATACAGTTTCTACCCACTGATAGCAATCAAGCTTCTGCAAACTCCACAAAAGGCATTTTATTGCAGCAACCCCACAATTGAAAGAGTAAACAAATTCAGCATGTGCTGCAGGTGAATATTTTACTAGAGGAAACTGGGAACTTGTGAGAATTGCTTGTATTGTTTTGAAACTAACAGATTTTACAGCCCCATAGGAACAAGCACGCCTTGGAAGGGATTTTTGCTTGTTTGCTTGAAACCTACTGCATTGGGAGGATTTGTCTTTAGGCAAAACGGGCTTAAACTGCCCACCTGAGTCACACACAGACTGCACATTTCTCTTTCCTGTACCCTACTCCCCCGAAGTACCTTGGGGAAGGGGAAGGAATATGGGGGGTATAACCTCCCTACCCTTTGTGTGAACTCCCACTTTCTAAGCCTATGTACAAAGGCAGCTGTCATTACAATAAGCTTGCTGGAACTGTGCTATAGATTCCACGTTCAGACCCATCAGACGCAAAAAGGGACTACAATTTTAAGCACTGCAAGCATTTCAGACCCTACTAGAATGCCTACTGCCACTGAATGTTTTTCCTGAAACTGCTGCCACTCTGGCTGACCTGCAAGGCTATATCTGCATCTGAGACCAATGCTAGTCAATTAATACCCCTCAGAAGACAAGCATGGTGAATGCTGCGCCATTCCTTACAAGAGCTTACTATATTGCTCCAACCCACTTTTGGAGAACTCTTTGTTATGCAATCAATAGCAATCTGTAAGCACTCAGAATTCCAGCAATGCCCCCTGACGTTAATTGGATTAGTCAACAAACCTTACCCTCACAGCACTGAAGTGTTTGCACATATTCAGTGTATTACACTGTGAGATAGAAAGGTGACCAATTGCGGCCCTGTAGAATCTGTAAATGTGTGTTGGAGAAACTATAGCCAAGTCTCATGTGAGAGACTGTGACAGTGGGTATAAAAGGAAGTCTACCTCACATAATGCCTCTAAGGCATGGGATCATACCAAGCATAAGATATTGTCTAAGCTGGCAACCATGCAAGTGATTCCCATGCACAGCAGTCCACAATAGCATACAAACTGAGCTGCCAGCATTCTCCTCCTCACTCTGGCTGGCCATTTGGTATTTAACCAACATCTGCTGGATTCAGCCTGTGAAGTTCCTTCTAAAACGTATCTCTATGCTAGGAAAAAAACCAATCGGCTCAAGACTGGTTATCACATACAAGTTCCCAGGAAAACAAGGAAATCACCAGGAGATCATGTGCCAGACTCGCCTCTAAGCCTGCCCCAATTGCACATGGTTAACACCACAACCTGCACAGTGAATGATGATGATGATGACTGTGCTTATATACCACTCTTCTAGAGAGATTAGTGCCTCACCCAGAGCAGTGAACAAGTTAGCATGATTATCATCCCCACAATACAGCTGGGGAGCTGGGGCTGAGAGGAGTGGTTTACCCAAGGCCACCTACTGAGCTCATGGCAGTAGTGGGATTTGAAGCAGTAGGTTGCTGATTCACAGCTGAACCACTTAACCACCGTGCTACAGCAGCCCTCTAGAATGAACCCAACACGCATTGTTGTTACTCCAGACCACCCCCTTTATCATGCCTCCCCCAGGATTATCACTGCCTATGTTCTCCCATGTAGAGGTCTGCCCCATCATCTTGTATTGGCAATAGTAAAATTGGACCTTGGACATCCTGCACGCAAAGCAGGTGCTCTTCCACAAGGCCATTTTCAAGATGTATCCCTATAGAAGCAGGGCTCACCCAACTCAACCGGATCCCCAGAAATGCTGCCATTGAGTTCAGTAGAGCCCATTCCCAAACAAGCAGGAAGCTTGCCACTCTTATATCCCAGCCTCACTCAGGTGGGGGAGGAATATGCCCCTTGAGTGTAACCAAAAAGGAAAAGCGACCTGCTGCAGTCACTCATGCCCCTTGGGAGCAGCTTAGCCAGGCAGCATTGATCACTTTCCACTCACCTTTCTCGTGCTTGAAGGGGAGGGAGATGCTGAATACATGGCTGAAGGGCTTGATGATGTGCTGGGTGCCAGGGATGCGGTGCTGCCCCTCCTCGGAGCTCCCATGGGTGCCCAGTCCTCCTGCAGCCTGACATCCACGATGCTGGCGCTGAGCAGGGGTGGCCAGAGCTGAAACAGGGCTTTGTGCCTGAGAGGGGTGAAGAGGCAACAGCAATGTAAACGAGCGCCAGAAAATCCTCCTGGGGCTGATTTATCCAACCAAGCAGCCACAGGGGGAAGAAAGCAGCTATGGCACAAGCAGACGCCCGACACTCCTTCTGGGAAAGTTTTTCCCAGCCAAGCAGGAGCAGGGCTCTGCACCCGAGAGAGACAAAGAGGCTGCAGAGGCGCAAACAGGCGCCAGACGCTCCTCCCGGAAAAACTTTCCCTCAGAGCCAAGCTACAAGTGATGCCTGACACAGGTTGGACACTTGTCAGATTCCCTCAAGTTTTGATGGGAAATATAGGTGTCCTGGTCTTGCAGCTTGGCTCTCAATTTAATTGAAGTTTACAGAGTGGCAGTCTATGGGAGGGAGAACATGCGGTCAGGAGGGGAGTGTAGGTGTCGGGCTCTTGCCGGACACCCCCATTCCCCTCTGCTGTGTGTGTGTGGGGGGGAGTGTCTGTAAATGTCTATTAAATGGAGAGCCAAGCTGTAAGACCAGGACGCCTACATTTCCCATCAAAACTTAAGGTAAGCTGACAAGTGTCCAACCTGTGTCAGGCGTCACTTGTAACTTGGTTCTCAGCTAGGCAGGGGCAGGTCTCTGCACTCAAGAGGCACGAGGAGGCTACGGTGGTGCAAACAGGCACCAGCCCCTCCTGGGAAAGCTTTCCCTCAGCCCAGCAGGAGCCAAGCTCTGAGAAGGGCAAAAGGCAATGGTGGCACAAATGTGTGCATGCCTGATGCTTCTCTCTTCTCTCGTGGACCTCGCTAGAAGGGGGGATGCTGCTAAACCAAGCTCACACGCCCAAATGAGAGCGAAGAGGCTGTGGGTAGAGGAGATGGTGTCCGCTTGGCCAGAGAAAGGGCTCGCTCGCTGCCGAGGCCTGTTTGGCTCACTTTCCTGGCGGCGCTGCCTCGCACGATCCGCTCGCCGCCGAGGCCTGTGTGGTCTGCGCGGCTTGCCCACCACCAAGGTCTGCATGGCCTGCTAACAGTCGCCATAGCCTGTGGCCCACCTGGCCATCCCTGCACGGCCTGCACACCCCACTGTGGCCCTCATTTCCCATCTGCTCGGCCCTGGCATGTCCTCCTTCCATGCCACCACGAGCCAAGTGCAGGGGGGCAGGGGCCAGCTTCCCAGACCAGGGGCCCGCACCGGATGTGCATGGGTGTGCTCCCCTTGCCCCTGGTCATTCCCTGCCCCTCCACATCATGCCGTCTCCCCACTCACCTCCCCCACATTGCCTACAACCCGGGCCCCCAGTTGAGTCTAGGAGCTATTGTAAGAGTTTGGGCTCTTGCTATTTTTTTTTAAGCCACAAATCTACCACCACCATCTTGTATAGCTGGTCCCATGACTAGTATCATCTCTTGTGCTTTAAAATAATTTTCACAATGAACAGACTACCTGTTACAATAGCTGCCACCAAAAGTAGGCTTCCTTGTGACAAGTTATCACCAGTCCCTCTAATGTCTTCCTTAACTTGTTCCAGGACCCAATATCATTACAATATGCAATTTTTGTGCTTCTATCAGAGGCAGCCAATCACATCAGGGGTAAATTGAATTAGGCAAGAGAGAAAGAGAATGAAAACCATGATGTGGTACTGCCATTTTTATGGTAGTTCTGTTGAATTTCTAATATGTAGTTCCATCTGACGTAACTAGTCCAATTCACTAAAATTTACCTACACCGGTAATCTCTGGGAATGTAACTATTGTTTTTATTACCAAAAACATTTGTGACAGATTATATGGAGGAAATCCCCATATACTTACTTACTTACTTACTTACTTACTTACTTACTATCTCCATCCACAGTGTGCTGGGATGAGATGCTCTCATATTTTCTACTTTCAGCAACTTTTTTGCCTCCCAAAGAACCCCTGCACAAATACCGCAAACCCTCAGCATAGTTCAGAGGATGCTGGGAAGTTTTCTAGGATGCACATACAGTTTATATGGGTTGCTGTCCAGGCCATTTAGGCTACAGGATTGCTCTGCATGAACTGACAATGTACCCCAGAACACACCAAATATATTAAGGATATATGAAGTTTATTAAAGATAGACTTCAGGAAATCTTATCCATCATTAGTGATCTCATCAGGGTTGCAGGTAATTTTGATAAGCTTCTTAAGAGTTGCAAGACTCCCCAGAACAAAGCTTAGAAGCCATGCACTAGACCGTGGGAAATCTGAAGTTGGAAGTATCAACCCATCCTTTGATTGCCATAGATTTGATTACTGAGTGTGATGTAACAACTTATGACTATGGCACTCATAGCTTGCTAGTGTAAGAAACAGAATGCTGGATTAGATGAACCTCTGGTCTGGTGCAGCAGGGATCCTCTTATGTCCTATTAGCTGTAAACCATATATGGTAACCCATCTAAGATATCATGTGCAGAACTAGTTCTAGACTAGATTCTGGCTCTAGATCTCTTATGTAGCCAATTGAACAGATGGTCAACCTAGGCGGGAGTTATGGGAATGGGATAGGAATGGGAATACTTACCTCCTGACATTTCTTACCTTACCTCATGTCTGCCTATTTAAACGGCAAACCATTATCATGTTTGAGGACAATAATTGGATTCTCACCTCTTTTCTCATATGAAAGCCAAACACATTGTGGTTAAATGTCAAAGACTCATAAGGCTCAGGGTTCCTAAATCTGAGCCTTGTGAAAAAGAAATAGTATATAACCAAGTTTCAGAAAATATAATGCTTTGGAAGGATTCCAGAAGTCTTATCTACGTAGTTTTTATCTGAGGGCAAACAAAATACAGAGTGCAGAGTGATGTATCATCTCCAGCTGCTCAGTGGGTAGTTCTGTGAACTGAGATCAATTAAGAGACCACTATAGAGCCAGGTGACATCTTGCCAGCATGCTGAAAAAACAGTTGTGTAACCATTCGCTAAATGATTTTCCTAGTGCAATTGTTGCCCCATTTAACCTCTTGCAAACTTTTTCAAACTGAAACGAAATGTCTTGAAAATAACTCCTCTTATTCTTAGTGATAGCCTGCCACTGCTGGGACTGTTCGGGGTGAAAGTAGTTGTAGGTCACCATATCTGAAAGGCCATGACATGTTAGCTCTGCACAGAAGGGAAGTACCCTGTTGTTGGTTGTAGGTAAAGATCCCAGGAAGAGCAGAAAAAATTAAAATTGATGAAAAGATATGGTTCATGTGATTCATGAAAGTCACTACTGAAGAGAGAGGTTACATTTGGGAAATGGGAGAGATGGGGTTTTACATTAAAAGTCATCCTTTAGGCTAAAGAAGCAAGGTCTCATTCTCTCTTCATCAATCTGATTTGATAGCATTCCCCCTACATTGGCCTAGATATTGATACACACACTATTTTTTTAGTAAATTTGAGTTTTCAGCTTTTGTGTCCATCATGTAGTACAATGGTATGCAGGAAATGAACCTGATTGTGTGAACAGGACTAGGCTCAGATGGTGTGATGAAAGTCATTGACATCATGGTGGAATCTCTCTGAAGATTTTCTGTCAGTGTTCTTAATTCTTAAGGGGAAGTGGTACTTTAGAAGAAAAATGGCAGGTACAACTACTAGTATTAAAGACAATATTTATATTTTAGATTTGTACTGAATTTGTAACCAATCATATGGTGCACTTCTGGTCTACTATATGTCATCATTCAATAAGGCTTTCTCTGGCATAGATAGGAGCTGTCCCAGAGTACTCTGCTTTGCACATTTCTTAGCAGAGACCTACAGCAAACCTGTCAGGATATAATATGATTCTCAAGCACAGTTCTATTACTGTGTAGATGAGGGCAAAGTCTGACCAGAAGAGATTACTACTCACTGTGCAGTACTAGCAGAGGGATGCTTAGACTGTAAAGCAGAGAACAACAAAGAAGCTTGCTTATCCTCTGAGCATCTCTTGCTACAGTAAAGTTGGTTAGTCTTAAAGGTGCTACTGGACTCTTTTCTCTTTTGCTACTACAGACTAACACAGCTAACTCCTCTGGATCTCTTACTGCAGAAATATGTGGTGTGTGATTTTGATCTAAGGGCACAACTTCAGAAGTGCTCAGTCTGGTGACAAGGTAGACAATGACTGCATGTATTAAGAAGAGTATCCAAGAATTGTGAGACTTTACTAACCCTACAATGACTTTTGCAGGGTTTTTTGACCAGCAATGTCTAATCTTTTGAATTCACTGAAAATAAGATCTCAGCAACACAGCAATCCTATCTTTGTGTAATGTTAGCAGCTAGGTGGGGCGGGGGGAATGCTACTACATTCTGCTGCACTAGCACAAGCACAATATTATATTATACCACCACACTGGCAGAATGCTGGTAGTATAAGGGGCAGTGTTTACAAAGTCTGTTTTCTTGAGGAAAGAGAGCAATGGAGACAGGTGGTATTTTTGTAATACATGTGTGTTTACTCATACTTAAATGCACGGCTTTTTTCTGGTTGTACTCATGATGTTTACTGCATTGGGATCCAAAGCCTGACAGTCAAAAGAGATACCAATACTGAGGAAAGAGGTGCCTCCACTGTGTACTAGCATGTACCACCAAAAAAGCCCTGCATTTAAGTACAGTAGAACAGAAAAATCTCAACACAAACTGTTAGTCTCTGTAAAGTTTCTCAAACCAACAGCATACCTTTGGAGCTCTTCAAAGCACCTTCTTGCCAGTCAGCTGTAAATTACATCTTGTTTCTCCTTTGTGTCCTACACTGAAAATGCTAAACTGTTTCTTTTCATCACTCATCCAAGTGAGTGAACTGTGTCCAGCACTTAGTTATAGCAAGCCATCAATTTTCTTTGAGGCTTTTGGGGCCTCTTGCTATTATAGAAAGCAGATGTCCAAAGGTTACAATAATACTATAAAGGTTACTACAATAAGAGTTTGTAAAATTAAGATCAGGATGGAGAATAGTGAATACTTTTATTTTACACTGTTTAAGGATTCAAAATCACAAAATAAAGTCTTTTGCACTCAGCTGAGGACAGATATAAGAAGTTGTATTCTCCCACTTACAGTATTGATTTTTGTTCTGTTTACAAATTCTGTGGAACCTTGAAACATACATCTCTCTACACAATCAGTATTACTTTATGGAATGTAGAACTGGTTGCTTACAAACTTTGTTGGCCTTTTTTTTAAAAAAAAAAGATAACTCCAATGAAGAGAAATCTATCAGTGGCGGTATCAGACAAACGGAACCTCTTCCATGTTCAAATGAAGTATAACTCTAGTTACCATATTCTGGCAACAAGCAAGAAGTGGTTACTGCAATCAAGTGATACTTAGGAGTTTCTCAGAGGCCACTGACTGGCCACTTCAACCTAGAATACTGGTCTTTATAGTCTTTTGATCTGTAATCTAACTAGAGAATTTTGAATATAAAGGGGTCCTGCCTTGGCTAGTCTGTTGATCAAATCCTTCAACCACTTTATCATAGCACCAAAGGAATGTCCATGTTCCACATCACTGGAAGGGTGGGGGGTGGAACAGAAACTTCCTATCATAACTGTTGTCAAATATGAAATCTCTGTTTTAAAAACCAGGTTTTTTCATAGCTTTTCTAGAGCTCTACAGAGTTAGACAAGTATTGCTCTCTTTTGCCATCTGCCTGTCTGTTTCTGGACTAATACGGGATCCCATTAGGAGTCCAGCTAGTACATAGGGGGCTCAGCAGGCCACTTTTGTTCACAGTATTGTGTTAGCAGATTGAAATAAAAAAATTAAAGGAGGGCATTTGTTATCCCAATGCTCCTGTGTTCCACAGTGCTGTATTCACTGTCGAGAGTCATTTAAATAGAATAATTATACTGCTGTCTGAAAGCAGAGGGGTTCCTGGCTTCCCTGATGTTTGGATAATGGCAGAAAGCCAATGAAGCATTCAGAATGAGAGATAGCCCGTCTGCCCATCCTTCTGTACGACTGCAGTCTGCTAGCTTGTGATCTCTGCCAAGTGAATTCATTCAATTCTGTTTATTTTACTCCAGGAAATGTTTGGTCACCCCAACCAATCCAGGGTATATATTCTGGAGAAACGTGGCTTCCTGGTGCCTTTCTTTTCATCCTCTTGTAGAGCAAGGAAAGTAGACTACAAGGAGCCCCCATTTTAATAAAGTTGGAGAAATGTACCCACAAAGTAATTTGATTTAACAAGTAGGGTCCTCTAGCATTTTCCATCAGCAGTAGTTACCATGGAAAGCAGCAACAGACATTTGATCATCTGATGAGGTTTAAACCTGGAACAGAGTTGTCAAAACTCCCTCCATGAAGGCAGCCAAACTTAAAAAAATAAATTAAGTTCCATGAGCTCTAGCATAATTCTAGGCCCCTGTACTGGTGTTGCTTCAAAGCTCTCTATTTGATTTTTCCATGTAATCAAATCAGATCTATGTTTTTTCATTTGGAATCAATTCATGATTTTGTCTAACTTGAATTTAACATCAGCCAGGGCACACTTGATCACCTCTATTTTCCCCTTTATCTTCATTATGATTGTCTTGATTCTCCCTGTTGATTCTTTTGGGGGCCCCACCTCAAAATAGGGAGGGAGAAAGAGCCTGTCTGCCTGCCTGCCCAGCCAGTTGCAGCACAGGGCTTGGCCAGGCACCTTCCTCTCCACATGGTGTGGGGCTTGGCCGAACTGGGTGAGTGCTTCCTTCCCTGTACCATGGAGCTTGCTCAGGCTGCGAGCTTGCAACCTATGGCTGATTGCCTCCCTCCATGTGCCCCCTTCCACTCTAGCCCCCAGAGTTAAGCCACTGCAACTCTGCAACAGCAAGGTCTTTAGGACAATGGTGGAGGTAGCTGGCTGTAGGATGATGGGGTGTCTCAGTGCCCCCCACCCACAGCAAAGCCCAGGGCAGCTTTACCAGATGCCCCCAGCTAAGACTGCCCCTACTCCTGTTTTCTTTCTTCATAATTTGGAATTCTCAGCCCTTAAACTGTTCATTGATTTTGATGTGGTTTTACATTATTGTGTTTTTTCCACTAGGAAAACTTTTTTCAAGTCACCTTGCAACAGAGATCCATAGAAAAAGCCTTGGTGAACAGATTTGCTATATGTGGAACTATTCTACTGCAATAGGCAGTGCCAGATCAAGACATACTGAGGACCTAAACTATGTCAGGTTTAAGAAGCAAAAAATGGTAATTTAGTAATTTTAAATGGGGATGCCTTAAAAGGCCACAATCTTGGGCTCTAAGCAGTAGTTTACTGAACTTGTGCATAAACCTGTCTCTGACAATAGGTTGTATATATAGCATAGAAGTTAAATACATGCTGATAACAACATTTCATATGGATCTCCACAATAAAATGTCTTGGAAGAGCTGGCACATGTTAAATAAAGGAATCATAGTCGGCAAATGTTCCTAGTGATTGGGTCTGCAGATAGATGATGGAAAGATGTAGAAAGGAAGGAAGAAAAACTTTGCTATAATACAAACAGATGCAGACCACTGAATAGGTATCAGATGCCTAAAGTCCTTTCCAAGTCCTAACACTAAACTTAAGTGCTCTTCGTTTTTCAGTTTTAGTGTTGATATGTCAGTGCTTAAACCTACAGCAATATAAAAATGTATTACTTGTCTACCGAAATAATTTGTTTTCAGCATTCTCAATTCCAGGAATGTGAGAAATACCATCTGCCTTTAAACTATTTAATGGATTTTCCTCAATTGGACTCACCTCCGTAGATCACAACTTAGATGTAAGTGATCGAAAGTGTACATAATACATGAATTCCTCTGGTTTCCTTTCTGGGAGTACCATACAGAGAGCATCCTTGTGTCCATATTCCATCATTATGTAGCCTGGAAGGAGCAAAAGATGGTAATTTATAGCCATCAGTTTTGTTTTGGCCCTGGATGCAAAATTATCAGAAGCATTTTATACCCACTTTTCCTTTCTTTTGTCACAATAAGGTGTAAAAAGGGGGACTGATCATTATATTAACTCATGCATATCATGTATAATTAAAATAAGCGCTAGATTTATTGAGATTCATTCACGATGCTGCTGGTGTTTCCGAGGGGGAGGAGCATTTAATTCTCAGACTGCAAATCTTACCTGTTCCTTCCCCTATAAACATCAGAATTTTAAAAAATGCTGAATCCAAAGTTAGGCAACAACACGACTCCCTTCTCTCAAGCAAGAAGCAATTGCTTATCCCTTGTGTTTATCTAGGGTTCTTTTTCCTTTCTCCTTTCTAATTGGGCAAGATAAGCCAATACTTCAAGACACTCTAGTTTCCCCATTTGTTGGGAAAGTTGTGTGTTTGAGAGTGAGGCCTCTAACCACACCTTGCAGCCAGGTGTTAAATATCATCAGGTCCCATGCACTGTCAATTTTACAGTGTCCACCACCAATTCCACGCACATATCTTTCCACAGTTCCACTGTTCGTTTCTATTGCTAACTTATTTTTCATGCATCCTTATTGCTCCTCAATGTTATTCTAAATTTTATTATAAGCTTCCTTGAGTACTTTTTGTAGAATGGAGAGAGATAAACTTTATACATAAATTAAATTAAAGGCAGGGCTTTTTCTTTGAGTTTGAGTTTGAGGGAACAATAGAAACTGTTACACAATTAAAAATATACATTGACCTTTTAAATTTATATATATATAAAATTTAACACAAAAATTGCATCTGAGCATTCTTTGAAGAGAGTCTCTGGTGGCACAAAAGAGGGAAAGTGACAAACAGAGCCACAGACTGGGAGGAAGAGGAATGGCTTTGCTGGAGAACATTTGAGTGGGTTATACTTTTTTTTCCATTGTAGACTGCTTCAAATAAAAAATTCTGTTTGTTCTGTCCCTGTGAACACACTATTGGATGTTGTTTGAAATTTAAAAAAATCAGGGATGTGAGAACAAAATAAATAAAGCAAGCTAAACCAACACAAGAGCTATGAAGAAGATAACAACTGTGAGAATCAAAATACCTGTAGAGCAAGTTAGCAGGGTTCAAAAGTCTCACCTTTGGCGAGGCCAAAATGTAGACAAACTGCATCACATGTTCAGCTATAAGCAGTAAAATACAACTTGGTGACCTATTGGGGGAAATGAGCCACCCAGCAGGGAATACTTACCATCTCTGCACTCTTTTAGTGCTCAAGTTCAACTTGCATTGATTTCATGTTTCAATATGAGTGGTGTTTAATTTGCATCTATTAAGAAAAGATACAACTCCACAAGTTTATACACACACACAACACACACACACATGCTATAAAAAGGGGAGTAGCCAGTATTATGGAGATCTCTGACATCTTACCTGAGAGCAAAGTTTTTTTTTCTTTTCCCCCCTTCTTGTTATGAGGTGGGTATTGCTTTGGTGAGCAGCTGGTGGTTGATTTATAGAGTTATTGTTTTACTTACTCTGTTTTAATAATTCTTCTGTCATGCATACTTCTTTACTATTTTTTTACAAATATTTTGTTCATAATAAGCTTCTCATGTGATATTTTACATCTGCTACATGATAAGGGAAATGGGCTTTGTGGATTGGATATACTATTTTCTGGGTTTATGTTCAATATGATACCATGGAATATTAAGAGCTTGATGGACACTTCTAAGTGCAAGAGGTTATTTCTAAACTGAAAACTCTGGATGCTGATATGGCTTTTTTACAAGAAACTCATACAATGACAAATGAAAAAAAGTTGTGTAGAGATTCAGTTGGAGAGGTATATGTTACAGATATGTCTATGAAATCTAAGGGTGCTGCTATATTGATACATAAACATGTCTATTTTCAGGTTCAAGAAGTAATAACAGACCCAAAAGATTGTTTCATTGTTTTGTTAGTTGAAAGCTCTGATTCTATTATAGTTATGATGATTAATGTGTAGGGCCCAAAAGTGGATTCTCCAGATATGTTTGTGTCATCAGTGTTTCAGCAACTCAGTAAATCTTTACATATGATTGTTTGTTGGTGGGGGGAGATTTTAATGAAATACTAGATCAAAGTACACCACTGTGTAAATAAGTGGTGAGATCTACACTTAAATCTTATATGGCTGAATTAGATTTGATTGATCCTTGGCATACGTTACACTCAAAGGACAGAGGTTATACTTTTGTTTCTTTTCTGCATCATAATAGTTTTTGACTAGATTATTTAGCTTCAGCTGCATTGAGGTCTCAGATTACAGCCTGCAATAGAGATGTAATTATTATTTCTCATCCTGCCCCCATTTCATTAGTCCTCTGGTTTTCAGATTGGGTTAGACCACCCAGTTTATGACGTCTTAATGTTTCTCTTCTCAGTGATGAAACTTTTAAAACATAGATGATAGCTGAGCTTTCAGAGTATTTTACTAACCAAGGAACTGCTAGTACTTGTGCAAATAACGGAAGTGCGGGAAGCTTCCTGACCTCTTCAGGCTGTTGCACAGGGTGGGGGCCACAGTAGAGACGGCACGTGTATGGCAAACTATCTATCTTGTCCTTTTCAGGTTGGCACCTTCAGAAGGTGCTCAGATGAATGAAGTCCTTTATGACTCTTCATGGAAATATTTTGTTACTTATGAATATTTTGGGTATCTATTAAAGGACAGTTGCTCTGTTCGGATTATATTTCTGGAATAGATTTAATTTGTTCCCCAGTCTTTTCTTGTTACCTTTAAGTGTATTAGCTGTAGGCTTATTTTACCTTTTTATGGATGAATGCTAGAGAAATAAACCAATACTAAAGTTGTTTTAGATACATAAGTAGCCAGGTTGGTCTGCAGTAGAACAGCAGGATTTGAGTCCAGTGGCACCTTAGAGACGAACAAGATTTTCAGGGTGTAAGCTTTCAACCTGTGTCTGAAGAATGGAGTGCTGACTCTTGAAAGCTTACACCCTGAAAATCTTGTCAGTCTCTGTATCACTGGATTCAAATCCTGCAGAAATCCTGCTGATATTAGGAGTGGAGAAGATGGCAATGCCTGTCCTCCACCTTAACCCACCTGGTATTAGTGGCAGAGCAGGTGACAATGCCCACCCCCACCTTAACCCAGCTGGTATAAGGAGCAGAGCAGGTGGCAATGCCCACCCCCTGCCTTAACCCTGCTGGTATTAGGAGCGGAGCAGGTGGCAATGCTCACCTCCTGCCTTCACCCAGCTGGTATTAGGAATGGAGCAAATGGCAATGCCCACCCCCATCTTAACACAGCTGGGATCAGGAGTGGAGCAGGTGGAAATGCCCACTTTCACCTTAACCTAGCTGGTATTAGGAGCAGAGCAGGTGGCAATGCCTGCCCCCCCTTGGAACCAGTTGGAATCAGGAGCAGAGCAGTTGGCAATGCCTGCCCCCCGCCTTAGCCCAGCTGGTATTAGGCACGGAGCAGGTGGCAATACCCACCCCACCTTAATCCATCTGGTAAAAGGAGCAGAGCAGATGGCGATACCTACCCCTTGTCTTAACCCAGCTGATATTAGGAGTGGGGGAGGTGGCAAAGCCCACTCCCATTCAGCCAGCTGGGATCAGGAGTGGAGCAGTTGGCAATGCCCGTCCTCCACCTTAACCCAGCTGGTATTAGTGGCAGAGCAGGTGGCAATGCCCACCCCCTACCTTAACCCAACTGGTATAAGGAGCGGAGTAGGTGGAATTTCCCCTCCCACCGTAACACAGCTGTTATTAGGAGCAGACAGGAGAGAGCAAACAGCCCCCCCCCCGAGGCATACAACCAACAATAATAGCCAAAATTATCAAAACTAATATCTAATGTATATGGAAAGTGCCCAAAGTGCCTCAAGAGTCAAACTCCACACACTTTTACAATATTCAATGGTGGGAACACAATAAGTACATAGAAAATATCCAGTATATGTCTAAACCCATTCAAGAATATATGTACATAAACGTTGACAGTATTCTATGGTGAGAATACAATTGGCACATGAGAACTATCCAGTGTTTATAATTCCATAGTGGCTTTGTACATATCCAGCTGTTAACAAACAATTCATAGAACTATAGAAGCCTGCAAAGATGCAGTAGGTGCAGGACACAGATGTTCAGTCCAAACAACCATGCCTACGGGTTTCACCAGCATGTCAAAAGTCCATCCCGTTTCGCATACATAGCTTCTTCATAGCCAATTTAATAATATTTTAACCAGCCAATTTCATACCACCATCTGAGATAAACGTATTAGCATCTCTTTACCCAGCTGGGAACAGGAGCCGATCAGATGGCAATGCCTGCCCTCCTTCACCCAACTGGGATCAGGAGTGGAGCAGGTGGCAATGCCCATCTCCCATCTTAACCCAGCTGGTATTAGGAGTGGAGCAGTAGCAATGCCCTCCCCTGCCTTAACCCACCTCGTATTAGTGGCGGAGCAGGTGGCAATGCCCACCTCGCACCTTCACCTGGCTGGGATCAGGCACAGAGCAGGAGGCAATGCCCTTCTTCCCTTCACCCAGCCAGAATAAGGAGCAGGTTACTACAACCAAAATGGAAGGCAAAGTAGTATGAAGCTGGATTGTATCAAATTATTGTATAAATTTTTATAAAGGTTTCAGTATATATAAAGTGCAAAGTGCTCAGTGAACATACAAATTACAAATCCAATACAGTTTCACACAATTCATCCAATGCGTCCAAACAGTCCAACTGGTACAGACTACATTAATAAGTTGTTATTTTCGTTGTTTGTGTAGACCATCCTCCAAATTGAAAGGAACTGCAAGTCGTCCTCCCGAAGCAGCCTATGGGTCTACGCCAGCTGTTTTTCAATTCCCATTTCACAAAAATCGCTTCCTTACAGGCATGATGTTATGATGGTCTCACAGTACTCAATCACTCCAACCAGTTGCTGCGGTCCAACAGAACAATGCAGCAATGCCTGCCCCCCCCCTCAACATGCCAGAGTCAGGAGCAGAGCAGGTGGCAATGCCCGTACCCCGTTCACCCAACTGGGATCAGGAGCAGAGCAGGTAGTAAAGCCTGAAACCTTCACCTGTCAGAATCAGGCACGGAGCAGGAGGCAATGCCTGTTTCCCCCTTCACCCCACGGGAAGCAGGTGGCAATGCCCACCCCCCTTCATCCAGCTGGGATCAGGCTCAGAGCAGGCAGCAATGCCCACCACCCCTTCACATGGCCGAGATCAGTCAGATCAGGCATGGAGCAGATGACAATGCCCACCCCCCTTCTTCACCAGCTAGAATCAGTGACGGAGGAGAAGCGAATGCCAGCCTGCCCACCCTCCCCTTTCTACAGCCCGTTGTATTTTTTTCCCCACAACAGGCTTTGTTGCTAGTAAAGTAATAATTTTAATTTCATTTTGTGAAGCTTCTCTATGTTTTAAGTGGTTATGGTTATTTGAAACTGGCTTTTTGTTAATCACCTGTTGAGCTCATGTAAGCCAAAAGACAGTGTCAATATTTTAAATAGATAATCAGTATGATTTACTTACTTACTTACTTACTTACTTACTTACTTACTTACTTACTTACTTACTTACTTACTTACTTACTTACTTACTTAGATTTTTAGTCCGCCCTCCCCGCCAGGCAGGCTCAGGGTGGAGTACAACATTTCAATTTACATAAATAATAGTTAAAAACAGATAAAACTTTATACAAATGACATTAAAACAACTTTATACAATACAGCTTCTCTTCAGATGGTGACGATAAAATACTGCTTTTCAAGCCCTGGCTCATATGTGGGGTGGTGGACAGATCTTTAGTGTGGCCAGTGGGGGCCCAACCTAGCCTCCACCATATGCCTGGCAGAACATCTCTGTCTTAGAGGCCTGGCAGAAAGATAACAAATCCCACCGGGCCCTGGTTTCCTCAGACAGAGAGTTCTACCAGGTTGGTGCTAGGATCAAAACGGCCCTGGTTCTGGTCGAGGCCAGGCGGGCTTCCCTTGGGCCAGGGACCACCAACAGTTGTTTATTTGTTAAACAAAGCATCCTCTGGGGTACATATGGGGAGAGGCGGTCCTGCAGATATGCTGGGCCCAGGCTGCATAGGGCTTTATAGGTCAACATCAAAACCTTGAACCAGACCCGGTACTCAACTGGTAACCAGTGCAGCTGGCATAGTATAGGTGTTATATGTTCCCTAATCGAGACCCTTGCAATTACTCGCGCAGCTCCATTTTGGACCAGCTGTAGCCTCCAGATCAAGCCCAGGGGAAGCCCTGCATAGAGTGAGTTGCAGTAGTCTAATCTAGAGGTGACCGTTGCTTGGATCACTGCAATTAAGTCATGGGTTGATAGGTAGGGGACAAGCTGCTGGGCCTGTCTTAGATAGAAAAATGAAGACTGGGCAACCACTGCGACCTGTGCCTATTTAGTTCTACATAATACTGTTCTACATAATACCATTCATTCCATTCCACTATTGATGAAAGTTCAGCAAAAGTATGCCATAGTTTTTCATTGTATAGTCATGTGCTAATTATCTAATAATATTTTAAAAGTACAGAAAGATAACATTAATTGTTACTTATTTAAAATCCAAAATTCAATTGATACTGCACTATTTTTAATTAGATCCTACCCTAAAATTAATATATAATTATGCTCTCATTTACAATCTTCCTTTCTCCACAAAAGACCACAGAATTGGACTACAATAAGATACTACCAATTTAATGCTATTTCTTAATCACACTAGCATCTAATTTGCAATCTTGAGCTCATTGAAGTACTCAAAATGTATCTCCTTTCTAAAGTATTAATAAAAGGAGCAATCATGCATTTATTGACTATATAATTCCTGAGTTAATTATGCAGCAGCTTGAGGTATGTGTTCTGTACTTAGTGAGCAAACACAGATCTTTGTAGAGTCCACTGGATGTAAAATTAACATTAGTAGAGCTTCCTCATTAGAGCAAAGTATATATAACTTGATACCCTTTAATCCAAAACATCTCAAAGCCATTTGCCGACTTAAGGAAACAGCAGACCTGCAAACGATACATTTCAGAGCAGTGCGACTATTTTGCCAACTATCTGCTATGAAGAATGTAAAAGGAAGTTTAGTCTTCCATATCACTTGGCCATTGCTACTGCAGGATACTGATTAAGTGATATAGCAAAAAAATGATCTTTTAAAAAACAAAAACAAAAAAACAACCCAGTGGTGCTCGGCTTTTCCCCGCCCATCATGCCGCCTTTTTTGAAGAGATGTGATCATCTGATGGCGCCAGAGAGATGGTGTTCGGGCGGTAATGTGGACAGACAGTGGGAGATTGTGTGATAATACATGAAGCAATCAATCCACGAGAAAAGCGGAAAGTAAGGTGGTGTGGATTCAGCCATGGATGGCCATTCAGAAAGGGAAGCAGAATGAGAGATAGAGAAAAAAGATACTCTGCCTGTCTTGACAAGAAAGTTCAGCAGTTTCAGTGTCAGGAGTGCTGAAAGAAGATTCTGGAGCAGAACCATCTATATGAATAAAGTGCTTAGCATGCACCTGGATTTAACCAAAGCAGTACTATCTGCTGAAATCTGTGCAGCAGTGGCATCAGGCTGAAGGACCTGGCTGCCCATTGGTAAAATTTGGGTTGCACCATGACTGGTGAAACTTTAGAATCTGAGACCCTGTTGATGAAAAAGACCAAATCTCTCATGTGTCACTGGCTGATTCAAACCTACTACTGTAAGGGGATACTAGTAAGGGGTACCTAGGTGATATAAGGGAGAAGGGACGTGTACCATTGGAGATGACTGAATTAACTTGGCTGAGGGCCATGACCCAGACTTCATGGCAATGGCCAAGGTGTGGGGGAATGGCCCTTCCTGGACTCTTGACTGAATTCCAGGAAAAGCTATGGGGGCATGGGAAGGCAACACTCCCATGAATAATGTTAATACTTTATTGAACCAAAGTTTTTCCTGGGTTATTAAAACAGGCAGTTATTCAAGCTTTCTTGGAAAAGTCTTCCTGGAGAAGATGATTGACAAGATGGTAGCAGAGCAACTTCAGGACTTTCAAGACAGCACATCTACCCTTGACCCTTTTCAATCTGCCTTTAAGCCTGGCTATGACACCGAAACAGCACTAGTTGCCCTGGTCAAGTATCTCCACTTAAATACCGACATGGGCTTTGCCTCTCATCTGTTGTTATTTAGATCTTTCAGTGACCTTTGACATGACAGTCCACTCAATATTATTGAAGTATCTAGAGCAGGAAGTTGAATTAAGAGGACGTGTATTAGAAACATTTAATATTTTCTTGCTGATTGTGTTTAGAGTGTGGCAGTTGTGGAGTATGAATTAGCAAGATAAGATCTTTTCTACTAAATGATACAAGGTTCTGTATTGTCCTCAGCGCTTTTTAAACATCTATGTAAAACATTCCATGGAGATTGTATTTTGGAGCAGGGGGTCATGATGATACTCAACAATATATCTCTTTGCCGAAGCCATCACTGATGTTCTAAGATGATTGATCAAGTGGTTGAGAGAAGAAATAGAAGCTGATCTAAACAAGACAGTGGTGAGGCTGGCCATCAATGCCAAAGTTCTGTAGGGTATAGTGCACCTTCCCTTTGATAGGATGTAATTATTTTTGTGTGACTCTATTAAGAGTTTGGGAGTTTTGTTATATCCTTCAGCTCTAATGAAGAGATAAATTAATGCAGGGGGCAAAGGCAATTTCTACAACTTGTATTTGGGACCAAAATTAGCCCCCACACACACATACACACACCATTTTGACTTAGATAATCTCACCATGCTTATTTGTGCTATGAGGCTAGATTACTGTAATGTGCATAGTGCTGCCCTTGAAGATTATGTGGAAATTTCCGTTAGCACAAAATGCTGAGGCTCATTTAATTGCATGTTATTGCATTGGGTGCTTTGTTTTCAGATGCTATTGAAGGTATGTACAGGTTATGACCAAAAAACCTGTCATGGCCTAGGAGCCACATATATTCAGGATTGCCTCTCCATTTATATTTCTAGGTGACATTCATCAGATCAAGGTCTACTTAGAGTGCCATCATACAGGCAGATTAAATCAGTATTTGCTTCTCCAGAGCTTTTTCGGTAGTGGCTCCTCTGTGGTGGAATAGCCTTTCAAATTTTCAGGCCTTCCAATAGATAAAGGTGTCCCAGTCATGTGAAGTTGTTTTTTAATCTGTGTTATACATAGACCTACCCTGACTTGGATGGTCCAGGCTAGCCCAATCTTGTCAGAGCTTAGAAGCAGGACCAGCCCTGGTTAGCACTTGGAAAGGAGATCACCAAGGAAGTTCAAGGTTGTTACCCAGAGGCAGCCAATGGCAAACCACCACTGTTTGTCCCCCATTTTGAAAAGGCTATGGGGTCACCATAAGTTAGCTGCAACAAGACAATTCTTTCTGCTATACATAGGCCTCTGATCAACTGCCTGTTGCTGCTTGGTGCATAGAGAGAACAATGCAGGAGTTCTGTTGTGCCCATCACTTTAAGTCATGTAACTCAAAGTAATGCCATGTGTCTCCACAATGCTCTAGAAATCCCCCAAATCTAGTCCCATCTCCAAAGCTTCTGGGGATTGCCAGGTGGTAGGGTTGCCAGGCCCCCTCGATCTCCCAGCGGGAGATTGGGCCTGGCTCTTACCTGGAGGGGGGGTGCGCGCGCAGAGCGCGCACACGAGCACTCCTGCAAGCGTGATGATGTCAGTGACTTCACCACGCAGCCTGTTTGGGCACGGATCGGGCCCGTTGTGGGCCCCTGTGGAGCACAGGAGTGTTCCTGCTCTTTGCAGGGGCCCACAACGGGCCCAATCCACGCCCAAAGGGGTCCAATCCGTGCCCATTTTGGCGCAGATCGGGTCCGTTTTGCCATGGATCGGGCCCATTTTAGGCCCTTGTGGAGTGCGGGAGCATTCCTGCTCTCCGCAGGGGCCCACAACGGGCCCGATCCGTGCCAAAACAGGCCCGATCCACGCCAAAACGGACCTGATCTGCGCCAAAATGGGCGCGGATTGGGCCTGTTGTGGGCCCCTGCGGAGCGCAGGAATGCTCCCGTGCTCCACAGGGACCCCGATCCAGGCCAAAACAGGCCTGATCCTGGTGGTTGCTGTGTGCGGGGGTGCACAGCACTGCAGGGGGGCGCGCATGGAAGGTGCGCCCCCCCCCGCTGGCCAGGTAGGGAGGGGCAGGGGTGGCAGGATGGGGGCGGGGGATCCCCCGCCCCCACCGGGGGTCTGGCAGCCCTACCAGGTGGCAACCCAAGTTATGCAAAGCCTTTTGATTGTTTTATTTAGTTGTCTTCTTAAAACCTTGTAACTTGTGTTGTACCCAAATTATGTGTGTCTGGTTATCTTATCCAATTAAGAGAAATGAATACACACAGAGAATGAAGTCTAATGAAGGATGTTGTAAAGAAAAGCCAGATATATTTGCAAATATAGGACACACTACTATTAGATGAGCTCTGAGTGTGTCACCAGAACAAAGGAGTATATGGTATTTTAAAGGTACATTACATCACATTGGAGAAACGAAAGGTCACACTTAAGGCAAAGCATCTGACTTCTTTCACATCTTTGGATTGGCTATTGTCTGTTTTTCAAACTTAGTCTCACGACAGAACATCTGCAATTTTATCCCTGTTCATACCTTCTTCTTATCAGCTTCCCCATATATGGTCATTCTACCCTCACTCTTTCTTATCTCTGTTTCTGCAGATAGGTCTAAGAAATGTCCATTTATCTATACTTCCCGAAGGCCAAAAGTTCTCCTTTTCCGGTGTGCAGCCAGAAAGGCCCAAGGAGCCAGAGGGGCCCAGGCAGGGACCAGTTACTTTAAAACATGCACAAAGAATATATTTCATGTCCCTTTTTCTATACTAGTGTGATTTCATGATTGATCTGACGTCACTACTAAAATTTGCTAATCTCACACTTGCCTTTAGTCCTTTTAAGGAGGAAGGTTGGCTAAAAGGATCTTAAATAACATTAAAATAAAGCAAGATTTTGCTGCCCAAGACATTGGGTAAAGACGGAAAAGCCAAAAGTATTTAATTTAACATGTATGAATTTGTCCTTCTTAACAAAGTACTTGTTCTAAATAACTTACAGCAAGGGTCCCCAAACTTTTTGATCATGTGGGTGCCTTTGGTATTCTGACAAAGGGAAGTGGGTAGGGTTGCCAGGTGTCGTCCCCCCCCCCAGGTGGGCCTCGATCTTGGCTGATTCAGCCCCAATTTAGGCTGATTCAGCCTGAATCAAGCCGCTGGGAAGCATGGGAGCACTGCTGAACTCTGCAGCAACCCAGGTAAGTAGGGGTAGGGGTAGGGGTAGGGGTAGGGGTAGGGGTAGGGGTAGGGGTAGGGGTAGGGGTAGGGGTAGGGGTAGGGATTCCCTGCCCCAAGCAGGGGACAGGCAACCCTAGTTGTGGGTGCAACTAAAAAATGACTGCCAGAAAATGTCAGAGAATGAGATCATGCCTAACCCTAACAGTAACTCTTCAACAGTTCAGGTGGAAGCTCTGTTTAACAGAATGCCTTTTAAAATGAACATATTGTTTAAAAATATTTTCTTGCATACACTCAGCTTACCTTTATTCACACAGTAAAGAACCTTGTGCAGTGGTGGCACCTGCTACCAAAGCAATTTTTTAAAAGTCTGCACAGCTGATCAGATCTTCAGTGGCCAACCAGAAGCCACTAGGCAAAAGCCCCACCTGGCCCTGGTCACTTTCTAAAAATACTTGGCAGGTAACAAGAAAGTGTTGGCAGGTCCCATGGCATTCAGGGGCACCACCTCTCACAGTGTTGCCCTCTTCTGTGCATTATTACTGTGCTTTTTTAGAGCACAGAGCAGTCATTTCCCAGTGGGCCTGAGAAATGTATAACCAAATGGGCCTACACATGAAGAATGAATAAGGCCTCTGCCGGAACACAATACAGTAAGACTGATATTAACTGAATGCTTTGAATGGAGTATCCAGTGCATTAGGAACTGTGTTTCCTTCAGGCGTAGCAGCATAAACTGTTCAGTTGCTTCCAGAGCAAAGGTTCTGAGCATTTTCAATGACAAGGAAAATACTTTGCACATAGAAAATCTCTGACATTTCCAGTTTAAAGGATCTAAAGTATCAGGTATGAGTAGACCACTGCCTGAAACCTTGCAGAGCTGCTGCCCAATGGAGCAAACAGCCCTGGATCATATGGACCAACAATCTGACTCAGAACAACACAGATTCATATAGCTTAGGACATGGAGTTGATTACACAAATGCCTGCATTTTCTCATGTATTCTCAAGGTTAAAACTGATCTTGGATAGTAGTTAATTTTTTCACCTAGAAGTTCTCAGGAAGAATCACCACTTGCCAATATACAATAATCTTCTTATGAAAAATCAGTGACAGGGTAATTAGTAGGTTTGCCATACTCTGTCCTGCCCTCAACTGCCACCCCCACCCCTGGCCTGCTCATCTGGCTAGCAGGGAGAGGGGGGCACAGGAGTGGAGGGAAACTTATGCAGGCACTCCCCAGCAACCCACCAGCAATGGAGGAATCATGGTGTGTACTGTGAAAACAACTCCTTTGGAGGCAATCTTCACTGCTCTTGGCTTCAACACGCACTGCATCTCCTCCATTGCACTCATCCTTTGTTTAAATAGCCTGCTCCTGGACTATATTAATGACTTATTAAAAAATTATTATTGATTTTATGGTTTTGTGTCTTTTAATGTATTTTTTAAAATGTTGTTAGCCACCCTGAGCCCATCTGTGGGGAGGGCAGGGTATAAATCAAATCAAATAAATAATCTTTCAATGCAATGTGTGTGCTGAAGCTGAACACAGTGAGAGCCAGTTTGGTGTAGTGGTTAAGAGTGGCAGGACTGTAATCTGGAGAACTGGGTTTGATTCCCCATTCCTCCGCTTGAAGCCAGCTGGGTGACCTTGGGCTAGTCACAGCTTCTGGAGCTCTCTCAGCCCCACCCACTTCACATGGTGACTGTCGTGACTTGTGAGTATAATTATAATTCACTTTGTAAACTGCTCTGAGTGGGTGTTAAGTTGTCCTGAAGGGTGGTATATAAATAGAATGTCGTTGTTGTTTTTGAAAAAGACTGTCTCCAAAGGGGTGGTTTGCACAGCTTTCAGCTTCAATGTACACCGCAATTCCTCTGTTATACTGGAAAATGATGTGGTGGGTGCCCTGATGTCCCTGCCCTCCAGTCCCCTGTGCCCCGGCCTTGGCCCCTGGGGGGACCCTAACAACTCTAGTAATTAGCATGGGTTTAGCTATAGCCACCTATGAATGCCAGGTGTCAAGCTCTAACTTCCAAAAGAAGTATCATCCTCCGTTCCAAAATTCTCCTTCTGGGAAATTGAATGATACTGAAGGTATTGGTGATCTTTCTGACATTACCTCCCCATTTTAAACTTGGGTCATAAAAAGAGAGCAGAAAAAATACTTGCCCAGATGACTTTGTTTGTCACATATTCCATCTGAAGAGAATGATATAGCTTGTCATGTTTGGTTGATTTATAATTTAAATTCTCACTTTCCGTAATAAATCATTTGTTTGGCATTGGACTACATGATGTGATCAGCTCATGTTACTTTTGATATCACGGCAGTGTGAAATGTCCCTGTGGGTGTGACATTACAGAGCGGAACATCAAAGGTAAGCAGGGGGTAGTAAGATCTCGGAGCAGAATATTTGCCAGCTCTAATATATCCTATAGTGTTCTACATTATCCACTATGGAAAAATTTTAAAAAACATATCAAAAAAAGAAAGAAAACAATCTTACATAATCCAGCACCAGTAGCATGAAATCACTCCAGCCAAATGCTTAAAAGTAGATGGGTTTTCTCCGAACGCCTAAAACCCAACAGCAGCCGCAAAAATGAGAAAGAAATATGGAGAGATTTTCAGAAAAGTCAGGAAAGAGAAAGTATAATAAACCAAGCATGAATTTCAGCTCTAGAAATATAATGGTTAATTATGATATCATAACAAAGGAGAATTGCAAACCTCTTGCATCCCTTCACAATCAGAAATGATCAATTTCTCAAAGATGATTTGTATAATACAAGGCATTAGTGCAGTCTCAGTATGAACTCAATATTGATTTTTCATAACCCATTTTATACATATACATAACCCATTTTATACATGTTATTGCCTCCAGCAATAACAGTGAAGCTGAGTAGACTGATATCTGCAATCCATTGGGTTAATTGTAAGAACAATTCTCTCACCTTCACTTTTACTTTATTAAGATAAGTCTTGGCAGTGGGTTTCTCAAGGACAACTGGAACTGATGCTTGCATCTGGGCAAGTGGTAGCAAATGGATGTTCTTGTAAGTCAATCAAAACCAGTCTAGTAAAACACCACAACAGTATTCTTGTTTGTTTGTTTGTTTGTTTGTTTGTTTGTTTGTTTGTTTGTTTGTTTGTTTGTTTGTTTGTTTGTTTGTTTGTTTGTTTGTTTGTTTGTTTGTTTGTTTGTTTGTTTGTCATCCACAATCAGAAAACTAGTTAAGCAGATGGGCAATATCGAACAGGAGGATGCTAAAGAGAACGGCAACTTAGTAACATTGTCCTTTCTACTCAATTGGCATGCAAAATTTGGCCTTTCCTTAAGACTTCAGCACTAGAATTGGTATTACGTTCTGATTATGCCATCTTGGAAACTGATATTACTATCTGCTTACTGTCTACTCAGTTCAGCATCTGCAGCCACAGGGAATTCATTAGTACTTGTCTTTCTGTTTATTTCTGGCTGTAGTGTGACAGATACAGACACTCATGTCCCACTACTTTCAGAGTCCATGGAATAGCATGAAGTATATATTCTCCTAAAGTATGCATTTGGGGACCGCAAAGCTGCTAGGAGTGTGGGAATTATTTCTGCAAATTTCATCTTCTTTTTTGAATATTTATTTTGAACTGAGATTGTTTGTTTGCTGTTTTGCCAGCTATGGTGCTACAATACCATGTTATGGATTTTGATCATGGCCTGTAGAATATTAATGGCAATTCACTGTTGTTTTTGTTAGCTACAGTACTATTAGGGAACAAATATATTTAAATATATTTATGTATATATAAATATTTAATATATTTGTACTAATAGAGAAGTATGTGATTTAACTCTTTGTAGTATTTCATTGACTTTTTTTTACAAATCCTAGTGTTTTGCATTGGAATTCAATCCTTTTTGAGAGCAGCAGAATCTGTATATAAGGGCTTATCGCTGAGAAGAAACAGGGGAATATTTTACAAACATGTTTGCTCCTTTTCTGCTATTGTTGTTCTTTGTGATGGAGTGAAAAGGTGTTCAAAGGAGGAGAAACAACCAGAACAGTTTCCTGAACCTGATTCACTCACACATAGTTGACTGGATAACACTGCCAACCTAAGGAGAGTTACACCTTTGGATCCAATTGACTTCCATGGTCTTAGAAGAGTGTAGCTCTGCTTAGGATGGGTCTATAATTGGAGGGAAATGTAGATGGAGACAGGTGTACATCCACATTCAGGTGCATATCTGTGCACATATCCTAATGAAAGTAATGTAATATGGATGGATATTTGCATCCCACTATGCATCTTCATGCAGCTGTTCTCCATCCTCACAGTATTATTGTTAGCACTTAACATGTCATGATCAAATGTTTATGCTTTGTTTCAACTTTGTTTCAGCTCTGTTTCAAATTTCTGCTTGCTTTCAGATTTCTGCAATCTAACCTTATTGCACTATTTATTGGATGTCCGAGCCTGTTGATCATATTTGACTTGCTGTGTAATCCGCCTTGAGTCTTAGTGAGAAAGATGGTCTATAAATAATGTTAATAGATGGATAGATAAACAGACAGACAGATGTGTGTTTGCATACACATCCAAATGATCTGTATCTACATTCTGACCATGGACAGCCCAAGCCTAAGCCCCATGCACTGATGAAGTAGCCGTGCCCGTGCAATGCTGGTATACTTATCACTATCCTATACCATCCTAACAAAGGAGGAAAGGTTAACAAAACAGGCCCAGTTCCATGGATCTGACAGAATAGCAACTGCACTGAAGTTCATAGCAACCCTGTTACAACCACCCATCACAAAGCAGCATGCCAATGATACCTCCCCCCCCCCCGCCCATGTCATCGATATAAGGAAGCAGTCAACCAATGTGTAGCAATGCTGGCTTGACTCCCTGATGTCATCCTTCTCCCACCCACACAGAATACAATAACTGAAGGAATAAGGGAAATACAGCAAATTCCAGCACAAGGGGGACTGTGCCATGACCAACAGACGCCCTGGAATGAGCAACTGTTCTGCAGATGCAGGTTCAAGTTCCTTCCTGTAGCCATATTTCCTTTTGTCATGTGGACAGACATGGAAGGACTACTTTGACTATATCACTTGTGTGTCTCTACAGCTCACTTGGCAGAGGCTGCCCTGACAAAGTGCCTGTTCTCTCTTCACATCAGTTCAGGTCTTCTGGTAGGCAGGAACAAAAAAGCACCAGCCTTTTGCCAGGCAAGGGGGATGCGGACACTGGGATAGCAACAAAAGAAAACACAAATGCATCTCCCAAAAAGCTCACTGTGGAAAATCACCCTATGTGAGGTCACACCAAGGTATATACTGGCACAGCTCACCAGCAGCAAAACAGAAGGAAGACACTGGACTAAAATTCACAAACTCTGGAACAGACTTCTAACCACACACTCAAATAGACATCCATAGATGATAGTCTAAGGCATAAGGAATCCTCCAGCAACCATGTGTCACACTAGCAATATATACTAAGGCAAGGAGAAATAGAAAGACATCATGGATTTGTTGAAGAGCTTTTCAGAACCCCTGCAAGCCAAAAGCTTCATCTTTAGCACACTTACAGGGGAGTAAGTTTCATTGAATATTGCAGTGTTTAATTCCAGTTCTGCACTGTCAGGAACTAGAGAAGCTCTTGCAGCATATACTTTAGAAAACATTCAGAGAAGGAAACAAAAGAATGTTACTTAAAAGTATGAGAAATGGTTCCCCTTAGTGGAGGTAAATGACTACTGCAACTTGATTCAGGTTTACCATTAATTTTTACATGCAGGTCTTTTAAACTGATGTTTATGCAGTCATCTATATTTTCTTTTGTATTAAGACAGGTATCTCTGATGAGCTCTTTGAACATCTGTTCTGCCAAGAATGAAGCTGTGCCCTTCAGAAAGCCATAGGTGCAAGCCGTAACCTTGGATAAGCCTATTCTTTTATTCATATTGCAAAGCAGCAGCAGTCACCAAGCAGCAATTGCATTTTAAGGCTTAAGAACTGGTTCCTAAGTTCTGTTTTGATTTGCTTCATGGGAAATTGGAGGGTGAGTTCATGACTGGTGCCAAGTTATTTTGGAGCAAATCTGAATCTTTTGATTAACTGCACTTAATTTAAATTTAATTTTAAAAACTAGATTTATGAGTAGCTTCCAAATATACACTGGGAGAAATGGGTTTCGTTCCACACAGAACAGCAATATTGTGCAGGTAATGGAAGCTAAATGGACTCTAGTACTTGAAGAGAGACAGAATTGAAAGGTCTGCCCAATGTGGCAGTGCCTGTACCACTGCAACTGAATCAGACCCTCATGTTTTTTGTAAGGGCTGTTTCACAAATTCAGAAAGTACACACATTATTTGGTGGCTTATTTCCATTAATATTAGAAGGACATCCACATTTCTGAAAGCACATAATAAATATGGATCCGGGAGTCCGGTCAACCATTACAGAAAAGACACAGAGTCAACCCCTTGTGAAATTGCAGAGATCCAAATTTTCTATAATTTATGAAGCTCTTCCACCATTAAATAAGGGGCTTTAGGGAAGAGTTTTGTTCTTCACTGGAATGATCAGGAGTTATTTGGCACTCTCTGGTGATCACATGATGGATGTAACATGTAGTTTGGCCCTAATTAAACAGAAACAAGATCATATTTTGATAGCTAGAGGATAGTGATCTATAGAGCAAAATTTTTGATAGTGTCCCATACATCAACAAAATAATCATATGAAAAAGGGTGATCAGCCTGCATTCTGCAGTCACTCTATTGACTTCCCATCAGTTACTGGGTTCAATTCAAGGTCATGACTATCACATTTGAATCCCGTCATGGCCTCAGCCCCTCATATCTCGTGACCTCCTCTTCCCCTATGTTTCACCCCTGCAGCTTCTTTCATCTGGACAGGGCCTTCTGCAGATACTGCCCTGCAGTTGGACAAAATCAACTGTTGCCTGCACATGGGCTTTCTCTGTGGTAGCCCCCACCTAATGAATGGCCTGCATGAGGAAGTTAGGAAAACTCTCATTCTCCTGGCTTTCCACAAACTATTTATTTATTTATTTACTTAGATTTATAGTCCGCCCTCCCCAACCAAGTGGGCTCAGGGCAAATGCAAAACTGAATTATGCAAAACTGAATTATTCAGTAGGACTTCTACCTAGATTATAGGGCTGTGTTGTAAGAAGTAGCTCAGAAAGAAGCCTTACTAGGGACAGGGACTATACATGACTCTGTTGGATACTGTCTGCTGGTGTGCCTATTTGGGAGTTTCCACATTGCAAAACATGCCATGTAAATTAATTACACTTTGTTTCAGAAAGATTTCATCTCTGTGCTCGGTTTTATGCTACTTTTTTCAAATCTGCTACTATATTCTATTGTATCTCTTTCACTGAATGTCCTAATTGTTGTTTATTATTGTACTTTGCTTAGTGAATGCCCTAGCTGATGGTTATATTGTATTTTCACTTGCACTGTGTAATCCACCTTGGATCTCAGTGAGAAAGGCAGACTATAAATAATAATTTAAAAATAATAAGGGAATCATAATGCTAATATTAATAGATTTTGACTCTCATTTTGATTTCATTTTGTAATACTATAATGTTTGGGTTGGAGCCTACAATGTGTAAGTGAAAGGCAATGATGGTCACCAAGCTCTCCACTCTACACAGCAGTCCCTGCCAACCTTAGGAAAGTTTCTTCCTTTGCTTGTGGGATCCATGTGGTATAATAACCATGCAGGTTGAAAAGCTACAGTGGTGTTACCTTAATAGATGGTCTCCTTGTGAGTTGGGGGAATTAATATACAAGTGAGAGGGGGTAACTAGCAAGATTCTTCCAGCAATGTATATGAGGATCGTTTCTCTAGAGAACTCTTTAGTAAACAGGTGGATGTTTAACAGAAAGGATTTTTTATTAAGGAAGCAATAAAGGAGTAATTACACAAAATACACACACCACACACAGAGAGCTAACTAGGAGATTAGAGAGGAAATGTGAGAGCAGTTCCAGAGATGGTTATAGTCACCAGTCTTGAAGAGGGAGGATATCCATAGAGAAGAGCAGCTTGAGCAACCAGTGCTTTGTGGCAAGAAGAAGGGGGCTGAAACATGCAGTCGGAGAGTGTGTGGGTGGGTCCAGAATACATACATGGAACTATGGAGGAGGGTAGCCCAATTATACTGTAGAATATACCCTGGGGCAGGATGGCATCTTCTGCCAAAATCAATAACTTAATGGCTGTCTCTGCAGGTGAAACAATAAAACTGGGACAGGTTTGATTAAATATTCCTTGGTATTACTAAAATGTGCTTGATGACCTTTTTTTACCTGCTGACAGGTGGCACTTATCAAATCCCTGAATATCCCAGAATGGGAGAGTGTATAAGGGAAAGTCAGCAGGGTGTTGAGGTGATTAATTCAGGAACTCCGGGAAGACTCTTTTGCATTAAGATCTTTGCACATCTCTGGGGTGTGGGGTGAAAGCTAGTCTCGCCTCATGACTCACAAGTCAATAATTTTCCAACTCCTGGCTGGGGGTTGGCAGCCATTTCCTGCCTCTCCAGGCAGTGTTTCTGTATGTTAAATACATGAGGAGAGGGGTGGGAGAAGAGGGCAAATTACTTCCTTCTGCCCCTTTCATGAAAAGAGTTCCATTGACAGAAGAGGAAGAAAGGAGTGATCTGATCCCTTCTTCATCCCCATAGCATCCTCCTGACCTGCATGACTATTATTGGGTCCTGTGACCCTGGGAATAGACTTTCCCAAGGTCAGAAATATCTCCTATGGGAGGGGGAAACTTGGAAGATCAGAAATCCTTGGAAGAGTCCTCACATAGTCCTTTTATTGGATTCAACCTGTTTTATTATAAATGTTTCTGTTTAATTATTTTTCCATTTATTTAATCCAAAAAGGTAGTTTCTCATTTTAAGATAATTAATTTTATATGTTGGCAATATTTTAGACTCTCCCTTGCAGAGCTCATAAAATAACCAAAAGTATGAATCCTCTGAATTTCACGTAAAAGAGAAGATGCATTTTATTCACAGAAAGAAATTTTGAAAAAAGACAATGTAACAGAAGAATAGATACAGAAGGGAAGTTAAACAAAGAGAAAGGGTACAAGCATTTGTCTGGTAGTTCAATCAGTTTGATGGTGTGTTTTTATCCCAATATTTGTATTGCCAATCTCCGCATACTATTATTTTTATTTTATACAAATTGCCATCAATGAACATAATTACAAACACTTAGAAGTCCCTGACCCAAGTAGTTTCAATGTGAATGTCAACATTGAGGAATACAATACAGGAATGAACAGATGGACATGAGAAGCAAGGTTAAGAAGGGATGAATGAATGTGAAGATCCAAATCTGACCATTGGTTCTTCTAGTTCAGTATTGTCTGCTCTCAAGCACAAAAAAATTTCCAACTTCTATTACCTGAATTCCATCTGGATATGTCAGAGATTGAACCAGGGACCTTTTATGCTAATATAGCCCTTTCAGCCTTGAAAGGTCTGTGTTGAAAGTCTGTTAGAGGTCACGGAGATGTTGATGATCCTTTCATAAACTGAACTGCATCTTAAGCTAACACAGCTTATATCTAAAGAAAAGAAAAACAAGGGGTATAGAACAGTGGTGTTTGGGAAGTGTTAACAGTAAAATATATTGAGTAGTCTCCGTGATGATCCTTGGCCACCACCCCCACTTTCCTTGCCCAAGAGCACTGAAGAGGCAGGAAATCTGCATGTGAGTGATACAGCTCTGGTGGCTTTAGTTTAGCTCTGGAGTGTTTTCAATCTGATTTTAGGCTGGGCTATAAGACAGAGACAGCTCTGGTGGCTTTAGTTGATGATCTTTGTCTGAATATAGACAAAGGACATGAATCTTTATTGCTCCTCTTGGATCTATCTTTGCATCAGTAGACCATTCCATCTTAGTAAGGTATTTGGAGGCAGAAATAGATATCAGAGGGTGTACCTTGGATGGTATAAGTCATTCTCATGGAACAGACTCAAAGGGTTAATGTTGGAGACCAGCTATCTGGGGATTATCTTGTGGAGTTCCACAAGGCGCAATCTTATCCCCCATGTTATTCAACTTCTCCCCTCAGCGTCAACTTGGAGACTCCAGCTGGTGAAGAATACCACAGCCTAATTACTATCAGGAGCTATGCAGAGCATGCATATCACTCCCATTCTGCTGTAACTCCACTTACTTCCCATCAATTACCAGGCTCAATTCAAGGTTTTGACCATCACATACAAAGCCTTTAATGGCCTTGGCCAGTCATATCTGCAGGACTGCCTCTCCCTATACTCTGTAATGGCAGCTTCGCTCATCTGAACAGGGCCTCCAGAAGGTGCCACCCTGCAAATGGGCAAACTCAACAGCTGCCCATACACATGCGTTCTCTGTTGTGGCCTCCACCTTATGGAATAGCCTGCTTGAGGAAGGCTATTTTCACACACCTGTCACCCTCCAGAAGATCACACGAAACTCACGGCATGATGGTATCATAGCATGGTTTCCCATCATGATCCAGTTTAATGGCGTGATGATGTCAGAAATCGCACCATTAGACAGGATCATGATGGGAAATCGCACTATGAAGACACCATCATGCCGTGTGTTTTGCATGATTTTCCGGAGGGTTATAGGCGTGTGAAAACAGCCGAAGTCAGAAAATGCAAAACTGAATTCACTCAGGTAATTGGGCTGTGTTGGAGGAAATGGCTCAGAGAGATGCCTTGGTAAAGGAATAGAGACTGTAGATTACTCTATTGGGTATGGTCTGTTGCTGTAGATATGCTCCTGCTGAATAGTTTCTGTGTTGTTAAAGATGTCATATTTAATTACTTACGCTGTTTCAGCAATGTTTCATCTTTGTATTTATGCTATTTTTCAAATTTCTACAGCTCATACCCTATAGTATTTGTTCACTGAATGTCCTGTTGATTTTAGTGACTTGCCCTGTGTAATCTGCCTTGGGTCTCAGTGAGAAAGGTGGGCTATAAATGAATGAATGAATGAATGAATGAATGAATGAATGAATGAATGAATGAATGAATGAATGAATGAATGAATGAACTAACTTTGAAATGGAGGCTGTTCAAGGCACTGCACTCCATTTCTCCCTGTTTTCCCATCCTTGGCTTGTGCTCTCCCATAATGTGCTAAGCTTTTTAAATTCTGACACTCCCAGCTGGGAGGGCTTCTTCCTCATCCATTCTGAAATAGGGTTTGAGTTCCTATATGTACTGCACTGTACCTTTCTCCAATCTTACCAAGGTGCACGTCCACAACTTTTATTGTCCTATCTCAGGATATCCAAAACAGTAGTCAATCTTGCTCTTACCAGGATGTGGGCAAATGATTATCTCTATCCTGCCCATTTGTCTCCATAAAGAGAAACCATCTCCTCTCTGCCTAAAATCTAAGGAGTTTATGGCTTCATTCCCAGGAAAGAGGGTGATCTATCTGGTGGCCAGTGTTCCTTGTATCAAGCTATCCTTCATTTTTCTATCCTAACAGTCTCAAAATCAGGCGAGGGAAGAAGTAAGTATCTTTAGCCTCTGAGCTTTAATTCATAATTCCAAGAAGCTCTCAATGTTTGGTGAGATTCCTGTTTTCTTTACGGGCTCTGATAAGCAACTTTTCCTCATACCAGGAGAAAATTCATAAACACTACAGAACAAAAGGCACACACCAGAAGATTGCCACTTTTCTGCCAACTGCCCTTTCCACTGCACCACAGGTTGGAAACTTTCTGCATTATGATACATCATATCAGTTTTTATTCCCTGAGACAGTTTTTAGTTTGCATTATTTTCCAGTTCTATTGTAAAGTGCATGTGAAGTGTCATCAAGTCACAACTGACTTGTAGCAACTAGCAACTCCATAAGAGTATTCAAGGCAAGAGACATTCAGAGGTGGCTTGCCATTGCCTGACTCTGTGTAGCAACCTTACACTTCCTTGGTGATCTCCCATAGAAGTAATATCCCAGGCTGCCCCTGCTTAGCTTCAAGATCTGATGAGATCAGGTCAGCCTGGGCCATCCTAGTCAGGGCAGTAGTAGTCCTACTGCATTGTTTAATAGAAGTATTTACTGTTTGTTTGAATTGATTTTTATATTTTTGTAATCTGCCTTGAGCCTCAGAAAGAAAGGCAGACTATAAAGGAAGTAAATAAATAAATAAAAACTTATTCCAGGGGGAAACCCTCGCCTGCTTAGAAAAAAAATCCCAGCTCTTGGAGTTCTTCCTTCTGTCCTATTGCCAGAATAATAATACTGCCCTTCAGGACAACTTAACGCCCATTCAGAGCGGTTTACAAAGTGTGTTATTTACTCACTCAGAGGGGTTTATTGTTATCCTCAGGACAATCACCCTGTGAGGTGGGTGGGGCTGAGAGAGAACTGGGGATACACATCACTTTTTATGAAGTACATTATGGCATGAGATTTCACTGAGGCTTCCAAAATGGATTCCATCCTCAATGGCCTGCAGTACAGAAAGATACATAAGCCCGAAAAAGAGAGTCCATATTGATCGTGTCTTCCTGAATTTACCTGAACTGACTCAAAAATGAAAAGACATTTTCTTTAATGAGAGTTATCTTAAGATGCAGGTGTAAATAGGAATTGCACAATGTCAGTTACTAGGAAACAGAAGCACTTGATCTGGGTGACAGAGTGAGTAATTAAGCTTTCATTGTAGAGGAATTGGTTTGCATTGATTCACTTATGTGAGGTGTAAACAGGACTTCTTTAAAGTGTTGCTGATTTTTTAAATATCATTGTAATAAGATAACATTATTTCTGGGCAATGATGGCAGTATAGCTTAGATAGTTTAATTGCACGGTTTAAATATCATGTACTGTCATGTCTTTTTATTGACAAGAAACCTTGAGGAAATATTTGATTAATTACTTCAACATTAGGTCTAGTCTAAGTATTAATGGATTAATTACAGAGCAATTACCATAAAGTGGGTGTTATACAATTGATTATTGGCTTGGGATTTACAAAGTAGCAGCTATCTAATAGCAAAGGATTTATTGAGACATCTCAAAGTTGTGGAACAGGTGAGACATCTTATGGTACTGCTTGTGAAAGACTGGCATTCTACATTCTAAAAAGCTACTCTGACAAGTTATGCTTAGCACAAATCATATGAAATACAGTTATGATTGCATAAATATTCAGAGGCAAAAAAATAAAGTGCCAAGTCATACGATCAGGACAATTTAAAAGCCAAGAAGCAAAAAATGCAAAACCAAGCAATTTCTGCCCTCAGCGTCCTGTGCACAATAATATTAATGCTATGCTGCAACTTGAAGTGATAAACTAAACTGAAACCCTCTACAAAATGAGAAGGGCTGTATTTGGTTCAGTTCTTTGTAGCCTACTGGGCTTTCTAATTGTACTTAAGATCATGAGATTTTCCCCCTCTTTCTCTGGAGCCTCAAGGATTACTTATACATAAAGATGTGATTTGGGTTTGGAGGACTTGTATCCCAATCAGATTTACGCATGCACTCATATTGACTTTCATTTGAACCAAGCAATCAAATATACAGCCAGTCATAATGCCTATAAGGAGAGATTTTTATCATGATCAGCTTGTTCAAACATTGCATTCTCTATGCCAATGCACATCCACAGGTGTCTGGGGCTGCTATTATATAAAGCATTTCTTAGTGTTTGCTTCATGCTCATGCATCTAACTACAGGCTGCTGAAATGTCACACTGGAACCTCTAGCCAATCCAGTTGAAATGTCCTTTTTAAAAAAAAATAGTTTTGCTGAGTATAAAGTTACTGGGTTTTTTAAATGACAGCAGGATTTGAGTCCAGTGGTACCTTAGAAACCAATAAGATTTTCAAGGTATAAACTTTTGAGAATGAGAACTCTTTTCTTCAGATACAGGAAGGAGTGAGGAGTTAGCCATGTTAGTCTGTAGTTACAAAATAGTAAAGAGTCTAGTAGCATTTTTAAGACTAACCAACTTTATTGTAGCATAAGCTTTTGAGAACTACAGCTCTCTTTGTCAGATGTATGGAGGGTATGAAGAAACTGGCTACAGATATATAGGTGGTGAGGTGAGGGGGGAGAGGGTTCAGGGAGTGAGGGCCATGTAAATGTAAATCAGTTGCAAAAATCATGAGAGAGGTGGAGTGCATAACTCAGGTTGGGTGTGACCACTTCCTTCCATTTCTGAATCTGAATGGAATGGTGAAGGCAGTTACTTCTGGTAATGCGATAACCATCCAGAATCTCTATTCAATCCAAGTCTGACTGAGTCAAATTTACATATGAATTCCAATCCAGCAGTTTCCTGTTGGATTTTGTTTTTGAAATGTTTCTGTTGAACTACGGGGACCTTTAATTCCTTGATGGAGTGTCCTGGTAGATAGAAGTGTTCTCCTACTGGTTTCTGGATATTACCATTTTTGATATCAGATTTATGTCCATTTATTCTTTTGCGCAGAGGTTGGCTGGTTTGTCCTATGTACAAAGCAAATGGACATTGTTGGCATATGAGGGCATAGATCATGTTGGAAGATGAGCAGCTGTAAGAGCCAGATAGCAAAGAGTCCAGTAGCACCTTTAAGACTAACCAACTTTATTGTAGCATAAGTTTTCGAGAGCCACAGCTCTCTTAATCAGATGCATGTGGCTTATGCTACAATAAAGTTGGTTAGTCTTAAAGGTGCTACTGGACTCTTTGCTATTTTGCTACTGGACTCTTTGCTATATTGCATGTGGCTTATGCTACAATAAAGTTGGTTAGTCTTAAAGGTGCTACTGGACTCTTTGCTATTTTGCTACTGCAGACTAACATAGCTAACTCCTCTGGATGTAAGAACCAGAGATTGTGTAGTTAATGATATTGGGTCTTGTATTTTCTGGGTAGATATGTGCCAGAGTTGGCATCTGGGTCTGTTGCAGGGTCCAGTTCCTGTGTTGGTGACTCTGTTATCCAGTTTATGGTTGTTAGTGAAAAGTCATTTAAGGTTGTTAGTGAGGAGTCGTTTAAAGTTGATAGTGAAAAGTCATTAATGACCAGGGTTGCAGAGGCTGGCAATGGCAAACCACATCTGTTAGTCTCTTGCCATGAGAACCTCTCCAGGGGTCACCTCACCACCATAAATCAGTTATGACTTGAGAGCACTCTCACTTGATAAAGACACACATTCTTAGCTAACTCATTATCTTGTAACTTTAAACACTATACAAGGTTATCTATACTTAAAATGTCTTAAAATATATAAAATTAAAATTGTTAGTTCACTCTTGCTACTTTTTATCTTAACAAATTCTGTTTATTTATTTATCATAATTTATCATCATTTATACTCTGCCTTTCTTCATCCAAGGTGGCTCACATAATTTTCCTTGCCTCCATTTTATCTTCACAACAAACCTGTGAGGTAGGTTATGCTGAAAGTGTGTGACTGGCCCAAGATCACTCAGCAATCTTTCATGGCAGAGTGGGGAATTCAAACCTGGGTCTCTCAGATCCTAGTCTGAGGGCCAAGTTACAAGTGATGAATGACACAGGTTGGACACTTGTCAGCTTCCCTCACGTTATAATGGTAAATGTAGGCATCCTGGTCTTGCAGCTTGGCTCTCCGACTGCTGTCCAATGGACTTTTCAACTGTCACTTGTCCAACATTCCACCAAGCTGTCTACATTTCCCATCAAAACTTGAGGGAAGCTGACAAGTGTCCAACCTGTGTCATTCGTCACTTATAGTTTGGCCCTGACATTCTAACTTCTACATCAGACTGGGTCTCTATGTAAAAATCGTGATTACAAATTTCTCATACATATGAATATCCTTTTGGTCCTCCACCAACATACCCATCCTTGAACTATATCTTTATTTCTTGCCATTCTCTTGCCTTTCTCAGACCTTCTCTTACACCTGGGCCTCAACAAATGATATCTACTGATATAGGTTAGGTGGTTTCTAATCTACACAAGACATCTTACATGGGGACACTCAAGTGACTTACTTTCAGTGTCGTCTTATATTCAAGTGTCTGCCTAGCAATGCATGTGTATCCACAATGGGAGAACAATATCTTTCACTTTATCCTACTCATGTAAGATGTCTTGTGTAGAGAGACCCTTAGTTTCTTGCCCCTTTCCAAGGCTATTCTATTCTGGGTCTCTATACTCCCTTTTTGGCATGTCTGGCCGTGAGGCCAAGCTAACTCTGTTTCTGTGTTCACAGACTTCTTCTACGATCTTGAAGAAATCCAGCAACTGTTCTCCTATATTTCCATAACATTAGTTTTGAAGTCAGACTTCTGTAAGAAGTTAAAATTGCCCATTTTGCTGGGATTAAAGCATCACATAGAGGCATATTTAGGACTGAGAAGAGATACTAGGACATTGATAAGCTAAAAGAGAAGGAATCCAGAGGCAAAGAGGCTGAAGGAATAGTGCAGAGTAGACAATTGAATGTTGTTGTTTTTAAACCAAGGTGGAGAGTGAATAAAGCTTGTAAAAAGAACAGAAGACACAAGGAAGTTAGAAAGGACTGGTCAAATAGGGAACTCTTTTAACAATCACTTCAGATTGGGAAGTGCTCTATTCTATGGGAGAGGGAAGGAGAGAGAGAAGTCCTAGTAAGACTGATAAAGTGATAAAGGTGTCAGGTTCAGAATGCTTCTCTATATATTGTAACCAAAGAGACTCCATTTTAATTCTTAGTGCTCTGAGTGCTTTATTCACAGGTGCCAAGATGTTCCCTAGCAGCTATCTCTAAGAAGAGGAATGTTTTGGCTACAGCTTTTCCAGTCCTGGGAAACTTTCACTGTCTCAGCTTCAAAGGGATTGTTTTGAGAACTGTGGGGGGGAGGCTGGGCCTACTGAGTCTTGATACTTTGTACTGTATTCTTTGCCTCTCATTCGTAACAATACACGTGTACCAACCCAGATATTGCATCTGGGCCCGTGGACTATAATGGTTGCACTTTTCAGTAAATCTTTTGAAAACAACGGACTCTTGTCTGATTGCAGAAGGTAGTCTGGATACAACTATTATTTAGCCACAGATCTGACATTTTGTTACGAATCACCTTTTTCCAATGCCTAAGCCGGAGCAGTCGGATGCCAAAGCCATTCCCGACAGGGACCCTTTGTTTGATCCATATGCCTCCCCTGGCTCTCAAGGACTGGAACCTCAAGGACCCGTTCCAAGAGGGACAGGGTCTTCTGTTACTACAATTTATACCCTCGCTCCCAGTAGGACGGATACCCGGCCTATAGCCGCAGCTGATCCGTTGATATCCTTACCAACGCCGACACAGTGGGGATCGAGGCCAAGGGATGCGAGGGAAAGGAGAGCAAGTACTGTGTTCATGCAACCCCCGATGGATGGTCGACGGAGTTTGGGAGTGATTACAGAGCATTCCAGTAGTCAACCTTGGTACTACTGGAACAGAGAGGCCGACCAGTTGGAATGGGAAACGTCCCACCGCAATGTATTGAGTTGGGACTATGCAGAGGTTACCCCGTGGACGGGGCAACAAGATCTGAATGAACACACGTGGATACAATTACAAAGTCGAACCGTAGCTGTTGACGCTGGAATTTCGGCGGTTACAGGATTAGCGAAGGGAATCCTGGCAGGGAGATCGCAAGAAGAGCAAGGTGCGGGGGCCCAAGGCATGGGAGAAATAAGACCTTGGCCCAGGGCAGCCTGTGCGGAGTCCTATGCAGAGTACGTGGAGACTTCACAAGCTACCGATGAACCTCCCTGTAAGTATGCAGAAACCGAAGCTACCGAGGTGAACTCGAGTCGCGTACAAGTCCTAGAAGAGAGACTATCTAGCATGGAAGAGAGTTTGGCCCATGCAGTCCATTTACTCTCCGTACTCATGGTCGGGGGATAGGAAGGAAACCGAGAAACACCCGCAGGTATGCAGAGCATTAGTCAGAGCCTGTCAAATCTACAGAAAATCATCCCACGGACTGAGACTGGGGCACCAAGTCAGCCGCTCCCAATAGCGGACGTTCCACAGCAACCTGAGCAGCCGCTGAATCCTACTCCGGAACTAGTTGAGGATAAATCGACTGACACTGATGAAGAAGAAGTGGAAGAGGAAGGAGCAGGAGGGGGGCAACCTCCAGAGGAGCCTCCGACAACCCCGTCTCAACCAGGGGGTACACCACAACATCCACAAGGAGAAGCTCCTGTCCTCACACCGCCAATACTCCAGCCACCAACGTCCCAGGCGGGAGGTCAACCATTTCTGCTGAGACTGGTGGCACCGATACCGAGAGGTACCACTCCTCGACAAACTCCGCTGCCGGGACCAATCGGACGGGGAACTACGCCTCGGCCACTACGAACGCCCGGGCCGAGAGGAACCCCCATGCCAATGCAGCCAATTCCAAGAGGGCCTCCTCCACCGCTACAGCCAGTGCCAAGAGGACCCCCTCCGCCACTGTTACCTGCACCGTGAGGACCCCCCCACCAGTTCAACCCGTACCAAGAGGACCCCCTTCGCCGCTACAGCCAGTGCCAAGGGGACCCCCTCCACGGCTTCCTCAACCGAGGCCCCAACAACCTCCAGTACAACCCCTTCCGCAGTATCCTGATGGGGGGCCGCAACAGGTGCCAATCGAATATTATCCACTGCCTGCGCCGGTCGCTAGACAACCGGAGTTACTGATGGGGTGGGTGAAACTGGAGGCCACATTTGACGGAGATCCTTCCAAATTAGGATTCTTCCTCGTACAAGCTTTACAATTCTTTAACCGTTGGGGACATCTATTTGGAGATGAAGGCAGCCAGATCGAACACTTGGGCTCACGTCTCCAAGGAAAAGCAGCCGAATGGTATGTAGCTCTTTATGAATTGGGGCCCCCAAATTGAACACTCTTCAGGGGCTAGTGGATGCGCTTCGCGCCCAATACGAAGACCCCTTAGAGGAAAGTAGAGCCAGGACTGAGTTACAGTCCATTCGACAAGGCAGCTTGTCGGCTAGAGACTATGTTACAAAATTCCGACAGCTGGCCGCCAAATGCCCAAGGTGTGTGGAGTCCACCAAAATAATTCTATTCAAACAGGGCATGAATCCCAAATTGTTGGACCGGGCTCTAATGCAAGATAACCCCCCTACACTTTTGGGGTGGATTCAGTTAACTTGTGAAGTGGAAAATCATATGCAGGAAGTACGCTTAGTCGAACAGCAGCAAACCACTGGGCAGCGGCGTTCTTCCGTACTGGTGAGGGGAAGTAGGGGTGCTGGATATGCAACCAGAGGAGCGAGAGATGCTAGATGGCAACAAGGATTGTGTCTGCAATGTGGACAAAGCGGTCACTTTGCGGCACAATGTCCGTTCCGGCCTGTGCAAAGAACTCCATTCCCACCAAGGCGTCCAGCCCCCACCGCTCTGCCCGCGCCAACCCGCCCAACGCCCGCTCCAAGAGCTACAAGAGGCAGAGGGATCTTTCATAGAAATCCTCCCGAGCAAGGGTTAGAGCTGGAAGAAATTATGGCTTATGATTCAACAGCTCTAATCGGTGAGGAAAACCCCGAGAGTCCTGCTTCAGGAAACGAGATGGATCTGTCGTAAAAGGGCCCAAACGACAGATCAAAGATTGGTCCATTCCTACTCCAGACAGACCTCATGGGTCCATACTATTCATACCAGTAACGTTATTTAATCCAGAAAGAAAAACCCATGTTTGTGTACAAGCCCTGATAGATTCGGGCTGTTCTAGAGACATTATTGCACCAGCCTTAGTAAATGGATTAGTACTTCCTATAAAAGAACTGGAAACCCCAGTCATTTTTGAACAAATGGATGGCACTAATATGAATCCTGTCACTACCGAAACTATACCTGTTATTACGGGTATGGGACACCATTGGGAAACAAGATCATTTGTAATTAGTGCTACAGCAAAGTATCCTTTGATATTGGGAAGCAGATGGTTGTGGGATCACAACCCCTATATAGACTGGAAAGAAGGAAGCATTACATTACAGAAGGAAGCATCATCAAACCCAGGATGAATCAAACAACCAAGGAAAAACAGTCTCCTACAGGAAAAGTGTTTTTGCCATATATCAAAGGAATTACTGATCAGATGGGAAAGCTTATGAAAAAGCATAACCTTCAAGCAGTATTCAGACCCACCCGAAAAATACAACAGATGCTACGATCAGCAAAAGACAGTAGAGACCCCCTCACCTCTGCAGGAGTATACCGTATACCCTGCAGCTGTGGACAGGTTTACATCGGGACCACAAAGCGTAGCATCCAGACAAGAATAAAAGAACATGAAAGACACTGCAGACTTGGACAACCTGAAAAATCAGCAGTGGCTGAACATAGCCTAACGCAAACAGGGCACAGTATCTTATTCCAGGACACCAAAATACTGGACAACACTTCCAACTACTTTGTCAGACTGCACAGGGAAGCCATTGAAATTCACAAGCATAAGCAAAACTTCAACAGGAAAGAAGAAACCTTAAGAATGAACAGAGCATGGTTTCCAGTTCTGAAAAACACCAGGCTAACAAAACATTCTATCCCTGACAATAGCCCTGCAGAGAAGATTAGCACATCAAGTACCAATCCATATGCAAAAGAACCTCCTCAGGATACAGTGAAGCCTCCCGCCATTAGCATTCCACACCCTGGGAAACTCTTACAGGATGACTCAGCTCAACCCCACCCCTCCTGAGTAGATACAAATGACCTACATCTTTTCCACACTGTGACACTGAGAGATCTCTGTCTTTTGGTGCTACACCTCTGAAGATGCCAGCCACAGCTGCTGGCGAAACGTCAGGAACTACAATGCCAAGACCACGGCAATACAGCCCGGAAAACCCACAACAGCCATCGTTCTCCGGCCGTGAAAGCCTTCGACAATACATTACATTTTCCCATGAGAAATGTGCAAACCATCGTTGGAATCAAAACTGGGGCAAAAATCCTACGCTCGTTGAACAAGCCCTATTAACTCAAGAAGAACTTAACCAAATACCTAAACAATATAGAGCTTATGTCCAAGCCTTCACCGAAGAAGAGGCCAACTCCTTACCTTCCCACCGGAGGATGGATTGTGCCGTGGAAATTTTACCGGGGACATCTTTACCCAAAGGCAGACTGTATCCTATGAGTCCAAACGAGCGGGAGGAGCTCCGCAAATTTATTGACACTAATCTTCAAAGAGGATTTATCCGACCCGCAAATAGCCCGCATGCTGCTCCAGTGCTATTTGTCAAAAAAAAAGGATGGGGGATTGAGACTGTGCACAGACTTCAGAGGACTTAATGCAGTCTCTGCCAGCAATGCCTACCCCATCCCACTCATCCGAGATCTACTCAACGTCGTGGCACAAGGTAAGATCTTTACGAAATTGGATTTAAAAGATGCTTACATCCACGTTCGAATAAGAGAAGGCGATGAATGGAAAACCGCGTTCAATACGCCCCTCGGCCAATACGAATACTTAGTTATGCCTTTTGGCTTGGCCGGGGCCCCTTCGGTTTTCATGGCCATGATCAATGAAGTATTGCATGACTTTTTGTACAATGGAGTAGTGGTGTATCTAGATGATGTTTTAATTTATTCAGAATCTGAAGAAGAACACGTAGAACTGGTGAAAAAAGTTTTAACTACTCTAATGTGTAACAAATTGCCCATTAAACTTTCCAAATGTGAGTTTCACAAGACAGAACTCACTTATCTGGGATATTGCATCTCCAAAGATGGTCTAAAAATGGACCCGAGCAAAGTCCAAGCTGTCCAAGAATGGCAAACACCCACTACGCGCAAAGAACTACAATCCTTTCTAGGGTTTGCCAATTTTTATAGAGAGTTTATAGCAAACTTTGGTCAAATATCACTTCCCCTAACTGAACTATTAAAAACCAAAGACAAAGGGGAACAAGCTAAAAAGCCTAGCGCTAAATTGTCATGGACGCCACAATGCCAAGCAGCGTTCAATCAGCTCAAAACTCAATTTGTTTCCAAACCGGTCCTACAGCACCCTGACGAAAATCACCCGTTTATAGTGCAAGTAGACGCCAGCGATACTGCAATTGGAGGCGCCCTTTGGAAGCGGGGGGAGGATGATGTGCTTAAACCCTGTGCCTTTCTATCCCGCAAATTTTCTGAACCTGAAAGAAATTGGAATGTTTGGGAAAACGAAGCTTTTGCTGTAAAGGCGGCACTCTCCACCTGGAGACACTAGTTAGAGGGAGCCCGTCATCCATTTGAAGTTGGGACGGATCACAAGAATTTAGAAGCCCTATGCAGTCCGCGAAGGCTGAATGCCAAACAATTGCGATGGGCAGAGTACTTTTCTAAATTCAACTTCACTTTGAACTTTTTGCCCGGCAAAACTAACTTCGGTGGTTGTTGTGGGTTTTCCGGGCTGTATTGCCGTGGTCTTGGCATTGTAGTTCCTGACGTTTCGCCAGCGGCTGGAGCTGCTGACAAGAATAAAAGAACATGAAAGACACTGCAGACTTGGACAACCTGAAAAATCAGCAGTGGCTGAACATAGCCTAACTCAAACCGGGCACAGTATCTTATTCCAGGACACCAAAATACTGGACAACACTTCCAACTACTTTGTCAGACTGCACAGGGAAGCCATTGAAATTCACAAGCAAAACTTCAACAGGGAAGAAGAAACCTTAAGAATGAACAGAGCATAGTTTCCAGTTCTGAAAAACACCAGGCTAACAAAACACTCTATACTCGACAATAGCCCTGCAGAGAAGATTAGCACATCAAGCACCAATCCATATGCAAAAGAACCTCCTCAGGATACAGTGAAGCCTCCCGCCATTAGCATTCCACACCCTGGGAAACTCTTACAGGATGACTCAGCTCAACCCCACCCCTCCTGAGTAGATACAAATGACCTGCCAACATCTTTTCCACACTGTGACACTGAGAGATCTCTGTCTTTTGGTGCTACACCTCTGAAGATGCCAGCCACAGCTGCTGACGAAACGTCAGGAACTACAATGCCAAGACCACGGCAATACAGCCCGGAAAACCCACAACAACCATCGTTCTCCGGCCGTGAAAGCCTTCGACAATACATAAAACTAACTTCCTTGCCGACGCCCTATCGCGCACGCCCCAACATAAGAGCAAGCGGGAGGAGACTATAGACACTGTTTTTTCCCCTACGCAATTAGGGGGAGTCGTTACAACGTGCAGCCGCGCCACCCAACCTCCTCAAACAGACCAAGGGTGGAGACAAAAACTGAAAGCTGAAGTGGAAAAGGAGGGGGGGAATGTACCCAAAGAAAAGTTGCAACAATCCGAACAAGGAGAGTGGCTTTGGGGGGACCGCTTTTATGTACCCAGCAGTTTAAGAAAAGACATGTTGCAACGCTGTCACTATGCCCCTACGGCTGGCCACTATGGATACTTAAAAACACTCCATCTAGTGCAATGGCAATTCTGGTGGCCGGGCATGCGCAAAGACATTTCCCAATATATAGCGTCATGCCCCATCTGTCTCAGTGCAAAATCACGCAAAGGCAAGCCACCCGGACTGTTGCAACCCTTAGAAACACCAAATAGACCCTGGGAAACCATATCCATGGATTTTATCACAGACCTCCCCCCCTCCAAGGGCCACATTTGCATTTTGGTCGTAGTGGATTTGTTCTCCAAGCAAGCTCATTTCATACCTTGCACCTTTGGCCCGAAAGATAACAGATATCTTCCTAAAACACATTGTTAAACTGCATTCTTTTCCGTCAAAGGTAATTTCGGACCGCGGCGGACAGTTTGTTGCCAACTTCTGGCGGGAGCTTCTACAAATTATGGGAATTGAGCAAGGTTTAAGTTCCAGCCATCATCCTCAAAACGACGGACAGTCCGAAAAAACTAATCAAATATTAGAACAGTTCCTCCGCTGTTATATCAGTTTTCAACAAGACAACTGGATCGATTTACTTCCCTTAGCGGAATTCTCATACAATAACAGTATACACGCTTCCACTGGAGAAACTCCCTTCAAAGTAGTATATGGCTTCCACTTCAAACCCTTCCCGTTTGAAGCGCTCCCCCCTCCTGTTTCAGCGTCCCGAGATGTTTCCAAATGGTGGGGGGAAGCAGCTCAACAATAGACTCTGATTAAAAAGCATCTCGACAAAGCCAAACAGGATTACAAAAAGTATGCTGATCGCCATCGTGTGGTCGAATGGGACTTACAACCTGGAGATCTTGTTTATCTCTCTACAAAAAATTTGAAAGTTACTCAAACCAGCCGAAAACTAGCATTGAAATTTCTGGGACCTTTTCCTGTTCGTAAAGTAATTAATAAAGTGACTGTAGTCCTGGATTTACCAAAAAACCTCCGCCATGTACATGATACATTTCATGTCAGCCTCTTGAAAAGGTTCCCCCAGCAAATCAATGGCACACCCGTGCCCCTCCTATCCCTACTTTGATTGATGATCAAACCCATTATGAAGTGCAACAAATTTTGGACTCTAAACTAAAGAGAAATCAGCTGTTTTATCTTATCAGATGGAAAGACTTTGACTCTGGGTTTGATGAATGGGTGAACTCTGTGCATGTTCATGCTCCTAGATTAGTAAAAGCATTTCATACTCGCTATCCTCATAAACCAGGGGGAGGGGCCTTTTAGGGGGGGCAGAAATGTCATGTTCAGAATGCTTCTCTATATATTGTAACCAAAGAGACTCCATTTTAATTTTTAGTGCTCTGAGTGCTTTATTCACAGGTGCCAAGATGTTCCCTAGCAGCTATCTCTAAGAAGAGGAATGTTTTGGCTACAGCTTTTCCAGTCCTGGGAAACTTTCACTGTCTCAGCTTCAAAGGGATTGTTTTGAGAACTGTGGGGGGAGGCTGGGCCTACCGAGTCTTGATACTTTGTACTGTATTCTTTGCCTCTCATTCGTAACAATACACGTGTACCAACCCAGATATTGCATCTGGGCCCGTGGACTATAATGGTTGCACTTTTCAGTAAATCTTTTGAAAACAATGGACTCTTGTCTGATTGCAGAAGGTAGTCTGGATACAACTATTATTTAGCCACAGATCTGACAAAAGGAGTGGTAAAGGAAGAGAGATAAAGTAGCCTGTGGCCTGGGGAAAAAGGAACCCAAGAAAACAATAGGGGGGGGGTTGGGACATGAAGCTGATGAAAGGAAGAGCCAAGGAGAAAGCGGAACTGGAGCAAACCTAGTAGCAGGCAGGGATGCAAGGTTAGAAGGCTGAAAATAAAGGGCTTGGAAGCCAAGGAGACAGATACTGGGGTGCTATGTTGAATAGTGTGTATTGAGCGTGACTGCACCAGCTTAAGGAGGATCCACAAAGAGTCCACACCTTGTTTGTTTAGTAAAGGTGTATAATACAATTTATTTATAGGTGGATTAAGAGCAATATATACAAGTTTATAGTCCAGAGAGACAAAGTGCTTCGCCTACACCTGGACTTGCAAGAAGCCCCAACCATACTGTACATGGTAGCTATTTATACATGTAGACACCCAAACAGACACATGCATGAGTTTAGCTGAGTCATTCACTTCATGGTCTCCTGACTCTTAAGTTAACCATCTGACTCTATGTCACCTGATGTGTCTACCTGTCATACTGATCATTCTGATCTAAAGCCTCTGCACACTGGCTTTTGACACTTAGATATCAACATGCTATGGTTGCAATCTGGAGACTTGAGAGAGGAATTCTGACTTCTGTCACTGCAGTATATGCTTTGTAACCTGACAACTTTCAATGAGCAGGAGAAGGCCTGAGTTTCACATGTTGATTTAAACTAACTAGTGTTGGATGCGAGGAGAGGTTGGCAATATGCGTGGTGTACCGACCGCCTACTGCACCGGCATCTTCCCTGTCTGGTCTGTTGGAGGCGGTGGCCAGCTGGGCCTTGGAAACTTTTGGTTCTCGGGGATTTCAATGTCCATGCTGACGACGATGCCTCCACGCAGGCCATTGACCTGGTGTCCTCCATGGCGGCCTAGGACTCTCCCAGTTCGTTTCGGCTCCCACACATCAAGCAGGTCACACGCTGGATTTGATTCTGGGGGCAGGGGTGATGGTGGTCCTGGATGCCTATGATGCAGTGCCATGGTCGGATCACTTTGTTCTGAAGGCTCGTCTGAGCATGCCGCTCCTTTGCCGGGTGGGCGGTGAGCAGATTTATGCTTGCCCGCGGAGACTTATGGATTCAATTGGTTTCCAGGCGGCTCTGCGGGATCCGATGCCCCCTGGCAATATGTTAGATGAGCTGGTGGATGATTGGCATGGCCGACTTTCCGAAGCCATCGACATTATTGCCCCCTGCCGTCCTCTCCAAGCCTGCAAATGGGTAGCTCCTTGGTTCACTGAGGAGGTTCGCCAGATGAAGCGGTCTCTGAGATGACTAGAGCAAGTGTGGAGGCAGGGACACGACGAAGAGGCAAGAACATCTTATAGGACGTTTATGAAAGCCTATGAGGTGGCAGTGAAAGCAGCAAAGAGGGATTTCTTTGCTACTTCCATTGTATCCGCTAGCTCATGCCCAACTCAATTATTTCGAACAGTTCAGTCCTTGGTCTCCCTCTCTCAGGGAGACCACCAAATTGTTAATTCAACTATTGGCTTCGAGGCTTTTGCGAGCTATTTTGCGGGCAAAATCTTGTCCCTTCGCTGTGGCCTGCCGCCCACTGTTGATACAGTAAGGGAAATGGAGGCCCTTGGACGTCTTCTGGGTCCGTATTAAATCATTTCAGGCTGCTCTCCTGGGACGATGTTGACAGGATCCTGCAGGGGATGAGGCCAACCACCTGTCCTCTGGACCCCTGCCCATCCTTGCTGGTGAAGGCCAGCTCGGAGGGGCCACGGGACCATTTGGAGGCCATTGTTAACATCTCCCTGAGCTCTGGGGTTTTTCCAGGAGCATTAAAGGAGGCGGTGGTGCAGCCCCTCCTGAAAAAAACATCTTTGGACCCCACCAACCCGTCCAGTTACTGCCCAGTGTCGAACCTCCCATTCCTGGGCAAGGTGATTGAGCAGGCGGTAGCAGTACAACTGCAGGAATTCCTGAATGATGCTGTAGTCCTGGACCCATTCCAGTCTGGCTTCTGTCCTGGCCATGGGATGGAGATGGCCTTGGTTGCCCTCACAGATGATCTTCACAGGCATCTGGATCGAGGCGGGTCAGCACTGCTTGTGTTACTCGATCTCACAGCAGCGTTTGACATGGTTGACTATGTTTTGTTGGCCAGCCACCTTGCCGACGTGGGGATTAGGGGGACAGCCTTACAGTGGCTGGTCTTCTTTCTCCAGGGTCGGGGACAGAGGGTGGTGTTCGGGGGGAGATCTATCTCCCCGTCACCCTTCGGTGTGCGGGGTTCCCCAAGGGGCGATACTCTCCCCGATGTTATTTAACATCTACATGCGCCCCCTCACCCAGTTGGTGCGGAGGTTTGGGCTGGGCTGTCATCAATACGCGGATGACACCCAGCTTTTTCTGATGATGGACGGCCGGCCAGACACGCCCCCAGACAATCTGGCCGAGCTCTGGAGGCTGTGACGGCATGGTTGAAACAGAGCAGGCTGAAATTGAACCCGGTGAAGACGGAGATCCTGCAGCTGGGACGGGAGCTGCCAGATGTTGGGATCCAGCTCCCTGCCCTGGATGGGACACCACTGGCAACTTTGCCAGTGGTGAAGAGTCTAGGCGTGCTTCTGGATGCCTCCCTATCGATGGAGGCCCAGGTCATGGTGGTTGCCAAGTCTGCATTTTTTCATCTTCATCAGATCAGGCAACTTGCCCCCTACCTGATGCCCCAGGACCTGGCTACAGTGATCCATGCAACGGTCACCTCCAGGCTAGATTACTGTAACTCACTCTATGCTGGGCTACCCTTGGGCCTGATCCGGAAACTACAACTGATCCAGAATTCCGCTGTGCGGGTCCTGACTGGTATATCTTACCAGTCACATATCACACCTGTCCTGCGCCAGCTGTGCTGGCTTCTGGTTGAATTCCGAATCAGGTTCAAGGTATTGGTTCTTACCTTTAAAGCCCTGAGTGGGTTGGGACCGGCATATCTTCGGGACTGCCTCTCCCTGTATGTTCCCCGGAGACCGCTTCGATCAGCGGATAAATGTTTACGGGTGGTCCCCGGCCCTAAGAAGCCCGCCTCGCTTCAACCAGGGCCAGGGCCTTTTCAGCCCTGGCCCCAGCCTGGTGGAATGCTCTGTCAATGGAGACCCGGCCCCAGTGGGACATATTATCGTTCCGCCGGGCCTGTAAGACAGAGCTGTTCCGCCGGGCCTGTAAGACAGAGCTGTTCCGCCAGGCGTTTGGTGGTTAAAGGAGGTGGTGCCATGTCGGCCTCCCACCTTCAGGGGGGGTTCTCCCCACCATTGCACTTGGTTAATTTATTTCATTATTGTTTTTTATATTGATTTTAGTATTGATGTTTTCTTGTTTTTATTGATTTTAAACTGTTCACCGCCCAGAGCCCCTGTGGATGGGCGGTATATAAATTGAAATATAAATAAATAAATAAACCAGCCAATTCTTTGGCATCAGGATTCTACTCTGCTCTCATACACTGGGTTTTTACTCTCTGGTGCCTGAACCTTTTTTAGGAGGAACAGACACAGAAAATAATATAAGTGCCTGCAGTAGAGGAAGGAGGCTAGTTCTGACATGACACTTTGGCCTCCTGCACCTTTAGCCATAAAGTCTTTAGCTTCATTCCTGACTCCCAGCTACAGGTCAATTAATGTTCTCTATTTCAGTGCTTTTTATATTCATTGATACTAGAGTCAGTGGTTTTGCTTCCTTGTGTTTTGCTGTTGGTTTTGTAGTTTCTTTTCTGCTGAACTTATTTATGCAATTTAACAATATTGGGGGCGTGGCGTCGGAGCCTTCGGGTATGGACGCACATTGAAAGATCTCTGTCTCCTTCCTCCCTGTAAACCCTGGAAAACAGCTGATATCGCTTACCCTGCATTATATATTTGAGAAAGCAGACGCAGAGGGAAAAGAAGATCTATCCAAAATCAGCAAGAAATTTGCAGCAGCTCTTTTACAGCACAACTCAAACTATGCCTCAGGAACGCAGCAAGGCCGAGCTATCCAAAATGGCCGACAGGAAACTTGTAGAAACAAATGCAGCAGCAAAAACTAATAACCACTCCCTTGAGGCACAATTTGCAAAATTTGAAGAGAACCTGCTCAAGCAAATGACGCTGCTCATCCAACCGCTATCTACACAATTAACAGAAATCAAATTAGAACTTCAAAAGACAAATCAAACAGCTGAAAGTGCTATGGAACTTAGTATCATGACTCAAAGAGATGTAAGAGAAATACATAATAAACTAGAACAGCAGGAGGAAAGAATTCTTCACCTGGAAGTGTCAGCTCGTTACAGAAATCTCAAGCTCCGTGGGATTGAAGTGTCCCTTATAGAAAATGAAAATATAATCAGAACATTAACACCTTGGCTATCTAAGCTGCTGGGCATTAAGGAAGGCACAAGCCAACTCATAACAAAAGCTTATCGCATCGGATCTTTAAGCCAGCAGAAAAAAAGAAATATGCCGAGAGATATCATTATTGAAGTACCAGATACTAACATCAGGAAGAAAATAATCAATGAAGCAAGATCCAAAGGCTTTCTATTATTCAATAACACCCAGATACAAGTATACAGTGACCTGCCTAATGAAGTTCTCTTAAAGAGAAAAGAACTTAAACCCACAACCGAGACTTTGAGGAGAGCAAAAGTACAATACAAATGGTGGAATTACACGAAACTACTGGTCTATCACAAAGGACATCGTCTTATTGCTTCGGACTACGACTCTGCAGCATCAATGTTAAATGAACTGAACTTAGAAGAACCGATGGAAACAAGCAAACCAAGTCAAAAAAGAAAATTTTCTCAGTCAACATCTTCATCCCCTCAGAAGGGAAGTAAAATTTCAGTAAGAGACAATTGATTTAGACACTTAGCCACAATGCTAAAATTTAAGGGAAGCGTTATCATAATACTCTTTATTGAAGATTCAAAACGGGGTAAGAAAGGGAGGGGGGAGTTCGGTCCTTTCAATGTAACTCCTTTTTTAGTTAAGCCCGGTAAGTTTTGGTATATACCAAACTAGTGTGTGAATAGAACACACTAGCTAAAAGGGCTTTGGGGAACAAATCTATTATTTTTGTGCAGTTTGTAACAACTGGCCAGGGGATTTGTGGGAGGGAAAGGATTTGAAATAGATCTCCCATTATTGTGATCTTAGAGCTAATCAACCAAGAGTTCTGTGGGAGGGAAAGATAAGATAACTAGGGAAAGGGGAAAGGGAAACATCAAGGGAGGGGGAGACATTTGTAAAGCTCATTTGTATTGCTAATTCAGACTTAAAGGGCAAAGTTGGGTGGGTTAGGGAGGAGGAGGGAATAGAAAGGAAAAGAGAGGTGGGAAAGGAGGGGGGAAAGGGGGAAAATTAAACGAAATAAGTTGATTTATCTAAACAAAGGATATAAGAAAATAGAACAGAGTAAGGAGTTAGAGAAAAGGAGTGGACAGCTAGGGAAAATCAAATAAATCCTTCTATATTACATTCAAACTACTTAGTGTGAAACTACAACACTGCAAAAAAGAGGGAAAGAAAAGGGTAAGAGGTCAGTGGAAAGGAAATCAAACAATTTATTTTCAATAACTATTTGAAGTGTGAATAAAACACTTCACTAATAGAATCATTTCTCTTATTTTATTTTGGCCTATTTTTGTCTTAAAATAAACAAAAGAGAGAAAAGAGAAAGAGGCAAAGCTTAGAAACGTTCAAGGGTAATTGCTAAGTTATATAAAGCTGAATGCATTGTTCAAGTTAATAAAAATCTCCATAAGTTATAAACACAGAAAATCATTTAACTTTTACTTGTTTAAATTTACTTGATACCTGTACCAAAGAACACTCTAAAGATTATTTATAGATCCTATTGATATAGTCACTACTGCAGCAATCTGTGATCTCTTCAGACAACGTTAGAAGGGAAAGTATATACACAAGTCAAAATAAAACTTTTCAAGTGAATAGGAATTTACTAATCTATTAAAACCTTTAATACTAAGTATCCACAATTCATCTTAGCTACTAAAGATCCTTCATATAAAGCTAGCAAGTTCTTCTATAAATTGAATCCTACCAAACAGTACAAAACTACTACCTATAAATTAATTGCCATAATTGGAAGAAAATTGATTGGGGGGAGAAATACCACATCATCATTTAATTAAACCCTTATTCTTGATTTTATCAATCTACCTTGAGATAGTGCTATTACCAAATAATTAATTAAAATACATTTTAAAAAGAGGGGGGGGAATTCATCTGAACAATTCATTAGATTCAATATGTCATCAAATATTAAAATCACCTCTTTTAATGTTCGTGGTCTAGGTAACCCCATTAAAAGAAAACGCATTTTGGCAAACTTAGCTAAAACAAGGTCAGACATCATCTTTCTTCAAGAAACACATCTCCACCCCATAAATAGTCAAAATCTAAAAGCAAGCTGGATACACCTTCAATACCATGCAAAAGGCACTTCTAAGGCGAGGGGAGTAGCTATCCTAATCTCTAGAACCATTTCTTTTCAACATCAAAGCACGTTAAGTGATCCCAAAGGGAGATTCATTTTTGTAAAGGGCAAAATAGGATCACAAACTTACACCCTAGCTTCAATTTACGCCCCAAATTCAAATCAAATTGCGTTCTTGGAAGACAGTTTAAACAAATTGACTTCTTTTCAGGAAGGTGAACTGATCTTGGGAGGAGACCTGAACTACACAGTAAACCCAAAATTAGACAGATCCAAACCTAAAAACAAAAAATGTAAAAAAGAAACTTCAAATACTAAGCTAGCAAAGCTTCTAGACAATAACTTTCTAACAGACGTATGGAGACATTTACATGGTATAGAAAAGGATTTCACATACTATTCATCTAAATATAACATCTATACTAGAATAGATTACATTCTAATTTCCAATACAGCAATAAATAGGCTACTTTCCTCTGAAATAGGTAATATCACCATATCAGACCATGCCTGGACTAGTTGTACACTGATGGCCACCCAAGACACATTGAAACAAAGGCATTGGTCATTCAATAAATTACTCATTAACAACCAAAATGCTATCAAAGAAATTAGCAATAACATTGAGCTGGCTATAAAAGAAAACACAACAGATGATGTTAATTCATGCGTCGTGTGGGATACAATTAAAGCAGTTACTAGGGGCCATATCATTTCTTTATCATCACAACTAAATAAGAAGAGAAATGTCATGAAACAGGAATTAATAGAAAACATCAAAGCACTAGAACTCAAGCACAAAAAAACTGGTAGCAAACAGACATATAAAAAGTTATTGATTCAGCGTAAATTATTAGAAACCTTAGAAACGAACAAAATTTTGAAAAATCTCCAATATGTTAAGCAAAACTACTGGTATAACAATCCGAAATCATTGAGGTTACTATCATATAAAATAAAAGAAAAAAAATCATCCAATATCATTAAACAGATATATGATAAAAATGGGAAACTACAATTCAAAACAAAAGAAATTCTTGATACTTTTGTCAATTATTATAAACAACTTTATTCATCTAAAATACCAAATGAAGAGAAAATTACACATTTCTTAAAATCACTCAAGAATTTAAAACAATTGGATGACGAACACCGTTTACTCTTAAACAGCCCCATCACACATCAAGAAATACTTGATGTTATTAAATCACTCAAAAATAACAAAACTCCAGGACCTGATGGCTACCCATCAGAATTTTATAAAAAGTTTGCCACACTAATTGCTACTCCACTAATGCATGCTTGCAACACAGTTTTAAATACCGGACAAATACCCCCATCATGGCTCACTGCAACGATCATAGTAATCCCTAAACCAGGTAAAGACTCAACTAAAACAACTTCTTACAGACCTATTTCATTACTAAATCAAGATTATAAAATTTTTACAGCTATACTAACTAAAAGGTTGAATTCATTTATTACACATTACATACACCAAGATCAATCAGGTTTCATTCCAAACAGAGATTTAACTAATAACATCTATAAGACACTCAACTTAATTTCACACAGTCAAAAAAAACAATTAGAATCAATATTTCTATCTTTGGACATAGAGAAAGCGTTTGATTCTTTAGAAATATCGTACTTAAAACAAGTTTTACACTGCATGGGATTTGGAGAGACATTCCTCAAAATAATAAATGCTATATACTCACAAGCAACTGCCCAAATAACAATTAACAATCATCTATCCCACAAAATATTAATCCAAAGAGGCACGAGACAAGGGTGTCCTCTCTCACCAATCTTATTTGCGTTGGCTATCGAACCGTTGGCTATAGCTATTAGGGAAGACCCCAAAATACAAGGAATTAACATAGAGAACAATCAATATAAATTAAGCCTTTTTGCCGATGACATGGTTGTATATATTACAAATCCCATAGATTCTCTATACCCACTCCAAAATAAACTACTGGAATTCGGCTCAATTTCAGGCCTTACAGTCAATCAATCCAAGTCACAGCTCTTTCCAATATTTCTCCACGCAAACACTGTTACACATATCAAACAATCTAGTCAGTACCACTGGAACCATAAGCAAATGTCATATTTAGGCGTAACCATCCCTAATAACCTTAACCAACTGATGGAACTAAACCACATCAAAACAGTCAACCAAATTAAAGCAGATCTACATAAATGGGGAAGGATTACACCCTCATGGTTAGAACGATACCACCTAATTAAGTCATTTGTACTTCCAAAATTACTCTTTTTTTTTAGGGCAATACCGTTAACAATTCCACAAAAGAAAATTAAATCATGGCAACAATTATTAAACCAATTCTTATGGGGGAAGAAACATCCAAGAATAGCCTTTAAAACTCTCAAGCTAAGAAAACAGCAAGGAGGCTTTAAATACCCTGATCTAGAACTCTATCAGACAGCCACCAGACTATTCAATACATTACAAATTTTAATTACAGCAAATAAGACTGACTGGATCGCAATCTTGGAGTCAGAACTTAAACATTGCAATATACAAAATATGTTTTGGAACACAAAAAAAGATCGACCCCACAAAATAAATAACCCTTTTCTAGAATCAATAATCAATACCTGGGATCGTACAAGATTCAAACTTATACCACAATTCTCAAGATTCTCTTCTTTTATAGAACAGCATTGGTTCCCTCCAGGGCAAACTAAAGCCTTTAAAAATATATGGCTCCAAGCAAATATGATCCGCATAATTGATATAACAACAAAAAAGGGAATCATAAACAAAATAGAATTAGAACAAAAAATAAAACACAAGATTCACTGGTTTACCTATTTTCAACTCTCAAACATGCTACAACAAATAAAAATACAAGAATTACTTAAAAAGAACGCAACCGATTTTGAACTCCTACTTGATACCAAATCACTCAAACAAAAGGGATTAATTTCTAAACTATACAACATCCTTTTATCTCTCAACCAAATTAAAACTCTAAAATGCCAAACAAATTGGCACTTAGATTGCAACATAGAGCTAACACCTGAACAATGGAGAGAAATATGGACTGCAAACATTCTAAAACCTAAGACAGTTACCTCCCAAACCCAAAATTACAAAATCATTCACAGATGGCACATAACACCAAGAAAACTCTCACTAATAACTAAAACAAATCCTCCGCTCTGCTGGAAAGAGTGTGGAAATATAGGAACGTTTAAACATTGCTGGTGGGAATGCCCCCGAATAGAACCTTTTTGGAATGATATATTATGTTATATAAAAGAAATAACGGGCTACAAAATCCCCCTTGATCCAAAGATCATATTCTTGAATGTATGGGATACTTTCGAAATTCCACAAATAAGAAAAGATCTAATTAGCAACCTTTTGGTTGTAGCTAAGAACTTGCTAGCTTTACATTGGAAATCAAAGACGGTTCCCACAGCAGAAAAATGGTTAGAAAAAATATGGGACCACTATATACAAGAAAAAATACATGACGAATTATACCAGAATGAACACTATTTGAAAGAAACTGATTTTATTGCAAAATGGTTACCATTCATTGAATTCATTTCCAATACAAATCACTCTCCACCTAAGCATTTACTTTTTGTTACTCAGATTTGAAGCAACGACTATCAAATAATTGAAAAAAAATGCTAGTTGTCTTTGTTTTAACTATATTGGCATGACATTTATTGTATATAGTTCACTAAGACTTTGTTGTTGTTCTATTTTACTTCTGTACATTGTTTTTGTTTGTTTGTTTGGTTTAAAAAAATAAATTTAAAAAAAATATATTTATACATATAATGTATGCTGTTCATTAATATGATTTATAAATCATGTATAATGCTGATTGACTGATGCACAAATAATAATGAAAAGTAAATATAATGTGTGAGACAAATTATGTGTAAGGAAACAGAAAATGTGGCAAAAATAAAGAACTGTTATCTAGATTTTAACAATGGAGAAGTGAAATTAAAATGGAGATGGGGACTTGAACAAAAAATTAACCCAAAGTAGAGAAAGAAACAGAAGTTGATGCTACGTAAAAGGGTTTTAAAAGAAACCACCAGCAGGTTGCAAAGCCACAAATTTTCTCCAACAAGAAGTGCAGCATAAAATAACCAAATGACCATAATTAACATCATCCTTATCTAAAATTTAATAAACATATGACCAATTAGCATTCCATACATACTTACATCAAACACATTTCAATCAATGGTTCTTCATGAGTGATAACAACATGTAGCAAAAACATAAACAGGGCAAAATACATTTATACATATATAAAAATATCTGTATTCAACAATCTAAATAAAATAGCACAGATGCTCTTATAAGGAAAAACATGTCCTTTGGCAACCAAAATATCCATAGAAAGCTGATAGGATATAATCTTCCAATTACCATCATGGTTGTGTTTAAAACAAAACAAAACAAAACAAACCTAAACTCCATAAGATTCTTAAAGATCTCACTGTCAAAGTCTCCTGTAGAGAAAAAAAAAACACTCCAACTTGCTTACTCTAAATTGCATACCTTATACTGCGATGAGCCCAAGAAATATAAACCTTTAAGAGGTGACACTGGCAGAAAACCTCTGTAGGCTTCAAGATATCTATAGTGATTTTTCCCCATATTGGAACCGTTCACTAAGGCCATTTTCACACTGCTTACCTTGTCTCGGAACAACCCGGAACATCATGCAAAAAACTCAGAAGATCACGTTTTCTCGCACAAGATTTGCACGATGTTGTGCAAATCTCGCGCGAGAAAATGAGGTCTTCCATGGTTTTTGCACGATGTTCCGGGTCGTTCCGAGAGAAGGTAAGTAGTGTGAAAACGGCCAATGATATCTTTAATAATCTTATTTCAGTTTCAGTTTCAGAATCAGCAGCCACCACTGGGACATAGAAACGTAACCTTGGTAACTTCTAGATTGGACTATTTTAGTAACGCACTCCTTGATGACAGGCTGGAAATTTCAATTGACTGAAAATGCAGATGATGATCTTTTGGCCAATGGGAACATAGTACACTTGTCTGATGATTCCATCGGCTGGCAATATATTTCCATGCCCAATTCAAATTGTAGGTTTTGTCATTTAAACCTCTAAATTGTTTGGGTCTAGACAATTTCATGGAATGTCTTTTCACCATAAGAATCCTCCCTACACACATGCACACACATAGAGGTATAAAAACTGCCAAAGAAGCCCAGTTCTGGTAGATACAAGAGTGACATCTACCTTCATTACAGCCTTCTCAGCAGTTGTCCTAATTATGTGGAATGTGCACTTTCCAAAGGTGTATCTGACACCGTTTCCTCTTTTTTTGGAAATTAATAAAAACATTCCTTTTTCCACCTTGTTTTTGAGAGAGGCATCTGCTTATTGTTTCTTTATTTGATGTTTGTTTTTGTTTGTCTTGGAATCATACAATCATAGAATCGTAGGGTTGGAAGGGGACTATAGGGTCATCTAGTCCAACCCCCTGCACAATGCAGGAAATTCAGTTACTCCCCCCGCATACACACACACACACTCAGTGACCCTTACTGCATGCCCAGAAGATGGCAAAACACCATCAGGATCCCTAGCCGAATTGGCCTGAGGAAAATTGCTACCTGACCCCAAGGTGGCAATCAGCCTTACCCTTGGCATGTAAGAAGGGATCACGACGAATAGAGATGGGCACGAACCGGAAAAAAATGAACCATGTGGTTCGTGGTTCGTCAAATTTCATGAACCACAAACCACGAACTTTCACGAACGTGCCACTGGTTCGTGAACTGGTTCATTTGGTTCGTGAAAATGTCACATCCAGGTCAGAAAATCGTCACTTCTGGACCAGCAGAAGGTCACTTCTGGTTCAGCAGAAGGTCTGCAGGAAATCCATCTCCTGTTGCCTAGGAAATATTGATCAGCACCAGGCTGTCTGCAGTGACAAACCAAAAAAACCAAACCAAACGAGCCAGCCTAAAGTTCATGGCAGTTCGTTAGAAATGGGATCTGATGAACTGCTGGTTCGCGAATCACGAACCGGCCTGGTTCGTCACGAATTTTGGTTTGTGTTTTGGTTCATGCCCATCTCTAATCACAAGAACTAAGCACTGATGTAAGCCTTCCTCCTCCCTCTTATGATCTGCCTAGGTTCACAGAATAAGCATTGCTGTCAGATGGCCATTTGCCTTGTTAATCATTTGTTTGTCTTGTTGATCATTAATGTTAGTTTTAAATGGTTATAATTCATACTATTTTAATGGCATATGCCTCTTTTGAAACAGATATTGAAAAGCAGTATTTAAATTTAATAAATAAATTATAAGTTCTCTCTTTCTTGCATTATTTTGTTCGGGATAGTTTTAGTTCAGCATTGATCTTCTTGTCCTGAATTTGTAGACTAGTGTTCTGCCTGATAAAGATTGTGTTGGGGGCAGGGGAGCAGGCAATTTAAATATGCACAGAGAAAAAGGGAAAAATAGTTTTGTAGCTGGTTAGCAAGACACAACCTGCTACTCAATTGGAGAGCTAATTGTCTGCTTCCCATCTGTTCAACTTTCACATTTTTAAATAAACTGTTTATTACAAATGACCATAAGTCTCCAATAATCTTTCTTCATAAAGATACCAGCCTTGTAAAGTGCAGCTCCAGGCATTTCCTTTTGGGGAAAGCTAGAAGAGTGAAACAATATTTTATAGAACTTCAAGTTCACTAAATGATACATGATAGAGTTCATGATAGGAAAAGATACATATTTATACACTGGCATAACCATGGAAGGCAGAAAAATGTATGAATTTGTATTATCAGGAACTCCAGAACACTAACCACAGAAAACATGGACTGTGAACTGTTAAACTAAACCTGTTTTATATTTTAAAGGGGAAATCTGGGACTCAGCATGCTTTTCTTTAAAAGCTGCAGATGCTTTTCCTGATGAAAAGCTTATTAGTGGTTAAGTGGCTGGAATGTGAATCAGCATTCTGCTAGTTTGACTCCCATTGCTGCCATGAGCTCAGCAGCTGGCCTTGGGTAAGCCACTTCTCTCAGCCCCAGCTCCCCAGCTGTATTGCACGGATAATAATACCACTGACTTTGTTCACCACTCTGAGTGGAACATTAATCTTTCTAAAAGAGCAATATATAAGTGCAGTTCTTATTGCTGTTGTTTAAAAGTTAGTCAGGGCTTGGAGCATCATGATCCCAGGAAGAATAGTGCATTCAAATCAGCACATAAAATCAAACTTTAGGGACTTCTGCAAGCATTGTAAAAATAACCTTTTCAACAGCACTTTATTTTATGTTACAAACCAAACCCACACAACACTATTAGTGTGTCCAAGGGAAACTGAGTGACCAACTTGAGCGTACAACCTACATATTCTAGAGTATTACCCATACTTAGTAAAAAGTGGGTTCAGTGATTGCTGCACAACTAAATCTAGTGCTGTATTTTCAAGCCTAGGGTTCAGTAGGACATTCCTTTTAAGGAATGTGGAGGCTGGTTTTCGTGTCTTTTTTTCTATCTGACTGCAGTGAATATAATAGTTTCCCTTGAGCTTTGCCTGACTTATCATTACTGGGATGAGCAGGTACACCTGCTTCCTGGAATGCCCTGAAATAACATCACTCAAGGATGGGAACAAGGATGGAGCATTACCAGTCCAGGGAAACACAGGGAAACACAGTGTCAGCTGTAGGGCAGGGCACAAAGTACAAGATAATCAATCCTTAGTTGTTGTGGATTTTCCGGGCTGTATTGCCGTGGTCTTGGCATTGTAGTTCCTGACATTTCACCAGCAGTTGTGACTGGCATCTTCAGAGGTGCAGTACCGAAAGACAGAGATCTCTCAGTGTCAAACTCAGTTTGTCGAACTCAGTTTGACTCTGAGAGATCTCTGTCTTTCAGTACTACACCTCTGAAGATGCCAGTCACAGCTGCTGGTGAAACATCAGGAACTACAATGCCAAGACCACGGCGATACAGCCCAGAAAATCCACAACCATCGTTCTCCAGCTATGAAAGCCTTCGACAATATAATCTATCCTTGTGTGTTCCTCTGGCTGCAAGGTCTGCAGTTTTCAAAAGGATATGGCCTATTGGTCAGGGAGAGAATGGAGAAGATCAAGGCCAACCCAGTCAACCCAAACGGGTGGGCTGGAAGAAGCTGTGAGATGAGGCAAGTGGTAGGTCTATCAGCTCAGACAACCTAGTCATACTTTCCTACAATATTGTTTGAGGGTCTTTGAATATATCCTCTTATATGTTTGGATGCTTTCATGTAGTATTAGGTTAGATAGTGCTGCTCAGTCCCCTTCCCCTTGGTTTGCTAGGCAATCAATGGGGCTTACCACACCAGAGTGCTGATAATATTAGCTGCTTCGTATGAGAGAATATTGGTTAAGACAATCCAATTTCTGGGCCAACTGTTGTACAGTGATTTCATTGAGCTGAAATTTGCATTGTGTGCCTTAAATAAGTGGTTTTCATGTTCTAGTTAGATATTGCTTCCATTTCATTGCATGTAATTGAGCGTGAGGAAACAGAAATGGAGGCAAAATCTTTTGCAGCTGAATAGATCCTAATGTTATATAAAGAAGCCCAAGCAAACCTGCCAATCCTGTCAAACAGAATAGCCTATATTCATCTATGGAGCCAAATTTTGCTAGCTGTTTGTTTGTGGATAACTCTCTCAGGGTCATATCAATACTTTCTCTCTTGTTCCTAAAGAATAGAAGCAGAGAAGGATGTAACAAATAATGTGCATGGATCATAGGAAGGTGCCTAGTATGCTGATGTGTTTGTCCCCTCTGCAAACTAAACATCTAGATTCTGCAAGATTCAAGTCCAGTGATAGAGACATGGAGATAGAGAGGCTGTCCATCTGTCCATCCTTCCTTTCTTCTGTCCCAGAACTATCCCTTTGAAATGTAGTTTGTTTTAATGTAGTTTGTTCCTTCTCGCACCACACCTTCTTCTCTTTGTCCTTCTTCTCTATCTTGCCCCCATGGGTGAAGGACATGCCATCCTGCAATCCACCAGCTTCCCAAACTAAATAGCTAGAAAGAATGCTTTCTCTACCTTTTCCCAGCTTTTTCCTCTACTATGGTTAATAACAACTCAAAGGGGGAAGGAAAGGCTTAACCCCTTCCTTAGGCTATCCAGTCACAGATATCCCATGTATTGTGTAGTTTGGCCCTTCAGTGTGGGTGTATTCTCCCTTATACACATTTTGGTGGAGCTTTGTTGCATCCAGTGACACTCCCCAATCAAGGCTTCAATTGAGAAAGAGCTTTGTCTAATTATTTAATTACTATTTTGTTATGCAAAGAGCATAACAAAATCAAGTAGGATTAGTGGATTGAGTATACATATTACAAATAAATTACTAAATGCAGTGGAGGAGTTAATATATGAGTGCCCTTAGAGGAGTTAAGTATGGAAAGACTCTTATTGCATTGGTTGCTGCACATCTTCCCTGAAGGACACTACAATATTTTGAAATGATGCTCTGACAACGGGGTTCAGTTTATGCCAGTAATGCATATAGCAAAGGTTCAGATTAGAGATGGGCAGAAACCGGGGGGGGGGGGAATGAACATGATGTTTGTTGTTTATTGCCATCTATGAACAGGGAATCATGAACAACCATGAACATGACCCTGTTCATGAACATGTACGTGGTTGGCTATTCATGGGGGGGGGCGACTTGGAAGGGAAGAAAGTTCCCTGCGTCGTTTGCAAATGGTGTGGGGAACCTCCTTCCCTTCAAAGTCTCCCTCCTTCCAGCCGGCTAGAGAGAGGGGGGGAGACTTTGTCAGGAAACCCCTGACAAGCGGCTGAGTCAGGGGTGAAGTGCCCCTGGGCTTAGACCGTCATTTCCAGGGCAACAGGAGTTCAGTCAGAGTTCAGAAAGTTCCTGCCTACTGTTGCCCAGGGAATTGATTGAAAGGTGCCAGACTGTCTGGCTTGACGAACGGCTGATGAACACCACGAACAGGGCTTGGAACGAACACATGTTCTTCGGGAAGGGGACCTCACAAACAGCTTGCTCACAAACAGCTGATTGGGCTGTTCGTGGCTTTTTTTCATTCGTATTGCTGTTCGTGCCCACCTCTAGTTCAGATCCACTGTGAAAGAATAAAGAGTTATGATAATGCTGCCATTCCAGAACTGGGCTTAAGCCCTTGGGATGGGGGCAGCCATTTGCCGCCCTGGCAGGAGAGAGGCAGACGAGCCTGGCCCTGCAGTAAGGGCATAGCTTCAGGGAGGGCGGAGCTAAAGGGCTGCATTCAGCCGCTCCGCCCTCTTGGGCTCAGTCTTGCCTCGTGCTCGGCTGGAGGAAGACGTTCGTTGGCTCCGCTGGCACGAGGCCCCAGGGAAGACAGCTTCGGCCTGTGTGACAGGCTCGGTTTGTTGAAGGGCCTAGCCCTTATCCCCCTGAGCCGCTCCTTGGAGAGCGAGCATCACGGCCGTTTCTCAGCCGTTCTGGGCTGGCGTTTCCCGCCAGTTTACGGCCCCCTGCGCGGCCGTCTCGCCGCGCCTGCAAGTGGGTAGCCCCGCAGCCGTTCCCTCGGCCGTTCCAGGCCATTTTTGCTGCCGGTGTCCTGCCCGGTAACGGGCCTTTTCGCGCCATTTAGGCCCCCTCCCCTTGAGCAGCCGTTTCACAGCGTCTGGGAGGGTTAGCCTTGCAGCCGTTCTCTCGGCCCGCGAGGTGGGTTAGCCTCGCGGCCCGTTTTCTCGGCCCGTTCTTTTCACTGGTGAGCGGGCCGTTATCTCCCGTGCGGCTCCCGCCCCCCCCCCGACGTTGGTTGGGGCAGGGGACCCCTTGGAGGGCCGTCTGTTCTTCGGCCCAGGGCCCACACCTCGTTCATTAGGCGCTGGCAGGGCGCGTTGGTGTGGGGGTGCATTTAGGCGTGCAGCAGGTGGCCATTTTGACGCGGCTCTGCCGCGTGTCAGTTACAGCGGCCATTTTAGGCAGGCAAGGGGTGTCGGCCATTTTGTAAGTGCAGGTGGCTGCTGCTCGCCCCCCCCTTCACTGCCTGCTTCCTTTTGGCCTGTCAGGGGTCCTTTCTAGCCAGGGGCTAAGTGCTGGGTTGCTGATTGCAGTGCGCCCCATGCAGGATGGGACCTAAGAAGGGGGTTGGGAACAGTAAAGGAAAGCAGCCCACGCCACGCCCCTCCAAACGGCCTGCGGTGGCATTGTCATCCAATGAGGAGGGTGAGGGACCACTGCGGCGTGACATTCTGGCCAGAATTGCTGACTTAGAGCACGCTAGACTACCCTCCTCTGGGGGTTTAGGGCAGTTAAGTAAGAGGCCTGTACGGGCGGCTGCGAAAACTTTGTCCATGGCTGATATTCTCTCCCGCTTATCTGCCTTGGAGGGAACTTCTGATGGTGCTGCTGCGGCGACGGAGACTGCGGCCGCCGGGCCGGTTGCGGATGAGGATATAGTCGGGACGGCGGCAGCTGAGATCGAGGGCATCTGGCCAGCAGAGGCGGGACAGCTGGCGTTGGTGGTGCAGCCTCCTGAGGTGGAGGGTAAGTGCGCCTGGCCTCACCAGGCTTCTTCTTGGCCTTGGGCACAAGGCTCTCAAGCACCGCAACATAATGCTTACGCAACACAACAGAGCGTTTACGCATTGGGGGCTCAGGCACCTCAACGTAATGCTTATCCAGCACAAAGCGGTTGCGCGCATGACGCTCATAGGCCGTGTGATTGGGCACAATGTTTCCAGTCGCCGGGGACCAGTCAGATGACTGGGACGTCTGGCTGGCTGGGTTCGCCTGTTCAGGCGGCCGGGAGCATGGGTTCGGTCCCCTCATGTGGTAATTATTTCGGATCGCCCTGGAGCAATTATGGGGCAGTCCCCTACTGGGCCCTACCTATGGGGGATACGGCCATGCCCTTAGGTGATCACTTTACGCCCGCGATGCGGGAGAGGATTTTGTGGGGGGAATATGTAGACATTTTTACCCTTCTCTTCAGGGATCTGGAGAAGAAGGATAAAGAGGACCTGGAGGACAGAGACAAGGAGCGCCTTAGGCGCTGTAAGATTGATAGGACCTGGGCCAATTGGCTACCGGGTTTTCTAGTCTATGCGGGTGTGATTGCTAGGGTCCAGCTTGGGAGAGCCGCCTCGCTCTTCCAGTATATGGACATAGTATATAGGGCATATGTAGACTTCGGTGGTGCAGCGTGGCTGCAATACAACGAAGAATTTAGAATGAAAGCGGCCCTTAACCCGTCATTGCCGTGGGATCAGGTGCACCATCACCTCTGGATCCAGGTCATGACCCCAGCTAAATTTGGGTCAGGGGAACGGTCGGATAGCGGCCATGTAGTACAACGATCAGGGTCTGGTCTGCCGGGTCTTGTTGCTGCTAGTTCTGGTCCCCGCGCTTTCGCGGGGCAGTCGGTTCAGCCCCGACTGCTCTGTTTTGAGTTTTCCTCGCGAGGGTCCTGCAGCAGGAAGAACTGCTGCTATGGCCATGAGTGCCCCGTTTGCCGGGGGCCTCACGCCCTTAATGCTTGTAAGAAACAGAAACCCTTCAATAGGAAGGGGGGGCGGATTTGGGGGGCAGCAAGGCCCTGGAAAAGGGCCCCATCCCCATAAAGGTGAGGGTACTTGAAGCCATGTTGGTGGATTACCCCAGAAGAGCGGATGCCCAGTTTTTGTTGGATGGGTTTTTATTTGGTTTCCGCATTCCGTTTCAAGGACCCCGATCTTCCTTTATGGCTGCCAACTTACGGTCTGTGGCAGGCATGGAGGATGTTGTTCGGCAGAAAATCGCTAAAGAATGTAGGGAGAGACGGGTTTTAGGCCCTTTTCCTGCCCCTCCGGTGCCCAATTTGAGGGTTTCCCCCCTGGGGGTGGTTCCTAAGAAGGCTCCTGGTGAATTTCACCTAATTCATCACTTGTCTTACCCCAGGGGGGGGTCTGTTAACGACGCGATACCTGAGCACCTGTGCTCAGTGCGTTACACGTCATTTGACCAAGCCTTTAAGGTGGTCAGGCGTTGTGGCCGGGGAGCTGAGATGGCGAAATGCGACATCAAGTCTGCATTCCGTCTTCTCCCCGTGCATCCGGAGGACTTTGAGCTCCTCGGGTTTGCCTTTGAAGGTCAATTCTATATGGACAGGGCTCTTCCTATGGGGTGCTCTATCTCCTGCGCAGTATTTGAGCGCTTTAGCACCTTTCTAGAGTGGGCATTGCGTCATAGGCAGCGCTGCCGTGACTCCGCCCACTATTTGGATGACTTTATCCTGGTTGGCCTCCCGGGTACGGGTCAGTGTGCGCGCCTTTTGGCTGACTTCGTCAGCTTAACTGAGGAGCTAGGCGTTCCACTGGCGCATGAAAAAACAGGGCCCATCTACTGTCCTGACCTTCTTAGGCATTGAGTTAGATACGGTGCAACAGTCTTCCAGGCTTCCAGTTGAGAAGCTGTTGGATTTGAAGGAGCGATTGCGCACCATGCTGATGAAGCGCAAAGTTTCCTTATTAGAGCTCCAGCAAGTAGTGGGCCACCTTAACTTTGCCTGTAAGGCAGTGGCCCCCGGTAGGGCCTTTCTGCGGCGCCTTTGTGACGCCATGGGGACCCTCCGGCTCCCTCATCACAAGATACGCCTGTCTGATGGCATGCGGGAGGACCTAGGGGTCTGGCTCCGGTTTTTGCTGGGTTTCAATGGGGTGTCCTTTTGGAGGCAAGAGCTCCTTTTAGAAGGGGAGCTGCAGGTGTCTTCGGACGCGTCAGGGTCCATTGGGCTGGGGATTTATTTTAGGCAGCACTGGTGTGCCGCCACTTGGCCCAAGGATTGGGTTGCGGACGGACGGTGTAGGGATTTAACCTATTTGGAGTTCTTCCCAATCTTGGTGGCGGTTTACCTTTGGGGAGGGGAGCTTGCCAACCACTCCGTGCACTTTTGGTGCGATAATATGGCAGTGGTTCAAGTGGTGAACTCCCTTTCTTCTAAATCGCCCCGGGTGATGACCTTGGTCCGCGCCTTTACCTTAAGGTGCTTGCACTTTAATATATTGTTTTCAGCCAGGCATATACCTGGTGTCAACAATGAGGTGGCAGACGACTTGTCTCGTCTGCAGATGGACCGGTTTCGACAGCTTGCCCCCGAGGCCGATTTGGTGCCAGCTCTGGTGCCGCAGGAACTGTGGACGATTGGCAAGCGGAAGCCTCCAGGGCCATCCAGTTAGCCATTGCCCCTAGCACCAGGAGGGCGTACGACAGGGCGGTAAGGAGTTTTGACGCCTTTAGGCAAGTTGCAGGCCTCCGTCGGGTTTGGCCCCTTCCAGTCGAGCATTTGGCGCAGTTTGGAGTGGCTCAAAGAGGTAAGGGACACAGTGTGAAGTATCTTCGCAGTCAGTTTGCGGCCCTAGCTTTTGCTGCGAAGGCCCGAGGGTTTGCAGATAACACGGGTGATTTCCGCATTCGTAAGATGCTAGAAGGGTGGTCAAGGGAGTCCGCTACCCCCAGGGATGATAGGGAACCCATCTCTCCTGGCATCCTTCAGGGATTGCAGGCGATGTGGGCGCAGGTCTGCAGCTCTCCGTTTGAGGAGTGGCTGTTTCACACTGCGTCCTTGCTCGCATTTTTTGGGGCTCTCCGAGTAAGTGAGCTGGTCCAACAGTCCCTTAAGGACGACTCTGGCCGTGCCCTCACTGCGGAGGACGTTAAGTTTGTAGGTGATCAGTTGATCCTTCGAATCAGAAGGTCTAAGACTGACCAGCATCAAAAAGGGGTTGACCTGGCCCTTGGCCGGTGTTCCATCCCCAAGTTGTGTCCCATAGCAGCCTGGAAGTGCTATTTGGAGCTTCGGGGTGACCACCCCGGGGTACTCTTCCGCCACATTGATGGCGCCCCGTTGACTCGGTACCAATTCTGGGCGGTCACGGGTAAGGCTCTTCATAAATTAGGTCTGGAGGCGGTCAAATTTGGGACCCATTCCTTCCGCATTGGGGCAGCATCCACTGCCACTGCCCTGGGTTTCTCAGGTCCTGACATCCAACGGGTAGGACATTGGCATTCGGGAGCTTATGCGTCATACGTTAGGCCACTTGGACGTGGTAAATCAAGTTGATTTTTTTTTTACAGGTGCTGTGGTTCGTCAGGAGAGGGTCCGGATCCTCATCTGCAGCCACAGTATGATCTTCTGGGCGGCGCACCAAGCGAGAAGATCTTGGATCGGGTCCCAGCTCGGACTCAGCCGGTGGGCTACCATCGAGTGGCAGGGCAGAAGAGGCCTATGTTGGGCAGGGCTGCTGCCACTCTTGTTTGAGGGGAGGTCCGCCCCTCCGCCTCATATTCTGGTAGTTCACCTAGGGGGCAATGATCTAGGGCTAATGAAAGGGGTAGCCCTCTCTTGGCAGGTGCGGGACGACTTCCTGGAGATCAGGAGGAGATGGCCCGGCGTCCTGATTTTTTGGTCCGCCATGCTTCCGCACCGTGTGTGGCGGGAGGCATTGGACTGCAGAGCGATTGATAGGGCTAGGCGGATGGCCAACAGAGCCCTATTTAGGATAATGACGGGTGGGTTGGGGATTTACTTGCCCCATCCGCAGATTCGGGCCGAGTCTGTTGCCCTCTACAGAGGGGATGGTGTACACCTCTCTTATAGAGGCAACAGCATCTTTCTGGACGACTTACGGCAAGGGCTTAGGTTGGCTTTATGCCATTTGTGGGACGCTGAGGCCTAAGCAGAGGCTTGGCCTCTGCGGTGGCAGGATTTAGTCAGGGTTATATCTGTGGCGGGCCGGTGAGCACCCTTGGCACCTCCCCATTGGTGGGGAACAGGGGTCTTTCAGGAGCGGCAGGCTGCCGTACGGCCCAGCTGCGAGGTCAGATACCCTTGGGTGGGGAACCCCTGGACAAGCCGGTCTCCCCCCGCTGCCGTTCGGCCGGGTGGGGGAGCTCTCCAGGGGCGATACACTCAGCCTGGCCAGGACGGGTTGCAGCCATTCAAGGGATGGATCGCACCCGGTGGCAGCGGGTGCTCGCCCAGACAGGGCAGGGCAGGGTCCCAGTGAATGACCCCAAGGCCTGACCTGTACCGCTAGTTAGGCTCCTTGCCGTATTTCTTGCTTGCTGTTCTGTTTAATAAAGTGGCCCATTTATCCAAACAGTTGTGTCTGTCTCTCATTCCAACTAGGGGGGCAATGCTGCCATTCCAGAACTGGGCTTAAGCCCTTGGGATGGGGGCAGCCATTTGCCGCCCTGGCGGGAGAGAGGCAGACGAGCCTGGCCCTGCAGTAAGGGCATAGCTTCAGGGAGGGCGGAGCTAAAGGGCTGCATTCAGCCACTCCGCCCTCTTGGGCTCAGTCTTGCCTCGTGCTCGGCCCACCCTCCACTCCCTACTTCAGTGCGGGATTAGCCGGTCGCCGTTCTAGGGACCAGGTAGGAATTTTTTCCTTGCTGCCCTGATTGGCCTTGGGTGGTGAGTTTTTTCGCCTACCTCACACTGGGTATGGGATGATGGTTAATGACTGGGGTGGACCTTTTCAGCTGCCATGGGTGCAGGATTTAGTCAGGGTTATATCTGTGGCGGGCCGGTGAGCACCCTTGGCACCTCCCCATTGGTGGGGAACAGGGGTCTTTCAGGAGCGGCAGGCTGCCGTACGGTCCAGCTGCAAGGTCAGACGCCCTTGGGTGGGGAACCCCTGGACAAGCCGGTCTCCCCCCGCTGCCATTCAGCCGGGTGGGGGAGCTCTCCAGGGGCGATACACTCCGCCTGGCCAGGATGGGTTGCAGCCATTCAAGGGATGGATCGCACCCGGTGGCAGCGGGTGCTCGCCCAGACAGGTCAGGGCGGGGTCCCAGTGAATGACCCCAGGGCCTGACTTGTACCGCTAGTTAGGCTCCTTGCCGTATTTCTTGCTTGCTGTTCTGTTTAATAAAGTGGCCCATTTATCCAAACAGTTGTGTCTGTCATTCCAACTAGGGGGGCAAAGAGTATACAGAGAAAGTAGCGTTATAAAATGTCACAGAGATGTATCCCCATCCTTGCCCTGTTTGCAGTAAGAATTACAGTTCAGCTAAACAGTTGCTCAGTGCTTTATCTGCATAACTGAATCCCATAATCAGTGGATTGTTTCATATTGCTGCAGTGCTACAAGGAAGGATTGTCTACTGAATCACCATTATGCCTTCTACAAGAAGTCAGAGGTCTCTTGTCCATGGGGTAATTCAGCTTGACTCTATTTATAGGATTAAACACAATGCAGCCCCAAGAAATAAAAAAATGCTTTATCTTGAATCACCAGAAGTCTTATTTAATATAAGTCTCAACAATAACGGATAGGTCTAACAGTTTATAAATCCAGTGTCGGCAGTAGTCTTCCAAAAATAATTCTTGTCCAGGACTGCACTGGCTTCCTTGTACAACCTGAAAATAATTCCTCAGAATGTTGACTCTGCTGTGATTGTTCCCTAGTTCTTCCTCAACAAAAGAGAAAAGATAGCCAGTCCCCTCCCTCCATGGCTCAGTGTCCCTAAAAATGAGAGATGAGACATGTAATTAGCTCTTCTCCAATTTTTCTAAGAACCTGTCAGTGAGAATAAATATGTCAGCAGAGAAAGGAAGCATCTTTGGCCAAGAATTCACCTCAGCATCTATTATTATACAATGAAACATTTTAATTAACTGAAAGGCTATCAGCCATCAGGAGGGACTAAGCCATTTCATGAGGATGACAAAATGCCAGTATTGTCTGGCAAAAAGCCAGCATTTCAAAGCTCACACAAAATATCTCAGCATGTTTTGTAGCAGAAAGAATCAGACTTTCCTACAGAGCAACTAATAAGAGTGAGAAGAGCAAATCTTGTGCTAGGACAAGGGCACAGACCAGCATGGGCACAGAAATGTCTATTCTTACAGCTGATGTTTGCCCTACTGTCCTTGATATGGCATAAAAGCCACAAAAGAATACATGCACAGCACTTACCAGAAGGAAGTCAAAGGTCAAGGGCTCTTCTGGTCTACTTGCTTGGGGATCTATATAGCCATGGAAGCCAGTGAAAACTGCACTGACCCTGTAGGGAATTGGAGACAGTGGCCTGGCAAATTTCTTAAAGTTCAGACACTGGATAAGCTTTACCTGCAACAGTATGCTACTTCTTATACCAAAGTAGCAGTAGCTCCTGCATTTTTTTTCAGAGTACACTTAAAAAGTGGTAAATATACATCTAAAAATGTAAATTAAAAATACAACAAACATCTTCATAAAGATAAACTCATCAGGGAGTTATGATTCACTGTTGCTCTCTTTGGAGTACATACTCAGTGGCAAACCTGAGTTTGTCTCTATACAGTGTGTGAAAAGGCAAATTCACATTATTAAACTGCAAACTGTAGCTGGAAAAGTTTAGAAACATTTAGATAGGTTAGCATTAGAGCTCTCAGCTCTACAAGGACTTTGTTGGCTGATTCATATGCAGCACAGCAGTCTAGGCACACTTTTCCTTCCTTAGAAGCCTCTGTTTTTATTGGGCTCCACTCACATATTTTGCTGGTAAAAGCTACAATTTATGTGTGTTTGGGCCATTCATAAATTATGAGAGAATTTCTCCCTGTCCATAATTATCGGACTTATAATCTTCATGTTGAAGAACAGTTTTAATGCAATACCACTGAATTTTACCTAAAGTGAAATGTCAAGGCAATGTTGAAAATTCCTGGTTAAGCAAATATACAGGCGCAAAACATCTGAGAAATTTTAGCAGAAGCAAAAATTCTAGTGACATTTTTTCCAACAGTATAAACAGAAGGGAGGTGTCTATCTAATACAAGACTTACAACTAAGTGTTGCTTAAAGAAAAATGTTGCTTTGATAAGAAAAACAGTGAAATTCTTCTCTTAAAGTTTCCGAAGATGATCCTGTTCTTGAACTTATCTGCCATTTAAGACCTTATTAGTATATAGCCCATTTAAGACCTTATTAGTATAAGACCTTATTAGTATTTAGCCTCCTGAAATATTTCAGAAGCAGGGAAGTGCTTTAAAAAACAGTACAGCTTGCACATAAGATGAAGAAATGAAGTGCCAGGAAGGGTAGGAAACTAACAGTGTTATCCTAGGCACAGTTACACCCTTCTATGGAGGTCAATGGGCTTAGGAAAGTACAACTCTGCTTAAGATGTCACTGTGAATCACATACCTTTTTGTTGGGGAAATGGGGCGTATGCACAAAGGCTTTGTAACACTGCCTCATAAGGCATACTGCGTGTCCTTTAAAAATCTATCACACGGTATGTGATCACTCATGAGATGCTTTTGAATAAGGCATAAAACACTCTATTTCTCTTCAGTATGCCTTTTTAATGAGCTGGCATTGCCTTTGATCTGCCCACCTATCAGTTTCTCAGCTGGATGAAGGTATGTTTCAGTGAAATGTAATTTTCAGTTACCTCAGTTCTATTGCATGACTGCTTAAGGCTTCTGCACCCTTGTCTCTGATATCTTTGACAGCCCAGAAATGCTATATTAGTATTATTTCACATTATCTGAAATTATAAGGTATGAGTGACTTAAGTCATGAAGGGGCATTCTCTTCGTGTTCTGCTCCCAGTTGGAAGCAGTTTTACCATTTATTCTTATGTAGCAGTTCTTCACAATTCACCTGGGCTTTGTAGTGATCCTTCGTTTGCTTGGTTTTCACTATTAAAGAGACTCATTTTTCACATGTGGACTGTGTCATTTTGTAATGTAAACAAAAAAGTCCACACTCTGCATGTGGGCATATGTTTCAGCAGAGATATTTCAAACTACTGTTTTTAATGAGGTATATATTAAGAATGTGCTGTGTAATCTATCCTAAAGCCCACTGGATGGCTCCCACACGCTGCACTGTAATATAGAAGGTTATATCAGTGTGTGTTTTATATTTGTTAGCTGCCTTGGTGGCCCTGTGAGGGCAGAAAGGTGAGGTAAGAATCTTGTTAATAAAATAAATGCATATCAAAATTGTGAGGTTGCTGTAATTCCTGTATGAATGCTAAGGTCTCTTGTCAGCCATGATTTGAGATACCTCTGTTTTCTGAATAAGTCTACATTTTGTTTGTGTGGTATGCTTGGGAGAGTCTCATTCTCAGGAGATTTGTATACAATATGACTAATATTTTTCAAAAGAGGAGAACCCTACTAGAGGCAATCTCTGATTTATTTGCAGTAATCCCATGTGTCATTGTTTAAAAGCCACCCTTTGCCTTCCCAACAGCACACCTACACTTCTTAGCATTTCATATCTTTAGGAAGAACATTTGGACAATCAAAAAGTAGTAAGAGCAGTACATAATTTATTATTATTTACTTACTTTAGTCTGCCTTTCTCATTCACCCATGGGACTGGGGCATAAATTGAATATCTTTACTTCAAAAATCTATACCTCGCACTGTTCACATTGCATAAATATAGGAAGGGTGAGGCTTGTCTTGGCAGCAGTATGTGTGAAAAGAACCTAGGGGTCTTAGTAAACCATATAGTTAACATGAATTAGCAATATGATGCAGCAGCTAAAAATGCAAATGAGTTTCATGCTACATGAACAGAAGTATAGCATCCAGATCATGTGAAGTAATGGTATTGCTTTACTTTGCTCTGATTAGACCTCATTTGGAGTACTGTGTTCAATTTTGCAAAGAGCCGGTGTGAATGTCAGACTAGGATCTAAGAGACTCAGGTTCAAATCCTACTCTGCCATAGAAGCTCGCAGGGTGATCTTCTTGGACCAGTCAAACTGTCTCAGCCTGACTTACCTTGCAAGGTTGTGGTGAGGATAAATGGATAAGAGAAATATATACGTTGATGTAAATCCCCATTGGGGAGAAAGGTGGTGGAGTATAAATGAAGTAAATCCATTCTGAGCACTGCAGTTGAAGAAGGATATTGACAAGCAAGAATGTGTCCAAAGGAGGGCAATTAAGATGGTAAGGAGTCTGGAGACGAAGGCCTATGAGGAAATTTTGAAGAAGCTGGGTATGTTTAGCCTGGAGATGAGAAAACTGCAAGATGATAAGATTGCCATCATCAAATATTTGAAGGGCAGTCACACAGAGGATGGAGCAAAGTTGTTTTCTGTTGCTCCGGTAGGTTGAACCAGAATCAACAGGTAAAATTAAGCCAAAAGAGTCTTCAGCTAAACATTAGGAAGGATTTCCTGACCGAGCAGTTCCTCAGTGGAACAGGTTTCCTTGGAGGTAGTGGGCTCTTCTTCTTTGGAGACTTTTAAGCAGAGGCTAGATGGCCATCCATCAGCAATGCTGATTCTGTGACTCAGTATGGATTTAGACAGATTGTGAGAGGGAGGGATGAGCTAGTGCTCAGTTCTCATGGTCCCTTCTTATGTACCCAGGGTAATGCCCATTGCCACTTTGGGGTCAGGAAGGAATTTTCCTTCTGACCAGATTGGCCAGGCATCCTGGAGGTTTTTTGTCTTCCTCTGACCATTGAGCAAGGATCACTGAGGGGAGAGAGAGCTGTTAGTTTCCTGCATTGTGCAATGGGTTAGACTAGATGACCCATCAGGTTCCTTCCAGCTCTGTGGTTCTATGCTCCAAGACAGCTTCTAACAAACCATAGATAAAGAGAGGCTGGCCCACCCAAGCCCCACTCAAGGTAAGGGAGATGGTGTCCAACCAATAATGGGTGGGACATGGGTAGGTAGACTTTTTCCTCTCTCCCTCCTTTGGAGGATGCAGCCAAGATTGGAGTAGGACCCTTTTTTAAGGCCATTTTTTACTCCCAGTCTGCCTTAACCTCCTCCCTGAAAGGCCAACACAGCCCTGGTAAGGACCCTGCCCCTTCTCTGCCTTTTACTGACAGAAACCAAGGGTAGAAGGCTGGCTGCCAGTATTGTTTAGGTACCGAGCAACTGCCACCAAGAGTATTCATTTCTTAAAACTACAGGCACTGCTTTTATTATTTGGGGGAAGGATTAAACCCCCAATGTATTTTTTTAAAGATTTCATATTTTTCTGCAAACTTGAGGGCATTTTTTTTCAGATTTGAAGAAAGATCTGTCTTGTCTGCTCATAACTCCAATCTCTGGATTTAATTATCGATTTATTTGACCATGTTGAGAATTAGGTATGTTGATCAGGGAGATCAGGGGGAAGCCGATCTCCCCTTCCAACTTGCCTAGCATGCCAACCACTTACTAGGCCAGTACAAAATATACACAAAACCCAGGGATAAATAATCAATAAGACAAGTTAAATACAAATGTAAATACCAAGTGTAATTCTTGTAGACACTAAATAGTGCAACCCAACAAGTAAGGCAACCCAATTTCATAATATACAAACATTATTGAAAGAATTTTTAAATGACCATCATAATCGGGTAAGTACAAGGAACAGTCTTAGTCAATTTCAACAGACCGTGAGAATAAGGAGAAACTACATCTTCCATGTTATTCTTTATTTGTAGAATTTTTATGGTGGTATCTGTTGTGGCCCCTGAGGAAATCTTAGCTAGATGAAACAAGCTGATTAATTTGATCTTGCCGGCCGCTTCTCGGGCCGACCTGAGCCGGGACTGCTTGTCTTCCTAGGATCCATCTGACTGTGTCCACCTGCATAAGAATGAACAGAGAAGATTACTTACTGCTAACACGTTTCCATCTTTGGCTTTCCCATATCTCTGACAGCTGTATGGACTGCACAGACACTTGGACTTCTAGAGGAGTTGAGAACAAACAGACATTAATTTGATTTACTTTGTCTCCAGCGCCGTCTTCTTTTTCAGGAGTCATGGTCTGTTGAAATGGACTAAGACTGTTCCTTGTACACTTGGTATTTACATTTGTATTTAACTGGTCTTATTGATTATTTATCCCTGGGTTTTGTGTATATTTTGTACTGGTTCCATGCACTCAGGGTTGCCCTCCAGTTGTCAGTAACCACTTATTAAGCAGCAAGCCTTCTGACAATACTACCACTCTGTTCGCCCAGCTTACCCAACCACTCGGCACCTCCCTTGGGCAGCTTTGGTGGCTCCTTCCTCACTCACCTGTCCACATTGACATTCTTCCACAACTTGGGTAGTGGCAGCAATGGCTGCTTCTTTTTCTGCCACCTCTCCACATCTTGCACAGAGGTGGTGAGGGAGGGTGGCAGCTCCCAAGCATTCACCCATCTTTTCATCCCCACAGCTTAGTGGTGAGGGGGAAGCAGCAGCTCTTGCTCCCTCAAGCATTCACCTACTTACTGCCAGGCTGGCTGAAGGGAGGGGGCAGTGGCTCTTGCTCCTCCCCACCTTCAGCACCATCACCATGGGGCTATTCCTCCTCCCTGCCTGTCAGCCTTCTAAGGAGAAGCAGTGGTGAGCTGCTCAGGGCACATAGGCACATGGCCTCCTCCTCCCCGCCACTGATGTTAAAGTTACAAGTTTGCTCATAGTAACTTTACAAGCACAGACAATATATTTTGCAAGATTTCAAACCCCCCCCCTTCATTTTTTGAACTTTTCAGATTTTTCTGCAAGCCTGGGGACACTCCCAAGTTTGTATGAAAATCTCCTTTCTTTTTCCATGGCTCCCATCCACAGATTTCAGTATCCACAGATGAGGACATGTTCAGAATTAGGTATATTGATTTTTATTATCATCCTAGTTTGTATATAAATAGTTCAGAGAGAGAGACAAGTTTCTACTTTGGGTTTTCTTCACTTCCTTCCTCCTTACACTTTTTCTTCCCCTTTTATCTCCTGTGCTTTCATCTCCTTTGAAAAAATATTCATTTGGAAGTCTACAAGTCATTCAGGGCTAGTTCTCATCATTATGAGACATGAAGTAAGAGAAGTCATGGAAGGAGAAACACATACATATCAGGAATTAATCACTTATCTTTGTTGCAGTTATGGTCACCATAGCGCAAAAAAGGCATCACAGAGCTGGAAAAAGTACAAAAATAGGCAACCAAAATGATTATGGGCTTGGAACACCTTTCCTATGAGGAAAGGCTGAAGAATCTGGGACTTTTCCATTTAGAAAAGAGACAACTAAAGGGGGACATGATACTAGTTTATAAAATTAGCCATGAGGTATAGAGAGCGAACAGAGAGAACTTTATCTCCCTCTCCCCAAATATTAGAACTTGAGGACATCCAATGAAGCAGTAGACTCAGGACAGACAAAAGGAAATTCGACAAGAGATTAATATACAAAATTCACTGCCAGAGTAAGTAGTGATGACCAGAGGTATAGACAGCTTTAAAACATGATTGCACATAGTAGGCCTATCAGTGACTACTAGCCATCATGACTAAAGAGAAGCTCCACATTCAGATGCACTGAAGCTCTGAATACTAGGAATTCCAGATGGGGTCCAGAGAAATACTGGACCCCATGGAGAGGACAAGACAGGACACTCACCTCTGGAAAAACAGTAGCTCATGCACAAAGCATCTGTGCTCTTGCCCCCGGGGTTGATGACATAACTACCAGAGTGATGTCATCATGCCACCCAACTTCTGATGTCATCATGACACCCAACTTCCGGGACATAACTACCAGAGTGATGTCATCATGCCACCCAACTAAAACACATCTAATACAATTAAATGTATTTAGTAGTAACAGAATAAAAGATGTTATTTGGGGAAAAGCCATGGATCAGTGGTAGAGAATCTGTTTTGCATGCTGAAGTCAAGTAGTAGGTGACGTGAAAGCACCACCAATCAGAGTAGATAATACTGACACTGATAGTCCAAAGTCCTGACTAGACATGGGCACGATCTGAATTACGATTTCAAAAAAAACCCCGATTTTGGCGTTTGCACCATCGTGACTCAGCTATTTGGTTCCGTCCACAGCAACCAATCCAGCAGTTGGGGGTTTGCTTGTTCGGGACTTGATCAGATGTATCGGTTTCTGTTCGGAATTGCAGACACTCTGGCGCCAGTAATTTATTCCCCGGGGCAACGGAGCCAGGGGAATGAGCTGTGTTTGCCCTCCTTCTGTCGCCCTCGAAACACGAATGGAAGCCCAGCTTTCCTTGATTAGCAGGCTTCCTTCCAATCATGGAGCAGCAACCCAGGGGAGGGAGGGGGGAGGGGGTGTTCTGAAGCCATGGGCACAAAGGAAAGGCAAAAGGCAGTGCGGGAGGCTGGGAGGCCGCCTATACCATTCGTCTCTCCCCAGGACAAGGGGCGTGTGGGCAAGCCAGCCACTCTTTGTCCTGGGGAAAGGCAAAAGGCAGTGCGGGTGGCTGGGAGGCTGCCTGCGCCGTTCATCTTTCCCCAGGACAAGGGGCGCACGGGCAAGCCGCCCGCCCCTTGTCCTGGGGAAAGGCAAAAGGCAGCGTGGGAAGCTGAGAGACCGCCTGTGCTGTTCGTCTTTCCCCAGGACAAGGGGCACGCGGGCAAGCCAGCAGCCCCTTGTCCTGGGGAAAGGCAAAAGGCAGCGCAGGAGGCTGGGAGGCCGCCTGTGCCGTTCGCCTTTCCCCAGGACAAGGGGCGCACAGGCAAGCCGCCTGCCCCTTGTCTTGCGGGGCAGGTGAACGGCGCGGGCAGCTGCTGAGCCACTTGTGCTGCCGCCAGTTCCGCAGCGCACTGGGACAGCCAGCTTGCTGCATGGGAGGGGGGCGACCCAGGAGCGCGCACACGCACACGCGCGCACGCGCAAGAGCCTGACTACGGTTGCCCTGGGCGCTGGCAACTGTAGATCCGGCCCTGGGAATGTCCCCTCCCTGAGGGGAGGTGGCTCGTTGCCGGGTTAAAAACTTTCCCCCCCTCTACTCTAAGTGTGTGTGTGTGTGAATGTCCCCTCCCTCCCTGAAGGGAGGTGGCTCATCGCCGCCTCCCCCTGCCCGCTGGGCCTGGTGGCCGCTGCCACCAACCACCATTCCTATATCGCTGGAAACAGCGGGGCGCCCTCCCGCTTTGGCCTTCCCGATTCCGGATCGGAAATGGGACTTGATCGGTTAGAATCGGTGGCCTGGGTTCGGCAGCAGCCTGGATCCACGAACAGCTTAATTGGTTTTTTTTTTAATCATGCCCATCTCTAGTCCTGACTCAGTAGTACAGCTCCACGTTCACTGAATGTGCAGGGAGGGAGAGTGGACACAAGCGCTGGCTTTGCCCCCATCTTTGCACAATCGCCTGGTTGTCTTCAATGTGCAACTGTGTGGAGGAAGTGGCAGTGAATAAGCAATGCTGTTTTAAGAACACCACTGATTGTGGGGAGGGAGAGTTTGTATGGCCACTTCCTCTAAGCATTCATCCCTGCAGATGACCAGATGATTTTTCAGAGGCCGGAGGCGGGGCCACCTCTCACTCCCATTCTCCTACCCTGCATATTCAGTGAATGTGTAGTGCTGTTGTCTATACTGAGCTAGTATAAGGCAGGTTCATGTATTCAAATCACTCCTAAATTGTGTGTGTGCTGCCAGAGAAATGCTCATATGTCACAAGAAATCAGTTTATTCAATAGTGAAAGTGCTTGGTGAGCAAAACTGTCTGCTTCATCTCTGTATGACATAAACATGACAAGGATAGGATGGAAGAAACAAATCACGAGCATTCCAGAATAAAATGAGCCCTTAATCCCCTTCAATCTCTTATCTCAGGTTTCAGTATTTTTGCAGGGGGTAGGTATAGTTGCTATATCAGTGTGCCCTCTACCAAGAAACAGTAAGCAGTAGGGTTCCCAGGTGCCTGCCAGTGGTGGGCAAACTGCTGGAACTTTACTCCTCAGCCTGTCAATTGCTGGCAATCAGCATGAGGTGGCAAGCTGCCCAGCAACTGCCTACCACCAACAGGCAGCCTGGCCAAATGCATAGTGAGTGTGCTCTTGACCGGATCCAATGATGTCACTTCCAGAAGTGATGTCATTGCACTGGAAGCAGGAATGCTCCCACACGTCACACATGGCTGATTTCACCCCTAAGTAGCCAATTATTAAAGAATCAGCTCTGTGCAAAGCATGGGAGCACTCCTGTAGCCAGCCAGAAGTGATGTCATCATGCCTGGTCAGGAATGCACACATGCAGGAGAAGAAGCCCAGAAAGTACTGTCCCCCCACTGGTTGCCAGGGAGACATGGCTACCCTAGTAGGCGGGCATTATTAGAGGGGGGGTGATGCTCAGAAGTAGAAAAGCTGCTCCGCATGAGTCCAAGAGTCAGCCCGGACATCTCCAGTTAAAGTAAAAGGCTCTACCTGAGGTCTTAGAAAGCTGTTACACTTCAGAGGAGGCAGTGCAATGGCCTATGGTTTCACTGAGTGTAAGGCAGCTGCAGAACATTCATATAGGGAGAAAGTACGTAAATTCTCTGAAAATGTGAATAGCCGTGGAACTGTGGAGCTGTTCACCTGAGGTAAATTGTTTATGATTCCAGATAATGTTAATAATGTGATGGTAGTGATCATTTTTGTAAACTGATGTCTGCACTAGGTGTTGTATTATAGATTGGGGGAGGTTGTTTGCATCCATTTCTAATTCTGTATTCCCACTGTTTATTGGATGTCTTATGCTATGAATATTTTGAAAATATTTTGTAATCTGCCTTGAGAGTGAGCAAGAAAGGCAGGTTATAAATGATGTAAATAAAATAAAAATAATAAATTTTGTGGATTTACGTTGTTTAAATTTATTATAAGTAGCCTTTGAGTGTTTTAGGATACAGAGGAGGGTTATAGATACTTTAACTAAATAATTCCAGGGAGATGTTACAGCAAAATAAAGCAGTAGTCCAAACTAAAGATTATGGGAATGATCATCTCTACTAGAGGTGGGCACAGACCTGGAAAAATCCACAGGCCATCGGTCTGAGGTCCATGGACTACACATTTTTCATAGTCCAGCTGGGTTCATGAACCAACTGGTTCATAGGTCCAGGTTGGGGCTGGAGCGCTTTAAGCTCCCCTTGCTCTAGCTGACTGGCAGCCACCAGTCAGCTGAAGCAATGGGGGATTTAAAAGTTAAAGCACTTCCAGCGCCACTTGCCAGTAGAGCTGGGAGTGCTCTAACTCCCCTCCCCCCGCTCCAGTCAGCTTGCCAGTGGCTTGCACGACAGGGAAACAGTCCTTTCTGAGCACCAGCTGGCTCAAGGAGGAGGGAATCCCCCCTCTGCAGGCCAGCTGAAGTCTAAAGGGCCAGCTGAAGCCTGGAAAGGGCCCTTTCCCTGCCACTTGCACAGCAGGGAAAGGGCCCTTTAAATCTTGCTGGCCCGTGGTGCTGGGAGTAGTGCCGGGAGCACTCTAACTCCCCTGCTCCAGCTGACCGGTGGGCCACCAGTCAGATGGAGCAAGGGGGGATTTAAATATTAAAGGGCTACCGGTGCCGCTTGCCAGTCTGTGGGTCTGTGGAAAATGGGCCTCCCATGACCTGCTGGTTTGCAAACGCTGAACTGGCCAGGTCCACGCAAATTTTTGGTTCATTTTCCGGTCAATGCCCACCTCTAATCTCTACTTAAAGAAGCTCCTGCACTCATCCAAGACAATTGACTATTAAATACTTCTAAAACATAAAATCCTTGCAGCAAAACTTCTCTGACCAGCTCCTAGCTGCCAAAAATATGAAAAAGGAAAGTGACAGGGCGGGGGTTTTAATCTTACAGAGGTATCTGCTGGTGTGATATAGTTAGTACAGTGATTAGAGTGTCAGGACTAGGGTCTGGGAGATAAAGGTTCAAATCCACACTCTTTCTTGAAGTTCCGTGGGTGAGAGTCATTCACTCTCGGCCTAATCTACCTCACAAGGTTGTTGTGAGAATTAATGGAGAAGGGGGGAAATAATGTATGCCCCTTCTATAAGTAAAACCTCCTGCTGCATGGGGCAAGGTCTGGGAAGCACATTAATTTTAATTTAGAGGTCTTTTGATGCTGAACAAAATTGCAAGATAGAACTATCTAGCTTAATAGTGACTAGACTACTAGCAAAAGAAGTCTCTAATTCTGTGACTACTAGCAGATATATCACCTTTTTAAAAAAAAGTCTTCAGTATTCACACTACATGCACTGTAACAGCCACTCTACATTTATAACTAGTTTTGTGCTGAAATTTAAAGTACTGCTGCCCTCTGCAGGGGTTTATCTGTATGTCTTTTTCATTCCTGATTGGCAAACTTTCAGGAAAACATGATATGGATATCTAAAGTGAACTCCCTTGCAATTGTTCTGGGATGTATATCTATCTACATAATTGTAATTTCAAGGTGCAACACTAAAGAAGTGAATTAATGCATGTTGTGTAACTCTAATAGAATTCTCTTATTAGCATTCCACCATCATATTTTTGTAGTCAGAGCATTTCATATTATAAAACTTAATATTACACAATCCGAAATGCATTTTCCCAGTCTCATCCAGATATAAACTTGTAAGAATATAAAGAAAAACCATATCAAAAAATCCATTAAATAAAGCTAAAATATAATGAAGTATAATACATTTAACACAGGGTGCTGTGACTATCACTCACTAATGGAAAATCCAGGGTTATTTTTTTTTAAGTTTCGGTGGTTGTATTCAGACATAGAATGGGAAACAAGCTGAACACAGTGAATAGTTCAGCTGTGCTGTATACCAAATTTTTAAAACGAAATGCTCATTATACGAAAAGGCATTTCTGGAGATATGAGTGACTTATACATATGCACTTCTAATAAATCTTGCAAGTTTGTAGATTTTATTGCAAGTGTGATATGTGTGTCTTTTATTTTACATATAAAAATGTAAAACACTATTGCTGTCGGAGAGGAGGGGCAGGCAAGTAAGTGGCAACATCTTGTATGAGCCACCATTGCTCTTCACCACCTAGGCCAATGCACAAGCAGAAAGAGTTCCTAGGAATAGCTGTCCCTGATCACTTACTTACCAGCTCACTTAGCTAGCCACTGTGGCTCATGTAACCCCCCAGCAGCTAGTTAGTTTAGCTCAGTAAAGTGAAGTCAGTGTTTGGAGCTGAGCAGCTGAAGAAGAGGCTGGTTTCTAGAGAACTTGATAAAATTATATGTGCTATTATCACTTTGAATAAGGTAACTGGAAACACATTGGATGTGAAAATTAATGAGTAAAAGTGTGGGGGGTGATATATTTAGTTTGAAATTCTTACTGGAATCATATGATTATTATAGGGCTGTAATTTCTAAGTTGAAGGCTGAAGCACTCCCACACTTTGCCATAGGCCAATTTGGGCCCCAAATGGGCTGAATTAGGCCTGTTTGAGGCCCAAATCAGCCTACTGTGAAGTGCATGCACACTCCTGCACCTGCACAGTGATGTCACCGGATGTGCCATCATCAGAAATGACATCATTGCACAGCTGTGGGACCATGCACTCACAGTGCACATGAGTAAAACATGAAGAGGAAGAAGGAGGTAAGAGCTGAGTCAACATAGCCTAACTCAAACAGGGCACAGTATCTTATTCCAGGACACCAAAATACTGGACAACACTTCCAACTACTTTGTCAGACTGCACAGGGAAGCCATTGAAATTCACAAGCATAAGCAAAACTTCAACAGGAAAGAAGAAACCTTAAGAATGAACAGAGCATGGTTTCCAGTTCTGAAAAACACTAGGCTAACAAAACACTCTATACCCAACAATAGCCCTGCAGAGAAGATTAGCACATCAAGCACCAATCCATATGCAAAAGAACCTCCTCAGGATACAGTGAAGCCTCCCGCCATTAGCATTCCACACCCTGGGAAACTCTTACAGGATGACTCAGCTCAACCCCACCCCTCCTGAGTAGATATAAATGACCTGCCAACATCTTTTCCACACTGTGACACTGAGAGATCTCTGTCTTTTGGTGCTACACCTCTGAAGATGCCAGCCACAGCTGCTGGCGAAACGTCAGGAACTACAATGCCAAGACCACAGCAATACAGCCTGGAAAACCCACAACAACCAGAAGAAGCTTTCCTTTTTTTCAGCTTAAATTTCATTGACATTTTCCAAAAGGTTTATAACAATCCATTTAAGCAGAATCCTCAGCAACCCTGCCCCTTTCTTAACATGGGCAGATGGGCCATTTGACTTACAGGGAAAGGCTCCAGTGGGCTGCTGAGCCACTGCTTTGCAGCACCACAGGGCTGATCAGTTTGGCTTGCTCCAGAGCCATTTTGACGTCCCAGTCCACTCCTGCTGCCTAGCCCAGCCCTCTATCTTAAACCCTTCTCTATCCCCCAAGCAAAAAGAACAGAGAGAGGAAAGAAGGAAAGTGAAAAGAAAATGGCACACCCAGCTGCACTGAAACATACTTAAGCTGGGGGCCACTTTTGCCTCACTGCATGGAGGGAATGGCAGCCTTACATTCCTGGGCATCCAGGCTTTGGGAGGTGGGTCCTGGCCCTATAAAGGGCAGCTCCGCCTCTATAGGACTCAGTCATCTTTGAAAGCTCAGACCACCCACCACGCCCTATGGCAGTACAGGATTAGCTGGTTGCTGGTTAACAGGGCCAGGTAGGAATTTTTTCTCCTTTTCCCAATTTGGCTCAGGGAAGAGGTGTTTTTCGCTTACCTTGTACTATCTTGTAGGAGTGGTATTTGGAGAGGTGAAACTGTAACCTAGGTCTCTGGCAGGTTAGATCTGGGTAGACAGAGCGGGCCAGTGAGCACCCGGTGGCACCTCCCCATTGGTGGGGAATAGTGGTCTGTCAGGGATCGGCTGGCGGGCTGTATGGCTGCCAGCTGAGAGGGAAGACTGCCAGTGGGACCCCCTGTACAAGACCTTCCCTCAGGCTCCACAGCTTGGGGTGCTTGGAGCTTTAAGGGGGGAACCATTCACCTGGCCAGCCGGGCTACAACCATGTGCATGGATGGCTTGCACCTGGGCCAGGGGTGACTCACCCAGACAGGTCGGGGAGGAGGTCCGGGGTGATCCCTGGGTCCTGACCTGTACCGCTAGTGATACCCTTGCCATTATTAAGTTTAATGTTGGTCAGTAAATGGCCCAAATTTATACCCAAGCCTTGTGTCTGTCTCTTCATTCCGAATGGTGGGGGAGGAGGGGGCAAAAGGCAGAGACACCAAGGACATCTAATGAAATCTGTGTAAGTTGTATGTTGAATTTCTCTAGTTGTCCAGCTCCTTTTTGGCATCTAACAGGTTGCTTCTTTCCATCTCCTTTAGAGTTCTCTTTTGGGTCATTTTGTTTCCATTTTTGATTTTCTTGACAGCTTTCTCTCTTATTGTGCATGCAGTGCAAGAACACTCTTGCATTGGGGAAAATGAAATATTTATACAGGTGAAAAAGCTTCTCCTTGCCTGAAAAGAAGCCAAAACATAAAAGTAATCACCATCACCACCCTTCCACAGACTGAGTTAAGCTTAGCAGACTGCCACACACTTAAAGTACTCATGTTGCTGTTTTTTAAATAAATAAGCCATTTATGATAGAACTGGCCAAACTTTTTAAACCAAACATTTTAAGAAAGTGCTATGACTGTGCACATATATCTTCAAGTTGGGCAGAGGTTGGGGAGAATACCACTAAACCGATGCAGCGTAGCAGCAGGGAGGGTAAATTGTGATTAGGGATGATTTTGAACTACTCATCCCTGCTGTTTCAGCCTTAAAAGTGCCACCTGATTTCATCTCCTCCTTGTGCAAATCAAACCTCTGATCCTTTATTTTGTGCCATTCCCAATTTCCTTGTATATTTTTTCCTGTGAACTGCATGCATTTTTCCATGTAATTTGTGAGACAATAGATCAGCATTATACAATCTATGCATATTTTATATATATATCAGAAATATAATGTAAGCCAGCAGTTTTAAGTCACACAAATCTATGGCCAGTGTTTCTGTGTATCTGTATGGAAGAGAGAATTATTTATTGTGGAGGAAGGAATTACTTATTTATAAAATGTATGTGCTGCCTCTCCAGATACCTGTTCGAGGCAGCTCACAAAGGAAAACATGATTAATTCATATAAATTAACAAACCATTAAAAACCCAGAATCATGCAAGCTTGTCATGTCCACAAGTCTGCTGGTCTACAATCCTTTGGATGTAATGTCTGTTTAGAGGTGTTCTCTGAGAAAAAAATTGTTATAATTTCAGATCCAGGATGCAGGCGGGGGGATTTTTACTGTGATTCCTGGTCGAGCGGGGTCTGGAGTTTGGGGACCATTATTTCCAATGGGGAATGTATTTGAGGGTATGGGGCAACTGTTTATAAAGATAATGGCACAAAATTGGCAGAGAACACCATCTTCTCTCTAATCTAAAGACCTGCTAAACAGATTGAACAAAGGGGTTCAGATTTACAGACCCCTAAAGTAGGTGCCTCTTGGCACAGGCTCCCTCTTCTTCCTTTCCTATTGGGGGAAATGGCACTGGCCACCAGCATTTTGAACAAAACATCTCTGCGCTCATTTCATTTTTCTACTCTTACAGTGACTGACTCTGCCAGGCCCTGCACCTAGTTTGGTCTGACCAGGAGCTGCCTTGCCCAGGCTGCAGCTGCCTGGGAAATTCAAAGAATCAAAAAAAAAACCCAGAAGCCTGTTGCTGATGGTAAACTGCAGGCTCCCCTTGTTGTTAATGCTCACTGCTGAGCTTCATGAACCCTGCAGCACCCAAATATGAAAACTACATGGATTTTTTCCTGAGTATATGAACAAGAACTTGGAAAGGTGGAGCCTATTACTAGAGCTTTTGATTTTTGTCCACCTTGGCTGCTTAGATCTGTCCTACTGGTTTGCAGTGATACTGAATCCATTGTGAGGAAAGTAACTGTTCTCAAGCAAAAGAAGCCTTCACTATACGCCACAGATCTTAATAACTTGTGGCCAATTATTTAGGCAAGGTGTTAGAGATGTGGGGTGGTGATAGAAATTGATTACCTGGGTCCTTTTTAATATGGCTTCAGAACATGTTTGGGGACAGAAATTACCTTGGACAAGTGACCAACCTTGGATCTTGTGAGCCACCTGCACAAGGAAAATGTACAGGAAATATACAGGAACAATGCATCTCAGTTGGTTCTTCTGGAGTCTCAAAGCAGCTTTTTATACAATTCTTCATAGTACTTTTCCTGAACACTTTCTGGGAAGATACTTGGGGAAACAATATCTCCCATGCTAACAATGCAATCCCAAGCAAAACTCTACCCATCTAAATGGTCTTAGAAGGAAGACCATTTAGGAAACTCTGCTTAGGTTTGCACACTTAAATAAATTTATTGGTGAAGATTGTCTGGAAATTTGTGGTATGGTGTCATGAATATGCAGTGCTCTCTTTTTCTCACTCCTCCCCTCCCCACCCCCACACTGAATTCTAGTGAGGTAATGGAAGTCCTGAACCAATATCTGAGATTAGTAATGGATTGAACGATGAGTAATGGACTGAATGAATAACTTGAAATTTAATCTGGAAATGAAGTATAATCCAGGTCAGGAATATGAGACTCAGGCTCACAACTTGCGAGTGCTCTTGGACACAGCACTATTTTTAGATACACAGCAAATGGCAGAGCGTAAGACTGTTTTTTAACAGTTTAAGATGGTATACCATCTGCACCTTTCCCTGGTGAAGAATGAACTAGCTGGGGTAATTCATTTCTTAATGATTTCCATATAAGACTGCTATAATGAACAGGACTGGACTGTCTTGCCCAGAATTATAACTGATAAAAAATGCAGCTGCCAGGGTGTTAATCATGGCAGCCCACATGGAACACACAATGCAGAATTATGCCAACTCAAGCTTCTTGTTTAAACCTGAAAAGTCTGAAATGAAGGCCCCCTCCCCCTCATTGCTCTCATTCCAGAGAGTGCTGAAGATGGTTGAATCCTGGAACAAAAATAAACAGCAGTCCAGTAGCAACTTAAAGACTAACACTATTTATTCTAACATGAGATTTTCTGAGTCAGAGCTCACTTATTCAGGTACATATTGGAAGGAAATCATTTTGCAGGCTTTTATAAGGAAAATTACAGAAGGCAGAGGGAGAAAAGAGGAATTGGAGATGAGAGAGGGTGGTGTGAATCTTGTCATAAACCATTTAGGTGTAATCACCTCTGTATAAGGGACTGGAATACATTAGAGTGTTATACATAATTGGGTGTTCATCTGTGCCTCATAAGAGAAAGGCTGGATCCTCTGATCTCTCTCATTATGCATTCTTTCTCAATGTGCCCAGGTATTTGAGGTACTGAAGTACCAGTTGCAGGACAACATCATTTTTTCAGTGGTTTGCTTGTCATTACATACCATTGAATTCTTACTAGTGTTTAGGTGTTAGAGAAAAATGGTGTCCTTCTAGACAAACACTCTGACTAAAACTGTTTCTGAAGTGTTAATGTTTTCTGTCACTACTTCTGGGGGCTAGAGCTGATTTTTGTTAGGGATTTTTTCTGTGGGTTTCCTTGGATTCTACCGGTTTCTTTTTTATAACCTATGTGTGGGTATCTGTCAGGACTTGAGGTAGGACAGTACATTTGCTAAAGAGTAGATATTAAACTTTACAGCTTAATCTGAACCAGCTATATCAAGTAGAGAAAAAGATCTGAAACCTTATATGTTAAAGGAAGTATCCATAAATATACTTGTCAGCTATGATAATGCAGAAGGTTTTTGCCATTCTCTTTTGGAAATATTACATATAAACAAGGACCTGTAGGGGCCATCTCATTTAAACCCCCCCCCCCTCATTTCTTCTGTCCTCTCCTTATAAGTCCCTGTAGCCTATACAATTTTCCTGCATCGTTCTCTCCTTCCCACTCATCAGCTAAACTACCATTACCTGTCCCTTCTTCAGCTTTCCCTCCTTTCCACCCCAGGCAGCCTCTGGGTGGGAAAAATCTACTTGGTTCCACAACTGTGCAGTGCCAGCAGCTGGCTCAATTGCAAACTGGTGGTTACACAGTGGAGAACCAGCAAGCACTTGCAAGGGGCATCTCACTTTTCCCTGCATCCCCCTCCCCATGCTATTTCTTCTCTTCCTCCTCCTGCCAACCCCATATTCTCACCTTTCCATGCTTCCTTTTCCTACCCACCAACCTTTTATCTACCACCATCACCCCATATTCAGCTTTTTAAAGTTATTTATTTGTTTCATTTATATCCCACTTTTCTCCACAATTGGAATCCAAAGCAGCTTACATCATTCTTCTCTCATCCATTTTATTCCTCCAACAACTTTGTGAGGTACACTACGCTGAGAAAGGAAGCGGCTGACTTACCAGCAAGCTGGGTTGGCACCTGGGGCCGGACGGTGTGGAGGCGGGACCAGAGCGGAGGCGGAGCGTCCATCCTATGAGGGTCCAGCTGCATGGTCAGCGCCATTGCTGTTCGAGCATCTGCTGGATCAACTTGCACCCTCCCACCCTCCGCAGACTTAGAGCTATTGAGGGGGCTCTGTCACAACTTTATGGGTTGGCGGTTTTGAGGCATTGGGCCAGATCCCATCAGGGTGAGCTGGCCTGCGGGACTGCTCACCCCGACGGAGCTGGAAGCAAGGGTCGCCAGGCGGAGCCGGCGACGGAGCAGGATGAGCCGATGGGGCAGCGGGAGGCTGGCGGGGGATGCATCGGTCGGCAGGAAGGCCTACGATGCCAACGGGGATCCAGCCCAGATGCCAGGCCAATGCTCCATATGGCTGTAATCAATAAAGTTGTGGCCATTTCTAACCCACGCAAGTGTCTGGTGTGATTATTTAGCCGTAACGCAGACCGACATAGCCCCTAGGTGGCAATGTGTAGCTGGCCCAGGATCACCCAGTGAACTTCCAATATGCAATTGGGTCTACCAGATCCTAGTCTGAAACTCTAACTACTACACTATGTTAGCTTTTGTGGATTGGCTGCTGTTGAACAATAGTAAGCAGCGAGCCTTAGGTGAGTCATCGTGTGGTAGTAAGACTTCTGGTAAAGATGTCAGAGTAATCAGAGGCAACTCTGTGCCACTCCTGTCTCTTCTGCATGCTATGCATTGATTTGGACCTCTCTTCATTGATGCAGAAATTTCCTATCCCACAGTTGGCAGACGCTTACCAGATCAGTTTTTAAAAAGACATTGTTTGTGCTGACCATCTGAAGAAATATTAAAATATTCATACAGATGAATCTGGAAACAATCAGTCCTTCCTCTTTCCTCCCTCCTCTCTCTTTTTTCCTCTTTTTGTTTTGACTTCAAGATCTGGGCATTACATTAACTAGAGATAACAGCTTGGCTTTTTGCTAGTTTCTGTGTGTGTGTGCATTCACACACGTGTGTACATGTGTATCTTTTTTTCTCTAAGCACCTCTAAGCTTTAGACAGATATATGGTACATAAATATTCATATCTATCTTTCCCCCCCACACACACCCTTTCCCCCCCGTCACTTGGGAACTGTTGTGGTAGGTAGTTGCTGGCTGATTTACAGAATTATTGTTCTACCTATTTTGTTTAAATCACTAAATTTTTTGCCATGTATACTCTTTTACTATTTTTGATAAGTATTTTACTTATAATAAGGTTTGTATGTGATATCATGCATTTATTCAGCAATAAGGGAAGACAGCTTTGTTGGCTGGAGAAACTATTTAGGGGGGTTATGTTCAACATGAAAAGGAATGTTAAGGGCATGAGAGATGCTACCGAATGTAAAAAGGTTATTGTCAAATTGAAAAATCTTAGAGCTGATGTGGCTTTTTTACAAGAAATTCATATAATAGCAAATAATACAAACAAGTAGTATAGAGCCAGGTTTGGAGAGGTACATGTTACAGATATGTCTACTCAATGTGTGGCTATATTAATACATAAACATGTCTCTTTTCAGATTAAAGAAGTAATAACAGACCCAAATGGTCACTTTATTATTTTGGTAGTGAAAAGCTTTAATTCTGTTATGGTTGTGATTAATGTATACAGACCAAATACAGATTCTCCAGATATGTTTCATCAGTGTTTCAGTAACTTGGTAAATCTTAGATATGATTATTTGTTAGTGGGGGGAGATTTTAATGAAATACTAAATACAGCTTTAGATCAAAGCACACCCCCACATAAGGGACATTGATTGGTGAGATCTACACTTCAAGCCTATGTGGCTGAACTGGGTTTGATTCATCCTTGGCACATGTTACACCCAAAGGACAGAGACTATACCTTTATTTCTTCTCTGCATTTTTACTGTTTTTGACTAGATTTTCCCTTGTTTCAGACGTACTGATGCCTTGGATTAAGCATGTGATATAGATGTAATTGTTATTTCTGATCACGCCCCTATTTCATTAATTCTCCAGTTTCCAGATTGGGTTTGACCAGCCAGCCAATGGCATCTTAACATCTCTCTGCATTAGGGTCTATTTACCTTACAATGGATTTTGTTCCTCCAACAAATTCGGCAGCTAGAGAAGTGTGGTGCATAATATCATGCCAATATAAATTTGACCTGTTCTCACATGCTAAACTAACATTAAATCCAGATTTAAAAATTGGGAAGAAATCTTTCTCATGGGAGACCTGGACAGATAAGAGAATTTTTACCTTAGATAAATTAATAGGTAATGATGATGAGTTCATGTCATTTTTTCAGCTGACATCTAAATATGATTTGCCAACTTCTGCTGAATGGAAAACCACCTGGGAATGATAAGACAAAGAACAATACTCGAAGTTTTTACCGTGTCAGTTTTCAAAAATCTTATGCATTTATCGTTAAGTAAATATTGAATTTTTCAAATATTAACAATATTCCTATTACAAAGGACAACTCTCTCCCATTCCCATTTTTGAGGGTTTTAACAATCCAATGTATTTTTTTTAGATTTTTCTGCAAACTTTGGGCTTTTCTCAGCTTTGTAGAAAGGTCTGTTTTGTCTATCCATGGCTCCAGTCTCAAGATTCAAGTATCCACAGATGGGGCCAGTGAGGGTTGCTATCTCAGGTTTGGAAAATTCCTGGAGATTTGGGGATGGTGGCTGAGGGGGATAGTGTTTAAGGAGGGGAGGAGCCTCACTGGGGTAAGGTAAGTTAAAAGTGTCACTGAGAGATCTCTGTCTTTTGGTGCTACACCTCTGAAGATGCCAGCCACAGCTGCTGGCGAAACGTCAGGAACTACAATGCCAAGACCACGGCAATACAGCCCGGAAAACCCACAACAACCATCGTTCTCCGGCCGTGAAAGCCTTCGTTAATATATTACCTTTGACTTTATCTGTGGACTTATTTGGTTTTGATGACTAAAAAAGGTATGGAACATTTCAGGTTCTTTATTTTCTACATATCTGTATTTATGACCAGTCTCCTTTTAACATAATATATCCTCCTAAGTAGGTTAGCAAACCAATCGCATAAAATACTTTCTATAGCTGTGGAGAAGTCAATGCCTTCCCTCTGCTCTGTCTTTGTAGACCCCATTTTATATCCCTAAATAATATTATTTTCTTTTGCCTTGTAATTGTTTCCAAGCTCAAAGGAGTCATAAGAGAAAGAATATCTATGATTCAATGACATGTCCATAGTAGTTGCTGCATACTGTTGAGAAGTTTCCAAAATTACTCTGCTGCTTGTGTTACTGTAGCAGCCTTGTATTCAAATCAGGCCCTCATTCTGCCAAACCCTTGTATCATTTGCTTCTGCTATTGCTGAGTTGTCACTGGCTTCCCACCGTGCTGGGAGAAAACTGTCAGCTGAAAGGCAGCATAAAAAGCCAACAGTGTCCTGACATAAGACTCCTTTAATCCTTGGCATATCCCTGCATGGCTGCTTGCTGTTTAATGAGTCACTCCTAAGCATACTATTAAATGGTGCTGTAAGAAGATAAAAGCTGTCTTTGCATCAGCTGTTATCTGAGCAGAAAATTTTCTCCACATTTTATCAGCTTCCAGAACATTGAAAAGGGACCCATAATTTCATATTTCTATATTATTTTGCTTTATAAACAAATACTGAAAATATTTGCATTCCCCACTTAGGATTAAAAGTTATGATACAAGTACTAGTGGTATTGTACTGCAAATACTAGTTGCACTGGTAGCTTGCAATGGATTTTTACTATCTTTAAGGTCCACAACAAGGAGGACCTAATATGCTTAGAGTCAGGTTCACCATCTGCTTCCTGTAGATGTGCTGTGAATTTGCAATGTTGTATCACAGCACGTGGGCATCAAGGCTAGGCAAACCTAAGGTGCCTTGAATAAAACTCAGAAACTGTGTTCTTATCAGCTCTATAGCAACAATAAAGAATGTATCTCTGACTTTTTTAGTCCCTTGTTTCCTTACCTGTTATGTATTGGGCTAGCTTCAGGTAAAGCTAGGCTCCTCAGGTCTGAAATCCTATTGGGTAGTAAATTAGCAGCAGCCAATCGATTCTCTGGCATGCAGGCCAATTGCTATTTGTTAAAAAAGTTGCATTGTATTCAGGGCATGCAAATGAAGGATCCTAGTTGCATGTGTTCCTATTGGTGGGTCACTGAAAAGGAGTGTAGTTTGGGTGTATATATCTGGCTCTTTCGGGAGCGTGGTAATCAATTGTACTTGCAATAAAGATGAGCTGAAATCACTGCCTGGCTGAAATCACTATGGGCCAAAACCACAAACTTAATATTACCCATCCATTCTGCAAAATGAGGAAATCTGTCTGTCAAACAGACAGGTAAGGAATAGAGCAAGAGAAATCACCCCATATCCTCATTCACTACTGCAGGGCCCTAAAAGAGAAAGATGAGGTTTTCTTCTAGTTATAACTAGACATTGGCACGAACCAGAAAAAAAATGAACCATGGGGTTCGTGGTTCGTGGGGTTTCCACGAACTGGCACGGAGCTGGCCCGCTTATGAACCAGTTCATGGGGTTTAAATGCCCCTTTCCAGCAGGGAAAGGGGCATTTAATCATTTAAAGGGCCCTTTCCTGCTGCTTGCAAGGGGCAGGGCCCTTTAAACTATCAGCTGGCAGATGGGGGAATCCCCCCTGCTGCCTGCCAGTTGATAGTTTAAAGGGACCTGCCACTTCCAAGGCAGGGCCCTTTAAATGACCCAAACCTGAGCCCCCAGCTCCAGCCCCAACCCCCAGCCCCCAGCCCCAGCTCCCCACTTACCTTCCCTCTGATGCTGGGGAGGAGGCCAAAAGGGCCCTCCCACCCAGGGCCCTCCCACCCCTCAAATGGCAGTTGCAGCTGCCATTTGAGGGGTGGGAGGGCCCTTTTCTGCCTCCTCCACTGCCGCGTGGGCTTGCAGGGCAGTGGGCCATTTAAAGGGCCCTGCCACTTGCAAGCCGCAGGTCCCTTTAAACTATCAGCTGGCAGTCGGTGAGGGGGGGATCCCCCTCTGCCACCTGCCAGCTGATAGTTTAAAGGGATCTGCCGCATGCTAGTGGCAGAAAAAGTTTAAATGGCTATTTCCCCCTGCAAATGGCTATTTAAACTGGTCCTTTAATATGAACCAAATGAACCAGTAGTCCAGTTTGTGGAAATTCATGGAAACAAGGTTCCACAAACCCTGGTTCGCGAACCCCAAACCGGTGTGGTTCGTGGGGGGGGGGTTGGTTCGTATTTAGGTTTGTGCCCATCTCTAGTTACAACCTGTAAAAAACCTGCAAAGAAAAAACAGTTGCCAATGAGAAACATCTTCAATTCAAAGAGATTTCTCAAGACACTAGCATTTCATTTCAAGTGACATCAAGAAATGTGCCTCCAGCAAAAGAGTGGAAAATAAGGCACTGTTCTGCCCTCTGTACTTGTCTCTAGAGAAAAATAATACAGCTACATAGGGCAGGTGCACTTCAGCAGACCATCTGCTCCATCAAGAAGAGTTCTGCAAATATTGATCCGTAAATATGTGTCCCTTGCCAAAACAAACTTCCACTGAAAATTCCATTTTCTTTAAAGAAAAAAAAGTGTAAAGTTCAGCTAGTGAGTCAGAGAGACATTTTACCAAAAGTGTTTCACATAGTATTATTACTTCCTATAAAACCTTCAACTCAAGGCCAAAACTAGACAAGATGTTGGAGAGCCATGATCACCTCTACCTTTTAAAAAAACTTTCCAAAGTAGACAAGTGATCCAAATTGAATAGAACCACAGTGATAAGAAAGAGGTTTTTTTTCCTTTTTTGCTCTTTCTCCTTGCCATTTTCTTTCTGTATATACTCTCCCCACACCTACAATGTGTCTTGAGAGAAAACATGCAACTACTCATGAATTTTTCCCCGCTGCACAATCTGCAGCTTTGAGTCTGGGAGCGATTAACAAATCCCTGCTGCAACATCTCAGTTCTGGGCCAATTCAGGGACACCTGTGATAGCTTATAAAAGGAATTTTAAAAGATTTCTTCCACCATCTTGCCTAGTTTTAGTACTTCACATTCCCTTCTTGTAACCTGTTAAGAATTATGTTCAGTATTGCCATTTATTGGCAGGAAAGAAAACTGCTTGCTTCTGCTTCACCAGGATAGGTCCATCTCTTCATCTGTAATGTTTTGAACTTTATTTGGAGATCTGTGTTTTTCTGGAAGCCCAACAGCAGTGTCAACAGTTGAAAAGGACCCTCAGTTGAAAAGAACAAAGTAATGATTAAGATAGGAATGATCACTGTTGCAGAGACAGGGACAGCTACATTGGTCCAGCAAAAATCCAACAGAACCACATGTGAAATTGTTTTAATCCACTGCATCCAGAGATTTTGTTAGTACTAGATCCAAAATCAATCCCAACAGAATGAGTAGTCCCTAATACCAACACCAATGATGAGTTTGCCAGAACTGATCAGTAGGCCTAATATAGAAGAAGAACATGCCATTAAGTCAAAACTGACTCATGGTGACCAGAAGTACAAAATCATGCCAACTATGAAGGCCAAGATATATAAGACATTTGTTTTTATTTTCATATGTTGTTATGAGCTTTTTTATTCCACTTATTTTTGTTGCAGGTGTACCTGACTCATTCGTTTCATTTTATCTATATGTTACATGATATTTATGTGCCATTTATATGCAAAATAGCACTAAAGAGATGTTAATTTTAACAGGAAAAAATTCACTGTGAGGAAACAAAGTAACATGAAAATAAAATCTTCTGGTCTTGAAAGAAGCAAATCCATAACAAAGTTTTTTTTTTTAGCTGAACCAGCAGTGATGAGAAACTCAATAACATCCCTAATCCTGAGCATTAGAATATCTGCAGATGTCAACAAAATATTTCAAGAGATATGTATGCTTTGTTGATAATGTCATGCTGATGGGATTTATTTACTCTTATTAACCTCGTGACAGTTTTTTAAACCATGTGATATTGAAACAGATGTATTTTATTCCACAATGAAGACATATACACAAAGAATTGCATAAAAATAACTGAAGGCATTTACTGTAACTAGTGTACTTTTTTATTTCTGTTACCATGAAGACTAGGAACTCTCAAGAGGTAGTGTAAATAGGAGGATTAACAGTGTAGCTAACAATGGCAGATAATAATGGCATGTAACTGTTTCCAATTACAGTTTGGGAGAAAAAATAGGTTTTCTTGGAAAATAACTTCCCTAGTGAAGTCTTCACTAGCAATTTTTCAGAGAAGATTGGTTAATCATAAATTATGAAAGGTTTAAAGCTAAGTAATCCTATCGTTGCAGAATGTTGGATTATATCATAAATTTTTTAACCGCATTCTGTGGAAACCACCATTTCCAAAGAAGCTTATCAGGGTTTTCACGACCAGATTTATAATGGCAGGCAGACTGCCAAAAAGACATTTTCCATGAGTTTACTGATCTCCTTTGGCTACATATACCAGTGGAGGAATCTTGAAAATGTTGAACTTTTGATTTTCGTGGGTCAATACCTGAGATCAAATATTT